>NW_024096550.1:0-600000 GCF_016545835.1 Crotalus tigris
TGTGTGGATCACAACAAATTGTGGCAAGTTCTTAAAGAGATGGGAATACCAGACCATCTTATTTGTCTCTTGAGAAACCTATATGCAGGTCAAGAAGCAACAGTGAGAACTGGACACGGAACCACTGATTGGTTCAAAATTGGAAAAGGCGTCCGGCAAGGCTGTATACTGTCGCCCTGCCTATTTAACTTATATGCAGAGCACATCATGAGAAAGGCAGGGCTAGATGAATCAAAAGTTGGAATTAAAATTGCCGGGAGAAATATCAACACCCTAAGATATGCAGATGATACCACTCTAATGGCAGAAAGTGAAGAGGAACTAAAGAGCCTCTTGATGCGGGTGAAGAAAGAGAGTGCAAAAGTTGGCTTGAAACTCAACATTAAGAAAACCAAAATCATGGCATCCGGCCCTCTCAATTCCTGGCAAATAGATGAGGAAGAAATGGAGGTAGTGACAGATTTTATTTTTCTGGGCTCAAAGATCACCTCAGATGGGGACTGCAGCCAAGACATTAAAAGACGCTTGCTCCTAGGGAGGACAGCTATGGCAAATCTAGACAGCATCCTAAAAAGCAGAGACATCACCCTGCCAACAAAAGTGCGTATAGTCCAGGCCATGGTTTTCCCAGTTGCAATGTATGGCTGTGAAAGTTGGACCATAAGAAAGGCTGAGCGCCAAAGACTTGAGGCCTTTGAACTATGGTGCTGGAGAAGACTCCTGCGAGTCCCTTGGACTGCAATGCGTTCAAACCGGTCAGTCCTAGAAGAGATCAACCCCGACTGCTCTTTAGAAGGCCAGATCCTGAAGTTGAAACTCAAATACTTTGGCCACCTAATGAGAAGGAAGGACTCACTGGAGAAGCGCCTAATGCTGGGAAAGATTGAGGGCAATAGAAGCAGGGGACGACAGAGAACGAGGTGGTTGGATGGAATCACTCAAGCAGTAGGTGTGAACTTAAATGGACTCCAGAAGATGGTAGAGGACAGGAAGACCTGGAGGAACATTGTCCATGGGGTCGGGATGGGTCGGACACGACTTCGCAATTAACAACCACAACAAAAGAAATAAACCTTTTTAATGGCATTTTAAAATGACGGTATTCTCTATCTTTATTAACGGTATTAACACCTGATTAATAGGGCCAGGGGAGGCCCGTTTGCTGCAACGCAGGCACGGTAGAAGAAATCTGCTTCAAAAGTTTGCTAAGCTCATAGATGTTCAATTCCTAATCCTTCATTCTTTGCTCTAACCAAGAATAAAAT
Source organism: Crotalus tigris (assembly GCF_016545835.1). Lineage (NCBI taxonomy): Eukaryota > Metazoa > Chordata > Lepidosauria > Squamata > Viperidae > Crotalus > Crotalus tigris. The sequence continues at coordinate 1,266 of NW_024096550.1, forward strand.
AAATTCTTAAACCTAGTTAATAAAGCCTAGGATGGCCTAATATTAACGATATTAATATTGTACGAGTCGTACAAAGAACATACGGACTGCTATCCAATTTGGAGTTTATTTTATTCTTGGTTAGAGCAAAGAATGAAGCAAATAACTGCCAAGCTCTGCTAGTGGGTAGGCCCTTGGAGAGGTCCCTCCCGCTACTTCCCACCAAAAACTGCAATATTGAGAGGAGCGGTGGCCATCGCAACCTCCCACCCTGTGTCCCGCTTCCTCTTGGGGTTTTTACTGGGCTCCCAACCTTACTCCATTTCCATCCCTGTCTCTTTAAAAGGAAAAGCCTTAACCTCACTGAAAGTGGCAAAAAAAGGGGGAAACTTACCTGTTTCCCCCCCCCAGTTCCTTCTTAACAGCCACAGGAAGGGGGGGGGGTCACCCATCCGGCGGAGGCTCTCGGCTGGAAATCCAGGGAGCGTGACCTCCTTTCTCCACTGCCTCTTCCCAAAAGGCTGAAGCTTTCAGCCGGCAGGCGTCCCCACCCTTCCTCCTGGCCGCTACATCAGTCGATGCAGCTGTGACTGGGGGAAGTTAGCAAAATGGCAAGCCGGACTCTGCAAAGACCCGGGTCTCCTGCTGCCCCCAGAGAGACCTGCTTTTCCTTTCTCTTACCTCTGGGCGGTGGGTGGGCTGTTTACGGCAACCTGGGGAGGAAAGGAAGGAATCTCCTACCCTTCCTCACCCTGACTTGTTTTGGACGAAGGTCTACAAAGTTAGATGGACGGCGAACAAAATAATAAAAGCCATTAGGTGCAGCTTCTCACGTCTCATCCCTTTTATCCATCCTTTAAAAGATAAACCTAGCAGGGAACGATAGGTTATACACATTTTCAAAATAAACTGCATTTATTTTTATATTGATCGTTTCTTAATAAAAATGCACACAATTTCAACTAAGAGATTTGATATTGCACCTATATTAATACATAGGGATCTCTAAGAAAGATAGTTGAGAAACATCAAACCTAAATACAAACCTACATACGTACGATCTCCTTAAAGAAATAGCAGGGCAGGACAAACAAAACTATTCTTGAATAAAAACACATGGATTTGCTTGAAGGGGGCGAGCGGGGTGCACTTTTAGGAGGAGCAACCTCTTAAGGGGTAACACAGGGAAGCGCGATACGACTGGTTCTTCTACACCCGGGCCTCGGGCGCTGGGAAAACACAGAGAAAGCCGGTATCTTTCTGGAATCAGGAAATGCGGGGATGGCTCGGCTCACCTGAGGCAGTAGCAGGCTTCCTTTTGTCCTTCCTGAGGCCTCGCCGGTAGACGTGCGCTCCGTCAACGTAGTGGAGAAAAGAGCACGGGAAAAAGCAGGGAACGGACAGGAAGTTGGGGACGGCCTCGGCGGATGGACAGGAACTCGGCCGTACTGGGAACGTCGTCGTCGGTGGTCATGCTACGGGACGGAAAACTGTGCCCTCCTGTGGTCAAAAACGGGTACTGCGGTCGCCGAAAAAAATAAAGCTTTTAAATGGGATTTTAAGGCTATTTATTTTTCCCCCGTCTCTATTAGTAACCTCTTAGTAATATTAATAGGGCGACGGGAGGCCCTTTTGCCATTTTCAAAGGTTTATTTCTTTCGGTGGCTGCTATACCCGGCTTGGCCACGGGAGGGCACTGTTTTCCCTCCTTAGCGATAGCGGCATTGAGGCCGTGGAAAAGGCCTACGGTGGCCTCGATGGTAAATGCTCTGGGACGGGTATTGCGGCCGCCAAGGGAAATAAGCCTTTTGAATGGGGTTTTCAAGGCTTACCTCGTTGGTCGGACGTCGAGTCCGCCCTGCCCAGAAGGTCCCCGGAAAAAAAGGAAGTGGAAGGATGATTAAGAAGGACGGACCGGAAGTCCGCCATATTGGTAAGGTCGCATTTCAAAGACCCTGGAGGACGGCGAATTTGAGCGGACGGGAAGTCGGCCATATTGAGGAGGTCGACCCGAAAGGAAGTAGGGGGGAAGATTAAGAACGAAGGGACGGAAGTCGTTTGCCGCAGCACCTGGGGGACCGCCGATACCGACGGACAGGAAGCCCGCCGTCCAGAGAGGCCCTCTCGCAGATTACTCGTCAAGAGCCAGCCGGCCGACATGCGCAGAAGGCCGAGGGAAGCGGCCCGTCCCTTTCGGAGGAGCATAGAGTGGCGACCCTTTGGCTGACGCTCTGCGCTTTGCGGCTTAGCTTCTCCGTGTCCCGATCCTGGGCAAACGGCCTACGACGGCCTCCCTGTTAAGGCTATGGGACGGGAAACACTGCCCTCCTGTGGTCAAAAACGGGTACTGCTGCCGCCCAAAGAAATAAATACTTTTTAACACCATTTGAAGCTTATGCTTCTCTATTTTTATTCTTAACGCCTTATTATTAATATTTACGTGGCGACGGGGGGCCCGGCCGGTGCGACACGGGCGCAGAAGAAATCCTGGTTCCAATCTTAAACCGAGTTAAGGCCTATCGTGGCTTATTCATATTAATAAGGTTTTAATAATCCAGAATAATCATCTTAAAGAGGTTTATTTATTTTTCTGGCCGCAGTATCTGATTTGACCAGTTTTCCGTCACTTAGCAGGGCTGGCTCAGGAATTCTGGGAGTTGAAGTCCACCAGTCATCAAAGAGCCAAGGTTGCCTACCCCTGCCTTAGCTATAGGATGGAGGCCATTAAAAAGGCCTAGGATTGACTCCAAGCCAAAGCTATGGGACAGAAAACTGTGCCCTCCCGGCGTCAAAAATGGGTATTGCGGCCACCCAAAGAAATAAACCCTTTTTAATGGCATGTTAAAATGACCGCATTCTCTATCTTTATTAACGCTATTAACACCTTATTAATAGACGAAGGTCTACAAAGTTAGATGGACGGCGAACAAATTGATAAATGCCATTAGTTTCAACGTCTCACGTCTCATCCCTTTTACCCCTCCTTTAAATGATAAACCTATAAGGGAACGATAGGTTATATACTTTTTCAAAATAAACTACATTTATTTTTATATTGATCTTTCCTAATGAAAATACACAATATTTCAAATAGATATTTGATATTGCGCTTATATTAACACATAGGTATCTCTAAGAAATATAGTTTAGAAACACCAAACCTAAATACAAACCTACATACGTACGATCTCCTTAAAGAAAAGGAAGGGCAGGACAAACTCAACCATTCTTGAATAAAAACATCGGGGTTTGCTTGAAGGGGGCGAGCGGGGTGCACTTTTAGGAGCAACCTCTTAAGGTGTAACACAGGGAAGTGCGACACCACTGGATCATGGAGAAAGCTAGGGAGTTCCAGAAAAACATCTACTTCTGCTTCATTGACTATGCTAAAGCCTTTCATGGTGTGGATCACAACAAATTGTGGCAAGTTCTTAAAGAGATGGGAATGCCAGACCATCTTATTTGTCTCTTGAGAAACCTATATGCGGCTCAAGAAGCAACAGTGAGAACTGGACACGGAACCCCGGATGGGTTCAAAATTGGAAAAGGAGTCCGGCAAGGCTGTATACTGTCGCCCTGCCTATTTAACTTATATGCAGAGCACATCATGAGAAAGGCAGGGCGAGATGAAACAAAAGTTGGAATTAAGATTGCCGGGAGAAATATCAACAACCTAAGATATGCAGATGATACCACGCTAATGGCAGAAAGTGAAGAGGAACTAAAGAGCCTCTTGATGCGGGTGAAGAAGGAGAGTGCAAAAGTTGGCTTGAAACTCAACATTAAGAAAACCAAAATCATGGCATCCGGCCCTCTCAATTCCTGGCAAAGAGATGGGGAAGAACTGGAGGTAGTGACAGATTTTATTTTTCTGGGCTCCAAGATCACCTCAGATGGGGACTGCAGCCAAGAAATTAAAAGACGCTTGCTCCTGGGAAGGAAAGCTATGGCAAATCTAGAAAGCGTACTAAAAAGCAGAGACATCACCCTGCCAACAACAGTGCGTATAGTCCAGGCCATGGTTTGCCCAGTTGCAATGTATGGCTGTGAAAGCTGGACCATAAGAAAGGCTGAGCGCAAAAGAATTGAGGCCTTTGAACTATGGTGCTGGAGAAGACTCTGCGAGTCCCTTGGACTGCAAGGCATTCAAACCGGTCAGTCCTAGAGGAGATCAACCCCGACTGCTCTTTAGAAGGCCAGATCCTGAAGTTGAAACTCAAATACTTTGGCCACCTAATGAGAAGGAAGGACTCACTGGAGAAGCGCCTAATGCTGGGAAAGATTGAGGGCAATCGAAGAAGGGGACGACAGAGAACGAGGTGGTTGGATGGAATCACTCAAGCAGTAGGTGTGAACTTAAATGGACTCCAGAAGATGGTAGAGGACAGGAAGACCTGGAGGAACATTGTCCATGGGGTCGGGATGGGTCGGACACGACTTCGCAATTAACAACAACAACAAAAGAAATAAACCTTTTTAATGGCATTTTAAAATGACGGTATTCTCTATCTTTATTAACGGTATTAACACCTTATTAATAGGGCCAGGGGAGGCCCGTTTGCTGCAACGCAGGCACGGAAGAAGAAATCTGCTTCAAAAGTTTGCTAAGCTCAGAGATGTTCAATTCCTAATCCTTCATTCTTTGCTCTAACCAAGAATAAAATAAATTCTTAAACCTAGTTAAGAAAGCCTAGGATGGCCTAATATTAACGATATTAATATTGTACGCGTCGTACAAAGAACATACGGACTGCTATCCAATTTGGAGTTTATTTTATTCTTGGTTAGAGCAAAGAATGAAGCAAAGAACTGACAAGCTCTGCGAGTGGGAAGGCTGTCCCTCGCGCTATTTCCCACCAAAACTGCAATATTGAGAGGAGCGGTGGCCATCGCAACCTCCCACCCTGTTTCCCGCTTCCTCTTGGGGTTTTTACTGGGCTCCCAACCTTACTCCATTTCCATCCCTGTTTCTTTAACAGGAAAAGCCTTAACCTCACTGAAAGTGGCAAAAAAAGGGGGAAACTTACCTGTTCCCCCCCCCTCCCCCAGTTCCTTCTTCACAGCCACAGCAAGGGGGGGGGTCACCCATCCGGCAGAGGCTCTAGACTGGAAATCCAGGGAGCGTGACCTCCTTTCTCCACTGCCTCTTCCAAAAAGGCTGAAGCTTTCAGCCGGCAGGCGTCCCCACCCTTCCTCCTGGCCGCTACATAAGTCGATGCAGCTGTGACTGGGGGAAGTTAGCAAAATTGCAAGCCGGACTCTGCAAAGACCCGGGTCTCCTGCTGCCCCCAGAGAGACCTGCTTTTCCGTTCTCGTACCTGGAGAGGAAAGGAAGGAATCTCCTACCCTTCCTAACCCTGACTTGTTTTGGACGAAGGTCTACAAAGTTAGATGGACGGCGAACAAAATAATAAAAGCCATTAGGTGCAGCTTCTCAAGTCTCATCCCTTTTATCCATCCTTTAAAAGATAAACCTAGAAGGGAACGATAGGTTATACACATTTTCAAAATAAACTGCATTTATTTTTATATTGATCGTTTCTTAATAAAAATGCACACAATTTCAAATAAGAGATTTGATATTGCACATATATTAATACATAGGGATCTCTAAGAAAGATAGTTGAGAAACATCAAACCTAAATACAAACCTACATACGTACGATCTCCTTAAAGAAATAGCAGGGCAGGACAAACAAAACGATTCTTGAATAAAAACACCTGGATTTGCTTGAAGGGGGCGAGCGGGGTGCACTTTTAGGAGGAGCAACCTCTTAAGGGGTAACACAGGGAAGCGCGATACGACTGGTTCTTCGACACCCGGGACTCGGGCGCTGGGAAAACACAGAGAAAGCCGGTATCTTTCTGGAATCAGGAAATGCGGGGATGGCTCGGCTCACCTGAGGCAGTAGCAGGCTTCCTTTTTTTCCTTCCCGAGGCCTCGCCGGGAGACGTGCGCTCCGTCCCCGTAGTGCAGAAAAGAGCACGGGAAAAAGCAGGGAACCGTGCTGCGAACGGACAGGAAGTCGGGGACGAATTCGGCGGATGGACAGGAACTCGGCCGTGCTGGGAACGTCGTCGTCGGTGGTCATTCTACGGGACGGAAAACTGTGCCCCCCGTGGTCAAAAACGGGTACTGCGGTCGCCGAAAAAAATAAAGCTTTTAAATGGGATTTTAAGGCTATTTATTTTCCCCCCGTCTCTATTAGTAACCTCTTATTAATATTAATAGGGCGACGGGAGGCCCTGTTGCCATTTTCAAAGGTTTATTTCTTTCGGTGGCTGCTATACCCGGCTTGGCCACGGGAGGGCACTGTTTTCCCTCCCTTAGCGATAGCGGCATTGAGGCCGTGGAAAAGGCCTACGGTGGCCTCGATGGTAAATGCTATGGGCCGGGTATTGCGGCCGCCAAGGGAAATAAGCCTTTTGAATGGGGTTTTCAAGGCTTACCTCGTTGGTCGGACGTCGAGTCCGCCCTGCCCAGAAGGTCCCCGGCAAAAAAGGAAGTGGAAGGATGATTAAGAAGGACGGACCGGAAGTCCGCCATATTGGGAAGGTCGCATTTCAAAGACCCTGGAGGACGGCGAATTTGAGCGGACGGGAAGTCGGCCATATGGAGGAGGTCTACCCTACCCGAAAGGAAGTAGGGGGGAAGATTAAGAACGAAGGGACGGAAGTCGTGTGCCGCAGCACCTGGGGGACCGCCGATACCGACGGACAGGAAGCCCGCCGTCCAGAGAGGCCCTCTCGCAGATTACTCGTCAAGAGCCAGCCGGCCGACATGCGCAGAAGGCCGAGGGAAGCGGCCCGTCCCTTTCGGAGGAGCATAGAGTGGCGACCCTGTGGCTGACGCTCTGCGCTTTGCGGCTTAGCTTCTCCGTGTCCCGATCCTGGGCAAAAGGCCTACGACGGCCTCCCTGTTAAGGCTATGGGACGGGAAACACTGCCCTCCTGTGGTCAAAAACGGGTACTGCTGCCGCCCAAAGAAATCAATACTTTTTAACACCATTTGAAGCTTATTCTTCTCTATTTTTATTCTTAACGCCTTATTATTAATATTTACGTGGCGACGGGGGGCCCGGCCGGTGCGACACGGGCGCAGAAGAAATCCTGGTTCCAATCTTAAACCGAGTTAAGGCCTATCGTGGCTTATTCATATTAATAAGGTTTTAATAATCAAGAATAATCATCTTAAAGAGGTTTATTTATTTTTCTGGCCGCAGTATCTGATTTGACCAGTTTTCCGTCCCTTATCAGGGCTGGCTCAGGAATTCTGGGAGTTGAAGTCCACCAGTCATCAAAGAGCCAAGGTTGCCTACCCCTGCCTTAGCTATAGGATGGAGGCCATTCAAAAGGCCTAGGATGGACTCCAAGCCAAAGCTATGGGACAGAAAACTGTGCCCTCCCGGCGTCAAAAATGGGTATTGCGGCCACCCAAAGAAATAAACCCTTTTTAATGGCATTTTAAAATGACCGCATTCTCTATCTTTATTAACGCTATTAACACCTTATTAATAGACGAAGGTCTCCAAAGTTAGATGGACGGCGAACAAATTGATAAATGCCATTAGTTGCAACGTCTCACGTCTCATCCCTTTTACCCCTCCTTTAACTGATAAACCTATAAGGGAACGATAGGTTATATACTTTTTCAAAATAAACTACATTTATTTTTATATTGATCTTTCCTAATGAAAATACACAATATTTCAAATAGATATTTGATATTGCGATTATATTAACACATAGGTATCTCTAAGAAATATAGTTTAGAAACACCAAACCTAAATACAAACCTACATACGTACGATCTCCTTAAAGAAAAGGAAGGGCAGGACAAACTAAACCATTCTTGAATAAAAACATCGGGGTTTGCTTGAAGGGGGCGAGCGGGGTGCACTTTTAGGAGCAACCTCTTAAGGTGTAACACAGGGAAGTGCGACACCACTGGATCATGGAGACAGCTAGGGAGTTCCAGAAAAACATCTACTTCTGCTTCATTGACTATGCTAAAGCCTTTCATTGTGTGGATCACAACAAATTGTGGCAAGTTCTTAAAGAGATGGGAATGCCAGACCATCTTATTTGTCTCTTGAGAAACCTATATGCGGCTCAAGAAGCAACAGTGAGAACTGGACACGGAACCAAGGATGGGTTCAAAATTGGAAAAGGAGTCCGGCAAGGCTGTATACTGTCGCCCTGCCTATTTAACTTATATGCAGAGCACATCATGAGAAAGGCAGGGCTAGATGAAACAAAAGTTGGAATTCAGATTGCCGGGAGAAATATCAACAACCTAAGATAGGCAGATGATACCACTCTAAGGGCACACAGCGAGGAGGAACTAAGGAGCCTCTTGATGCGGGTGACGAAAGAGAGTGCAAAAGTTGGCTTGAAACTCAACATTAAGAAAACCAAAATCATGGCATCCGGCCCACTCAATTCCTGGCAAAGAGATGGGGAAGAAATGGAGGTAGGGACAGATTTTATTTTTCTGGGCTCCAAGATCACCTCAGATGGGGACTGCAGCCAAGAAATTAAAAGACGCTTGCTCCTGTGAAGGAAAGCTATGGCAAATCTAGAAAGCGTACTAAAAAGCAGAGACATCACCCTGCCAACAAAAGTGCGTATAGTCCAGGCCATGGTTTGCCCAGTTGCAATGTATGGCTGTGAAAGTTGGACCATAAGGAAGGCTGAGCGCCAAAGAATGGATGCCTTTGAACTATGGTGCTGGAGAAGACTCCTGCGAGTCCCTTGGACTGCAAGGCGTTCAAACCGGTCAGTCCTAGAAGAGATCAACCCCGACTGCTCTTTAGAAGGCCAGATCCTGAAGTTGAAACTCAAATACTTTGGACACCTAATGAGAAGGAAGGACTCACTGGAGAAGCGCCTAATGCTGGGAAAGATTGAGGGCAATAGAAGAAGGGGACGACAGAGAACGAGGTGGTTGGATGGAATCACTCAAGCAGTAGGTGTGAACTTAAATGGACTCCAGAAGATGGTAGAGGACAGGAAGACCTGGAGGAACATTGTCAATGGGGTCGGGATGGGTCGGACACGACTTCGCAATTAACAACAACAACAAAAGAAATAAACCTTTTTAATGGCATTTTAAAATGACGGTATTCTCTATCTTTATTAACGGTATTAAAACCTGATTAATAGGGCCAGGGGAGGCCCGTTTGCTGCAACGCAGGCACGGAAGAAGAAATCTGCTTCAAAAGTTTGCTAAGCTCATAGATGTTCAATTCCTAATCCTTCATTCTTTGCTCTAACCAAGAATAAAATAAATTCTTAAACCTAGTTAAGAAAGCCTAGGATGGACTAATATTAACGATATTAATATTGTACGAGTCGTACAAAGAACATACGGACTGCTATCCAATTTGGAGTTTATTTTATTCTTGGTTAGAGCAAAGAATGAAGCAAAGAACGGCCAAGCTCTGCTAGTGGGTAGGCCCTTGGAGAGGTCCCTCCCGCTACTTCCCACCAAAAACTGCAATATTGAGAGGAGCGGTGGCCATCGCAACCTCCCACCCTGTTTCCCGCTTCCTCTTGGGGTTTTTACTGGGCTCCCAACCTTACTCCATTTCCATCCCTGTCTCTTTAAAAGGAAAAGCCTTAACCTCACTGAAAGTGGCAAAAAAAGGGGGACACTTACCTGTTTCCCCCCCCCCAGTTCCTTCTTAACAGCCACAGGAAGGGGGGGGGTCACCCATCCGGCGGAGGCTCTAGGCTGGAAATCCAGGGAGCGTGACCTCCTTTCTCCACTGCCTCTTCCAAAAAGGCTGAAGCTTTCAGCCGGCAGGCGTCCCCACCCTTCCTCCTGGCCGCTACATCAGTCGCTGCAGCTGTGACTGGGGGAAGTTAGCAAAATTGCAAGCCGGACTCTGCAAAGACCCGGGTCTCCTGCTGCCCCCAGAGAGACCTGCTTTTCCTTTCTCTTACCTCTGGTCGGTGGGTGGGCTGTTTACGGCAACCTGGGGAGGAAAGGAAGGAATCTCCTACCCTTCCTAACCCTGACTTGTTTTGGACGAAGGTCTACAAAGTTAGATGGACGGCGAACAAAATAATAAAAGCCATTAGGTGCAGCTTCTCACGTCTCATCCCTTTTATCCATCCTTTAAAAGATAAACCTAGAAGGGAACGATAGGTTATACACATTTTCAAAATAAACTGCATTTATTTTTATATTGATCGTTTCTTAATAAAAATGCACCCAATTTCAAATAAGAGATTTGATATTGCACCTATATTAATACATAGGGATCTCTAAGAAAGATAGTTGAGAAACATCAAACCTAAATACAAACCTACATACGTACGATCTCCTTAAAGAAATAGCAGGGCAGGACAAACAAAACTATTCTTGAATAAAAACACCTGGATTTGCTTGAAGGGGGCGAGCGGGGTGCACTTTTAGGAGGAGCAACCTCTTAAGGGGTAACACAGGGAAGCGCGATACGACTGGTTCTTCTACACCCGGGACTCGGGCGCTGGGAAAACACAGAGAAAGCCGGTATCTTTCTGGAATCAGGAACTGCGGGGATGGCTCGGCTCACCTGAGGCAGTAGCAGGCTTCCTTTTTTTCCTTCCCGAGGCCTCGCCGGGAGACGTGCGCTCCGTCCACGTAGTGCAGAAAAGAGCACGGGAAAAAGCAGGGAACCGTGCTGCGAACGGACAGGAAGTCGGGGACGAATTCGGCGGATGGACAGGAACTCGGCCGTGCTGGGAACGTCGTCGTCGGTGGTCATGCTACGGGACGGAAAACTGTGCCCCCCGTGGTCAAAAACGGGTACTGCGGTCGCCGAAAAAAATAAAGCTTTTAAATGGGATTTTAAGGCTATTTATTTTTCCCCCGTCTCTATTAGTAACCTCTTATTAATATTAATAGGGCGACGGGAGGCCCTTTTGCCCTTTTCAAAGGTTTATTTCTTTCGGTGGCTGCTATACCCGCAAGTTACCCAGACCAAGGTGATTGCGCGGGGGACTGGGCCTGTTGCCGGATCCCGTCTTACTGCACAGACACGGAGGAGCACTGAGAGTGCGAGACACGTGAAGGCGGAAAAGGACTACGAACAGGGTGGGGCACTCTTATTTTTTCGTTTATCGCTGTTCTGTTGTATGGGATATATGATCGAGCGACCCCTTCTTGAGTTTTGGTATTTTATGGCGAGACAAAGCGCCACAAGGGGAGACATAAGCACACTGCCTTGTATATGGGTGTTTTCAGAGAACGAGGCATTACGCAAAGTAGACACACGCAGATGTGTGGAGAATCGCAGGACGTCGAGTCCGCCCTGCCCAGAAGGTCCCCGGAAAAAAAGGAAGTGGAAGGATGATTAAGAAGGACGGACCGGAAGTCCGCCATATTGGGAAGGTCGCATTTCAAAGACCCTGGAGGACGGCGAATTTGAGCGGACGGGAAGTCGGCCATATTGAGGAGGTCTACCCGAAAGGAAGTAGGGGGGAAGATTAAGAACGAAGGGACGGAAGTCGTTTGCCGCAGCACCTGGGGGACCGCCGATACCGACGGACAGGAAGTCCGCCGTCCAGAGAGGCCCTCTCGCAGATTACGCGTCAAGAGCCAGCCGGCCGACATGCGCAGAAGGCCGAGGGAAGCGGCCCGTCCCTTTCGGAGGAGCATAGAGTGGCGACCCTTTGGCTGACGCTCTGCGCTTTGCGGCTTAGCGTCTCCGTGTCCCGATCCTGGGCAAAAGGCCTACGACGGCCTCCCTGTTAAGGCTATGGGACGGGAAACACTGCCCTCCTGTGGTCAAAAACGGGTACTGCTGCCGCCCAAAGAAATAAATACTTTTTAACACCATTTGAAGCTTATTCTTCTCTATTTTTATTCTTAACGCCGTATTATTAATATTTACGTGGCGACGGGGGGCCCGGCCGGTGCGACACGGGCGCAGAAGAAATCCTGGTTCCAATCTTAAACCGAGTTAAGGCCTATCGTGGCTTATTCATATTAATAAGGTTTTAATAATCAAGAATACTCATCTTAAAGAGGTTTATTTATTTTTCTGGCCGCAGTATCTGATTTGACCAGTTTTCCGTCCCTTAGCAGGGCTGGCTCAGGAAGTCTGGGAGTTGAAGTCCACCAGTCATCAAAGAGCCAAGGTTGCCTACCCCTGCCTTAGCTATAGGATGGAGGCCATTAAAAAGGCCTAGGATGGACTACAAGCCAAAGCTATGGGACAGAAAACTGTGCCCTCCCGGCGTCAAAAATGGGTATTGCGGCCACCCAAAGAAATAAACCCTTTTTAATGGCATTTTAAAATGACCGCATTCTCTATCTTTATTAACGCTATTAACACCTTATTAATAGACGAAGGTCTACAAAGTTAGATGGACGGCGAACAAATTGATAAATGCCATTAGTTGCAACGTCTCACGTCTCATCCCTTTTACCCCTCCTTTAAATGATAAACCTATAAGGGAACGATAGGTTATATACTTTTTCAAAATAAACTACATTTATTTTTATATTGATCTTTCCTAATGAAAATACACAATATTTCAAATAGATATTTGATATTGCGCTTATATTAACACATAGGTATCTCTAAGAAATATAGTTTAGAAACAACAAACCTAAATACAAACCTACATACGTACGATCTCCTTAAAGAAAAGGAAGGGCAGGACAAACTAAACCATTCTTGAATAAAAACATCGGGGTTTGCTTGAAGGGGGCGAGCGGGGTGCACTTTTAGGAGCAACCTCTTAAGTTGTAACACAGGGAAGTGCGACACCACTGGATCATGGAGAAAGCTAGGGAGTTCCAGAAAAACATCTACTTCTGCTTCATTGACCATTGACTATGCTAAAGCCTTTCATGGTGTGGATCACAACAAATTGTGGCAAGTTCTTAAAGAGATGGGAATGCCAGACCATCTTATTTGTCTCTTGAGAAACCTATATGCGGCTCAAGAAGCAACAGTGAGAACTGGACACGGAACCACGGATGGGTTCAAAATTGGAAAAGGAGTCCGGCAAGGCTGTAGACTGTCGCCCTGCCTATTTAACTTATATGCAGAGCACATCATGAGAAAGGCAGGGCTAGATGAAACAAAAGTTGGAATTCAGATTGCCGGGAGAAATATCAACAACCTAATATAGGCAGATGATACCACTCTAAGGGCACACAGCGAGGAGGAACTAAGGAGCCTCTTGATGCGGGTGAAGAAAGAGAGTGCAAAAGTTGGCTTGAAACTCAACATTAAGAAAACCAAAATCATGGCATCCGGCCCTCTCAATTCCTGGCAAATAGATGGGGAAGAAATGGAGTAGTGACAGATTTTATTTTCCTGGGCTCCAAGATCACCTCAGATGGGGACTGCAGCCAAGAAAGTAAAAGACGCTTGCTCCTGGGAAGGAAAGCTATGGCAAATCTAGGAAAGCGTACTAAAAAGCAGGAGACATCACCCTGCACCAAAAGTGCGTATAGTCCAGGCCATTGTTGCCCAGTTGAATGATGGCTGTAAAGTGACCATAAGAAAGGCTGAGCGCCAAAGAATGGAGGCCTTTGGGACTTATGGGAGCTGGAGAAGACTCCTGCGACTCCTTGGACTGCAAGGCGTCAAAACCGTGTCACGTCCTAGAAGAGATCAACCCGACTGCCTTTAGCAGGCCATATCATGAAGTTGAAACTCAAATACTTTTGCCACCTAATGAGAAGGAAGGACTCACTGGAGAAGCGCCTAATGCTGGGAAAGATTGAGGGCAATAGAAGAAGGGGACGACAGAGAACGAGGTGGTTGGATGGAATCACTCAAGCAGTAGGTGTGAACTTAAATGGACTCCAGAAGATGGTAGAGGACAGGAAGACCTGGAGGAACATTGTCAATGGGGTCGGGATGGGTCGGACACGACTTCGCAATTAACAACAACAACAAAAGAAATAAACCTTTTTAATGGCATTTTAAAATGACGGTATTCTCTATCTTTATTAACGGTATTAACACCTGATTAATAGGGCCAGGGTAGGCCCGTTTGCTGCAACGCAGGCACGGAAGAAGAAATCTGCTTCAAAAGTTTGCTAAGCTCATAGATGTTCAATTCCTAATCCTTCATTCTTTGCTCTAACCAAGAATAAAATAAATTCTTAAACCTAGTTAAGAAAGCCTAGGATGGCCTAATATTAACGATATTAATATTGTACGAGTCGTACAAAGAACATACGGACTGCTATCCAATTTGGAGTTTATTTTATTCTTGGTTAGAGCAAAGAATGAAGCAAAGAACTGCCAAGCTCTGCTAGTGGGAAGGCCCTTGGCGAGGTCCCTCCCGCTATTTCCCACCAAAACTGCAATATTGAGAGGAGCGGTGGCCATCGCAACCTCCCACCCTGTTTCCCGCTTCCTCTTGGGGTTTTTACTGGTCTCCCAACCTTACTCCATTTCCATCCCTGTTTCTTTAACAGGAAAAGCCTTAACCTCACTGAAAGTGGAAAAAAAAGGGGGAAACTTACCTGTTTCCCCCCCTCCCCCAGTTCCTTCTTCACAGCCACAGCAAGGGGGGGGGGGGTCACCCATCCGGCGGAGGCTCTAGGCTGGAAATCCAGGGAGCGTGACCTCCTTTCTCCACTGCCTCTTCCAAAAAGGCTGAAGCTTTCAGCCGGCAGGCGTCCCCACCCTTCCTCCTGGCCGCTACATCCGTCGATGCAGCTGTGACTGGGGGAAGTTAGCAAAATTGCAAGCCGGACTCTGCAAAGACCCGGGTCTCCTGCTGCCCCCAGAGAGACCTGCTTTTCCTTTCTCTTACCTCTGGGCGGTGGGTGGGCTGTTTACGGCAACCTGGGGAGGAAAGGAAGGAATCTCCTACCCTTCCTAAACCTGACTTGTTTTGGACGAAGGTCTACAAAGTTAGATGGACGGCGAACAAAATAATAAAAGCCATTAGGTGCAGCTTCTCACGTCTCATCCCTTTTATCCATCCTTTAAAAGATAAACCTAGAAGGGAACGAGAGGTTATACACATTTTCAAAATAAACTGCATTTATTTTTATATTGATCGTTTCTTAATAAAAATGCACACAATTTCAAATAAGAGATTTGATATTGCACCTATATTAATACATAGGGATCTCTAAGAAAGATAGTTGAGAAACATCAAACCTAAATACAAACCTACATCCGTACGATCTCCTTAAAGAAATAGCAGGGCAGGACAAACAAAACTATTCTTGAATAAAAACACCTGGATTTGCTTGAAGGGGGCGAGCGGGGTGCACTTTTAGGAGGAGCAACCTCTTAAGGGGTAACACAGGGAAGCGCGATACGACTGGTTCTTCTACACCCGGGACTCGGGCGCTGGGCAAACACAGAGAAAGCCGGTATCTTTCTGGAATCAGGAAATGCGGGGATGGCTCGGCTCACCTGAGGCAGTAGCAGGCTTCCTTTTTTTCCTTCCCGAGGCCTCGCCGGGAGACGTGCGCTCCGTCCACGTAGTGCAGAAAAGAGCACGGGAAAAAGCAGGGAACCGTGCTGCGAACGGACAGGAAGTCGGGGACGAATTCGACGGATGGACAGGAACTCGGCCGTGCTGGGAACGTCGTCGTCGGTGGTCATGCTACGGGACGGAAAACTGTGCCCCCCGTGGTCAAAAACGGGTACTGCGGTCGCCGAAAAAAATAAAGCTTTGAAATGGGATTTTAAGGCTATTTATTTTTCCCCCGTCTCTATTAGTAACCTCTTATTAATATTAATAGGGCGACGGGAGGCCCTTTTGCCATTTTCAAAGGTTTATTTCTTTCGGTGGCTGCTATACCCGGCTTGGCCACGGGAGGGCACTGTTTCCCCTCCCTTAGCGATAGCGGCATTGAGGCCGTGGAAAAGGCCTACGGTGGCCTCGATGGTAAATGCTATGGGACGGGTATTGCGGCCGCCAAGGGAAATAAGCCTTTTGAATGGGGTTTTCAAGGCTTACCTCGTTGGTCGGACGTCGAGTCCGCCCTGCCCAGAAGGTCCCCGGAAAAAAAGGAAGTGGAAGGATGATTAAGAAGGACGGACCGGAAGTCCGCCATATTGGGAAGGTCGCATTTCAAAGACCCTGGAGGACGGCGAATTTGAGCGGACGGGAAGTCGGCCATATTGAGGAGGTCTACCCGAAAGGAAGTAGGGGGGAAGATTAAGAACGAAGGGACGGAAGTCGTTTGCCGCAGCACCTGGGGGACCGCCGATACCGACGGACAGGAAGTCCGCCGTCCAGAGAGGCCCTCTCGCAGATTACTCGTCAAGAGCCAGCCGGCCGACATGCGCAGAAGGCCGAGGGAAGCGGCCCGTCCCTTTCGGAGGAGCATAGAGTGGCGACCCTTTGGCTGACGCTCTGCGCTTTGCGGCTTAGCTTCTCCGTGTCCCGATCCTGGGCAACAGGCCTACGACGGCCTCCCTGTTAAGGCTATGGGACGGGAAACACTGCCCTCCTGTGGTCAAAAACGGGTACTGCTGCCGCCCAAAGAAATAAATACTTTTTAACACCATTTGAAGCTTATTCTTCTCTATTTTTATTCTTAAAGCCTTATTATTAATATTTACGTGGCGACGGGGGGCCCGGCCGGTGCGACACGGGCGCAGAAGAAATCCTGGTTCCAATCTTAAACCGAGTTAAGGCCTCTCGTGGCTTATTCATATTAATAAGGTTTTAATAATCAAGAATAATCATCTTAAAGAGGTTTATTTATTTTTCGGGCCGCAGTATCTGATTTGACCAGTTTTCCGTCCCTTAGCAGGGCTGGCTCAGGAATTCTGGGAGTTGAAGTCCACCAGTCATCAAAGAGCCAAGGTTGCCTACCCCTGCCTTAGCTATAGGATGGAGGCCATTAAAAAGGCCTAGGATGGACTCCAAGCCAAAGCTATGGGACAGAAAACTGTGCCCTCCCGGCGTCAAAAATGGGTATTGCGGCCACCCAAAGAAATAAACCCTTTTTAATGGCATTTTAAAATGACCGAATTCTCTATCTTTATTAACGCTATTAACACCTTATTAATAGACGAAGGTCTACAAAGTTAGATGGACGGCGAACAAATTGATAAATGCCATTAGTTGCAACGTCTCACGTCTAATCCCTTTTACCCCTCCTTTAAATGATAAACCTATAAGGGAACGATAGGTTATATACTTTTTCAAAATAAACTACATTTATTTTTATATTGATCTTTCCTAATGAAAATACACAAGATTTCAAATAGATATTTGATATTGCGCTTATATTAACACATAGGTATCTCTAAGAAATATAGTTTAGAAACACCAAACCTAAATACAAACCTACATCAAGTACGATATCCTAAGAAAAGGAAGGGCAGGAAAACTAAACCATTCTGAATAAAAACACGGGTTTGCTTGAAGGGGGCGAGCGGGCGGCACTTTAGGAGCAAACTCTTAAGGTGTAACACAGGGAAGTGCGATCACCACTGGATCATGGAGAAAGCTAGGGAGTTCCAGAAAAACATCTACTTCTGCTTCATTGACTATGCTAAAGCCTTTGATTGTGTGGATCACAACAAATTGTGGCAAGTTCTTAAAGAGATGGGAGTACCAGACCATCTCATTTGTCTCTTTAGAAACCTATATGTGGGTCAAGAAGCAACAGTGAGAACCGGACACGGAACCACTGATGGTTCAAAAATGGAAAAGGAGTCCGGCAAGGCTGTATACTGTCGCCCTGCCTATTTAACTTATATGCAGAGCACATCATGAGAAAGGCAGGGCTAGATGAAACAAAAGTGGAATTCAGATTGCCGGAGAGAATATAACAACCTAAAGATAGGCAGATGATACCACTCCCAAGGGCAAACACAGATCGAGGAGGAAAACTAAGGAGCCTCTTGATGCGGCCGTGAAGAAAGAGAGTGCAAAAGTTGGCTTGAAACTCAACATTAAGGAAAACCAAAATTCATGGAATCCGGCCCACTCAATCCTGGCAAAGAGATGGGGAAGAAATGGAGGTAGTGACAGATTTTATTTTTCTGGGCTCCAAGATCACCTCAGATGGGGGACTGCAGCCAAGAAATTAAAAGACGCTTGCTCTTGGGGAGGAAAGCTATGGCAAATCTAGACAGCATACTAAAAAGCAGAGACATCACCCTGCCAACAAAAGTGCGTATAGTCCAGGCCATGGTTTTCCCAGTTGCAATGTATGGCTGTGAAAGTTGGACCATAAGAAAGGCTGAGCGCCAAAGAATTGAGGCCTTTGAACTATGGTGCTGGAGAAGACTCCTGCGAGTCCCTTGGACTGCAAGGCGTTCAAACCGGTCAGTCCTAGAAGAGATCAACCCCGACTGCTCTTTAGAAGGCCAGATCTGAAGTTGAAACTCAAATACTTTGGCCACCTAATGAGAAGGAAGGACTCACTGGAGAAGGCCTAATGCTGGGAAAGATTGAGGGCAATAGAAGAAGGGGACGACAGAGAACGAGGTGGTTGGAGGAATCACTCAAGCAGTAGGTGTGAACTTAAATGGACTCCAGGAAGGATGGTAGAGGACAGGAAGACCTGGAGGAACATTGTCCATGGGGTCGGGATGGGTCGGACACGACTTCGCAATTAACAACAACAACAAAAGAAATAAACCTTTTTAATGGCATTTTAAAATGACGGTCTTCTCTATCTTTATTAACGGTATTAACACCTGATTAATAGGGCCAGGGGAGGCCCGTTTGCTGCAACGCAGGCACGGAAGAAGAAATCTGCTTCAAAAGTTTGCTAAGCTCATAGATGTTCAATTCCTAATCCTTCATTCTTTGCTCTAACCAAGAATAAAATAAATTCTTAAACCTAGTTAAGAAAGCCTAGGATGGCCTAATATTAACGATATTAATATTGTACGAGTCGTACAAAGAACATACGGACTGCTATCCAATTTGGAGTTTATTTTATTCTTGGTTAGAGCAAAGAATGAAGCAAAGAACTGCCAAGCTCTGCTAGTGGGTAGGCCCTTGGAGAGGTCCCTCCCGCTACTTCCCACCAAAAACTGCAATATTGAGAGGAGCGGTGGCCATCGCAACCTCCCACCCTGTGTCCCGCTTCCTCTTGGGGTTTTTACTGGGCTCCCAACCTTACTCCATTTCCATCCCTGTTTCTTTAACAGGAAAAGCCTTAACCTCACTGAAAGTGGCAAAAAAAGGGGGAAACTTACCTGTTTCCCCCCCCTCCCCCAGTTCCTTCTTCCCAGCCACAGCAAGGGGGGGGGTCACCCATCCGGCAGAGGCTCTAGACTGGAAATCCAGGGAGCGTGACCTCCTTTCTCCACTGCCTCTTCCAAAAAGGCCGAAGCTTTCAGCCGGCAGGCGTCCCCACCCTTCCTCCTGGCCGCTCCATCAGTCGATGCAGCTGTGACTGGGGGAAAGTTAGCAAAATTGCAAGCCGGACTCTGCAAAGACCCGGGTCTCCTGCTGCCCCCAGAGAGACCTGCTTTTCCTTTCTCTTACCTCTGGGCGGTGGGGGGGCTGTTTACGGCAACCTGGGGAGGAAAGGAAGGAATCTCCTACCCTTCCTAACCCTGACTTGTTTTGGACGAAGGTCTACAAAGTTAGATGGACGGCGAACAAAATAATAAAAGCCATTAGGTGCAGCTTCTCACGTCTCATCCCTTTTATCCATCCTTTAAAAGAGAAACCTAGAAGGGAACGATAGGTTATACACATTTTCAAAATAAACTGCATTTATTTTTATATTGATCGTTTCTTAATAAAAATGCACACAATTTCAAATAATAGATTTGATATTGCACCTATATTAATACATAGGGATCTCTAAGAAAGATAGTTGAGAAACATCAAACCTAAATACAAACCTACATACGTACGATCTCCTTAAAGAAATAGCAGGGCAGGACAAACAAAACTATTCTTGAATAAAAACACCTGGATTTGCTTGAAGGGGGCGAGCGGGGTGCACTTTTAGGAGGAGCAACCTCTTAAGGGGTAACACAGGGAAGCGCGATACGACTGGTTCTTCTACACCCGGGACTCGGGCGCTGGGAACACACAGAGAAAGCCGGTATCTTTCTGGAATCAGGAAATGCGGGGATGGCTCGGCTCACCTGAGGCAGTAGCAGGCTTCCTTTTTTTCCTTCCCGAGGCCTCGCCGGGAGACGTGCGCTCCGTCCACGTAGTGCAGAAAAGAGCACGGGAAAAAGCAGGGAACCGTGCTGCGAACGGACAGGAAGTCGGGGACGAATTCGGCGGATGGACAGGAACTCGGCCGTGCTGGGAACGTCGTCGTCGGTGGTCATGCTACGGGACGGAAAACTGTGCCCCCCGTGGTCAAAAACGGGTACTGCGGTCGCCGAAAAAAATAAAGCTTTTAAATGGGATTTTAAGGCTATTTATTTTCCCCCCGTCTCTATTAGTAACCTCTTATTAATATTAATAGGGCGACGGGAGGCCCTTTTGCCATTTTCAAAGGTTTATTTCTTTCGGTGGCTGCTATACCCGGCTTGGCCACGGGAGGGCACTGTTTTCCCTCCCTTAGCGATAGCGGCATTGAGGCCGTGGAAAAGGCCTACGGTGGCCTCGATGGTAAATGCTATGGGACGGGTATTGCGGCCGCCAAGGGAAATAAGCCTTTTGAATGGGGTTTTCGAGGCTTACCTCGTTGGTCGGACGTCGAGTCCGCCCTGCCCAGAAGGTCCCCGGAAAAAAAGGAAGTGGAAGGATGATTAAGAAGGACGGACCGGAAGTCCGCCATATTGTGAAGGTCGCATTTCAAAGACCCTGGAGGACGGCGAATTTGAGCGGACGGGAAGTCGGCCATATTGAGGAGGTCTACCCGAAAGGAAGTAGGGGGGAAGATTAAGAACGAAGGGACGGAAGTCGTTTGCCGCAGCACCTGGGGGACCGCCGATACCGACGGACAGGAAGCCCGCCGTCCAGAGAGGCCCTCTCGCAGATTACTCGTCAAGAGCCAGCCGGCCGACATGCGCAGAAGGCCGAGGGAAGCGGCCCGTCCCTTTCGGAGGAGCATAGAGTGGCGACCCTTTGGCTGACGCTCTGCGCTTTGCGGCTTAGCTTCTCCGTGTCCCGATCCTGGGCAAAAGGCCTACGACGGCCTCCCTGTTAAGGCTATGGGACGGGAAACACTGCCCTCCTGTGGTCAAAAACGGGTACTGCTGCCGCCCAAAGAAATAAATACTTTTTAACACCATTTGAAGCTTATTCTTCTCTATTTTTATTCTTAACGCCTTATTATTAATATTTACGTGGCGACGGGGGGCCCGGCCGGTGCGACACGGGCGCAGAAGAAATCCTGGTTCCAATCTTAAACCGAGTTAAGGCCTATCGTGGCTTATTCATATTAATAAGGTTTTAATAATCAAGAATAATCATCTTAAAGAGGTTTATTTATTTTTCTGGCCGCAGTATCTGATTTGACCAGTTTTCCGTCCCTTAGCAGGGCTGGCTCAGGAATTCTGGGAGTTGAAGTCCACCAGTCATCAAAGAGCCAAGGTTGCCTACCCCTGCCTTAGCTATAGGATGGAGGCCATTAAAAAGGCCTAGGATGGACTCCAAGCCAAAGCTATGGGACAGAAAACTGTGCCCTCCCGGCGTCAAAAATGGGTATTGCGGCCACCCAAAGAAATAAACCCTTTTTAATGGCATTTTAAAATGACCGCATTCTCTATCTTTATTAACGCTATTAACACCTTATTAATAGACGAAGGTCTACAAAGTTAGATGGACGGCGAACAAATTGATAAATGCCATTAGTTGCAACGTCTCACGTCTCATCCCTTTTACCCCTCCTTTAAATGATAAACCTATAAGGGAACGATAGGTTATATACTTTTTCAAAATAAACTACATTTATTTTTATATTGATCTTTCCTAATGAAAATACACAATATTTCAAATAGATATTTGATATTGCGCTTATATTAACACATAGGTATCTCTAAGAAATATAGTTTAGAAACACCAAACCTAAATACAAACCTACATACGTACGATCTCCTTAAAGAAAAGGAAGGGCAGGACAAACTAAACCATTCTTGAATAAAAACATCGGGGTTTGCTTGAAGGGGGCGAGCGGGGTGCACTTTTAGGAGCAACCTCTTAAGGTGTAACACAGGGAAGTGCGACACCACTGGATCATGGAGAAAGCTAGGGAGTTCCAGAAAAACATCTACTTCTGCTTCATTGACTATGCTAAAGCCTTTCATTGTGTGGATCACAACAAATTGTGGCAAGTTCTTAAAGAGATGGGAATGCCAGACATCTTATTTGTCTCTTGAGAAACCTATATGCGGCTCAAGAAGCAACAGTGAGAACTGGACACGGAACCACGGATGGGTTCAAAATTGGAAAAGGAGTCCGGCAAGGCTGTATACTGTCGCCCTGCCTATTTAACTTATATGCAGAGCACATCATGAGAAAGGCAGGGCTAGATGAAACAAAAGTTGGAATTCAGATTGCCGGGAGAAATATCAACAACCTAAGATAGGCAGATGATACCACTCTAAGGGCACACAGCGAGGAGGAACTAAGGAGCCTCTTGATGCGGGTGAAGAAAGAGAGTGCAAAAGTTGGCTTGAAACTCAACATTAAGAAAACCAAAATCATGGCATCCGGCCCACTCAATTCCTGGCAAAGAGATGGGGAAGAAATGGAGGTAGTGACAGATTTTATTTTTCTGGGCTCCAAGATCACCTCAGATGGGGACTGCAGCCAAGAAATTAAAAGACGCTTGCTCCTGGGAAGGAAAGCTATGGCAAATCTAGACAGCGTACTAAAAAGCAGAGACATCACCCTGCCAACAAAAGTGCGTATAGTCCAGGCCATGGTTTTCCCAGTTGCAATGTATGGCTGTGAAAGTTGGACCATAAGAAAGGCTGAGCGCCAAAGAATTGAGGCCTTTGAACTATGGTGCTGGAGAAGACTCCTGCGAGTCCCTTGGACTGCAAGGCGTTCAAACCGGTCAGTCCTAGAAGAGATCAACCCCGACTGCTCTTTAGAAGGCCAGATCCTGAAGTTGAAACTCAAATACTTTGGCCACCTAATGAGAAGGAAGGACTCACTGGAGAAGCGCCTAATGCTGGGAAAGATTGAGGGCAATAGAAGAAGGGGACGACAGAGAACGAGGTGGTTGGATGGAATCACTCAAGCAGTAGGTGTGAACTTAAATGGACTCCAGAAGATGGTAGAGGACAGGAAGACCTGGAGGAACATTGTCCATGGGGTCGGGATGGGTCGGACACGACTTCGCAATTAACAACAACAACAAAAGAAATAAACCTTTTTAATGGCATTTTAAAATGACGGTATTCTCTATCTTTATTAACGGTATTAACACCTGATTAATAGGGCCAGGGGAGGCCCGTTTGCTGCAACGCAGGCACGGAAGAAGAAATCTGCTTCAAAAGTTTGCTAAGCTCATAGATGTTCAATTCCTAATCCTTCATTCTTTGCTCTAACCAAGAATAAAATAAATTCTTAAACCTAGTTAAGAAAGCCTAGGATGGCCTAATATTAACGATATTAATATTGTACGAGTCGTACAAAGAACATACGGACTGCTATCCAATTTGGAGTTTATTTTATTCTTGGTTAGAGCAAAGAATGAAGCAAAGAACTGCCAAGCTCTGCTAGTGGGTAGGCCCTTGGAGAGGTCCCTCCCGCTACTTCCCACCAAAAACTGCAATATTGAGAGGAGCGGTGGCCATCGCAACCTCCCACCCTGTTTCCCGCTTCCTCTTGGGGTTTTTACTGGGCTCCCAACCTTACTCCATTTCCATCCCTGTTTCTTTAACAGGAAAAGCCTTAACCTCACTGAAAGTGGAAAAAAAAGGGGGAAACTTACCTGTTTCCCCCCCCTCCCCCAGTTCCTTCTTCACAGCCACAGCAAGGGGGGGGGGTCACCCATCCGGCGGAGGCTCTAGGCTGGAAATCCAGGGAGCGTGACCTCCTTTCTCCACTGCCTCTTCCAAAAAGGCTGAAGCTTTCAGCCGGCAGGCGTCCCCACCCTTCCTCCTGGCCGCTACATCAGTCGATGCAGCTGTGACTGGGGGAAGTTAGCAAAATTGCAAGCCGGACTCTGCAAAGACCCGGGTCTCCTGCTGCCCCCAGAGAGACCTGCTTTTCCTTTCTCTTACCTCTGGGCGGTGGGTGGGCTGTTTACGGCAACCTGGGGAGGAAAGGAAGGAATCTCCTACCCTTCCTAACCCTGACTTGTTTTGGACGAAGGTCTACAAAGTTAGATGGACGGCGAACAAAATAATAAAAGCCATTAGGTGCAGCTTCTCACGTCTCATCCCTTTTATCCATCCTTTAAAAGATAAACCTAGAAGGGAACGATAGGTTATACACATTTTCAAAATAAACTGCATTTATTTTTATATTGATCGTTTCTTAATAAAAATGCACACAATTTCAAATAAGAGATTTGATATTGCACCTATATTAATACATAGGGATCTCTAAGAAAGATAGTTGAGAAACATCAAACCTAAATACAAACCTACATACGTACGATCTCCTTAAAGAAATAGCAGGGCAGGACAAACAAAACTATTCTTGAATAAAAACACCTGGATTTGCTTGAAGGGGGCGAGCGGGGTGCACTTTTAGGAGGAGCAACCTCTTAAGGGGTAACACAGGGAAGCGCGATACGACTGGTTCTTCTACACCCGGGACTCGGGCGCTGGGAAAACACAGAGAAAGCCGGTATCTTTCTGGAATCAGGAAATGCGGGGATGGCTCGGCTCACCTGAGGCAGTAGCAGGCTTCCTTTTTTTCCTTCCCGAGGCCTCGCCGGGAGACGTGCGCTCCGTCCACGTAGTGCAGAAAAGAGCACGGGAAAAAGCAGGGAACCGTGCTGCGAACGGACAGGAAGTCGGGGACGAATTCGGCGGATGGACAGGAACTCGGCCGTGCTGGGAACGTCGTCGTCGGTGGTCATGCTACGGGACGGAAAACTGTGCCCCCCGTGGTCAAAAACGGGTACTGCGGTCGCCGAAAAAAATAAAGCTTTTAAATGGGATTTTAAGGCTATTTATTTTCCCCCCGTCTCTATTAGTAACCTCTTATTAATATTAATAGGGCGACGGGAGGCCCTTTTGCCATTTTCAAAGGTTTATTTCTTTCGGTGGCTGCTATACCCGGCTTGGCCACGGGAGGGCACTGTTTTCCCTCCCTTAGCGATAGCGGCATTGAGGCCGTGGAAAAGGCCTACGGTGGCCTCGATGGTAAATGCTATGGGACGGGTATTGCGGCCGCCAAGGGAAATAAGCCTTTTGAATGGGGTTTTCAAGGCTTACCTCGTTGGTCGGACGTCGAGTCCGCCCTGCCCAGAAGGTCCCCGGAAAAAAAGGAAGTGGAAGGATGATTAAGAAGGACGGACCGGAAGTCCGCCATATTGGGAAGGTCGCATTTCAAAGACCCTGGAGGACGGCGAATTTGAGCGGACGGGAAGTCGGCCATATTGAGGAGGTCTACCCGAAAGGAAGTAGGGGGGAAGATTAAGAACGAAGGGACGGAAGTCGTTTGCCGCAGCACCTGGGGGACCGCCGATACCGACGGACAGGAAGTCCGCCGTCCAGAGAGGCCCTCTCGCAGATTACTCGTCAAGAGCCAGCCGGCCGACATGCGCAGAAGGCCGAGGGAAGCGGCCCGTCCCTTTCGGAGGAGCATAGAGTGGCGACCCTTTGGCTGACGCTCTGCGCTTTGCGGCTTAGCTTCTCCGTGTCCCGATCCTGGGCAAAAGGCCTACGACGGCCTCCCTGTTAAGGCTATGGGACGGGAAACACTGCCCTCCTGTGGTCAAAAACGGGTACTGCTGCCGCCCAAAGAAATAAATACTTTTTAACACCATTTGAAGCTTATTCTTCTCTATTTTTATTCTTAACGCCTTATTATTAATATTTACGTGGCGACGGGGGGCCCGGCCGGTGCGACACGGGCGCAGAAGAAATCCTGGTTCCAATCTTAAACCGAGTTAAGGCCTATCGTGGCTTATTCATATTAATAAGGTTTTAATAATCAAGAATAATCATCTTAAAGAGGTTTATTTATTTTTCTGGCCGCAGTATCTGATTTGACCAGTTTTCCGTCCCTTAGCAGGGCTGGCTCAGGAATTCTGGGAGTTGAAGTCCACCAGTCATCAAAGAGCCAAGGTTGCCTACCCCTGCCTTAGCTATAGGATGGAGGCCATTAAAAAGGCCTAGGATGGACTCCAAGCCAAAGCGATGGGACAGAAAACTGTGCCCTCCCGGCGTCAAAAATGGGTATTGCGGCCACCCAAAGAAATAAACCCTTTTTAATGGCATTTTAAAATGACCGCATTCTCTATCTTTATTAACGCTATTAACACCTTATTAATAGACGAAGGTCTACAAAGTTAGATGGACGGCGAACAAATTGATAAATGCCATTAGTTGCAACGTCTCACGTCTCATCCCTTTTACCCCTCCTTTAAATGATAAACCTATAAGGGAACGATAGGTTATATACTTTTTCAAAATAAACTACATTTATTTTTATATTGATCTTTCCTAATGAAAATACACAATATTTCAAATAGATATTTGATATTGCGCTTATATTAACACATAGGTATCTCTAAGAAATATAGTTTAGAAACACCAAACCTAAATACAAACCTACATACGTACGATCTCCTTAAAGAAAAGGAAGGGCAGGACAAACTAAACCATTCTTGAATAAAAACATCGGGGTTTGCTTGAAGGGGGCGAGCGGGGTGCACTTTTAGGAGCAACCTCTTAAGGTGTAACACAGGGAAGTGCGACACCACTGGATCATGGAGAAAGCTAGGGAGTTCCAGAAAAACATCTACTTCTGCTTCATTGACTATGCTAAAGCCTTTCATTGTGTGGATCACAACAAATTGTGGCAAGTTCTTAAAGAGATGGGAATGCCAGACCATCTTATTTGTCTCTTGAGAAACCTATATGCGGCTCAAGAAGCAACAGTGAGAACTGGACACGGAACCACGGATGGGTTCAAAATTGGAAAAGGAGTCCGGCAAGGCTGTATACTGTCGCCCTGCCTATTTAACTTATATGCAGAGCACATCATGAGAAAGGCAGGGCTAGATGAAACAAAAGTTGGAATTCAGATTGCCGGGAGAAATATCAACAACCTAAGATAGGCAGATGATACCACTCTAAGGGCACACAGCGAGGAGGAACTAAGGAGCCTCTTGATGCGGGTGAAGAAAGAGAGTGCAAAAGTTGGCTTGAAACTCAACATTAAGAAAACCAAAATCATGGCATCCGGCCCACTCAATTCCTGGCAAAGAGATGGGGAAGAAATGGAGGTAGTGACAGATTTTATTTTTCTGGGCTCCAAGATCACCTCAGATGGGGACTGCAGCCAAGAAATTAAAAGACGCTTGCTCCTGGGAAGGAAAGCTATGGCAAATCTAGAAAGCGTACTAAAAAGCAGAGACATCACCCTGCCAACAAAAGTGCGTATAGTCCAGGCCATGGTTTGCCCAGTTGCAATGTATGGCTGTGAAGTTGGACCATAAGAAAGGCTGAGCGCCAAAGAATGGAGGCCTTTGGACTATGGTGCTGGAGAAGACTCCTGCGAGTCCCTTGGACTGCAAGGCGTTCAAACCGGTCAGTCCTAGAAGAGATCAACCCCGACAGCTCTTTAGAAGGCCAGATCCTGAAGTTGAAACTCAAATACTTTGGCCACCTAATGAGAAGGAAGGACTCACTGGAGAAGCGCCTAATGCTGGGAAAGATTGAGGGCAATAGAAGAAGGGGACGACAGAGAACGAGGTGGTTGGATGGAATCACTCAAGCAGTAGGTGTGAACTTAAATGGACTCCAGAAGATGGTAGAGGACAGGAAGACCTGGAGGAACATTGTCCATGGGGTCGGGATGGGTCGGACACGACTTCGCAATTAACAACAACAACAAAAGAAATAAACCTTTTTAATGGCATTTTAAAATGACGGTATTCTCTATCTTTATTAACGGTATTAACACCTGATTAATAGGGCCAGGGGAGGCCCGTTTGCTGCAACGCAGGCACGGAAGAAGAAATCTGCTTCAAAAGTTTGCTAAGCTCATAGATGTTCAATTCCTAATCCTTCATTCTTTGCTCTAACCAGAATAAAATAAATTCTTAAACCTAGTTAAGAAAGCCTAGGATGGCCTAATATTAACGATATTAATATTGTACGAGTCGTACAAAGAACATACGGACTGCTATCCAATTTGGAGTTTATTTTATTCTTGGTTAGAGCAAAGAATGAAGCAAAGAACTGCCAAGCTCTGCTAGTGGGTAGGCCCTTGGAGAGGTCCCTCCCGCTACTTCCCACCAAAAACTGCAATATTGAGAGGAGCGGTGGCCATCGCAACCTCCCACCCTGTTTCCCGCTTCCTCTTGGGGTTTTTACTGGGCTCCCAACCTTACTCCATTTCCATCCCTGTTTCTTTAACAGGAAAAGCCTTAACCTCACTGAAAGTGGAAAAAAAAGGGGGAAACTTACCTGTTTCCCCCCCCTCCCCCAGTTCCTTCTTCACAGCCACAGCAAGGGGGGGGGTCACCCATCCGGCGGAGGCTCTAGGCTGGAAATCCAGGGAGCGTGACCTCCTTTCTCCACTGCCTCTTCCAAAAAGGCTGAAGCTTTCAGCCGGCAGGCGTCCCCACCCTTCCTCCTGGCCGCTACATCAGTCGATGCAGCTGTGACTGGGGGAAGTTAGCAAAATTGCAAGCCGGACTCTGCAAAGACCCGGGTCTCCTGCTGCCCCCAGAGAGACCTGCTTTTCCTTTCTCTTACCTCTGGGCGGTGGGTGGGCTGTTTACGGCAACCTGGGGAGGAAAGGAAGGAATCTCCTACCCTTCCTAACCCTGACTTGTTTTGGACGAAGGTCTACAAAGTTAGATGGACGGCGAACAAAATAATAAAAGCCATTAGGTGCAGCTTCTCACGTCTCATCCCTTTTATCCATCCTTTAAAAGATAAACCTAGAAGGGAACGATAGGTTATACACATTTTCAAAATAAACTGCATTTATTTTTATATTGATCGTTTCTTAATAAAAATGCACACAATTTCAAATAAGAGATTTGATATTGCACCTATATTAATACATAGGGATCTCTAAGAAAGATAGTTGAGAAACATCAAACCTAAATACAAACCTACATACGTACGATCTCCTTAAAGAAATAGCAGGGCAGGACAAACAAAACTATTCTTGAATAAAAACACCTGGATTTGCTTGAAGGGGGCGAGCGGGGTGCACTTTTAGGAGGAGCAACCTCTTAAGGGGTAACACAGGGAAGCGCGATACGACTGGTTCTTCTACACCCGGGACTCGGGCGCTGGGAAAACACAGAGAAAGCCGGTATCTTTCTGGAATCAGGAAATGCGGGGATGGCTCGGCTCACCTGAGGCAGTAGCAGGCTTCCTTTTTTTCCTTCCCGAGGCCTCGCCGGGAGACGTGCGCTCCGTCCACGTAGTGCAGAAAAGAGCACGGGAAAAAGCAGGGAACCGTGCTGCGAACGGACAGGAAGTCGGGGACGAATTCGGCGGATGGACAGGAACTCGGCCGTGCTGGGAACGTCGTCGTCGGTGGTCATGCTACGGGACGGAAAACTGTGCCCCCCGTGGTCAAAAACGGGTACTGCGGTCGCCGAAAAAAATAAAGCTTTTAAATGGGATTTTAAGGCTATTTATTTTCCCCCCGTCTCTATTAGTAACCTCTTATTAATATTAATAGGGCGACGGGAGGCCCTTTTGCCATTTTCAAAGGTTTATTTCTTTCGGTGGCTGCTATACCCGGCTTGGCCACGGGAGGGCACTGTTTTCCCTCCCTTAGCGATAGCGGCATTGAGGCCGTGGAAAAGGCCTACGGTGGCCTCGATGGTAAATGCTATGGGACGGGTATTGCGGCCGCCAAGGGAAATAAGCCTTTTGAATGGGGTTTTCAAGGCTTACCTCGTTGGTCGGACGTCGAGTCCGCCCTGCCCAGAAGGTCCCCGGAAAAAAAGGAAGTGGAAGGATGATTAAGAAGGACGGACCGGAAGTCCGCCATATTGGGAAGGTCGCATTTCAAAGACCCTGGAGGACGGCGAATTTGAGCGGACGGGAAGTCGGCCATATTGAGGAGGTCTACCCGAAAGGAAGTAGGGGGGAAGATTAAGAACGAAGGGACGGAAGTCGTTTGCCGCAGCACCTGGGGGACCGCCGATACCGACGGACAGGAAGTCCGCCGTCCAGAGAGGCCCTCTCGCAGATTACTCGTCAAGAGCCAGCCGGCCGACATGCGCAGAAGGCCGAGGGAAGCGGCCCGTCCCTTTCGGAGGAGCATAGAGTGGCGACCCTTTGGCTGACGCTCTGCGCTTTGCGGCTTAGCTTCTCCGTGTCCCGATCCTGGGCAAAAGGCCTACGACGGCCTCCCTGTTAAGGCTATGGGACGGGAAACACTGCCCTCCTGTGGTCAAAAACGGGTACTGCTGCCGCCCAAAGAAATAAATACTTTTTAACACCATTTGAAGCTTATTCTTCTCTATTTTTATTCTTAACGCCTTATTATTAATATTTACGTGGCGACGGGGGGCCCGGCCGGTGCGACACGGGCGCAGAAGAAATCCTGGTTCCAATCTTAAACCGAGTTAAGGCCTATCGTGGCTTATTCATATTAATAAGGTTTTAATAATCAAGAATAATCATCTTAAAGAGGTTTATTTATTTTTCTGGCCGCAGTATCTGATTTGACCAGTTTTCCGTCCCTTAGCAGGGCTGGCTCAGGAATTCTGGGAGTTGAAGTCCACCAGTCATCAAAGAGCCAAGGTTGCCTACCCCTGCCTTAGCTATAGGATGGAGGCCATTAAAAAGGCCTAGGATGGACTCCAAGCCAAAGCTATGGGACAGAAAACTGTGCCCTCCCGGCGTCAAAAATGGGTATTGCGGCCACCCAAAGAAATAAACCCTTTTTAATGGCATTTTAAAATGACCGCATTCTCTATCTTTATTAACGCTATTAACACCTTATTAATAGACGAAGGTCTACAAAGTTAGATGGACGGCGAACAAATTGATAAATGCCATTAGTTGCAACGTCTCACGTCTCATCCCTTTTACCCCTCCTTTAAATGATAAACCTATAAGGGAACGATAGGTTATATACTTTTTCAAAATAAACTACATTTATTTTTATATTGATCTTTCCTAATGAAAATACACAATATTTCAAATAGATATTTGATATTGCGCTTATATTAACACATAGGTATCTCTAAGAAATATAGTTTAGAAACACCAAACCTAAATACAAACCTACATACGTACGATCTCCTTAAAGAAAAGGAAGGGCAGGACAAACTAAACCATTCTTGAATAAAAACATCGGGGTTTGCTTGAAGGGGGCGAGCGGGGTGCACTTTTAGGAGCAACCTCTTAAGGTGTAACACAGGGAAGTGCGACACCACTGGATCATGGAGAAAGCTAGGGAGTTCCAGAAAAACATCTACTTCTGCTTCATTGACTATGCTAAAGCCTTTCATTGTGTGGATCACAACAAATTGTGGCAAGTTCTTAAAGAGATGGGAATGCCAGACCATCTTATTTGTCTCTTGAGAAACCTATATGCGGCTCAAGAAGCAACAGTGAGAACTGGACACGGAACCACGGATGGGTTCAAAATTGGAAAAGGAGTCCGGCAAGGCTGTATACTGTCGCCCTGCCTATTTAACTTATATGCAGAGCACATCATGAGAAAGGCAGGGCTAGATGAAACAAAAGTTGGAATTAAGATTGCCGGGAGAAATATCAACAACCTAAGATATGCAGATGATACCACTCTAAGGGCAGAAAGTGAAGAGGAACTAAGGAGCCTCTTGATGCGGGTGAAGAAAGAGAGTGCAAAAGTTGGCTTGAAACTCAACATTAAGAAAACCAAAATCATGGCATCCGGCCCTCTCAATTCCTGGCAAATAGATGGGGAAGAAATGGAGGTGGTGACAGATTTTATTTTTCTGGGCTCCAAGATCACCTCAGATGGGGACTGCAGCCAAGAAATTAAAAGACGCTTGCTCCTGGGAAGGAAAGCTATGGCAAATCTAGAAAGCGTACTAAAAAGCAGAGACATCACCCTGCCAACAAAAGTGCGTATAGTCCAGGCCATGGTTTGCCCAGTTGCAATGTATGGCTGTGAAAGTTGGACCATAAGAAAGGCTGAGCGCCAAAGAATGGAGGCCTTTGGACTATGGTGCTGGAGAAGACTCCTGCGAGTCCCTTGGACTGCAAGGCGTTCAAACCGGTCAGTCCTAGAAGAGATCAACCCCGACTGCTCTTTAGAAGGCCAGATCCTGAAGTTGAAACTCAAATACTTTGGCCACCTAATGAGAAGGAAGGACTCACTGGAGAAGCGCCTAATGCTGGGAAAGATTGAGGGCAATAGAAGAAGGGGACGACAGAGAACGAGGTGGTTGGATGGAATCACTCAAGCAGTAGGTGTGAACTTAAATGGACTCCAGAAGATGGTAGAGGACAGGAAGACCTGGAGGAACATTGTCCATGGGGTCGGGATGGGTCGGACACGACTTCGCAATTAACAACAACAACAAAAGAAATAAACCTTTTTAATGGCATTTTAAAATGACGGTATTCTCTATCTTTATTAACGGTATTAACACCTGATTAATAGGGCCAGGGGAGGCCCGTTTGCTGCAACGCAGGCACGGAAGAAGAAATCTGCTTCAAAAGTTTGCTAAGCTCATAGATGTTCAATTCCTAATCCTTCATTCTTTGCTCTAACCAAGAATAAAATAAATTCTTAAACCTAGTTAAGAAAGCCTAGGATGGCCTAATATTAACGATATTAATATTGTACGAGTCGTACAAAGAACATACGGACTGCTATCCAATTTGGAGTTTATTTTATTCTTGGTTAGAGCAAAGAATGAAGCAAAGAACTGCCAAGCTCTGCTAGTGGGTAGGCCCTTGGAGAGGTCCCTCCCGCTACTTCCCACCAAAAACTGCAATATTGAGAGGAGCGGTGGCCATCGCAACCTCCCACCCTGTTTCCCGCTTCCTCTTGGGGTTTTTACTGGGCTCCCAACCTTACTCCATTTCCATCCCTGTTTCTTTAACAGGAAAAGCCTTAACCTCACTGAAAGTGGAAAAAAAAGGGGGAAACTTACCTGTTTCCCCCCCCTCCCCCAGTTCCTTCTTCACAGCCACAGCAAGGGGGGGGGGTCACCCATCCGGCGGAGGCTCTAGGCTGGAAATCCAGGGAGCGTGACCTCCTTTCTCCACTGCCTCTTCCAAAAAGGCTGAAGCTTTCAGCCGGCAGGCGTCCCCACCCTTCCTCCTGGCCGCTACATCAGTCGATGCAGCTGTGACTGGGGGAAGTTAGCAAAATTGCAAGCCGGACTCTGCAAAGACCCGGGTCTCCTGCTGCCCCCAGAGAGACCTGCTTTTCCTTTCTCTTACCTCTGGGCGGTGGGTGGGCTGTTTACGGCAACCTGGGGAGGAAAGGAAGGAATCTCCTACCCTTCCTAACCCTGACTTGTTTTGGACGAAGGTCTACAAAGTTAGATGGACGGCGAACAAAATAATAAAAGCCATTAGGTGCAGCTTCTCACGTCTCATCCCTTTTATCCATCCTTTAAAAGATAAACCTAGAAGGGAACGATAGGTTATACACATTTTCAAAATAAACTGCATTTATTTTTATATTGATCGTTTCTTAATAAAAATGCACACAATTTCAAATAAGAGATTTGATATTGCACCTATATTAATACATAGGGATCTCTAAGAAAGATAGTTGAGAAACATCAAACCTAAATACAAACCTACATACGTACGATCTCCTTAAAGAAATAGCAGGGCAGGACAAACAAAACTATTCTTGAATAAAAACACCTGGATTTGCTTGAAGGGGGCGAGCGGGGTGCACTTTTAGGAGGAGCAACCTCTTAAGGGGTAACACAGGGAAGCGCGATACGACTGGTTCTTCTACACCCGGGACTCGGGCGCTGGGAAAACACCATTCAACGGCTGCCTTGCTTGGCAGCCTTCGAGGAGACCCCCGAGACGGGTCGGAACCCCCTTCCCGACCCGGACGCCAAAAGCCTGGAGCGTGTCCCGCCGGCCCCGCCTCTAAAAAGGAGCTAAAAAGAAGCCGCGGCTGAGCTCGCGTAAACGACCCCGAAGTGTGCTAGTAAAACAAGCTAACTTCGTCTCTACGTTCCCAATTCAGCCCCTAGAGCTGAAAGGGAAAGAGCGCAAAGAGACCACGTCTCGCAACCTCCGGCGCCGCCGCCGCCGCCGCCGGTTCTCGGTCGCATTTTTACAGATACCGGCGGCGAAAGGCCAGGAACGGCCAGGCGGACATCTTAGGGGAGAGGACCAAACGAGTGGCCGGGGAGGAGGCGGGGCAGGGGGAAGGTGGGGATCCCCCGCTAACTAGGTAACAGAGAAAGCCGGTATCTTTCTGGAATCAGGAAATGCGGGGATGGCTCGGCTCACCTGAGGCAGTAGCAGGCTTCCTTTTTTTCCTTCCCGAGGCCTCGCCGGGAGACGTGCGCTCCGTCCACGTAGTGCAGAAAAGAGCACGGGAAAAAGCAGGGAACCGTGCTGCGAACGGACAGGAAGTCGGGGACGAATTCGGCGGATGGACAGGAACTCGGCCGTGCTGGGAACGTCGTCGTCGGTGGTCATGCTACGGGACGGAAAACTGTGCCCCCCGTGGTCAAAAACGGGTACTGCGGTCGCCGAAAAAAATAAAGCTTTTAAATGGGATTTTAAGGCTATTTATTTTCCCCCCGTCTCTATTAGTAACCTCTTATTAATATTAATAGGGCGACGGGAGGCCCTTTTGCCATTTTCAAAGGTTTATTTCTTTCGGTGGCTGCTATACCCGGCTTGGCCACGGGAGGGCACTGTTTTCCCTCCCTTAGCGATAGCGGCATTGAGGCCGTGGAAAAGGCCTACGGTGGCCTCGATGGTAAATGCTATGGGACGGGTATTGCGGCCGCCAAGGGAAATAAGCCTTTTGAATGGGGTTTTCAAGGCTTACCTCGTTGGTCGGACGTCGAGTCCGCCCTGCCCAGAAGGTCCCCGGAAAAAAAGGAAGTGGAAGGATGATTAAGAAGGACGGACCGGAAGTCCGCCATATTGGGAAGGTCGCATTTCAAAGACCCTGGAGGACGGCGAATTTGAGCGGACGGGAAGTCGGCCATATTGAGGAGGTCTACCCGAAAGGAAGTAGGGGGGAAGATTAAGAACGAAGGGACGGAAGTCGTTTGCCGCAGCACCTGGGGGACCGCCGATACCGACGGACAGGAAGTCCGCCGTCCAGAGAGGCCCTCTCGCAGATTACTCGTCAAGAGCCAGCCGGCCGACATGCGCAGAAGGCCGAGGGAAGCGGCCCGTCCCTTTCGGAGGAGCATAGAGTGGCGACCCTTTGGCTGACGCTCTGCGCTTTGCGGCTTAGCTTCTCCGTGTCCCGATCCTGGGCAAAAGGCCTACGACGGCCTCCCTGTTAAGGCTATGGGACGGGAAACACTGCCCTCCTGTGGTCAAAAACGGGTACTGCTGCCGCCCAAAGAAATAAATACTTTTTAACACCATTTGAAGCTTATTCTTCTCTATTTTTATTCTTAACGCCTTATTATTAATATTTACGTGGCGACGGGGGGCCCGGCCGGTGCGACACGGGCGCAGAAGAAATCCTGGTTCCAATCTTAAACCGAGTTAAGGCCTATCGTGGCTTATTCATATTAATAAGGTTTTAATAATCAAGAATAATCATCTTAAAGAGGTTTATTTATTTTTCTGGCCGCAGTATCTGATTTGACCAGTTTTCCGTCCCTTAGCAGGGCTGGCTCAGGAATTCTGGGAGTTGAAGTCCACCAGTCATCAAAGAGCCAAGGTTGCCTACCCCTGCCTTAGCTATAGGATGGAGGCCATTAAAAAGGCCTAGGATGGACTCCAAGCCAAAGCTATGGGACAGAAAACTGTGCCCTCCCGGCGTCAAAAATGGGTATTGCGGCCACCCAAAGAAATAAACCCTTTTTAATGGCATTTTAAAATGACCGCATTCTCTATCTTTATTAACGCTATTAACACCTTATTAATAGACGAAGGTCTACAAAGTTAGATGGACGGCGAACAAATTGATAAATGCCATTAGTTGCAACGTCTCACGTCTCATCCCTTTTACCCCTCCTTTAAATGATAAACCTATAAGGGAACGATAGGTTATATACTTTTTCAAAATAAACTACATTTATTTTTATATTGATCTTTCCTAATGAAAATACACAATATTTCAAATAGATATTTGATATTGCGCTTATATTAACACATAGGTATCTCTAAGAAATATAGTTTAGAAACACCAAACCTAAATACAAACCTACATACGTACGATCTCCTTAAAGAAAAGGAAGGGCAGGACAAACTAAACCATTCTTGAATAAAAACATCGGGGTTTGCTTGAAGGGGGCGAGCGGGGTGCACTTTTAGGAGCAACCTCTTAAGGTGTAACACAGGGAAGTGCGACACCACTGGATCATGGAGAAAGCTAGGGAGTTCCAGAAAAACATCTACTTCTGCTTCATTGACTATGCTAAAGCCTTTCATTGTGTGGATCACAACAAATTGTGGCAAGTTCTTAAAGAGATGGGAATGCCAGACCATCTTATTTGTCTCTTGAGAAACCTATATGCGGCTCAAGAAGCAACAGTGAGAACTGGACACGGAACCACGGATGGGTTCAAAATTGGAAAAGGAGTCCGGCAAGGCTGTATACTGTCGCCCTGCCTATTTAACTTATATGCAGAGCACATCATGAGAAAGGCAGGGCTAGATGAAACAAAAGTTGGAATTCAGATTGCCGGGAGAAATATCAACAACCTAAGATAGGCAGATGATACCACTCTAAGGGCACACAGCGAGGAGGAACTAAGGAGCCTCTTGATGCGGGTGAAGAAAGAGAGTGCAAAAGTTGGCTTGAAACTCAACATTAAGAAAACCAAAATCATGGCATCCGGCCCACTCAATTCCTGGCAAAGAGATGGGGAAGAAATGGAGGTAGTGACAGATTTTATTTTTCTGGGCTCCAAGATCACCTCAGATGGGGACTGCAGCCAAGAAATTAAAAGACGCTTGCTCCTGGGAAGGAAAGCTATGGCAAATCTAGAAAGCGTACTAAAAAGCAGAGACATCACCCTGCCAACAAAAGTGCGTATAGTCCAGGCCATGGTTTGCCCAGTTGCAATGTATGGCTGTGAAAGTTGGACCATAAGAAAGGCTGAGCGCCAAAGAATGGAGGCCTTTGGACTATGGTGCTGGAGAAGACTCCTGCGAGTCCCTTGGACTGCAAGGCGTTCAAACCGGTCAGTCCTAGAAGAGATCAACCCAGACTGCTCTTTAGAAGGCCAGATCCTGAAGTTGAAACTCAAATACTTTGGCCACCTAATGAGAAGGAAGGACTCACTGGAGAAGCGCCTAATGCTGGGAAAGATTGAGGGCAATAGAAGAAGGGGACGACAGAGAACGAGGTGGTTGGATGGAATCACTCAAGCAGTAGGTGTGAACTTAAATGGACTCCAGAAGATGGTAGAGGACAGGAAGACCTGGAGGAACATTGTCCATGGGGTCGGGATGGGTCGGACACGACTTCGCAATTAACAACAACAACAAAAGAAATAAACCTTTTTAATGGCATTTTAAAATGACGGTATTCTCTATCTTTATTAACGGTATTAACACCTGATTAATAGGGCCAGGGGAGGCCCGTTTGCTGCAACGCAGGCACGGAAGAAGAAATCTGCTTCAAAAGTTTGCTAAGCTCATAGATGTTCAATTCCTAATCCTTCATTCTTTGCTCTAACCAAGAATAAAATAAATTCTTAAACCTAGTTAAGAAAGCCTAGGATGGCCTAATATTAACGATATTAATATTGTACGAGTCGTACAAAGAACATACGGACTGCTATCCAATTTGGAGTTTATTTTATTCTTGGTTAGAGCAAAGAATGAAGCAAAGAACTGCCAAGCTCTGCTAGTGGGTAGGCCCTTGGAGAGGTCCCTCCCGCTACTTCCCACCAAAAACTGCAATATTGAGAGGAGCGGTGGCCATCGCAACCTCCCACCCTGTTTCCCGCTTCCTCTTGGGGTTTTTACTGGGCTCCCAACCTTACTCCAATTTCCATCCCTGTTTCTTTAACAGGAAAAGCCTTAACCTCACTGAAAGTGGAAAAAAAAGGGGGAAACTTACCTGTTTCCCCCCCTCCCCCAGTTCCTTCTTCACAGCCACAGCAAGGGGGGGGGGGGTCACCCATCCGGCGGAGGCTCTAGGCTGGAAATCCAGGGAGCGTGACCTCCTTTCTCCACTGCCTCTTCCAAAAAGGCTGAAGCTTTCAGCCGGCAGGCGTCCCCACCCTTCCTCCTGGCCGCTACATCAGTCGATGCAGCTGTGACTGGGGGAAGTTAGCAAAATTGCAAGCCGGACTCTGCAAAGACCCGGGTCTCCTGCTGCCCCCAGAGAGACCTGCTTTTCCTTTCTCTTACCTCTGGGCGGTGGGTGGGCTGTTTACGGCAACCTGGGGAGGAAAGGAAGGAATCTCCTACCCTTCCTAACCCTGACTTGTTTTGGACGAAGGTCTACAAAGTTAGATGGACGGCGAACAAAATAATAAAAGCCATTAGGTGCAGCTTCTCACGTCTCATCCCTTTTATCCATCCTTTAAAAGATAAACCTAGAAGGGAACGATAGGTTATACACATTTTCAAAATAAACTGCATTTATTTTTATATTGATCGTTTCTTAATAAAAATGCACACAATTTCAAATAAGAGATTTGATATTGCACCTATATTAATACATAGGGATCTCTAAGAAAGATAGTTGAGAAACATCAAACCTAAATACAAACATACATACGTACGATCTCCTTAAAGAAATAGCAGGGCAGGACAAACAAAACTATTCTTGAATAAAAACACCTGGATTTGCTTGAAGGGGGCGAGCGGGGTGCACTTTTAGGAGGAGCAACCTCTTAAGGGGTAACACAGGGAAGCGCGATACGACTGGTTCTTCTACACCCGGGACTCGGGCGCTGGGAAAACACAGAGAAAGCCGGTATCTTTCTGGAATCAGGAAATGCGGGGATGGCTCGGCTCACCTGAGGCAGTAGCAGGCTTCCTTTTTTTCCTTCCCGAGGCCTCGCCGGGAGACGTGCGCTCCGTCCACGTAGTGCAGAAAAGAGCACGGGAAAAAGCAGGGAACCGTGCTGCGAACGGACAGGAAGTCGGGGACGAATTCGGCGGATGGACAGGAACTCGGCCGTGCTGGGAACGTCGTCGTCGGTGGTCATGCTACGGGACGGAAAACTGTGCCCCCCGTGGTCAAAAACGGGTACTGCGGTCGCCGAAAAAAATAAAGCTTTTAAATGGGATTTTAAGGCTATTTATTTTCCCCCCGTCTCTATTAGTAACCTCTTATTAATATTAATAGGGCGACGGGAGGCCCTTTTGCCATTTTCAAAGGTTTATTTCTTTCGGTGGCTGCTATACCCGGCTTGGCCACGGGAGGGCACTGTTTTCCCTCCCTTAGCGATAGCGGCATTGAGGCCGTGGAAAAGGCCTACGGTGGCCTCGATGGTAAATGCTATGGGACGGGTATTGCGGCCGCCAAGGGAAATAAGCCTTTTGAATGGGGTTTTCAAGGCTTACCTCGTTGGTCGGACGTCGAGTCCGCCCTGCCCAGAAGGTCCCCGGAAAAAAAGGAAGTGGAAGGATGATTAAGAAGGACGGACCGGAAGTCCGCCATATTGGGAAGGTCGCATTTCAAAGACCCTGGAGGACGGCGAATTTGAGCGGACGGGAAGTCGGCCATATTGAGGAGGTCTACCCGAAAGGAAGTAGGGGGGAAGATTAAGAACGAAGGGACGGAAGTCGTTTGCCGCAGCACCTGGGGGACCGCCGATACCGACGGACAGGAAGCCCGCCGTCCAGAGAGGCCCTCTCGCAGATTACTCGTCAAGAGCCAGCCGGCCGACATGCGCAGAAGGCCGAGGGAAGCGGCCCGTCCCTTTCGGAGGAGCATAGAGTGGCGACCCTTTGGCTGACGCTCTGCGCTTTGCGGCTTAGCTTCTCCGTGTCCCGATCCTGGGCAAAAGGCCTACGACGGCCTCCCTGTTAAGGCTATGGGACGGGAAACACTGCCCTCCTGTGGTCAAAAACGGGTACTGCTGCCGCCCAAAGAAATAAATACTTTTTAACACCATTTGAAGCTTATTCTTCTCTATTTTTATTCTTAACGCCTTATTATTAATATTTACGTGGCGACGGGGGGCCCGGCCGGTGCGACACGGGCGCAGAAGAAATCCTGGTTCCAATCTTAAACCGAGTTAAGGCCTATCGTGGCTTATTCATATTAATAAGGTTTTAATAATCAAGAATAATCATCTTAAAGAGGTTTATTTATTTTTCTGGCCGCAGTATCTGAT
Organism: Crotalus tigris; assembly: GCF_016545835.1. Classification (NCBI taxonomy): domain Eukaryota; kingdom Metazoa; phylum Chordata; class Lepidosauria; order Squamata; family Viperidae; genus Crotalus; species Crotalus tigris. The sequence continues at coordinate 41,698 of NW_024096550.1, forward strand.
TTGACCAGTTTTCCGTCCCTTAGCAGGGCTGGCTCAGGAATTCTGGGAGTTGAAGTCCACCAGTCATCAAAGAGCCAAGGTTGCCTACCCCTGCCTTAGCTATAGGATGGAGGCCATTAAAAAGGCCTAGGATGGACTCCAAGCCAAAGCTATGGGACAGAAAACTGTGCCCTCCCGGCGTCAAAAATGGGTATTGCGGCCACCCAAAGAAATAAACCCTTTTTAATGGCATTTTAAAATGACCGCATTCTCTATCTTTATTAACGCTATTAACACCTTATTAATAGACGAAGGTCTACAAAGTTAGATGGACGGCGAACAAATTGATAAATGCCATTAGTTGCAACGTCTCACGTCTCATCCCTTTTACCCCTCCTTTAAATGATAAACCTATAAGGGAACGATAGGTTATATACTTTTTCAAAATAAACTACATTTATTTTTATATTGATCTTTCCTAATGAAAATACACAATATTTCAAATAGATATTTGATATTGCGCTTATATTAACACATAGGTATCTCTAAGAAATATAGTTTAGAAACACCAAACCTAAATACAAACCTACATACGTACGATCTCCTTAAAGAAAAGGAAGGGCAGGACAAACTAAACCATTCTTGAATAAAAACATCGGGGTTTGCTTGAAGGGGGCGAGCGGGGTGCACTTTTAGGAGCAACCTCTTAAGGTGTAACACAGGGAAGTGCGACACCACTGGATCATGGAGAAAGCTAGGGAGTTCCAGAAAAACATCTACTTCTGCTTCATTGACTATGCTAAAGCCTTTCATTGTGTGGATCACAACAAATTGTGGCAAGTTCTTAAAGAGATGGGAATGCCAGACCATCTTATTTGTCTCTTGAGAAACCTATATGCGGCTCAAGAAGCAACAGTGAGAACTGGACACGGAACCACGGATGGGTTCAAAATTGGAAAAGGAGTCCGGCAAGGCTGTATACTGTCGCCCTGCCTATTTAACTTATATGCAGAGCACATCATGAGAAAGGCAGGGCTAGATGAAACAAAAGTTGGAATTCAGATTGCCGGGAGAAATATCAACAACCTAAGATAGGCAGATGATACCACTCTAAGGGCACACAGCGAGGAGGAACTAAGGAGCCTCTTGATGCGGGTGAAGAAAGAGAGTGCAAAAGTTGGCTTGAAACTCAACATTAAGAAAACCAAAATCATGGCATCCGGCCCACTCAATTCCTGGCAAAGAGATGGGGAAGAAATGGAGGTAGTGACAGATTTTATTTTTCTGGGCTCCAAGATCACCTCAGATGGGGACTGCAGCCAAGAAATTAAAAGACGCTTGCTCCTGGGAAGGAAAGCTATGGCAAATCTAGAAAGCGTACTAAAAAGCAGAGACATCACCCTGCCAACAAAAGTGCGTATAGTCCAGGCCATGGTTTGCCCAGTTGCAATGTATGGCTGTGAAAGTTGGACCATAAGAAAGGCTGAGCGCCAAAGAATGGAGGCCTTTGGACTATGGTGCTGGAGAAGACTCCTGCGAGTCCCTTGGACTGCAAGGCGTTCAAACCGGTCAGTCCTAGAAGAGATCAACCCCGACTGCTCTTTAGAAGGCCAGATCCTGAAGTTGAAACTCAAATACTTTGGCCACCTAATGAGAAGGAAGGACTCACTGGAGAAGCGCCTAATGCTGGGAAAGATTGAGGGCAATAGAAGAAGGGGACGACAGAGAATGAGGTGGTTGGATGGAATCACTCAAGCAGTAGGTGTGAACTTAAATGGACTCCAGAAGATGGTAGAGGACAGGAAGACCTGGAGGAACATTGTCCATGGGGTCGGGATGGGTCGGACACGACTTCGCAATTAACAACAACAACAAAAGAAATAAACCTTTTTAATGGCATTTTAAAATGACGGTATTCTCTATCTTTATTAACGGTATTAACACCTGATTAATAGGGCCAGGGGAGGCCCGTTTGCTGCAACGCAGGCACGGAAGAAGAAATCTGCTTCAAAAGTTTGCTAAGCTCATAGATGTTCAATTCCTAATCCTTCATTCTTTGCTCTAACCAAGAATAAAATAAATTCTTAAACCTAGTTAAGAAAGCCTAGGATGGCCTAATATTAACGATATTAATATTGTACGAGTCGTACAAAGAACATACGGACTGCTATCCAATTTGGAGTTTATTTTATTCTTGGTTAGAGCAAAGAATGAAGCAAAGAACTGCCAAGCTCTGCTAGTGGGTAGGCCCTTGGAGAGGTCCCTCCCGCTACTTCCCACCAAAAACTGCAATATTGAGAGGAGCGGTGGCCATCGCAACCTCCCACCCTGTTTCCCGCTTCCTCTTGGGGTTTTTACTGGGCTCCCAACCTTACTCCATTTCCATCCCTGTTTCTTTAACAGGAAAAGCCTTAACCTCACTGAAAGTGGAAAAAAAAGGGGGAAACTTACCTGTTTCCCCCCCCTCCCCCAGTTCCTTCTTCACAGCCACAGCAAGGGGGGGGGGTCACCCATCCGGCGGAGGCTCTAGGCTGGAAATCCAGGGAGCGTGACCTCCTTTCTCCACTGCCTCTTCCAAAAAGGCTGAAGCTTTCAGCCGGCAGGCGTCCCCACCCTTCCTCCTGGCCGCTACATCAGTCGATGCAGCTGTGACTGGGGGAAGTTAGCAAAATTGCAAGCCGGACTCTGCAAAGACCCGGGTCTCCTGCTGCCCCCAGAGAGACCTGCTTTTCCTTTCTCTTACCTCTGGGCGGTGGGTGGGCTGTTTACGGCAACCTGGGGAGGAAAGGAAGGAATCTCCTACCCTTCCTAACCCTGACTTGTTTTGGACGAAGGTCTACAAAGTTAGATGGACGGCGAACAAAATAATAAAAGCCATTAGGTGCAGCTTCTCACGTCTCATCCCTTTTATCCATCCTTTAAAAGATAAACCTAGAAGGGAACGATAGGTTATACACATTTTCAAAATAAACTGCATTTATTTTTATATTGATCGTTTCTTAATAAAAATGCACACAATTTCAAATAAGAGATTTGATATTGCACCTATATTAATACATAGGGATCTCTAAGAAAGATAGTTGAGAAACATCAAACCTAAATACAAACCTACATACGTACGATCTCCTTAAAGAAATAGCAGGGCAGGACAAACAAAACTATTCTTGAATAAAAACACCTGGATTTGCTTGAAGGGGGCGAGCGGGGTGCACTTTTAGGAGGAGCAACCTCTTAAGGGGTAACACAGGGAAGCGCGATACGACTGGTTCTTCTACACCCGGGACTCGGGCGCTGGGAAAACACAGAGAAAGCCGGTATCTTTCTGGAATCAGGAAATGCGGGGATGGCTCGGCTCACCTGAGGCAGTAGCAGGCTTCCTTTTTTTCCTTCCCGAGGCCTCGCCGGGAGACGTGCGCTCCGTCCACGTAGTGCAGAAAAGAGCACGGGAAAAAGCAGGGAACCGTGCTGCGAACGGACAGGAAGTCGGGGACGAATTCGGCGGATGGACAGGAACTCGGCCGTGCTGGGAACGTCGTCGTCGGTGGTCATGCTACGGGACGGAAAACTGTGCCCCCCGTGGTCAAAAACGGGTACTGCGGTCGCCGAAAAAAATAAAGCTTTTAAATGGGATTTTAAGGCTATTTATTTTCCCCCCGTCTCTATTAGTAACCTCTTATTAATATTAATAGGGCGACGGGAGGCCCTTTTGCCATTTTCAAAGGTTTATTTCTTTCGGTGGCTGCTATACCCGGCTTGGCCACGGGAGGGCACTGTTTTCCCTCCCTTAGCGATAGCGGCATTGAGGCCGTGGAAAAGGCCTACGGTGGCCTCGATGGTAAATGCTATGGGACGGGTATTGCGGCCGCCAAGGGAAATAAGCCTTTTGAATGGGGTTTTCGAGGCTTACCTCGTTGGTCGGACGTCGAGTCCGCCCTGCCCAGAAGGTCCCCGGAAAAAAAGGAAGTGGAAGGATGATTAAGAAGGACGGACCGGAAGTCCGCCATATTGGGAAGGTCGCATTTCAAAGACCCTGGAGGACGGCGAATTTGAGCGGACGGGAAGTCGGCCATATTGAGGAGGTCTACCCGAAAGGAAGTAGGGGGGAAGATTAAGAACGAAGGGACGGAAGTCGTTTGCCGCAGCACCTGGGGGACCGCCGATACCGACGGACAGGAAGCCCGCCGTCCAGAGAGGCCCTCTCGCAGATTACTCGTCAAGAGCCAGCCGGCCGACATGCGCAGAAGGCCGAGGGAAGCGGCCCGTCCCTTTCGGAGGAGCATAGAGTGGCGACCCTTTGGCTGACGCTCTGCGCTTTGCGGCTTAGCTTCTCCGTGTCCCGATCCTGGGCAAAAGGCCTACGACGGCCTCCCTGTTAAGGCTATGGGACGGGAAACACTGCCCTCCTGTGGTCAAAAACGGGTACTGCTGCCGCCCAAAGAAATAAATACTTTTTAACACCATTTGAAGCTTATTCTTCTCTATTTTTATTCTTAACGCCTTATTATTAATATTTACGTGGCGACGGGGGGCCCGGCCGGTGCGACACGGGCGCAGAAGAAATCCTGGTTCCAATCTTAAACCGAGTTAAGGCCTATCGTGGCTTATTCATATTAATAAGGTTTTAATAATCAAGAATAATCATCTTAAAGAGGTTTATTTATTTTTCTGGCCGCAGTATCTGATTTGACCAGTTTTCCGTCCCTTAGCAGGGCTGGCTCAGGAATTCTGGGAGTTGAAGTCCACCAGTCATCAAAGAGCCAAGGTTGCCTACCCCTGCCTTAGCTATAGGATGGAGGCCATTAAAAAGGCCTAGGATGGACTCCAAGCCAAAGCTATGGGACAGAAAACTGTGCCCTCCCGGCGTCAAAAATGGGTATTGCGGCCACCCAAAGAAATAAACCCTTTTTAATGGCATTTTAAAATGACCGCATTCTCTATCTTTATTAACGCTATTAACACCTTATTAATAGACGAAGGTCTACAAAGTTAGATGGACGGCGAACAAATTGATAAATGCCATTAGTTGCAACGTCTCACGTCTCATCCCTTTTACCCCTCCTTTAAATGATAAACCTATAAGGGAACGATAGGTTATATACTTTTTCAAAATAAACTACATTTATTTTTATATTGATCTTTCCTAATGAAAATACACAATATTTCAAATAGATATTTGATATTGCGCTTATATTAACACATAGGTATCTCTAAGAAATATAGTTTAGAAACACCAAACCTAAATACAAACCTACATACGTACGATCTCCTTAAAGAAAAGGAAGGGCAGGACAAACTAAACCATTCTTGAATAAAAACATCGGGGTTTGCTTGAAGGGGGCGAGCGGGGTGCACTTTTAGGAGCAACCTCTTAAGGTGTAACACAGGGAAGTGCGACACCACTGGATCATGGAGAAAGCTAGGGAGTTCCAGAAAAACATCTACTTCTGCTTCATTGACTATGCTAAAGCCTTTCATTGTGTGGATCACAACAAATTGTGGCAAGTTCTTAAAGAGATGGGAATGCCAGACCATCTTATTTGTCTCTTGAGAAACCTATATGCGGCTCAAGAAGCAACAGTGAGAACTGGACACGGAACCACGGATGGGTTCAAAATTGGAAAAGGAGTCCGGCAAGGCTGTATACTGTCGCCCTGCCTATTTAACTTATATGCAGAGCACATCATGAGAAAGGCAGGGCTAGATGAAACAAAAGTTGGAATTCAGATTGCCGGGAGAAATATCAACAACCTAAGATAGGCAGATGATACCACTCTAAGGGCACACAGCGAGGAGGAACTAAGGAGCCTCTTGATGCGGGTGAAGAAAGAGAGTGCAAAAGTTGGCTTGAAACTCAACATTAAGAAAACCAAAATCATGGCATCCGGCCCACTCAATTCCTGGCAAAGAGATGGGGAAGAAATGGAGGTAGTGACAGATTTTATTTTTCTGGGCTCCAAGATCACCTCAGATGGGGACTGCAGCCAAGAAATTAAAAGACGCTTGCTCCTGGGAAGGAAAGCTATGGCAAATCTAGACAGCGTACTAAAAAGCAGAGACATCACCCTGCCAACAAAAGTGCGTATAGTCCAGGCCATGGTTTTCCCAGTTGCAATGTATGGCTGTGAAAGTTGGACCATAAGAAAGGCTGAGCGCCAAAGAATTGAGGCCTTTGAACTATGGTGCTGGAGAAGACTCCTGCGAGTCCCTTGGACTGCAAGGCGTTCAAACCGGTCAGTCCTAGAAGAGATCAACCCCGACTGCTCTTTAGAAGGCCAGATCCTGAAGTTGAAACTCAAATACTTTGGCCACCTAATGAGAAGGAAGGACTCACTGGAGAAGCGCCTAATGCTGGGAAAGATTGAGGGCAATAGAAGAAGGGGACGACAGAGAACGAGGTGGTTGGATGGAATCACTCAAGCAGTAGGTGTGAACTTAAATGGACTCCAGAAGATGGTAGAGGACAGGAAGACCTGGAGGAACATTGTCCATGGGGTCGGGATGGGTCGGACACGACTTCGCAATTAACAACAACAACAAAAGAAATAAACCTTTTTAATGGCATTTTAAAATGACGGTATTCTCTATCTTTATTAACGGTATTAACACCTGATTAATAGGGCCAGGGGAGGCCCGTTTGCTGCAACGCAGGCACGGAAGAAGAAATCTGCTTCAAAAGTTTGCTAAGCTCATAGATGTTCAATTCCTAATCCTTCATTCTTTGCTCTAACCAAGAATAAAATAAATTCTTAAACCTAGTTAAGAAAGCCTAGGATGGCCTAATATTAACGATATTAATATTGTACGAGTCGTACAAAGAACATACGGACTGCTATCCAATTTGGAGTTTATTTTATTCTTGGTTAGAGCAAAGAATGAAGCAAAGAACTGCCAAGCTCTGCTAGTGGGTAGGCCCTTGGAGAGGTCCCTCCCGCTACTTCCCACCAAAAACTGCAATATTGAGAGGAGCGGTGGCCATCGCAACCTCCCACCCTGTTTCCCGCTTCCTCTTGGGGTTTTTACTGGGCTCCCAACCTTACTCCATTTCCATCCCTGTTTCTTTAACAGGAAAAGCCTTAACCTCACTGAAAGTGGAAAAAAAAGGGGGAAACTTACCTGTTTCCCCCCCCTCCCCCAGTTCCTTCTTCACAGCCACAGCAAGGGGGGGGGGTCACCCATCCGGCGGAGGCTCTAGGCTGGAAATCCAGGGAGCGTGACCTCCTTTCTCCACTGCCTCTTCCAAAAAGGCTGAAGCTTTCAGCCGGCAGGCGTCCCCACCCTTCCTCCTGGCCGCTACATCAGTCGATGCAGCTGTGACTGGGGGAAGTTAGCAAAATTGCAAGCCGGACTCTGCAAAGACCCGGGTCTCCTGCTGCCCCCAGAGAGACCTGCTTTTCCTTTCTCTTACCTCTGGGCGGTGGGTGGGCTGTTTACGGCAACCTGGGGAGGAAAGGAAGGAATCTCCTACCCTTCCTAACCCTGACTTGTTTTGGACGAAGGTCTACAAAGTTAGATGGACGGCGAACAAAATAATAAAAGCCATTAGGTGCAGCTTCTCACGTCTCATCCCTTTTATCCATCCTTTAAAAGATAAACCTAGAAGGGAACGATAGGTTATACACATTTTCAAAATAAACTGCATTTATTTTTATATTGATCGTTTCTTAATAAAAATGCACACAATTTCAAATAAGAGATTTGATATTGCACCTATATTAATACATAGGGATCTCTAAGAAAGATAGTTGAGAAACATCAAACCTAAATACAAACCTACATACGTACGATCTCCTTAAAGAAATAGCAGGGCAGGACAAACAAAACTATTCTTGAATAAAAACACCTGGATTTGCTTGAAGGGGGCGAGCGGGGTGCACTTTTAGGAGGAGCAACCTCTTAAGGGGTAACACAGGGAAGCGCGATACGACTGGTTCTTCTACACCCGGGACTCGGGCGCTGGGAAAACACCATTCAACGGCTGCCTTGCTTGGCAGCCTTCGAGGAGACCCCCGAGACGGGTCGGAACCCCCTTCCCGACCCGGACGCCAAAAGCCTGGAGCGTGTCCCGCCGGCCCCGCCTCTAAAAAGGAGCTAAAAAGAAGCCGCGGCTGAGCTCGCGTAAACGACCCCGAAGTGTGCTAGTAAAACAAGCTAACTTCGTCTCTACGTTCCCAATTCAGCCCCTAGAGCTGAAAGGGAAAGAGCGCAAAGAGACCACGTCTCGCAACCTCCGGCGCCGCCGCCGCCGCCGGTTCTCGGTCGCATTTTTACAGATACCGGCGGCGAAAGGCCAGGAACGGCCAGGCGGACATCTTAGGGGAGAGGACCAAACGAGTGGCCGGGGAGGAGGCGGGGCAGGGGGAAGGTGGGGATCCCCCGCTAACTAGGTAACAGAGAAAGCCGGTATCTTTCTGGAATCAGGAAATGCGGGGATGGCTCGGCTCACCTGAGGCAGTAGCAGGCTTCCTTTTTTTCCTTCCCGAGGCCTCGCCGGGAGACGTGCGCTCCGTCCACGTAGTGCAGAAAAGAGCACGGGAAAAAGCAGGGAACCGTGCTGCGAACGGACAGGAAGTCGGGGACGAATTCGGCGGATGGACAGGAACTCGGCCGTGCTGGGAACGTCGTCGTCGGTGGTCATGCTACGGGACGGAAAACTGTGCCCCCCGTGGTCAAAAACGGGTACTGCGGTCGCCGAAAAAAATAAAGCTTTTAAATGGGATTTTAAGGCTATTTATTTTCCCCCCGTCTCTATTAGTAACCTCTTATTAATATTAATAGGGCGACGGGAGGCCCTTTTGCCATTTTCAAAGGTTTATTTCTTTCGGTGGCTGCTATACCCGGCTTGGCCACGGGAGGGCACTGTTTTCCCTCCCTTAGCGATAGCGGCATTGAGGCCGTGGAAAAGGCCTACGGTGGCCTCGATGGTAAATGCTATGGGACGGGTATTGCGGCCGCCAAGGGAAATAAGCCTTTTGAATGGGGTTTTCAAGGCTTACCTCGTTGGTCGGACGTCGAGTCCGCCCTGCCCAGAAGGTCCCCGGAAAAAAAGGAAGTGGAAGGATGATTAAGAAGGACGGACCGGAAGTCCGCCATATTGGGAAGGTCGCATTTCAAAGACCCTGGAGGACGGCGAATTTGAGCGGACGGGAAGTCGGCCATATTGAGGAGGTCTACCCGAAAGGAAGTAGGGGGGAAGATTAAGAACGAAGGGACGGAAGTCGTTTGCCGCAGCACCTGGGGGACCGCCGATACCGACGGACAGGAAGTCCGCCGTCCAGAGAGGCCCTCTCGCAGATTACTCGTCAAGAGCCAGCCGGCCGACATGCGCAGAAGGCCGAGGGAAGCGGCCCGTCCCTTTCGGAGGAGCATAGAGTGGCGACCCTTTGGCTGACGCTCTGCGCTTTGCGGCTTAGCTTCTCCGTGTCCCGATCCTGGGCAAAAGGCCTACGACGGCCTCCCTGTTAAGGCTATGGGACGGGAAACACTGCCCTCCTGTGGTCAAAAACGGGTACTGCTGCCGCCCAAAGAAATAAATACTTTTTAACACCATTTGAAGCTTATTCTTCTCTATTTTTATTCTTAACGCCTTATTATTAATATTTACGTGGCGACGGGGGGCCCGGCCGGTGCGACACGGGCGCAGAAGAAATCCTGGTTCCAATCTTAAACCGAGTTAAGGCCTATCGTGGCTTATTCATATTAATAAGGTTTTAATAATCAAGAATAATCATCTTAAAGAGGTTTATTTATTTTTCTGGCCGCAGTATCTGATTTGACCAGTTTTCCGTCCCTTAGCAGGGCTGGCTCAGGAATTCTGGGAGTTGAAGTCCACCAGTCATCAAAGAGCCAAGGTTGCCTACCCCTGCCTTAGCTATAGGATGGAGGCCATTAAAAAGGCCTAGGATGGACTCCAAGCCAAAGCTATGGGACAGAAAACTGTGCCCTCCCGGCGTCAAAAATGGGTATTGCGGCCACCCAAAGAAATAAACCCTTTTTAATGGCATTTTAAAATGACCGCATTCTCTATCTTTATTAACGCTATTAACACCTTATTAATAGACGAAGGTCTACAAAGTTAGATGGACGGCGAACAAATTGATAAATGCCATTAGTTGCAACGTCTCACGTCTCATCCCTTTTACCCCTCCTTTAAATGATAAACCTATAAGGGAACGATAGGTTATATACTTTTTCAAAATAAACTACATTTATTTTTATATTGATCTTTCCTAATGAAAATACACAATATTTCAAATAGATATTTGATATTGCGCTTATATTAACACATAGGTATCTCTAAGAAATATAGTTTAGAAACACCAAACCTAAATACAAACCTACATACGTACGATCTCCTTAAAGAAAAGGAAGGGCAGGACAAACTAAACCATTCTTGAATAAAAACATCGGGGTTTGCTTGAAGGGGGCGAGCGGGGTGCACTTTTAGGAGCAACCTCTTAAGGTGTAACACAGGGAAGTGCGACACCACTGGATCATGGAGAAAGCTAGGGAGTTCCAGAAAAACATCTACTTCTGCTTCATTGACTATGCTAAAGCCTTTCATTGTGTGGATCACAACAAATTGTGGCAAGTTCTTAAAGAGATGGGAATGCCAGACCATCTTATTTGTCTCTTGAGAAACCTATATGCGGCTCAAGAAGCAACAGTGAGAACTGGACACGGAACCACGGATGGGTTCAAAATTGGAAAAGGAGTCCGGCAAGGCTGTATACTGTCGCCCTGCCTATTTAACTTATATGCAGAGCACATCATGAGAAAGGCAGGGCTAGATGAAACAAAAGTTGGAATTCAGATTGCCGGGAGAAATATCAACAACCTAAGATAGGCAGATGATACCACTCTAAGGGCACACAGCGAGGAGGAACTAAGGAGCCTCTTGATGCGGGTGAAGAAAGAGAGTGCAAAAGTTGGCTTGAAACTCAACATTAAGAAAACCAAAATCATGGCATCCGGCCCACTCAATTCCTGGCAAAGAGATGGGGAAGAAATGGAGGTGGTGACAGATTTTATTTTTCTGGGCTCCAAGATCACCTCAGATGGGGACTGCAGCCAAGAAATTAAAAGACGCTTGCTCCTGGGAAGGAAAGCTATGGCAAATCTAGAAAGCGTACTAAAAAGCAGAGACATCACCCTGCCAACAAAAGTGCGTATAGTCCAGGCCATGGTTTGCCCAGTTGCAATGTATGGCTGTGAAAGTTGGACCATAAGAAAGGCTGAGCGCCAAAGAATGGAGGCCTTTGGACTATGGTGCTGGAGAAGACTCCTGCGAGTCCCTTGGACTGCAAGGCGTTCAAACCGGTCAGTCCTAGAAGAGATCAACCCCGGCTGCTCTTTAGAAGGCCAGATCCTGAAGTTGAAACTCAAATACTTTGGCCACCTAATGAGAAGGAAAGACTCACTGGAGAAGGGCCTAATGCTGGGAAAGATTGAGGACAATAGAAGAAGGGGACGACAGAGAATGAGATGGCTGGATGGAGTCACTGAAGCAGTAGGTGTGAACTTAAATGGACTCCAGAAGATGGTAGAGGACAGGAAGACCTGGAGGAACGTTGTCCATGGAGTCGCGATGGGTCGGACACGACTTCGCAATTAACAACAACAACAAAAGAAATAAACCTTTTTAATGGCATTTTAAAATGACGGTATTCTCTATCTTTATTAACGGGATTAACACCTGATTAATAGGGCCAGGGGAGGCCCGTTTGCTGCAACGCAGGCACGGAAGAAGAAATCTGCTTCAAAAGTTTGCTAAGCTCATAGATGTTCACTTCCTAATCCTTCATTCTTTGCTCTAACCAAGAATAAAATAAATTCTTAAACCTAGTTAAGAAAGCCTAGGATGGCCTAATATTAATATTGTACGAGTCGTACAAAGAACATACGGACTGCTATCCAATTTGGAGTTTATTTTATTCTTGGTTAGAGCAAAGAATGAAGCAAAGAACTGACAAGCTCTGCTAGTGGGAAGGCTGTCCCTCGCGCTATTTCCCACCAAAACTGCAATATTGAGAGGAGCGGTGGCCATCGCAACCTCCCACCCTGTTTCCCGCTTCCTCTTGGGGTTTTTACTGGGCTCCCAACCTTACTCCATTTTCATCCCTGTCTCTTTAAAAGGAAAAGCCTTAACCTCACTGAAAGTGGCAAAAAAAGGGGGAAACTTACCGGTTTCCCCCCCCCCAGTTCCTTCTTAACAGCCACAGGAAGGGGGGGGGTCACCCATCCGGCGGAGGCTCTAGGCTGGAAATCCAGGGAGCGTGACCTCCTTTCTCCACGGCCTCTTCCCAAAAGGCTGAAGCTTTCAGCCGGCAGGCGTCCCCACCCTTCCTCCTGGCCGCTACATCAGTCCATGCAGCTGTGACTGGGGGAAGTTAGCAAAATTGCAAGCCGGACTCTGCAAAGACCCGGGTCTCCTGCTGCCCCCAGAGAGACCTGCTTTTCCGGTCTCTTACCTGGAGAGGAAAGGAAGGAATCTCCTACCCTTCCTAACCCTGACTTGTTTTGGACGAAGGTCTACAAAGTTAGATGGACGGCGAACAAAATAGTAAAAGCCATTAGTTGCAGCTTCTCACGTCTCATCCCTTTTATCCATCCTTTAAATGATAAACCTAGAAGGGAACGATAGGTTATACACATTTTCAAAATAAACTGCATTTATTTTTATATTGATCGTTTCTTAATAAAAATGCACACAATTTCAAATAGAGATTTGATACTGCACCTATGTTAATACATAGGGATCTCTAAGAAAGATAGTTGAGAAACATCAAACCTAAATACAAACCTACATACGTACGATCTCCTTAAAGAAATAGCAGGGCAGGACAAACAAAACTATTCTTGAATAAAAACACCTGGATTTGCTTGAAGGGGGCGAGCGGGGTGCACTTTCAGGAGGAGCAACCTCTTAAGGGGTAACACAGGGAAGCGCGATACGACTGGTTCTTCTACACCCGGGACTCGGGCGCTGGGAAAACACCATTCAACGGCTGCCTTGCTTGGCAGCCTTCGAGGAGACCCCCGAGACGGGTCGGAACCCCCTTCCCGACCCGGACGCCAAAAAGCCTGGAGCGTGTCCCGCCGGCCCCGCCTCTAAAAAGGAGCTTAAAAAGCAGGGGACCGTGCTGCGAACGGACAGGAAGTTGGGGACGAATTCGCCGGATGGACAGGAACTCGGCCGTACTGGGAACGTCGTCGTCGGTGGTCACGCTACGGGACGGAAAACTGTGCCCTCCTGTGGTCAAAAACGGGTACTGCGGTCGCCGAAAAAAATAAAGCTTTTAAATGGGATTTTAAGGCTATTTATTTCCCCCCCCGTCTTTATTAGTAACCTCTTCTTAATATTAATAGGGCGACGGGAGGCCCTTTTGCCATTTTCAAAGGTTTATTTCTTTCGGTGGCTGCTATACCCGGCTTGGCCACGGGAGGGCACTGTTTTCCCCTCCCTTAGCGATAGCGGCATTGAGGCCGTGGAAAAGGCCTACGGTGGCCTCGATGGTAAATGCTATGGGACCGGGTATTGCGGCCGCCGAGGGAAATAAGCCTCTCGAATGGGGTTTTCAAGGCTTACCTCGTTGATCGGACGTGGAGTCCGCCCTGCCCAGAAGGTCCCCGGAAAAAAAGGAAGTGGAAGGACGATCAAGAAGGACGGACCGGAAAACGGCCATATTGGGAAGGTCGCATGTCAAAGACCCCGGGGGACGGCGAATTTGAGCGGACAGGAAGACGGCCATATTGAGGAGGTCTACCCGAAAGGAAGTAGGGGGGGAAAGATTAACAACGAAAGGGACGGAAGTCGTTTACCGCAGCACCTGGGGGACGGCCGACACCGACGGACAGGAAGCCCGCCGTCCAGAGAGGGCCTCTCGCAGATTACTCGTCAAGAACCAGCCGGCCGACATGCGCAGAAGGCCGAGGGAAGCGGCCCGTCCCTTTCGGAGGAGCATAGAGTGGCGACCCTTTGGCTGACGCTCTGCGCTTTGGGGCTTAGCTTCTCGGTGTCCCGATCCTGGGCAAGTGGCCTACGACGGCCTCCCCGTTAACGCTATGGGACGGGAAACACTGCCCTCCTGTGGTCAAAAACGGGTACTGCCGCCGCCCAAAGAAATAAACGCTTTTGAATAGCATTTGAAGCTTATTCTTCTCTATTTTTATTCTTAACGCCTTATTATTAATATTAACGTGGCGACGGGGGGGCCCGGTCGGTGCGACACGGGCGCAGAAGAAATCCTGGTTCCAATCTTAAACCGAGTTAAGGCCTATCGTGGCTTATTCGTATTAATAAGGTTTTAATCATCAAGAATAATCATCTTAAAGAGGTTTATTTATTTTTCTGGCCGCAGTATCTGATTTGACCAGTTTTCCGTGCCTTAGCAGGGCTGGCTCAGGAAGTCTGGGAGTTGAAGTCCACCAGTCATCAAAGAGCCAAGGTTGCCCCCTCAAAGTCAGGCATTTTTGTCTGAACATTTAACTGAAATTTAAGTGGCCCAGACTCACCCAGCCGGCTTTCATGCCTAAGGCAGGACGAGAATTCAGAGTCTCCTAGTCTCCAGCTTGGAGTGCTTTTATTTTTTTTAATTTTAAATTTGCTTCCCCACCACGTTCTGGAAGTTGAAGTCCACAGGGTAGTTGCCGAGGCTGACAAACATGCTCTACCTCATCTCCAAGTCAGCACAGGTCCTTCCCAGGCTGGTGACTTGGACAACTTCAGTTTGCCTTTTCCAGGGTTGGATTCAGTTTCAAGGTTTTATAGTCACCATGATAATCATGGGCTTCTCACAGGCCCCCAACTTATATGCAGAGCACATCATGAGAAAGACAGGGCTAGATGAAACAACAGTTGGAATTAAGATTGCCGGGAGAAATATCAACAACCTAAGATATGCAGATGATGCCACTCTAAGGGCAGAAAGTGAAGAGGAACTAAGGAGCCTCTTGATGCGGGTGAAGAAAGAGAGTGCAAAAGTTGGCTTGAAACTCAACATTAAGAAAACCAAAATCATGGCATCCGGCCCACTCAATTCCTGGCAAAGAGATGGGGAAGAAATGGAGGTGGTGACAGATTTTATTTTTCTGGGCTCCAAGATCACCTCAGATGGGGACTGCAGCCAAGAAATTAAAAGACGCTTGCTCCTGGGAAGGAAAGCTATGGCAAATCTAGAAAGCGTACTAAAAAGCAGAGACATCACCCTGCCAACAAAAGTGCGTACAGTCCAGGCCATGGTTTGCCCAGTTGCAATGTATGGCTGTGAAAGTTGGACCATAAGAAAGGCTGAGCGCCAAAGAATGGAGGCCTTTGGACTATGGTGCTGGAGAAGACTCCTGCGAGTCCCTTGGACTGCAAGGCGTTCAAACCGGTCAGTCCTAGAAGAGGTCAACCCCGGCTGCTCTTTAGAAGGCCAGATCCTGAAGTTGAAACTCAAATACTTTGGCCACCTAATGAGAAGGAAGGACTCACTGGAGAAGCGCCTAATGCTGGGAAAGATTGAGGGCAATAGAAGAAGGGGACGACAGAGAACGAGGTGGTTGGATGGAATCACTCAAGCAGTAGGTGTGAACTTAAATGGACTCCAGAAGATGGTAGAGGACAGGAAGACCTGGAGGAACATTGTCCATGGGGCCGCGATGGGTCGGACACGACTTCGCAATGAACAACAACAAAAGAAATAAACCTTTTTAATGGCCTTTTAAAATGACGGTATTCTCTATCTTTATTAACGGTATTAACACCTTATTAATAGGGCCAGGGGAGGCCCGTTTGCTGCAACGCAGGCGCGGAAGAAGAAATCTGCTTCAAAAGTTTGCTAAGCTCACAGATGTTCAATTCCTAATCCTTCATTCTTTGCTCTAACCGAGAATAAAATAAATTCTTAAACCTAGTTAAGAAAGCCTAGGATGGCCTAATATTAATATTGTACGAGTCGTACAAAGAACATACGGACTGCTATCCAATTTGGAGTTTATTTTATTCTTGGTTAGAGCAAAGAATGAAGCAAAGAACTGCCAAGCTCTGCTAGTGGGAAGGCCCTTGGAGAGGTCCCTCCCGCTATTTCCCACCAAAAACTGCAATATTGAGAGGAGCGGTGGCCATCGCAACCTCCCACCCTGTTTCCCGCTTCCTCTTGGGGTTTTTACTGGGCTCCCAACCTTACTCCATTTCCATCCCTGTCTCTTTAAAAGGAAAAGCCTTAACCTCACTGAAAGTGGCAAAAAAAGGGGAAACTTACCTGTTTCCCCCCCCCCAGTTCCTTCTTAACAGCCACAGCAAGGGGGGGGGGTCACCCATCCGGCGGAGGCTCTAGGCTGGAAATCCAGGGAGCGTGACCTCCTTTCTCCACTGCCTCTTCCCAAAAGGCTGAAGCTTTCAGCCGGCAGGCGTCCCCACCCTTCCTCCTGGCCGCTACATCAGTCCATGCAGCTGTGACTGGGGGAAGTTAGCAAAATTGCAAGCCGGACTCTGCAAAGACCCGGGTCTCCTGCTGCCCCCAGAGAGACCTGCTTTTCCGTTCTCTTACCTGGAGAGGAAAGGAAGGAATCTCCTACCCTTCCTAACCCTGACTTGTTTTGGACGAAGGTCTACAAAGTTAGATGGACGGCGAACAAAATAGTAAAAGCCATTAGTTGCAGCTTCTCACGTCTCATCCCTTTTATCCATCCTTTAAATGATAAACCTAGAAGGGAACGATAGGTTATACACATTTTCAAAATAAACTGCATTTATTTTTATATTGATCGTTTCTTAATAAAAATGCACACAATTTCAAATAGAGATTTGATACTGCACCTATGTTAATACATAGGGATCTCTAAGAAATATAGTTTAGAAACATCAAACCTAAATACAAACCTACATACGTACGATCTCCTTAAAGAAATAGCAGGGCGGGACAAACAAAACTATTCTTGAATAAAAACACCTGGATTTGCTTGAAGGGGGCGAGCGGGGTGCACTTTCAGGAGGAGCAACCTCTTAAGGGGTAACACAGGGAAGCGCGATACGACTGGTTCTTCTACACCCGGGACTCGGGCGCTGGGAAAACACCATTCAACGGCTGCCTTGCTTGGCAGCCTTCGAGGAGACCCCCGAGACGGGTCGGAACCCCCTTCCCGACCCGGACGCCAAAAAGCCTGGAGCGTGTCCCGCCGGCCCCGCCTCTAAAAAGGAGCTTAAAAAGCAGGGGACCGTGCTGCGAACGGACAGGAAGTTGGGGACGAATTCGCCGGATGGACAGGAACTCGGCCGTACTGGGAACGTCGTCGTCGGTGGTCACGCTACGGGACGGAAAACTGTGCCCTCCTGTGGTCAAAAACGGGTACTGCGGTCGCCGAAAAAAATAAAGCTTTTAAATGGGATTTTAAGGCTATTTATTTCCCCCCCGTCTTTATTAGTAACCTCTTCTTAATATTAATAGGGCGACGGGAGGCCCTTTTGCCATTTTCAAAGGTTTATTTCTTTCGGTGGCTGCTATACCCGGCTTGGCCACGGGAGGGCACTGTTTTCCCCTCCCTTAGCGATAGCGGCATTGAGGCCGTGGAAAAGGCCTACGGTGGCCTCGATGGTAAATGCTATGGGACCGGGTATTGCGGCCGCCGAGGGAAATAAGCCTCTCGAATGGGGTTTTCAAGGCTTACCTCGTTGATCGGACGTGGAGTCCGCCCTGCCCAGAAGGTCCCCGGAAAAAAAGGAAGTGGAAGGATGATCAAGAAGGACGGACCGGAAGGCGGCCATATTGGGAAGGTCGCATGTCAAAGACCCCGGGGGACGGCGAATTTGAGCGGACAGGAAGACGGCCATATTGAGGAGGTCTACCCGAAAGGAAGTAGGGGGGGAAGATTAACAACGAAAGGGACGGAAGTCGTTTACCGCAGCACCTGGGGGACGGCCGACACCGACGGACAGGAAGCCCGCCGTCCAGAGAGGGCCTCTCGCAGATTACTCGTCAAGAACCAGCCGGCCGACATGCGCAGAAGGCCGAGGGAAGCGGCCCGTCCCTTTCGGAGGAGCATAGAGTGGCGACCCTTTGGCTGACGCTCTGCGCTTTGGGGCTTAGCTTCTCGGTGTCCCGATCCTGGGCAAGTGGCCTACGACGGCCTCCCCGTTAACGCTATGGGACGGGAAACACTGCCCTCCTGTGGTCAAAAACGGGTACTGCCGCCGCCCAAAGAAATAAACGCTTTTGAATAGCATTTGAAGCTTATTCTTCTCTATTTTTATTCTTAACGCCTTATTATTAATATTAACGTGGCGACGGGGGGGGGGGCCGGTCGGTGCGACACGGGCGCAGAAGAAATCCTGGTTCCAATCTTAAACCGAGTTAAGGCCTATCGTGGCTTATTCGTATTAATAAGGTTTTAATCATCAAGAATAATCATCTTAAAGAGGTTTATTTATTTTTCTGGCCGCAGTATCTGATTTGACCAGTTTTCCGTGCCTTAGCAGGGCTGGCTCAGGAAGTCTGGGAGTTGAAGTCCACCAGTCATCAAAGAGCCAAGGTTGCCCCCTCAAAGTCAGGCATTTTTGTCTGAACATTTAACTGAAATTTAAGTGGCCCAGACTCACCCAGCCGGCTTTCATGCCTAAGGCAGGACGAGAATTCAGAGTCTCCTAGTCTCCAGCTTGGAGTGCTTTTATTTTTTTTAATTTTAAATTTGCTTCTCCACCACGTTCTGGAAGTTGAAGTCCACAGGGTAGTTGCCGAGGCTGACAAACATGCTCTACCTCATCTCCAAGTCAGCACAGGTCCTTCCCAGGCTGGTGACTTGGACAACTTCAGTTTGCCTTTTCCAGGGTTGGATTCAGTTTCAAGGTTTTATAGTCACCATGATAATCATGGGCTTCTCACAGGCCCCCAACTTATATGCAGAGCACATCATGAGAAAGACAGGGCTAGATGAAACAACAGTTGGAATTAAGATTGCCGGGAGAAATATCAACAACCTAAGATATGCAGATGATGCCACTCTAAGGGCAGAAAGTGAAGAGGAACTAAGGAGCCTCTTGATGCGGGTGAAGAAAGAGAGTGCAAAAGTTGGCTTGAAACTCAACATTAAGAAAACCAAAATCATGGCATCCGGCCCACTCAATTCCTGGCAAAGAGATGGGGAAGAAATGGAGGTAGTGACAGATTTTATTTTTCTGGGCTCCAAGATCACCTCAGATGGGGACTGCAGCCAAGAAATTAAAAGACGCTTGCTCCTGGGAAGGAAAGCTATGGCAAATCTAGAAAGCGTACTAAAAAGCAGAGACATCACCCTGCCAACAAAAGTGCGTACAGTCCAGGCCATGGTTTGCCCAGTTGCAATGTATGGCTGTGAAAGTTGGACCATAAGAAAGGCTGAGCGCCAAAGAATGGAGGCCTTTGGACTATGGTGCTGGAGAAGACTCCTGCGAGTCCCTTGGACTGCAAGGCGTTCAAACCGGTCAGTCCTAGAAGAGATCAACCCCGGCTGCTCTTTAGAAGGCCAGATCCTGAAGTTGAAACTCAAATACTTTGGCCACCTAATGAGAAGGAAGGACTCACTGGAGAAGCGCCTAATGCTGGGGAAGATTGAGGGCAATAGAAGAAGGGGACGACAGAGAACGAGGTGGTTGGATGGAATCACTCAAGCAGTAGGTGTGAACTTAAATGGACTCCAGAAGATGGTAGAGGACAGGAAGACCTGGAGGAACATTGTCCATGGGGCCGCGATGGGTCGGACACGACTTCGCAATGAACAACAACAACAACAAAAGAAATAAACCTTTTTAATGGCCTTTTAAAATGACGGTATTCTCTATCTTTATTAACGGTATTAACACCTTATTAATAGGGCCAGGGGAGGCCCGTTTGCTGCAACGCAGGCGCGGAAGAAGAAATCTGCTTCAAAAGTTTGCTAAGCTCACAGATGTTCAATTCCTAATCCTTCATTCTTTGCTCTAACCGAGAATAAAATAAATTCTTAAACCTAGTTAAGAAAGCCTAGGATGGCCTAATATTAATATTGTACGAGTCGTACAAAGAACATACGGACTGCTATCCAATTTGGAGTTTATTTTATTCTTGGTTAGAGCAAAGAATGAAGCAAAGAACTGCCAAGCTCTGCTAGTGGGAAGGCCCTTGGAGAGGTCCCTCCCGCTATTTCCCACCAAAACTGCAATATTGAGAGGAGCGGTGGCCATCGCAACCTCCCACCCTGTTTCCCGCTTCCTCTTGGGGTTTTTACTGGGCTCCCAACCTTACTCCATTTCCATCCCTGTCTCTTTAAAAGGAAAAGCCTTAACCTCACTGAAAGTGGCAAAAAAAGGGGGAAACTTACCTGTTTCCCCCCCCCCAGTTCCTTCTTAACAGCCACAGCAAGGGGGGGGGTCACCCATCCGGCGGAGGCTCTAGGCTGGAAATCCAGGGAGCGTGACCTCCTTTCTCCACTGCCTCTTCCCAAAAGGCTGAAGCTTTCAGCCGGCAGGCGTCCCCACCCTTCCTCCTGGCCGCTACATCAGTCCATGCAGCTGTGACTGGGGGAAGTTAGCAAAATTGCAAGCCGGACTCTGCAAAGACCCGGGTCTCCTGCTGCCCCCAGAGAGACCTGCTTTTCCGTTCTCTTACCTGGAGAGGAAAGGAAGGAATCTCCTACCCTTCCTAACCCTGACTTGTTTTGGACGAAGGTCTACAAAGTTAGATGGACGGCGAACAAAATAGTAAAAGCCATTAGTTGCAGCTTCTCACGTCTCATCCCTTTTATCCATCCTTTAAATGATAAACCTAGAAGGGAACGATAGGTTATACACATTTTCAAAATAAACTGCATTTATTTTTATATTGATCGTTTCTTAATAAAAATGCACACAATTTCAAATAGAGATTTGATACTGCACCTATGTTAATACATAGGGATCTCTAAGAAATATAGTTTAGAAACATCAAACCTAAATACAAACCTACATACGTACGATCTCCTTAAAGAAATAGCAGGGCGGGACAAACAAAACTATTCTTGAATAAAAACACCTGGATTTGCTTGAAGGGGGCGAGCGGGGTGCACTTTCAGGAGGAGCAACCTCTTAAGGGGTAACACAGGGAAGCGCGATACGACTGGTTCTTCTACACCCGGGACTCGGGCGCTGGGAAAACACCATTCAACGGCTGCCTTGCTTGGCAGCCTTCGAGGAGACCCCCGAGACGGGTCGGAACCCCCTTCCCGACCCGGACGCCAAAAAGCCTGGAGCGTGTCCCGCCGGCCCCGCCTCTAAAAAGGAGCTTAAAAAGCAGGGGACCGTGCTGCGAACGGACAGGAAGTTGGGGACGAATTCGCCGGATGGACAGGAACTCGGCCGTACTGGGAACGTCGTCGTCGGTGGTCACGCTACGGGACGGAAAACTGTGCCCTCCTGTGGTCAAAAACGGGTACTGCGGTCGCCGAAAAAAATAAAGCTTTTAAATGGGATTTTAAGGCTATTTATTTCCCCCCCGTCTTTATTAGTAACCTCTTCTTAATATTAATAGGGCGACGGGAGGCCCTTTTGCCATTTTCAAAGGTTTATTTCTTTCGGTGGCTGCTATACCCGGCTTGGCCACGGGAGGGCACTGTTTTCCCCTCCCTTAGCGATAGCGGCATTGAGGCCGTGGAAAAGGCCTACGGTGGCCTCGATGGTAAATGCTATGGGACCGGGTATTGCGGCCGCCGAGGGAAATAAGCCTCTCGAATGGGGTTTTCAAGGCTTACCTCGTTGATCGGACGTGGAGTCCGCCCTGCCCAGAAGGTCCCCGGAAAAAAAGGAAGTGGAAGGATGATCAAGAAGGACGGACCGGAAGGCGGCCATATTGGGAAGGTCGCATGTCAAAGACCCCGGGGGACGGCGAACTTGAGCGGACAGGAAGACGGCCATATTGAGGAGGTCTACCCGAAAGGAAGTAGGGGGGGAAGATTAACAACGAAAGGGACGGAAGTCGTTTACCGCAGCACCTGGGGGACGGCCGACACCGACGGACAGGAAGCCCGCCGTCCAGAGAGGGCCTCTCGCAGATTACTCGTCAAGAACCAGCCGGCCGACATGCGCAGAAGGCCGAGGGAAGCGGCCCGTCCCTTTCGGAGGAGCATAGAGTGGCGACCCTTTGGCTGACGCTCTGCGCTTTGGGGCTTAGCTTCTCGGTGTCCCGATCCTGGGCAAGTGGCCTACGACGGCCTCCCCGTTAATGCTATGGGACCGGAAACACTGCCCTCCTTTGTCAGAAACGGGTACTGCTGCCGCCCAAAGAAATAAATGCTTTTGAATAGCATTTGAAGCTTATTCTTCTCTATTTTTATTCTTAACGCCTTATTATTAATATTAGCGTGGCGACGGGGGGCCCGGTCGGTGCGACACGGGCGCAGAAGAAATCCTGGTTCCAATCTTAAACCGAGTTAAGGCCTATCGTGGCTTATTCGTATTAATAAGGTTTTAATCATCAAGAATAATCATCTTAAAGAGGTTTATTTATTTTTCTGGCCGCAGTATCTGATTTGACCAGTTTTCCGTGCCTTAGCAGGGCTGGCTCAGGAAGTCTGGGAGTTGAAGTCCACCAGTCATCAAAGAGCCAAGGTTGCCTACCCCTGCCTTGGCTATAGGATGGAGGCCATTAAAAAGGCCTAGGATGGACTCCAAGCCAAAGCTATGGGACAGAAAACTGTGCCCTCCCGGGGTCAAAAATGGGTATTGCGGCCACCCAAAGAAATAAACCTTCTTAATGGCATTTTAAAATGACCGTATTCTCTCTCTTTATTAACGGTATTAACACCTTATTAATAGACGAAGGTCTACAAAGTTAAATGGACGGCGAACAAATTAATAAATGCCATTAGTTGCAACGTCTCACGTCTCATCCCTTTTACCCCTCCTTTAAATGATAAACCTAGAAGGAAACGATAGGTTATATACTTTTTCAAAATAAACTACATTTATTTTTATATTGATCTTTCCTAATGAAAATACACAATATTTCAAACAGATATTTGATATTGCGCTTATATTAATACATAGCTATCTCTAAGAAATATAGTTTAGAAACACCAAACCTAAATACAAACCTACATACGTACGATCTCCTTAAAGAAAAGGAAGGGCAGGACAAACAAAACTATTCTTGAATAAAAACATCTGGGTTTGCTTGAAGGGGGCGAGCGGGGTGCACTTTTAGGAGCAACCTCTTAAGGTGTAACACAGGGAAGCGCGATACGACTGGATCATGGAGAAAGCTAGGGAGTTCCAGAAAAACATCTACTTCTGCTTCATTGACTATGCTAAAGCCTTTCATTGTGTGGATCGCAACAAATTGTGGCAAGTTCTTAAAGAGATGGGAATACCAGACCGTCTTATTTGTCTCTTGAGAAACCTATATGCGGCTCAAGAAGCAACAGTGAGAACTGGACACGGAACCACGGATGGGTTCAAAATTGGAAAAGGAGTCCGGCAAGGCTGTATACTGTCGCCCTGCCTATTTAACTTATATGCAGAGCACATCATGAGAAAGGCAGGGCTAGATGAAACAAAAGTTGGAATTAAGATTGCCGGGAGAAATATCAACAACCTAAGATATGCAGATGATACCACGCTAAGGGCAGAAAGTGAAGAGGAACTAAGGAGCCTCTTGATGCGGGTGAAGAAAGAGAGTGCAAAAGTTGGCTTGAAACTCAACATTAAGAAAACCAAAATCGTGGCATCCGGCCCACTCAATTCCTGGCAAAGAGATGGGGAAGAAATGGAGGTAGTGACAGATTTTATTTTTCTGGGCTCCAAGATCACCTCAGATGGGGACTGCAGCCAAGAAATTAAAGGACGCTTGCTCCTGGGGAGGAAAGCTATGGCAAATCTAGAAAGCGTACTAAAAAGCAGAGACATCACCCTGCCAACAAAAGTGCGTACAGTCCAGGCCATGGTTTGCCCAGTTGCAATGTATGGCTGTGAAAGTTGGACCATAAGAAAGGCTGAGCGCCAAAGAATGGAGGCCTTTGGACTATGGTGCTGGAGAAGACTCCTGCGAGTCCCTTGGACTGCAAGGCGTTCAAACCGGTCAGTCCTAGAAGAGGTCAACCCCGGACTGCTCTTTAGAAGGCCAGATCCTGAAGTTGAAACTCAAATACTTTGGCCACCTAATGAGAAGGAAGGACTCACTGGAGAAGCGCCTAATGCTGGGAAAGATTGAGGGCAATAGAAGAAGGGGACGACAGAGAACGAGGTGGTTGGATGGAATCACTCAAGCAGTAGGTGTGAACTTAAATGGACTCCAGAAGATGGTAGAGGACAGGAAGACCTGGAGGAACATTGTCCATGGGGCCGCGATGGGTCGGACACGACTTCGCAATGAACAACAACAACAAAAGAAATAAACCTTTTTAATGGCCTTTTAAAATGACGGTATTCTCTATCTTTATTAACGGTGTTAACACCAGTTCATGGTTACGTAAACCTAACCCTAAGTGGAGTTTTCCTCCAATGGGATTTTCCCATGTATTTTACCAAGAAACATAGATAAGGCAGCCTAGAAAGGTCTGTTCCCTCCTAACCATACCCAAGCACTCTGAGTTTGTTGGCAATGTCCATTTTGCTCTAGAAGTTCATGGTGACGTAACCCTAACCCTAAGTGGAATTTTCCTCCAATGCGATTTTCCCATGTATTTTACCAAGAAACATAGATAAGGCAGCCTAGAAATGTCAGTTCCCTCCTAACCATACCCAAGCACTCCGAGTTTGTTGGCGATGTCCATTTTGCTCTAGGAGTTCAAGGTGACGTAACCCTAACCCTAAGTGGAATTTTCCTTCAATGGGATTTTCCCATGTATTTTACCAGGAAACATAGATAGGGCAGCCTAGAAAGGTCAGTGCTCTCCTAACCATACCCAAGCACTCCGAGCTTGTTGGCGATGTCCATTTTCCTCTCTGAATTTATGGTGACGTAACCCTAACCCTAAGTGGAATTTTCCTCCAATGGGATTTTCCCATGTATTTTACCAAGAAACATAGATAAGGCAGCCTAGAAAGGTCAGTGCCCTCCTAACCATACCCAAGCACTCTGAGTTTCTTGGCGATGTCCATTTGCTCTAGGAGTTCATGGTGACGTAACCCTAAACCCTAGTGGGAATTTTCCTCCAATGGGATTTCCCATGTATTTTACCAAGAAAACATAGAAAGGCAGCCAGAAAGGTCAGTGCATCCTAACATACAAGCACTAGGAGTTTGTTGGGCGATGTCCATTTTGCTATAGGAGTTCATGGTGACGTAACCCTAAACCCTAAGTGGAATTTTCCTCCAATGGATTTTCCCATGCTATTTACCAAGAAAACATAAGATAAGGCAGCCTTAGAAAGGTCAGTTCCCTCTAACCTACCCAAGCACTCTGAGTTTGTTGGCGATTTGTCCATTTTCCTCTAGGAGTCATGTGAGTAACCCTAACCATAAGTAGGGATTTTCCTCCAATGGATTTTCCCATTATTTTACCAGGAAAATAATATGGCAGCCTAGAAGGTCCAGTGCTCTCCTAACCATTCCCAAGCACTCCAAATTTGTTGGTGATCTCCATTTTTCTCTATGAGTTAATGATGACCTAACCCTAACCCTAAGTGGAATTTTCCTCCAATGGGATTTTCCCATGTATTTTACTAGGAAACATAGATAAGGTAGCCTAGAAAAGTCAGTGCCCTCCTAACAATACCCAAGCACTCCGAGTTTGTTGGCGATTTTTGTTTCTTCTGCCATCAAAGTGCTTCATAAAACGCTAACGCTGTAATCTACAAACCACATTAACGCAATTGAAATCGCTCTTAAAATTACACAAGAGGATTGCTCAGAAATCAAAAGCTCGGCCAAAGAGATGCGTTCTTACCTTGTCTCTAAATGCCCGGAAAGCGGGGCCCGTGAGCATCACCCAAAGATTCTGTCGCACGGCCTGCCAGGTGTGCCAGAAAAGGCCCTTTCCGGTAGACTGCCAAGTTCTGCTAGTGGGAAGGCCCCTGGAGAGGTCCCTCCCGCTATTTCCCACCCAAACTGCAATATTGAGAGGAGCGGTGGCGATCGCAACCTCCCACCCTGTTTCCCGCTTCCTCTTGGGGTTTTTACTGGGCTCCCAACCTTACTCCATTTCCATCCCTGTCTCTTTAAAAGGAAAAGCCTTAACCTCACTGAAAGTGGTAAAAAAAGGGGGGGGGAAATCCTCAAGGACAACTTACCTGTTTCCCCCCAGTTGCTTCTTAACAACCACAGCAAGGGGTGGGGGGTCACCCATCCGGCGGAGGCTCTAGGCTGGAAATCCAGGGAGCGTGACCTCCTTTCTCCACTGCCTTTTCCCAAAAGGCTGAAGCTTTCATCCGGCA
The DNA here is from genome assembly GCF_016545835.1 of Crotalus tigris. NCBI lineage: Eukaryota > Metazoa > Chordata > Lepidosauria > Squamata > Viperidae > Crotalus > Crotalus tigris. The sequence continues at coordinate 68,011 of NW_024096550.1, forward strand.
GGCGTCCCCACCCTTCCTCCTGGCCGCTACATCAGTCGATGCAGTTGTGACTGGGGGAAGTTAGCAAAATTGCAAGCCGGACTCTGCAAAGACCCGGGTCTCCTGCTGCCCCCAGAGAGACCTGCTTTTCCTTTCTCTTACCTCTGGGCGGTGGGTGGGCTGTTTACGGCAACCTGGAGAGGAAAGGAAGGAATCTCCTACCCTTCCTAACCCTGACTTGTTTTGGACGAAGGTTTACAAAGTTAGATGGACGGTGAACAAAATAATAAAAGCCATTAGTTGCAACTTCTCACGTCTCATCCCTTTTATCCATCCTTTAAATGATAAACCTAGAAGGGAACGATAGGTTATATACATTTTCAAAATAAACTGCATTTATTTTTTATACTTTTGAAGCAGATTTCTTCTTCCGCGCCTGCGTTGCAGCAAACGGGCCTCCCCTGGCCCTATTAATAAGGTGTTAATACCGTTAATAAAATAAATAACTTCCCCTCTCCCAGGAAACAGGCGGTGGGAGCATAAGCATAAGCATAACCCAAGGAAAGCAACAGAATAAGAGACGTGGAGTTCCAACTATAATTTAACAGAATATCTCTCTGCAGCAAAAAAATGGAAAGCATCTCCTAAATTCTGCATGTAATCTTTATTTTATTTTGCATTTATAAAATTTTCAGTTTTTTTTAAAACAGCATTTTAAGCATTTTCCTTCTCAACAAGATAAAGTTCTCTGTTGGAAGAAGGGACGATCCCCATCAGCACCCCAGAGGTGGCTGATGGGACTTGTAATCCAGTAGAAGCCCAAGTCGCCCTCTGTTCTCTCAATCCTAAAAAGCACAGCTGCAAAAATGATGGGGATATTTTGGGCCTTTGCAACGGGAGAGGGAGGTGGTGGGAGGCAGCCTCTCAGGCACAAGGCTGCGTGACGAATGGAATTTGTAGTCCAAAGGGTCCCCGGGCGGGGCGAAGGCTCGAGGAGGAGGCATTACGCAGTCTAATTATCTTCACCTGTGCGGGCCGAGGCACACCTGACCGTGATGAGCAGCTTCCCGCGCGGCGGCCGTCTCCATGGCAACCGCTGCGCGAGCTGGGAAAATAGCCGAGCGTTCGCACCTGTGTTTGGGCGGGAAAGAGCGCGCGCCTCGGACTGCCTCGCGGGCTCCTGTCTGCACGCCCATCTCGCTCGTGATTGGCTGCTCCGGAAACGCTTCCCTCGGATTGGCTGAGCGGCCTCTTCTCTCTCCGAGAGGCGGGGGCATTTAAAATGTCGGCGGGCTTCTCAAGCTGAGTGTCAAAAGAAAAGCGAGCGCGCTGCAGAGGCAGCCGACGCCGCTACCGCGTCTCTTTTTCCTCAGAAGAGAGGCGATAGCGGCGTCTCGTGCCTCTGCAGCGCGCTCGCTTTTCTTTTGGCACTCAGCTTGAGAAGCCCGCCGACTTTTTCCTTTTTGCTGCGGGGCGCCGGAGGGCAAAAATGTCTCTCTCCGGCTCTCCCGCGGCTCAAGTCCTCGAGCTCGAGGTCGGGCAGGGCCTTTTGAGCTTTGAGGTGAGTCTGGCGGAGACTTTTTTTTACCTTTTAGGGATGCGGAGGGGGGCGCGAGTTCGTTAGCTAATTAATAGCTTATTGTTCTCGAGGAGTCAGGATAGCACCTGGGGTAATTTTAACCACGGCGTGTATTCTTACGAGTAAAACGCCAGTGGTAGCTCAACGGTGTTTTATTCAAAGGACTCCAAAACCATAGATCGCTAAAGATACTTATCTCAGTCTTTCGCTCGGGGAATAAGGCAAACCGCTGTGTCTTAGAATAATACTAGTCAAGTTCTTAACATTTTGGTCGAACCTGAGCTAATCTCAGCCATGTCCTTTTTAAAGGGACCAAACCAGCAAAGGTTAAAATTAGCTTTAAAGGGAAAATTATCTCAAGAACTGACTTCTCTCTTAGGAATAAAGTGAAGTCTTGGGGTAATTTTAGCCAAGAATTCAAGTTCTTAGAATAAAATTTTGGTCGAACCTGAGGTAATCTCAGCCATGTCCTTTTTAAAGGGACCAAACCAGCAAAGGTGAATAGGAGTTAAAATTAGCTTTAAAGGTAAAATTATCTCAAGAACAGACAAGTGAATTCTTGGGGTAATTTTAGCCAAAAATTCAAGTTCTTAGAATAAAATTTTAATGGAACCTGAGCTAATCTCAGCCATGTCTTTTTTAAAGGGACCAAACCAGCAAAGGTGAATAGGATTTAAAATTAGCTTTAAAGGTAAAATTATCTCTTGAACTGACTTTCCTCTTAGGAATAAAGTGAATTCCTGGGTTAATTTTAGCCAAGAATTCAAGTTCTTAAAATAAAATTTTGATGGACCCTGAGCTAATCTCAGCCAAGTCCTTTTTAAAGGGACCAAACCAGCAAAGGTGAATAGGAGTTAAAATTAGCTTTAAAGGTAAATTTATCTCAGGAACTGACAAGTGAATTCTTGGGGTAATTTTAGCCAAGAATTCAAGTTCTTAGAAAAAATTTTTTGATGGAACCTGAGCTAATCTCAGCCATGTCCTTTTTAAAGGGACCAAACCAGCCAAGGTGAATAGGAATTAAATTTAGCTTGAAAGGTAAAATTATCTCAGGAACTGACTTTCCTCTTAGGAATAAAGTGAATTCTTGGGGTAATTTTAGCCAAGAATTCAAGTTCTTAGAATAAAATTTTGATGGAACCTGAGCTAATCTCAGCCATGTCCTTTTTAAAGGGTCCAAACAAGCAAAGGTGAATAGGAGTTAAAATTAGCTTTAAAGGTAAAATTATCTCAGTAACTGACTTTCCTCTTAGGAATAAAGTGAATTCTTGGGGTAATTTTAGCAAGATTCAAAGTTCGTAAAATAAAAATTTGATGGAAACACCTGGAGCTAATCTCAGGCATGTCTTTTTAAAGGGGACCAAACCCAGCAAAGGTGAATAGGAGTTAAATTAGCTTGAAAGGTAAAATTATCTCAGGAAAACTGACTTTCCTCTTAGAATAAAAGTGAATTCTTGGGTAATTTAGCAAGAATCTCAAGTTCTTAGAATAAAATTTTGATTGGAACCTGAGCTAATCTCAGCCATGTTCCTTTTAAAGGGACCAAACCAGCAAAGGTGCATAGGGAGTTAAAATTAGCTGAAGGTAAAATTATCTCAGGGAACTGCCCTTCTTAGGAATAAAAGTGAATTCTTGGGGTAATTTTAGCCAATAATTCAAGTTCTTAAAATAAAATTTTGATGGAACCTGAGCTAATCTCAGCCATGTCCTTTTTAAAGGGACCAAACCAGCAAAGGTGAATAGGATTTAAAATTAGCTTTAAAGGTAAATTATCTCAGGAACTGACTTTCTTCTTAGGAATAAAGTGAATTCTTGGGGTAATTTTAGCCAAGATTCAAGTTCTTAGAATAAAATTTTGATGGAAACTGAGCTAATCTCAGCCATGTCTTTTTTAAAGGGACCAAACCAGCAAAGGTGAATAGGAGTTAAAATTAGCTTTAAAGGTAAAATTATCTCAGGAACTGACTTTCTTCTTAGGAATAAAGTGAATTCTTGGGGTAATTTTAGCCAAGAATTCAAGTTCTTAGAATAACATTTTGATGGAAACCTGAGCTAATCTCAGCCATGTCCTTTTTAAAGGGCACCAAACCAGCCAAGGTGAATAGGATTTAAAATTAGTTTTAAAGGTAAAATGATCTCAGGAACTGACCTTCTTAGGAATAAAGTGAATTCCTGGGGTAATTTTAGCCAAGAATTCAAGTTCTTAGAATAAAATTTTAATGGAACCTGAGCTAATCTCAGCCATGTCCTTTTTAAAGGGACCAAACCAGCAACGGTGAATAGGAGTTAAAATTAGCTTGAAAGGTAAAATTATCTCAGTAACTGACTTTCCTCTTAGGAATAAAGTGAATTCTTGGGGTAATTTTAGCCAAGAATTCAAGTTCTTAAAATAAAATTTTGATGGAACCTGAGCTAATCTCAGCCATGTCCTTTTTAAAGGGACCAAACCAGCAAAGGTGAATAGGAGTTAAAATTAGCTTGAAAGGTAAAATTATCTCAGGAACTGACAAGTGAATTCTTGGGGTAATTTTAGCCAAGAATTCAAGTTCTTAGAAAAAAATTTTTGATGGAACCTGAGCTAATCTCAGCCATGTCCTTTTTAAAGGGACCAAACCAGCCAAGGTGAATAGGAATTAAAATTAGCTTGAAAGGTAAAATTATCTCAGGAACTGACTTTCCTCTTAGGAATAAAGTGAATTCTTGGGGTAATTTTAGCCAAGAATTCAAGTTCTTAGAATAAAATTTTGATGGAACCTGAGCTAATCTCAGCCATGTCTTTTTAAAGGGACCAAACCAGCAAAGGTGAATAGGAGTTAAAATTAGCTTTAAAGGTAAAATTATCTCAGGAACTGACTTCCTAGGAATAAAGTGAATTCTTGGGGTAATTTTAGCAAGAATTCAAGTTCTTAAAATAAAATTTTGATGGACTGAGCTAATCTCAGCCATGTCCTTTTTAAAGGGACCAAAACCAGCCAAGGTGAATAGGATTAAAATTAGCTTTAAAGGTAAAATTATCTCAGGAACTGACCTTCCTAGGAATAAAGTGAATTCTTGGGGTAATTTTAGCCAAGAATTCAAGTTCTTAGAATAAAATTTTGATGGAACCTGAGCTAATCTCAGCCATGTCCTTTTTAAAGGGACCAAACCAGCAAAGGTGAATAGGAGTTAAAATTAGCTTGAAAGGTAAAATTATCTCAGGAACTGACTTTCCTCTTAGGAATAAAGTGAATTCTTGGGGTAATTTTAGCCAAGAATTCAAGTTCTTAGAATAAAATTTTGATGGAACCTGAGCTAATCTCAGCCATGTCCTTTTTAAAGGGACCAAACCAGCAAAGGTGAATAGGATTTAAAATTAGCTTTAAAGGTAAAATTATCTCAGGAACTGACCTTCTTAGGAATAAAGTGAATTCTTGGGGTAATTTTAGCCAAGAATTCAAGTTCTTAGAATAAAATTTTGATGGAACCTGAGCTAATCTCAGCCATGTCCTTTTTAAAGGGACCAAACCAGCAAAGGTGAATAGGAGTTAAAATTAGCTTTAAAGGTAAAATTATCTCAGGAACTGACCTTCCTAGGAATAAAGTGAATTCTTGGGGTAATTTTAGCCAAGAATTCAAGTTCTTAAAATAAAATTTTGATGGAACTGAGCTAATCTCAGCCATGTCCTTTTTAAAGGGACCAAACCAGCAAAGGTGAATAGGAGTTAAAATTAGCTTTAAAGGTAAAATTATCTCTTGAACTGACTTTCTTCTTAGGAATAAAGTGAATTCCTGGGGTAATTTTAGCCAAGAATTTAAGTTCTTAGAATAAAATTTTGGTGGAACCTGAGGTAATCTCAGCCATGTCCTTTTTAAAGGGACCAAACCAGCAAAGGTGAATAGGAGTTAAAATTAGCTTTAAAGGTAAAATTATCTCAGGAATTGATTTTGCTCTCAGGAATAAAGTAATTTTTTTGGAATCTGAGGTAATTTTAATCAACGCACAAGCCCCTAAAAGTAAAATATATAATAATAATAATAATAAAGTTGGAAGGGATCTTAGAGGTCATCTAGTCCAATCCTCTGCTCAGGCAGGAAACCCTATAGTTTAACAAGTTAACAAGACAAGAAACTAGTGCAGGGGTAGGCAGCCTTGGCTCTTTTATAACTTGTGAACTTCAACTCCCAGAATTCCTGATCCAGCATGGCTCAGCTTGGAAACCTCCCTTTCCCCTCAACATGGCTGGCTCAGGAATTTTGGGAATTGAAGTCCAAGGGTCTTCAAATGTGGCCCTTTTATGACTTCTGTATTTCAATTCCCAGAATTCCTCAGCCAGCGTGCCTGGCTGAGGAATTCTGGGAGCTGAAGCCCTGGGGTCTATTTGTGGACTTCAACTCCCAGAATTCCTCAGCTAGCGTGCCAATGCACAAGTCATAAAAGGGTCAAGTTTGAAGACCTCTGCCTTAAAAGAAGCAAAACATGTAGAAAACAGGCTAGTGACTTAAGGGAGCAATGTTACAAGTTATTGTATCTTGCCTTCTTTCACAAGTAGGATAAAACACATAAAACCCCTTTGACTGATTGCTTTTCTACCCTCTGAACATCCATGGTCATTTGGTGATGTTGATTTTTTTTTTAATTTCAAAGGCATGAATCCATGTAGACGAAGAAGAAGACATCAACAGTAAGACAGATGGTTTAATTCACTCTCCAGTGTATTATGAAAGTGAGGAAGCCTGGCAGATACTGTTTGCAACATGTTAACTACTGCAAAAATCTTTGGGTCTTGCTAAAGTTTATCTTAAGACTTGCTTTAGCAAAGTTTTTTTTTAAACATTACAAAGTATCAAGGGTAAAAAGAGCAGTCATAAGTGTGACAAACATGCCTAAAAAGTAGCAAAAAAATTTCTGACCCAAGACAATTTTAGCTATTGGCTGTAGATCTTAGAATCAGACAGATACCAGCCTCCTCCAGTACCTGAGGACTCCCTCAGTGAGACTCAAGCCGGAAGGGAATCCTTTGGGATCACCTCCCTCCCACCTTCACACCCTTGGAAATAATGCCAATACCAGCCAGACTTCTTAGAAGCAAAAGTAAACCTGGTGATGCATTTTAATATGAGGAATACCAATAAAGAAGAATATTTGTGGTTAACAGTTGAAATGAGGTGTCTTTGGTGCTCTCTGAGCTTGGCGGTTTTCTTGTAGACCAAGCATGTCCAAACTTGTGACGTCATGTGACGTCATGCAATGCATCGGGCTGGTTTTGCCCTTGCCGGCAATGGGGTGGGCGTGGCTTCCACGTGACCTGTCCGGTCCATGGGCCGGCAATTTGACACCCCTGTTGTAGTGCAGTTTGTTCCCAGTTTATGTTCTAGTGCAGTGGCGGCGAACCTATGGCACTCGGAGCCCTCTCTGTGGGCACATGTGCTGTTGCCCCAGCCTTGCCTCCCCCTGCGACCCCCTCCTCTCCAGCAGCTCCCCTGAAGGAGACTCGCCCTCGAGTGTGGCCCACACGGAACAGCGCAACCAAGGACATGGCAGCCAGGCAGCGTAGACAAGACTCTGCCCTCACACCCCATCATGCAGTTGATGCTGCAGGGCATGGGCAGAGGGCGTGGCTGCCATAGTGCTGCTGGGCTGCCTGGGCAATCTGCGGAGGGCCATGGAGGCGGTAAGTGGTCCTGTGGGCGGGGGGGTGGGGGGTGGGGATGGAGGGGTGGAGCGGGGTCGGGGCAAGTTTTTGGGCACTCGGTCTCTAAAAGGTTCGCCATCACTGTTCTAGTGGCTCCTTTCAGTGTTAGCGAAAATGGTCTTGGAGGTTGTTTGTTGCGCTATGTGTTGTTAGCTTCTTTGGCAGCTCCTTGATTAGGGTATTGTTTACTTCTTGATTGTTGGTCTGGAAATGTAGCCTTGGCAATGGTTCATAGAACCAAAAAGAAAACATTAATGGCCCTTTTTAATGTTAGGTTGGCCATTGATCTGTAAAAGATGTTATAGTTTTGTAGCTTTGCAGACTGAGCAAAGGAAGTGCACTCTTCTACCAAATATTCTTCGAAAGAAAGAGACAACGTTGCCGGGCACGACTGAGGAAGAAACAAAGGAGAAAGAAGAAAAAAGAAGAAAAAAAGAGCAAGAAAATGTCTCCAGCGCAAGCCCTCTTAGTCTTCAGCTGTGATGGCACCCTCTACGCTGAGAGGTATGTTTAGTTGAGTCTTATATTCTTTAAAGCTTTAGGACAGGGGTCTCCAAACCTGGCCCTTTTATGACGTTGTGGACTTCAACTCCCAGAATTCCTCAGCCAGCGTGCTGAGAGTTGAAGTCCACAAGTCATAAAAGGGCCAGGTTTGGAGACCCCTGCTTTAGGATATGGAGGGAGGTGGATGGTCTTCCAGTAATTATGCCTAGGTAAGCAAGGGTAACCCCTGTGTCTGGGGTAATAGTAACCACTGTGTATTGTGCATTCTTAGGAGTAAAACCCCAGTTCCAACTGAAGTAATGTTGACTTTCAAGGCACGAATCCAAAATGACCTGTAGACGAAGAAGAAGACATCAACAGTAAGACAGATGGTTTAATTCATTCTTCGGTGTATCATGAAATTGAGGAAGCCTGGCCAGTACTGTTTGGGCCTTGCTGAAATTTACCCTAAGGCAGTGGTGACGAACCTATGGCACGTGGGACAGAGGTGGCACTCTGAGCCCTCTCTATGGGCACGCGCGCCTTCGCCCCAGCCCCACTTCCCCCCGCGGCCCCCTCTTCTCCAGCAGACCCCCGGAGGAGAATCACCCCTGGGTGTGGCCCGTGCGCAGCAGCCCAGCCAAGGACATGGCAGCCGGGCAGTGGGGACAAGACTCCGCCCTCGCACCCTGTCGCATGCAGATGATGCTGTGGGGCGCAGGCAGAAGGCGTGGCTGCCATGGCACTGCAGGACCACCTGGGAGATCTGCGACGGGCCATGGAGGCGGTAGGTGGCCCTGCGGGATGGCAGAGCGGGATGGGGAGGCGGGCGGGCGAGAGCTGGGGCAGGGCGGCTTTTGGACACTCTAAAAGATCTAAAAGGTTCGCCATCACTGCCCTAAGGCTTGCTTTAGCAGTTTTTTAAAAAAATGGTCTTGGAGGTTCTTTGTTGTGCTATTTGTTGTTAGCGTCTTTGGCAGTTCCTTGATTAGGACATTGTTTACTTCTTGATTGCTGGTCTGATGTTAATCATAGTGTTAATCTATGCATATCTCAGTGTGGATTGCTGGTGAAGAGGTGTTGTCTTTTTTGCAAAGTGGGTACATATTGTTTCTGTCTGTCTATTCATGGCTAATTTGTCAGAGTGACAGGCTCCTAGAAATTTATTAATGTTTTTGGACATTGCTTGGTCTACGACAGGGGTAGGCAACCTTGGCTCTTTTATGACTCGTGTACTTCAACTCCCAGAATTCCTGAGCCAGAATGGCTGGCTCAGGAATTCTGGGAGTTGAAGTCCACGAGTCATAAAAGAGCCAAGGTTGCCTATCCCTGGTCTAGGATAGTCAGTTTCCCAACTGTAACTATGGTTAGGTCTTTGAATTTATTGTGAAATTAAAGAGTTTTCATTATATATTCTGGCTGCTACCTGGTACTATGATTGATATTTGATTTCACACCTTTCTTCCCTAGCATAATTTTAGCCATGGTGATGGTTCTTAGAACCAGAAAGGAAACCTCAGCGGCCCATTTAAATGATCAGTGTGGCCGGTGATTAATAATAGATTTTATAGATTTGTGCCTGGCATAATTCTAGCCAATGGTGATGGTTCTTAGAACCAGAAAGGAAACCTCAATGGCCCTTCTTAATGCTAGGTGTGGCTGTTGATCTATAATAGATTTTATAGTTTTCTGGCTGGCATTATTTTAGCCATGATGATGGTTCTTAGAACCAGAAAGGAAACCTCAACGGCCCGTTTAAATGACCAGCATGGCCGATGATTAATAATAGATTTTATAGTTTTCTGCCTGGCATAATTTTAGCCATGGCAATGGTTCTTAGAACCAGAAAGGAAACCTCAATGGCCCTTCTTAATGCTAGGTGTGGCTGTTGATCTATAATAGATTTTATAGTTTTTTGGCTGGCATTATTTTAGCCATGATGATGGTTCTTAGAACCAGAAAGGAAACCTCAACGGCCGTTTAAATGACCAGCATGGCCGATGATTAATAATAGATTTTATAGTTTTCTGCCTGGCATAATTTTAGCCATGGCAATGGTTCTTAGAACCAGAAAGGAAACCTCAATGGCCCCTTTCTAATGCTAGGTGTGGCCGTTGATCTATAAAAGATTTTATAGTTTCCTAGCTTTGCAGATTGAGCGGAGGAACAAGTTGCGCTCTTCTGCCAAATGTTCCTCGAAAGAGACGACGCATGCTGGGCATGGCAGAGGAAGAAACCAAAGAGAAAGAAGAAGAAAGAAAGTAGAACCAAGACAGCAAGAAAATGTCTCCAGCTCAAGCCCTATTAGCCTTTGGCTGTGATGGCACCTCCTACACTGTGAGGTAAGTTTAGTTGAGTCTTGTATTCTTCAAAGTCTCAGGGTATGGAGGGAGGCGGATGATCCGTTATGCCAGGGGTCCCCAACCCCTGGTCGGTGGACCATTACTGGTCCGCAGCATGCCAGCAAGTGGGCCACACAAATAAGCAAAGCTCCATCCTCAGGATTCAGGCAGTATTCAAAACCACACCCCCTCTGGTCCACAGAAAACCTTTCTCCACGGCACCGGTCCTTGGTGCCCAAAAGGTTGGGAACCTCTGCATTATGCCTAGATAAGGAATGGTAACACCTGCATCTGAGCTAATAGTAACCATTGTGTATTGTGCATTCTTAGGAGTAAAAGTCCAGGGGCAGCTGATGTAACATTGATATTTTTTTTTAATCTCAAAGGCGTCTACTATACGATCTTAGAAAACAGAAGACACAGTTGTCAGCCTGCAGTGTTGATGGTGAAAATGGAGGAAGAAGGAATGGAATAAAAAAATGAATATGGTCTCCATCAAGAATGCTACTTCACCAACTCAATCACAACTGAGCTGTAGATAATAAAGTTTTAAATGTTTGTTGCCAGGCATAAATTTAGCCATGGCGATGGTTCTTAGAACTGGGGGGGGGACTCTCAATGGCCCCTTTTAAAGCTAGGCATGGCTGTTGATAGATTATAAACTTTATGGTTTTCTTGCCTGGCGTAATTTTAGCCATGGTAATGGTTTTCAGAACCTGAAATAAAACCTCAACAGTCCTTTTCTAATGCTAGGTGTGGCTGTTGATCTATAAAAGATTTTATAGTTTTTTTAGCTTTGCAGTCTGAGTGGAGAGCAAGTGCACTCTTGCTGACAAATGTTCCTCAAAAGAGACAACCCTTGCTGTGCACAGCAGAGGAAGAAACAAAAGCGAAGAAAGAAAAAAGAAGACCAAGACAGCAAGAAAATGTCTCCAGCTCAAGCCCTATTAGCCTTTGGCTGTGAGGGCGCCTCCTACGCTGTGAGGTAAGTTTAGTTTAGTCTTGTATTCTTCAAAGGATATGGAGGGAGGTGGGTGGTCTTCCCTACTTGTTGATCCGTTATGCCAGGGCTCCCCAATCCCTGGTCTGTGGACCAGCACCGGACTGCAGCATGCCAGCAAGTGGGCCACACAAACAAGCAAAGCTCCATCCTCAGGATGCAGGTATTCAACACCCCCCCCCCTCTGGTCCGCGGAAACCCTTTATCCACGGCACCATTCCCTGGTGCCCAAACAGTTGGGAACCTCTGCATTATACCTAGATAAGGAACGGTAACACCTGCATCTGAGGTAATAGTAACCACTATACTTTGTGCATTCTTAGGAGTAAAACTCCAGGGGCAACTGAAGTAATACTATTTTTTTTAACTCAAAGGCTTCTACTACACCATCTTAGAAGATAGACGACTCAGCTGCCAGCCTGCAGTGTTGATGGTGAAAATGGAGGAAGAAGGAATAGAACACAAGAATGAATATGGTCTCCATCAAGAATGCTACTTCACCAACTCAATCACAACTGAATTGTAGATAATAAAGTTTTAAATGTTTGTTGCCAGGCGTAAATTTAGCCATGGCGATGGTTCTTAGAACTGGGGGGGGGACTCTCAATGGCCCCTTTTAAAGCTAGGCATGGCTGTTGATAGATTATAAACTTTATGGTTTTCTTGCCTGGCGTAATTTTAGCCATGGTAATGGTTTTGAGAACCTGAAATAAAACCTCAACAGTCCTTTTCTAATGCTAGGTGTGGCCGTTGATCTATAAAAGATTTCATAGTTTTTTTAGCTTTGCAAACTGAGTGGAGAGCAAGTGCACTCTTGCTGACAAATGTTCCTCAAAAGAGACAACCCTTGCTGTGCACAGCAGAGGAAGAAACAAAAGCGAAGAAAGAAAAAAGAAGACCAAGACAGCAAGAAAATGTCTCCAGCTCCAGCCCTATTAGCCTTTGGCTGTGATGGAGCCTCCTACACTGTGTGGTAAAGTTTAGTTGAGTCTTGTATTCTTCAAAGACTTAGGATATGGAGGGAGGTGGGTGGTTTTCCACTACTTGTTGATCCGTTATGCCAGGGGTCCTCAACCCTCAGTCTGTGGACCAGCACTGGACCGCACCATGCCACCAAGCAGGCCACACAAACAAGCAAACTCCATCCTCAGGATGCAGGTATTCAAAACCATACCCCCTCTGGTCCGCGAAAACCCTTTATCCATGGCACCATTCCCTGGTGCCCAAATGGTTGGGAACCTCTGCATTATGCCTAGATAAGGAAAGGTAACACTTGCACTTGAGGTAATAGTAATCACTGTACTTTGTGCATTCTTCGGAGTAAAACTCCAGGGGCAGCTGAAGTAATACTATTTTTTTTAACTCAAAGGCTTCTGCTACACCATCTTAGAAGACAGAAGATGAAAATGGAGGAAGAAGGAATGGAACGCAAGAATGAATATCAAGAATGCTACTTCGCCACGTAAATCAAAACTGAACTGTAGATAATAGATTTAATACCTTTCTTGCCAGCTATAAATTTAGCCATGGCAATGGTTCTTAGAACCAGAAAGGAAACCTCCCCAACAGCCCTTTTAAATGCTAGACACAGCTGTTGATTGAATATAGATTTTACAGTTTTCTGCCTGGCGTAATTTTAGCCACGGTGATGGTTCTTAGAACCAGAAAGAAAATCTCAACAGCCTTTTTAAATGACCAGTGTGGCTGTTGATTGATTATAGATTTTATAGTTTTCTGCCTGGCATAATTCTGGCCATGGCAATGGTTCTTAGAACCAGAAAGAAAGCCTCAACGGCCCTTTTTAATGCTAGGTGTGGCCGTTGATCTATAAAAGATTTTATAGCTTTAGAGTCCCTGAGATTGAGGGGAGGAACATTTGCACGCCTGTTGCCAAATGTTCCTCAGAAGAGACACGGAGGAAGCAACAAAGGCGAAGAAAGAAAAAAGAAGAACCAAGACAGCAAGAAAATGTCTCCAGGTCAAGCCCTATTAACCTTTGGCTGTGATGGCGCCTCCTACGCTGTAAGGTAAGTTGTATTCTTCAGAGTCTTAGGATATGGAGTGAAGTGAATGGTCCATTCTTCCTGGAAATTGATGGTCCATTCTTCCTAGGTAAGTAGGGGGTAACACCTGCTGCTGAGGTAATAGTAACCACAGTGTATTGTGCATTCATAGGAGTAAAACGCCAGTGGCAGCTGAAGTAACGCTGATTTTTTTTTTCTCTCAAAGGCATGTACTACAGCATCTTAGAGGACGGAAGACTCAGTGTTGATGGTAAAAGTACAAGAAGAAGGAATGGAAATTAAGAAGAATATAATGTTGTAGATAATAGATTTTATATCTTTCTTGCCTGGCATAAATTAAGCCCTGGCAATGGTTATTACAACCAGAAAGGAAACCTCCCCAACAGCCCTTTTAAATGCTAGGCATGGCTGTTGATCGATAATAGATTTTATAGTTTTCTGCCTGGTGTAATTTTAGCAACGGTGATGGTTCTTAGAACCAGAAAGGAAATTACAACGGCCTTTTTAAATGACCAGTGTGGCTGTTGACTGATTATAGGTTTTATAGTTTTCTGCCTGTCATAATTCTGGCCATGGCGATGGTTCTTAGAACCAGAAAGAAAGCCTCAATGGCCCTTTTTAATGCTAGGTGTGGCCGTTGATCTAGAAAAGAATTTATAGCTTTAGAGGCCCTGAGATTGAGGGGAGGAACATTTGCACCCTGTTGTCTCCCAGAAGAGACACAGAGGAAGAAACAAAGCCAAAGAAAGAAAAAAGAAGAACCAAGACAGCAAGAAAATGTCTCCAGTTCAAGCCCTATTAGCCTTTGGCTGTGATGGCGCCTCCTACGCTGTGAGGTAAGTTGTATTCTTCAAAGTTTTATGATATGGAGGGAGGTCAATGTTCCCCCCCCCCCAAAAAAAATTGATGGTCCATTTTTCCTAGGTAAGTAGGAGTAACACCTGCCTCTGAGGTAATAGTAACCACAGTGTATTGTGCCTTCTTAGGTGTAAAACCTCAGTGGCAGCTGAAGTAACGTTGATTTTTTTTTTATTTCAAAGGCATGTACTACAGCATCTTAGAAGACAGAATACTCAGCTTTGATGGTAAAAGTACAAGAAGAAGGAATGGAAATCAAGAATGAATACGATCTTGTAGATAGTTGATTTTATATCTTTCTTGCCTGGCATAAATTAAGCCCTGGCAACGGTTCTTAGAACCAGAAAGAAAGTTTCAATGGACCTTTTAATTCTAGGTGTGGCCATTGATTGATAATAGATTTTATTGTTTTCTGCCTGGTGTAAATTTAGCCATGGCTATGGTTCTTAGAACCAGAAAGAAAACCTCTCAGTGGCCCATTTAAATGACCAACGTGGCCAGTGATTAATCATAGATTTTATAGTTTTCTGCCTGGCATAATTCTAGCCATGGCGATGGATCTTAGAACCAGAAAGGAAACCTCTCAATGGACCTTTTTAATTCTAAGTGGGGCCGTTGATGGATAATAGATTTTATACCTTTCTTGCCTGGCATAATTCTAGCCATGGCGATAGTTCTTAGAACCAGAAAAAAAGCCTCAACGGCCCTTTTTAATGCTAGGTGTGGCCGTTGATCTAGAAAAGAATTTATAGCTTTAGAGTCCCTGAGATTGAGGGGAGGAACATTTGCACCCTGTTGCCAAATGTTCCTCAGAAGAGACACGTAAGGAAGAAACAAAGGCGAAGAAAGAAAAAAGAAGAACCAAGACAGCAAGAAAATGTCTGCAGCTCAAGCCCTATTAGCCTTTGGCTGTGATGGCGCCTCCTATGCTGTGAGGTAAGTTTCGTTGAGTCTTGTTTCCTTCAAAGCTTTAGGATATGGGCGGCAGGGGGGGGGGTTGGTTTTCCACTATTTGATGGTCCATTCTTCCTAGGTAAGTAGGGGTAACACCTGCATCTGAGGTAATAGTAACCACAGTGTATTGTGCCTTTTTTATCTCAAAGGCATGTACTACAGCATCTTAGAAGACAGAAGACTCAGCTTTGATGGTAAAAGTACAAGAAGAAGGAATGGAAATGAAGAATGAATATGATCTTGTAGATAATTGATTTTATATCTTTCTTGCCTGGCATAAATTAAGCCCTGGCAACGGTTCTTAGAACCAGAAAGAAAGTTTCAATGGACCTTTTAATTCTAGATGTGGCCAATGATTGATAATAGATTTTATAGTTTTCTGCCTGGTGTAAATTTAGCCATGGCTATGGTTCTTAGAACCAGAAAGAAAACACCTCAGTGGCCCATTTAAATGACCCACGTGGCCAGTGATTAATCATAGATTTTATAGTTTTCTGCCTGGCATAATTCTAGCCATGGCGATGGATCTTAGAACCAGAAAGGAAACCTCTCAATGGACCTTTTTAATTCTAAGTGGGGCCATTGATGGATAATAGATTTTATACCTTTCTTGCCTGGCATAATTCTAGCCATGGCGATGGTTCTTAGGACCAGAAAAAAAGCCTCAACGGCCCTTTTTAATGCTAGGTGTGGCCGTTGATCTAGGAAAGAATTTATAGCTTTAGAATCCCTGAGATTGAGGGGAGGAACATTTGCACCCTGTTGCCAAATGTTCCTCAGAAGAGACACGTCGAAGGAAGAAACAAAGGCGAAGAAAGAAAAAAGAAGAACCAAGACAGCAAGAAAATGTCTCCAGTTCAAGCTCTATTAGCCTTTGGCTGTGATGGCGCCTCCTACGCTGTGAGGTAAGTTGTATTCTTCAAAGTTTTATGATATGGAGGGAGGTCAATGGTCCCCCCCCCAGCAAAAAAAATTGATGGTCCATTCTTCCTAGGTAAGTAGGGGAAACACCTGCATCTGAGGTAATAGTAACCACAGTGTATTGTGCCTTCTTAGGTGTAAAACCTCAGTGGCAGCTGAAGTAATGTTGATTTTTTTTTTTATCTCAATGGCATGTACTCTACACCATCCTAGAAGACAGAAGACTCACTTGTCAGCCTGCAGTGTTGATGGTGAAAAAGGAGGAAGAAGGAATGGAACGCAAGAATGAACATGATCTCCACCAAGAATGCTATTTCACCAATTATGTCAAAACTGACCTTTAGAACAATCGCTGAAAATGTAAGCCACTTTCATGATCACACCACACTACACATTTTAATCCTATCTGTGACCATTGCTACATAATAGAGATTCTAGTTTTCTTGCCTGTTGTATTTTTAGCCCATTCTAGGTGTGTTCCATGATGTACATAAGATTCCATACTTTTCTTGCCTCCTTACTGTTAGGCCTGGCAATGGTTCTTAAAACCCAAAAGAAAATGTCTATGGCCCTTTCTATTGCTAGGCTTGGTCACTGATTATTAAAACAGTAATTAGTATTCTGGCCTAGTGTAATGTTAGCCATAGGTGTAGTTCTTAGAACTTGAGAAGGGCCACACAAGCATTCCACATGCCAATCCATCCTGTAAATAGTGATGACTCATTTTTAGAGGTCTTTCAGTCCCTGAGCTTGTGTGACACTCACACCGAATGGATGTGGATAATTATCGGCTCCCAGACTCACTCAGTCCATGAGCAGATACTTTCTGAGACTCACACTAGAAGTCTCTCTCTTTCAGTCCCTGAGTGAGCAGCGAGGGCAAATCAGAGGGCAAATCACACTGGAGGCGTCAATAGCCCTCGGCTGGAAGCCTCTCCCGGTCCCTGAGGCTCCCCAACTGAGTCTCAAACTGGAAGGGAATCCTTTTGGATCGCTTCCCTCACTGGCCAATGATGATCATGATCATTGCAGTCCATGAAACCAGAGAGACAAAAGAGATGCACTATTCCTGATTCCATCTGCACCGACCCCCATGTTTAGGCATGGACGCTAGGTCACGCCTCCTTCGCCCCCTGCCACTCCCCTCAGCCCATTTACAGCCAGCTTTCCTCCTCCGTTGCCCTCCCGCAGCCATTCTCCACGGCCAGTGGACCCTTGGCCCTCTGCCCGTCGCCCTTCGGCCTGGACAATTCACCCAGACACCCTTTGTCCCAGGCCTTTGGCTATATGGGACAAATAGCCCCCAGCCATGGTGCTGCGGGGGCAGCATGCGATGTGCAACCCCAGGGGCTGGGGAGGGCAGCTGTGATGCAAGATTTTTTTAAAAAAGTGCTCTGCTCTGAATGTTTTGGGGCCTTGCAGCTCTGACCCCAGAATCGGAAGGAGGGGGACTGGCAGCAGAAGTAGCAGCCACCGGGGCCACTGGGGGGAGCAGTCAGACAAGAGTGTGTTGGGGGAACAAGGGAGGGAGGGAGGGGCACCTCAAGGGGGCTTCACGAAGACAACTTGACTTGCAACTCAAACGAAAGAGGGGAGGAGGAGAAAGGCCGGAGCAGCTTCTGCCACAGCCAGGGAGGCAGGTTAGGGGGGCACACAGGCAAACAGAGGGCTGGTGTGCTGCTGGAACTGGAGCGTCATGGGAGGGAAGCGTGGGCTAATGGGACTGCTTGCGCCTTGGGAGGGAAGGGAGGGCAACTGGCAAGGGCTGGGGCTGATGGGACTGCGTGCGCCGTCGTGGGAGGGAAGGGAGGGCAAATGGCAAGGGCTGGGGCTGATGGGACTGCGTGCGCCGTCGTGGGAGGGAAGGGAGGGCAAATGGCAAGGGCTGGGGCTGATGGGACTGCGTGCGCCGTCGTGGGAGGGAAGGGAGGGCAAATGGGAAGGGCTGGGGCTGATGGGACTGCGTGCGCCGTCGTGGGAGGGAAGGGAGGGCAAATGGGAAGGGCTGGGGCTGATGGGAATGCGTGCGCCGTCGTGGGAGGGAAGGGAGGGCAAATGGGAAGGGCTGGGGCTGATGGGACTGCGTGCGCCGTCGTGGGAGGGAAGGGAGGGCAAATGGGAAGGGCTGGGGCTGATGGGACTGCGTGCGCCGTCGTGGGAGGGAAGGGAGGGCAAATGGGAAGGGCTGGGGATGATGGGACTGCGTGCGCCGTCGTGGGAGGGAAGGGAGGGCAAATGGCAAGGGCTGGGGCTGATGGGACTGATGGGACTGCGTGCGCCGTCGTGGGAGGGAAGGGAGGGCAAATGGCAAGGGCTGGGGCTGATGGGACTGCGTGCGCCGTCGTGGGAGGGAAGGGAGGGCAAATGGCAAGGGCTGGGGGTTGGAACTGCGTGACCCGTCGTGGGAGGGAAGGGTGGGTAGAAGCCAAGCTGGCCTTGCTGTTTGCCTGTGTGCCCCCCTAACCCGCCTCCCTGGCTGTGGCAGAAGCTGCTCCGGCCTTTCTCCTCCTCCCCTCTTTCGTTTGAGTTGCGAGTCAAGCTGTCTTTGTGAAGTCCCCTTGAGGTGCCCCTCCCTCCCTCCCTCGTTCCCCCAACACACTCTTGTCTGACTGCTCCCCCCAGTGGCCCCGGTGGCTGCTACTTCTGCTGCCAGTCCCCCTCCTTCCGATTCTGGGGTCAGAGCTGCAAGGCCCCAAAACATGCAGAGCAGCCACAGCACTTTAAAAAATCTTGCATCACAGCTGCCCTCCCCAGCCCCTGGGATTGCTCATTGCACGCTGCCCCCGCATCACCATGGCTCCTGCCTGCCACCCAGTTGGCTGTGGGCTATTTGTCCCGTACAGACAAAGACCCAGGACAAACGGTATCTGGGTGAATTGGCCGGGCCGAAGGGCGACAGGCAGAGGGCCAAGGGCCCACTGGCCGTGGAGAATGGCTGCGGGAGGGCAGCGGAGGAGGAAAGCTGGCTGTAAATGGGCACGGGTGAGTTGATGGGCTGCATTTCTTGGGCAAAAGGCTGCACTGCTGCTGAGGCCATCCTGACTCAGAGGTGATGCCAAGGCACTCCTGACAGGGGTCTTCCAGCCCCCGAGTTACTACTCTGGGAAACTCACACTGAATGAGTAGGCAGCCAGACGCTCCCAGGCTCGTCCAGCCTCTGAGCACACACTCTGTGAGACCCACCCTGGGAGGGAGACCCTTTCAGTACCTGAGTGAGCAGCCAGGGCGAGTCACACTGGAGGAATCAACAGCGCTCAACTACAAGCCTCCTCCGGTGCCCTAGCTGAGTCTCAAACTGGAAGGGAATCCTTTTGAATCGCTTCCCTCCCAACTTCATACCCTGAGAAATAATGTCAGCTGCAGCCAGATCTCTTGCAACCAAAAGTAAACCTGGTGACACACTTTAATACGAGGTATTGCCATCTCTACAAATTAATAACTAGTTTTTTGCTAGAGTGAAACATTATGTCCTCGAACTGGAAAATAAATCTGTGTGACCCTTTTAAATTCTAGATGTGGCCATTGAAACCCTGAGTAGATTTCTTGCCTGGCTTAATTTAGGCACGATGGTCGTTCTTAGAACCAGAAAGCATCTCAATGGCCCTTTTTAACGCTGGGTGTGCCGGTGATTGATAATAGATTTTATAGTTTTCTGCCTGGCATAAATTTAGCCACAGCCATGGTTCTTAGAACCAGACAGAAAACCTCAACCGCTCTTGTTAATGTCTGGTGTGGCCAGTGATTGATAAAAGATTTCTATTTGGAATAATTTTATCCACGGCTGTTGTTTAAAATGTGTAAGTTATGTTTTGACTGATAAATATTAAACATGACACACAGTATGGCGGTCACCTCAAGAATTTTGATTTCTTTTGTCACACACATTTGTCTTTTTGTTCCTGAAATTTCTGTTTGACATGTATTTTTTGTAATACAACTGAGTTTTACTCTTGATTTACTGTTGTTAAGTAGTTGTGATGCTTATGGTAGACAAGTTTTATCTTTTGCCTGTTTTTATGTATTCTTTCTTATCACCATCTCTTCACCAAGAGATACCTGTTGTGATATTTATGTATTTGAACACTGAAGTTGTGTTTTCTTTCTTCCGAGAAAAATCTTTTGATGACAACTATGGTTCCTTTTACACCTCACCTTTTGTCAAAAATGTCATTTTAAATTAGTGAACTATTTAACCCATGGTATTTTATCATTGCTTTTGTAATTTTTGTGTGACTTTTTATCCTTAAAATATTGGATTATGCTTTTATGTATTTTATCTGTAAGACTGTATTATGTTTTGAATTGTTGTACAAACTGTTGCAACTGGGTAACGCTTCGAAGATATGATGCAGAACAATAAAGTATTTTTCGAGTCTTCCTTCACTACATTTGGGATCCTGCAGCAGGAGCTTGGACCTGTTGGGCACCTTGTGCTCCTGCCCTTTGCCGAAATCACCGAGGATCATCTTTTGTAAGGATTTGGGGGTTTGGTATATTCAGAAATGTCCTGTTCTACCAAAATAGAAGTTTTTTGTGCTTTACATAACATTTTAGGTTTCTCTCTCTCTCTCTCTCTCTCTCTCTCTCTCTCTCTCTCTCTCTCTCTCTCTCTCTCTCTCTCTCTCTCTCTCTCTCTCTCTCCCTCCCTCCCTCCCTCCCTCCCTCCCTCTCTCATCTATTATCTATCTCACCTATTAATCATCTATATCAGACATCCCAAACACAAGGCCCAGGGGCCGGATGCAGCCCACAAAGTGGTTTCATGTGGCCCGCAAAGCCATCCTGGAAACAGTGAGGGAACAGCCCCTTGTGCCTTGGCCCTGGCCCAGGCCGGCTGGGAGCCAATGTACAATTTTGTGGTGGCCATCTTGGCACTTGCCCCAGTGGACCATGCCTTGGCACTTGCCCCAGTCCCACCCCCTTTTGCCAGAGACCCTCAGATCTGTCCCACAGGCACCCTTGATGCGACTGGTGTAGAACTGACCACGCCCACCCAGTAGGCCACACCCACTCCATGCCCACCCAGTAGGCTGCACCCACTTTGGTCACACCCACCCCCCAGAGCAACCGCAATGCTGATGCGGCCCTCGGTGAAATTGAGTCTGATACCCCTGATCTATATCTATTTAATCTATCCAGTAACCTTTTCTGCTGTACCTTAGGGGAAAAAAATGTCATGAGCTTACCTGGCCACAGGAGGGCAGCATTCCCTGTTTTGTCCTCCTCAGTGCCCTATTAGAAATGAAATTTTAGCTCCTGCAATTATCTTTTATATTCCCAGCATCCTCTGCTGTGGCTGCTTTGAGCTACCATCAAAGGAAGGAAATGAAAGAATAAAAATAAGCCACTCTGGGAGTTCTTTGCCAAACGTTACAGCACACACTGGCCACAGGAGGGCAGGCTTTGCTGCTTTGACTAAACTCAATTTTATAGATGTTTGCTTATATTCCTTTATCAAAGGTGTACTCTGAGTGCCCCTACGACACAGGTTGGCAACCTGCGGCTCTGGAGCCACATATGGCTCTTCGTGGCTTATTAATATTAATAAGGTTTTAATAATAAAGAATAATAATCTTAAAACATCATTAAAGAGGTTCATTTATTTTTGTGGCTGCAGTATCTGATTTGACAGAGTTTTCCGTCCCTTGGCTATAAGGATGGAGGCCATTAAAAAAAGCCTACCATGGACTCCACAAGCTAAAGCTATGGGACGGAAAACTGTGCCCTCCTGTGGTCAAAAACACGTATTGCGGCTACCAAAAGAAAAACCTTTTTAATAGCATTTTAAGATTACAGTACTCTATCTTTATTAACGGTATTAACACCTTATTAATAGGGCCAGGGGAGGTCCGTTTGCTGCAACACAGGCGCGGAAGAAGAAATCTGCTTCAAAAGCCTTAAACCTAGTTAAGGAGGACTATGATTCCCTATTAATATTAATAAGGTTTTAATAATGCCATTGAAAAGTTTTTTAATGGCTGCTCTACTTGCTTCAACCACAGGATGGCACTGTTTTTTGACCCTTAATAGCATTCAATAGCTTCAACAGCTAAATAATAATAATCTTAAAATCATATTAAAAGGGTTTATTTCCTTTTGTGGCTGCTATTCCTTCTTTAACCATAGGACTCAATTCTTCCCAGAGGGCTTGACTGCTTTAGTCTCAATAAATAACTTCCCCTCTCCCAGCAAACAGGTGATGGGATTATAAGCGGGCCTCCTGTGGACTTTCCTGTTTTTAAATATCCCTAGGCTATAACCATCCCAAGCAAAGCAGTTACCAACAGAATAAGAGATGTGGAGTTCCAGCTAGAACTTAACAAACTATCTCTCTGCAGCAAGAAAATAGATTAAATGGGGTGTGTGGGAACCAGCAAGGTATCTGAAAGACCTGAGCTTTCCCAAGAGTAGAATACCATTTTTTAGAGCCAGACATTTTAATATCCTCTCCTTCGCACTCCTGCAGGGCAGAAATGGTAAAACCCCAAGACTGAGTGAAGGTGTACTTGTGGCAGTGGGGAAGTTGAAAATCTCTCTTACCTGTCTCGTCCCCTCCTTTCCATTTTGGATTCTGCTGCTAAGATGGCCCTGGAAGTCCTTTCTGACTAACACCACAACCACCACCACCCCCGGCCAGAAAGGAAAGCATTAGGCCCTTAGGAAAAGGCCTTGTCTGCACAGCTAACCGGACTGTGCGACGGGACCCTGGAAGAACAGGGTCTTGCATCTCTTTGACCGAGCTTCGACCTGAAATTTATCCTGATGCTTAATTTGAACTCATTTCAATGGCATGTTGCTCCCATTTCCACTTGATGATTTAAAAAACAAAAGTACCGCTGTTGCAAGCAGGCGCCGTTATATTTGCCCTTTTGTGTTTTTTATTTTAAAAGTGTGGACAGCAATTAACCCTAACGATTTTCAAAATCTGGTTTACGGTTATGTTTAATCCTAGAGTTTAGTACGCTAAGATTTAAGATGTAATCTATGTTTATAGTTATTTCTAATTTTACATTGGGTACGTTTGTTTCTAAGTTATTTTATATCTAGGCAGCTTTTGTTTCTTCTACCATCAAAGTGCTTCATAAAACACTAACGCTGTAATCTACAAACCACATTAACGCAATTGAAATTGCTCTTAAAATTACACAAGAGGATTGCTCAGAAATCAAAAGCTCGGCCAAAGAGATGCGTTCTTACCTTGTCCCTAAATGCCCGGAAAGAGGGGCCCGTGAGCGTCACCCGAAGATGCTGTCGCACGGCCTGCCAGGTGTGCCAGAAAAGGCCCTTTCCGGTAGACTGCCAAGCTCTGCTAGTGGGAAGGCCCTTGGAGAGGTCCCTCCCGCTATTTCCCACCAAAACTGCAATATTGAGAGGAGCAAACTCCCACCCTGTTTCCCGCTTCCTCTTGGGGTTTTTACTGGGCTCCCAACCTTACTCCATTTCCATCCCTGTCTCTTTAAAAGGAAAAGCCTTAACCTCACTGAAAGTGGCAAAGGGGGGGGGGGAATCCTCAAGGACAACTTACCAGTTTCCCCCCAGTTCCTTCTTAACAGCCACAGCAAGGGGGGGGTCACCCATCCAGCGGAAGCTTTAGGCTGGAAATCCAGGGAGCATGACCTCCTTTCTCCACTGCCTTTTCCAAAAAGGTTGAAGCTTTCAGCCGGCAGGCGTCCCCACCCTTCCTCCTGGCCTGGCCGCTACATCAGTCGATGCAGCTGTGACTGGGGGAAGTTAGCAAAATTGCAAGCCGGACTCTGCAAAGACCCGGGTCTCCTGCTTCCCCCAGAGAGACCTGCTTTTCCTTTCTCTTACCTCTGGGCGGTGGGTGGGCTGTTTACGGCAACCTGGAGAGGAAAGGAAGAAATCTCCTACCCTTCCTAACCCTGACTTGTTTTGGAGGAAGGTCTACAAAGTTAGATGGACGGCGAACAAATTAATAAATGCCATTAGTTGCAACTTCTCACGTCTCATCCCTTTTATCCATCCTTTAAATGATAAACCTAGAAGGGAACGATAGGTTATACACATTTTCAAAATAAACTGCATTTATTTTTATATTGATCGTTTCTTAATAAAAATGCACACAATTTCAAATAGAGATTTGATATTGCACCTATATTAATACATAGGTATCTCTAAGAAATGTAGTTTAGAAACATCAAACCTAAATACAAACCTACATACGTACGAGCTCCTTAAAAAAATAGCAGGGCAGGACAAACAAAACTATTCTTGAATAAAAACACCTGGATTTGCTTGAAGGGGGCGAGCGGGGTGCACTTTTAGGAGGAGCAACCTCTTAAGGGGTAACACAGGGAAGCGCGATACGACTGGTTCTTCTACACACGGGACTCGGGCGCTGGGAAAACACCATTCAACGGCTGCCTTGCTTGGCAGCCTTCGAGGAGACCCCCGAGACGGGTCGGAACCCCCTTCCCGACCCGGACGCCAAAAGCCTGCCCCGCCTCTAAAAAGGAGCTAAAAAGAAGCCGCGGCTGAGCTCGCGTAAACGACCCCGAAGTGTATTGTTAAAACAAGCTAACTTCATCTCTACGTTCCCAATTTAGCCCCTATAGCTGAAAGGGAAAGAGCGCAAAGAGACCAGGTTTCACAACCTCCGGCGCCGCCGCCGCCACCGGTTCTCGGTCGCATTCTTACAGACGGGGGGGGGGGGCGGCGAAAGGCCAGGAACGGCCAGGCGGACATCTTAGGGGAGAGGACCAAACGAGTGGCCGGGGAGGAGGCGGGGGAGGGGGAAGGTGAGGATCCCCCGCTAACTAGGTAACAGAGAAAACCGGTATCTTTCTGGAATAGGAAATGCGGGGATGGCTCGGCTCACCTGAGGCAGTAGCAGGCTTCCTTTTTTCCTTCCTGCGGCTCCGTCAACGTAGTGCAGAAAAGAGCACGGGAAAAAGCAGGGAACCGTGCTGCGAACGGACAGGAAGTTGGAGGCGGCCTCGGCGGATGGACAGGAAGTCGGCCGTATTGGGAACGTCGTCGTCGGTGGTCATGCTACGGGACGGAAAACTGTGCCCTCCTGTGGTCAGAAACGGGTATTGCGGTCGCCGAAAAAAATAAACCTTTTAAATGGGATTTTAAGGCTATTTATTCCCCCCCCCTCTTTTTTATTAACCCCTTATTAATATTAATAGGGCGACGGGAGGACCTTTTGCCATTTTAAAGCTTTATTTCTTTTGGTGGCTGCTATACCCGGCCTGGCCACGGGAGGGCACTGTTTTCCATCCCTTAGCGATAGTATCGGCATTGAGGCCGTGGAAAAGGCCTACGATGGCCTCGATGGTAATGCTATGGGACGGGAATTGCGGCCGCCAAGAGAAATAAGCCTTTTTAACGGGGTTTTAAAGGCTAACCTCGTTGATCGGACGTGGAGTCCGCCCACCCCAGAAAGTCCCCGCACAAGGAAGGTGAAGGATGATTAAGACGGACGGACCGGAAGGCGGCCATGTTGGCAAGGTCGCATTTCAAAGACAATGGAGGACGGCAAACTTGAGCGGACAGGAAGACGGCCATGCTGAGGAGGTCTCCCCGAAAAAAACTAGGGGGAAAGATTAAGAACGAAGGAACGGAAGTCGGCTACGATGGAAAGGTCCTTTCACCGCAGGACCTGGGGGACGGCCGATACCGACGGACAGGAAGTCCGCTGTGCAGAAAGGGCCTCTCGGAGAGTACTCGTAAAGAACCAGCCGGCGGACATGCGCAGAAGGCCGAGGGAAGCGGCCCGTCCCTTTCGCAGGAGCATAGAGCGGCGATCCTTTGGTTGACCCTCTGCGCGTTGAGGCTTAGCTTCTCGGTGTCCCGATCCTGGGCAAAAGGCCTACCACGGCCTCCATGTTAATGCTATGGGACGGGAAATACTGCCCTCCTGTGGTCAAAGACGGGTATTGCTGCCGCCCAAAGAAATAAATACTTTTTAATAGCATTTTAAGCTTATTCTTCTCTATTTTTATTCTGTATTTATTAACGCCTTATTATTAATATTAACGTGGCGACGGGGGGCCCGGTCGGTGCGACAGGGGCGCAGAAGAAATCCTGGTTCCAATCTTAAACCGAGTTAAGGCCCTATTAATAAGATTTAATAATCAAGAATAATCATCTTAAAACGCCATTAAAGAGGTTTATTTATTTTTGTGGCTGCAGTATCTGATTTGACCAGTTTTCCGTCCCTTAGCAGGGCTGGCTCAGGAATTCTGGGAGTTGAAGTCCACCAGTCATAAAAGAGCCAAGGTTGCCTACCCCTGACCTGACCCCTTGGCCTTTGACCTGACCCAGTGACCCCCGGCCCTTGACCTTTGACTTGACCCTGTGACCCTTAGCCTGACCCCTTGACCCTTGACCTGATCTCTCAACCTTTGACCTTCTTGCCCCAAAAGAGAGATAAAGACAAACGCAACACAACTACTGAAGTTCCCCCTGTGCTCGGAAAAACAGTGCTGACTTGATAGGACCGAAAATGATATCGGAACCACCCTGGGCTTCATCTGCCTCCCGCTTGCTGCAAAGCTACCCGCTTACCTGTCTCATACCCTCCTTTCCGTTTTGGATTCTGCTGCTAAGATGGCCCTGGAAGTCCTTTCTGACTTACACCCCCCCCATCCCCACCCCCACCCTGGCGAAAAAGTAAAGCATTAGGCCCGGAGGAAAGGGCCCTGTCTGCACAGCTAACCGGACTGTGCGACGGGACCCTGGAAGAACAGGGTAATCTTGCATTTCTTTGACCGAGCTTCGACCTGAAACTTATCCTGATGCTTAATTTGAACTGATTTCAATGGCATAAGGTTGCTCCCGTTTTCCCTTGATGATTTAAAAAACAAAAGTATCGCTGTTGCAAGCAGGCGCCGTTAGTTACGCTTTTGTGTTTTTTATTTTAAAAGGGTGGACAACAATTAATCCTAACCATTTTCAAAATCTGGTTTACGGTTATGTTTATTCCTAGAGTTTAGTACTCTAAGGTTTAAGATGTAATCTATGTTTATAGTTATTTCTAATTTTACATTGGGTACGTTTGTTTCTAAGTTATTTTATATCTGGGCAGCTTTTGTTTCTTCTACCATCAAAGTGCTTCATAAAACACTAACGCTGTAATCTACAAACCACATTAACGCAATTGAAATTGCTCTTAAAATTACACAAGAGGATTGCTCAGAAATCAAAAGCTCGGCCAAAGAGATGCGTTCTTACCTTGTCCCTAAATGCCCGGAAAGAGGGGCCCGTGAGCGTCACCCGAAGATGCTGTCGCACGGCCTGCCAGGTGTGCCAGAAAAGGCCCTTTCCGGTAGACTGCCAAGCTCTGCTAGTGGGAAGGCCCTTGGAGAGGTCCCTCCCGCTATTTCCCACCAAAACTGCAATATTGAGAGGAGCAACCTCCCACCCTGTTTCCCGCTGCCTCTTGGGGTTTTTACTGGGCTCGCAACCTTACTCCATTTCCATCCCCATCTTTTTAAAAGGAAAAGCCTTAACCTCACTGAAACTGGCAAAAGAAAAAGAAAAAAAAGGACAACTTCTCTGTTTCCCCCCAGTTCCTTCTTAACAGCCACAGCAAGGGGGAGGGAGGTTTAATGGCATTTTAAGGTTATTCTTCTCTATATTTGTTATTAACGCATTATTAATATTAACGGGGTGACAGGAAGCCCGATTGGTGCGACACAGGTGCAAAAGAAATCCTGGTTCGAGTCTTACACTGAGTTAAGGCCTATCGTGGCTTAATATTAATAAGGTTTTAATAATAAAGAATAATAATCTTAAAATGCCATTAAAGAGGTTTATTTATTTTTGTGGCTGCGGTATCTGATTTGACCAGTTTTTCGTCCCTTAGCTATAGGATGGAGGCCATTAAAAAGGCCTACGATGGACTCCAAGCTAAAGCTATGGGACTGAAAACTGTGCCTCCTGTGGTCAACAATGGGTATTGCAGCACCAAAAGAAAAACCTTTTTAATGGCATTTTAAGATTACGGTATTCTCTATCTTTATTAATGGTATTAACACCTTATTAATAGGGCCAGGGGAAGCCCGTTTGCTGAAACGCAGGCACGGAAGAAGAAATCTGCTTCAAAAGCCTTAAACCTCATTACGAAAGCCTAGGATGGCCTAATATTAATAAGGTTTTATTAAGAAAGAATAATAACTTTAAAAATGCCATTAAAAGGGTTGATTTCTTTGGGTGGCTGCTATTTCCCGGCCCCCGGAACGGATGAGGGAGAAGGAATCCTGCTTCAAAAGTCTTAAACCGAGTTAATGTGAGTTTCCGTAGATGCAGAATAATCTTAAAATCACATTAAAAGGTTTAATTTCCTTTTGTGCCTACTGCTCCTTCTTTGACGGCAGGACTCTTACGCTCTAGGACCGCTTATCGAAAAAGGTGGCCTCCCCTCCTATATCTCCAGCAAAGGAGGACGTGTTGGGTGGCTTGGAGAAGAGCTGGGACGCAAAGCTTGCGTTAAAAACAACATCCAGCATTCTTTCACAAATCGATTGCGACCGTATATTAAGTCTGAAAACTCACCGGGAATGGGCAAACTGCTCTGGAATATTCTGAAAAGCTTTTCTGCCACATTGTGGCTGTTGAAACTCTGGCGGAAATTGTGTGGATGTCTTATGTGCCTGTTAGAATCTCTTTGGTTCCCCAAGTTTTGTATCGGGCTGTAATTATAATTTCGTATTGGCTAAATTTGAAGACCCCTTGCCCGGGCCTTGTCCCGACCCTGATCTAAAGATGAGAAACCTTACGAGCAGGGATATTATACCTTTTATTGAACTTCCTTTGGGTTTACGTTAAGGTTGGTTAAAATTGGGTTTTCTCCCCTAGAAGTGACTGCCAACATGCAACCAAACAAAAAAGTGAAGCAAAAGATAGAAAAGAACGATAAAAGCAAAAGAAGCGGAAGATGGAAGCAGAAGACGACAGATAGAATCAGAAGCGGGACCAGAAGCAGAAAGATAGAAGCAGAAAAAGCCAAAGCAAAAGAAGATGGATACAAAAGAGAAAGAAGCAGAAAGATGGAAGAACGAACTTGAAGCAGAAGACAGATATAGAGCAGCGGGAGGAATGTGTTACTGTTTAGTGTGGGAAACAAAGATGCTGTACCTCAGAGGTGGATGGAAATCCTATGATGGTAAAATACTATTCTGCTCATCTGAAGCCTCAACTTACAAATGGGATCACTTACTGTGCATATTCTGATCTCTGCTGTAACTAGACTACCTGAAGTGTGTATTGAAATAAACAAACTTTATCTCAACATTCCTCATTTGGCCCTTCATGGTTTTTTTTAAAGTTCAAATGGAAAGAATCCAAGGAGATAGGGTCTCCCATCGTCTGGTGGCCCATCATCCCTACCGGTTCTCAGTCGCTCCCTTACAGATGCAGTGAAAGGCCAGGAACAAGTGGACAGCCGTTATGGGCGACAACCAAAAGAGGGGTCAGGATGAACAGGGGAGGAGGCAGGTGGGGGAATCTCCTGCCAACTGGTTAATGAAGAAGAACGGCACCTTTGTCTCTACCACAGACTTCAGGGGCTATTTCCACCATGGTTCCTCCTCAGTCGTCTGTGGGAGCCTGGAAATGCGGGGCTGGGCTGGCTCACCTGCAGCACTGACGGGCTTCTTTTTCTCCTTCTTGCCGCCATGCCACTCAGGCCGTACTACCCCGCGGGCCAACCTCCAAAGGTGCACTCTGCCTGCGTAGATAAGAAAAGAGGACAGGAAAAAGCAGGGCACCATGCTGCAAGACGCACTCGGAGAAGGAAGTGGAGGACGGCCACAGAGAGTGGACAGGACGTTTCCCATGGCGGGAAGGTCATTCCGAGAGGAAGTTGGGAACTTCCGAGGTGAGCGAATAGGAAGTCAGCTGTGCCGGGAAGGTCGTTCCGGCCCTGGAGGGAGACTTCTACTGGTTTCAGGGGCGCTTACATATTTATCGATTCAAAGTATTCTGCTATGCCCTTGAAAGTTTAGAGAGCAAACATTCACTGAGGCTGCAAAGCAAATCAAATAGAAAATGTAGCTCTCTAATAGTAACAATAGAAATATTTCAATGGAGTTTTTGTCTTTTACAAAATGTTTTTAATTTTAATTTTCATGTTATACAAAAGAAAATTAATTTATAATCAAATGCAGCTATATTTTGTTTCCATATAACAAATAGTTTTATATTTGTTAACAAAACTGACAATGTACAAAATCAGATCATCTGACCACTAAAAATCATTTTAGAAGTTTAACCTTTTCTTTTAAAACTCTAAATTTAGGATTGCTGCTGACTTTCTTATTAAACAGGGCTAGTGTTTCCTCCTCAGATTTATGACGGTCACCAGCAGTGGAGTAATACTGAGCTATAACCTACAACAGAAAAAGAAAACAGGCGTTAACACTCAAAGGTTTGGTTCTGTTTTCAGTTCAGTCAACTTTCTAGATTTTCTCACATTTTCCTTTGGCAAACTGGGAGGAGAAGCTCGTCATATGTGCAGATGTACACTTTTCTTTTTGCTTAACCACTGAGAATAATTTTTACCTACAGCCTTACAAGGTGGGACCTGTTAATATTTTTCCCCAGTGCTTACAAGTTTAACCAGGCTGCTAGACTAAATCCAAACTATTTATAGCTTTTAGGAAATCAATGGAAATAGTAGTTTTCCACTATGCCTGGGGCTCAATAGCACTTTACTGTTAATGGCTCTCAACTCTGCTGCTTCAATCACTGCAGTAATTCTAGGCAGCTCGCATGCTAGAGTTAGAAACAACACACTGGGACTTGGAAAAGCCAAAAACCAACCAATTCTAAGCAGTCTGAGAAGACAATATCTGCACTTGCCCCATATCT
This sequence comes from Crotalus tigris, assembly GCF_016545835.1. Lineage (NCBI taxonomy): Eukaryota > Metazoa > Chordata > Lepidosauria > Squamata > Viperidae > Crotalus > Crotalus tigris. The sequence continues at coordinate 98,661 of NW_024096550.1, forward strand.
AGATCTGTTAAAGCCAAGCTACAATAGACGCCTTCCTTTAACACTTCTGATAGCATTTAATTCTCTCACTTTTATTAAAACTTGTTAAAATATATATGATGTCCAAGTTACAGAGAACAGTATTATGGTAGTAAATGCAGTTATTTTCCCTCACATGAAGTCCCAGAAATGTACAATACAATTAAAAAGCTGCCCTTCTAAGGATACTGAACTGCATGCAAGAGCCACTGACTTCCACTGGATTTAAATTTTAAGGAGTTAACCATAGATCTACACATGGCAATTTTATTTAAACTGGTATAACACTGGGCTTTTTGCTCATATATTGGACGATGATCGTAACCCTGCCTTAGAGTCTTTTCCATGAATGAACAGAAGTGCTATCATGTGTTCAAGAGCTGTGGTTTCAGATCTAATTTAATTTTCATAGATGAAGTCAAAGCCATTTTTTGAGTAATAAAGTAATAAAGCATAGAGCACAAATACTACAAAACCAGAGACCGAGTTAAAATGTGGCTTGCTAGCCGCTGGAACTTGATTTTCAATTCCATGAAATGAATGATTACAAACAGTGTATTTACCACACGAGTTAGTTTTAAAAGGTGTCAGCTAGTAAAACTGCTGAAATGCAACCCAACCTCATAGCATGCTAGAAGTACACCAATTTAGCAGCCCACTGTACTTAGTTTAAAGCACTTTTCCTTTAATTCAATAGTGCTCTCTCTTCAATTTTACATTGTTTCACAGTGATGCAACACACCTTTTTCCTTAGTTTCTTAATGGATAGTTCACTGTCTGGTGCTTGCTTCAAAACAGCTCTTATTGTTCCTTTCCAGTTGAATTTACCTACAGAATTGATAAAAAAAACTTTAAATGATCTCCTTACATTTTGTCTTAAATTAGTAAAAAAAAAAAAAAAAACCAGCATCACTCAAACATAACATTAAGTATTTCTTATAAATAAGTTTCTGCAATAACATAAACCTGGGATTGTTAGAATATTGCCACTGGAAATTGTACTTCATTTATACATTTATCTGTCTGTTGTATGCCTTCGAGTCAGTGGTGACTCCTAAAACTGTCTAGAGTGTTCTAATTTTCTTTGCAAATCACTTTTTAAGAAGTGGTTTGTCACTGCCTCCTTCTGAAGACTAAGAGAGAGAACTTGGTTACCTAGCTGGCTTTAGTGTCCAAGACAGAACTAGAAATCAGAGCTTCTTGGTTTCTAGTCCGGTGCCTAAAACATTAAGAAAGAGCGACACTGTTTAAGGCTTTGATTTGGCCAAGGCAGCCTTGGGGAGTACCATCTTGCTGGGAAAAATATCGTAAGTTATTTTAAAGTAATGTGGATGTTACAAAGAGGTGAGAAGCATCAAATGCGGATGTTCATAAAGTCTACTTATGCAGAACGCCCCCCTCCAATGCAAAACTTATGCTATCCTTGCAGGGGCATCACTGAGTAAATTACTATATATACAACTATGTAAAATCACAGCCATCAATTCTTTAACTAGTTTTGGCTTTCCTATGCATCACGTTGTCTCCAAGAACCCAGGAGAGTATATAGTATCTACATTTTTTACTATGGTTCATCACTATTGTCTTTGAAAAAGAAAACACAAAAAAGGGGGACAAAAAAGCAACCTCCCCCCCCCCAAAAAAATAAATACACAGGTAATTTACAAGCATCACAATATTAAATAAGAATGTTCAATTTTCATTATCCTTGAATAACTAAAAAAAAGTACGGCACCACTTAAAAAGATATAAATCATTTTAAAATATAAGAAATTAACTAGTCTCATTAATAATCAGCATTGTATAAATCAGAAAATAGGAGATTGGGAATTATTATAGCAATTTCCACTGGAATAACTGAAGATCAATCCTCATTTATCCAATCACTGAAAGTTAAAGATTCCACGTTGAGAGAACCCCAAATTTTGGATGTTGTGCAAAGTCACATACAGTATTATAATCATCCGAAAATGGCTTCCACATTGACTTCATTTTAATGACAGATTTACTTATGAAATATGTATTTTGGACTTCCCCAATTCAATTAGCCATTCATCTGCCAAAGGGAACGGTAAATATTTTCAATAGGACACGTAAAAATCTTTGCAATAGTTACCACATATAAAACTAGTTTGTAAGTTTTAATACCATTTAATAAAAAGTACCAGACTGGAAAAATAAATCTAGCTTTCACAATTTGTCTCATCTTATTAAAAATCATCCAATCCACCATATCTCTTCAAAACGGCACCAACAAAGGAGGGTTTGGAGGAGGAGGGGCCACCGAAGGGCATCCCCCCTCCCCCCTGGCTCCGTCTAGAATGATAGAAGCAGCCAAGGCCTCAATCTAGCCTGGGCTCAAAACCTCTCTCCCAAAAGGGAACCTCACACACTGTGCCTTCCTATTGCCGTCTCTGACCATTTTGGACACTAAATTCTGTATCCAGGTTCCAGCTGCTGACCAGCCTTTTAGGGCAGGACTTTCTGTTTTTGAAAATAATACTAATGACCATAAGATTCAACTGACATGTTCCATTATTATTGTACTGCACAGTTTTGATAAACTTCCAAGTTACCTTGATGTTTGTTTTCTTCCACTTCAGAGCAGTTCATTATTTTGGTGGGAATGGGAGACTCATCTGCATTTATAGGGGAGCAGGGAGAGAAAAATCAAGAAATTAAGAAAAGATAGAAGGCCCCTTTTGGTGAGAAGCACCATCATCATGTTACAATCTTGGTGGTCACTGTACCTGCTTTTCTCTATACAAATGTCTCATCATCACCCAAAGTGGCAATGTCTCTGAAATGTAACATTTGCAAGGGAAAAAAAAAGCCAAGCCCAGGGAACACTTAGGTCACAACCTCTCAGCTCTGAGCTACACTATATCCTCAGTGCTGGGTTTAATTCCAACAGGGGGAAAAAAAAATCTTCTGTTCCTTAATGTGACGTGACATTAAGGGCGCACTCCTCAGGCTGTTAATTTCACTAGCTTTGATTCCTCACATGAATTTTCTTCTAGCTCTGGTCCCTGCCTTTAAAAAGCCCATTTCATTTTCTTTCCCTGGCAAATGTTTAATGGAGGAAGATAAATGAATCTTGCTGCAGGATTCTAAAAAGAGCTTTTAAAATTAGGAAGAACGTGAAGAACACATTATGACCTTTTGTGCAGCTGTTCTTGCGTTTCTTCACACGCGCCTGTGTCTCGGCTTCTTCTGCTTCTGGGCCTCTTCCCTTCCTGGGCACTTTGGCCAAGCCGGCTGCTTCCTGCTGCTTTGCCTTCTCCAAATGGTCACTCTGGGGCATTTTTATGCTGCCTTCCTCAAGAATGTCTCTCCTAGGTTTTTCACTTTTTAAACATTCCAAGTTTTCTTGCTGAGCTTTTAACTTTCTGATACTTTTCTTCTCTTTTAATTCCTTTTTACTTTTTTCCTCTTTTGGTTTCTCTGTCTTCCTGACATTGTTTTCTGATACCACAGGCATAATTTCATTTTTTACAGATTGGATTTCAAGTGTTTCCTGGTGGAAAAATGAGGGGATTATATATCACCATGACAAGTCCAGTATGTATTAGCACATTTCTTCTTTTTATTACTTCTACTACACTTTTATTGTTTCAATGGTTGAAGGTCTCTTACAACTAAAAATATTCCAAAACAAAAAAATAACAAAAAAGAATAAAATGCAAACACAGGAGCAATGAATGTAACAATATAAAACATACTATTCCAGCATGGAATGGGCATTTCAAATCAAATTGATAACAAAGCAGCAAAAGCATTTGACAGAAATAACTGTTTCGCCGAAATTAAGATGAATATTTCCACCTACACATTGGAAAGCAGAGTTCTGCATGACTCACATGGCAGTATTTCCTGTGTGGGAACAGCAGAAGATATTCTCTTAATCTATTTATGCTCAGATTTCTGAGATTTTTTGGGTTTGCTCAGAATTTTTGGGTTTGCTCAGAAAATAAGAAAATGAAAACCTTCCCTAACTGAATAAAGAAAGCTAGAGAGGCAGGAGCTATATTTTTCATTTACCAAAAAGCTTGCTAGAGGGAAAAAAATGTCTCTCTTATCAGGAGATTTTCAATACATTTCTCAAGGCCAAATAGAACAATTTTTATCTGGCTTCACAAATTTCAAGTTTATTTCTTTTAATCTTTTTTAATATTAAAGAAATCCACCCTTCTATTTTTCCAAATACACATACAAGTCCTCAGTTGATGACAGTAATTTTCACAGTTAAGCAATCTGGTCGTAAAACACCACATCATGTGACCGCATGGCTTAACAAAAGCAATCCTGTTACTTCCCACTGGACAGTAGGCCAGGACCCATCCTGAGCCCAGCCCCGTCCCAAACCAAGCTTCCTCCTGCACTGCCCCCATGCGCGTATCACAATTTATTCCAAATGCAGCAGCAATTGGTTTGCTTACCTTTCTCACTGCTTCTGAAAAAATATCCCATACTTGATCCTGTAGAGTAGGATTGTGGATTTTCAAGCTGTTGGCCATCCAGTTCTATTTGGGCAGACCGGGGGGGGGGGAGGGGGAGAGAGAGAGAGAAAACCCTCTATTTAACCAGAACACAAATGTGTTTTCTGACAGAACTAATGAATCAGCATAAGGCCATAACTACCTGTTCTTAACTACTTAACTACCTGTTGTTAACTACTTCTTCCAGAGTCTGTTAACAACCAAATGTATAGAATTTTCCAAATAGGTTGCTGTAATTTTGCTGTGGGCTTTAGCTCTTCAAGGGTACAGCGCTGGTGACCAGTGGCCAAAGTGGAACTATATGTCTTCTGACTCTGCTGAGGTGGCCCGCAGTGGCGTCTCCGCTCCTTAGCCCCAGACACGTCCACTGATGGGGCCATGATGCCCGAGGGAGGGTTCGAGCAGCGGGTCCACTGGCAGGCACAAATGTGTAATTAAATGGATCTAAATAAGTTTTTTTTTTAAAAAAAGGGTCTTGTTTTCCACAGTATAATTTAAGAAACCCTGAATTATGCAGATTCTTTAAGAGAATTTATTTAAAAGAAGTTACTTTTGCTTTAAGGAACCGTAATAAACAAAATCTGCACTATACTACGTCAGGTTTGGGGCATAAATACTTAACTCATTAACATACCTGAAATTTGCGTTTTTTTCGTGGAATATTGTCATATGCATACATCTGTTGTAAAATATCTCGAACTTTGATATTAATGTTACTTTCCTTTATAATTTCATGAATCTTCTGCAAATGAAAAACAAGACTAATGTGACTGCTTTCATGGTTCTGATGAGACCAATTAAAGCAGAACCCCAGGCTTTCCTCTAAGAGCATGTTTATTGGCTACAAAGTATCAGCACAGTCAAAAATGAAACCAAGACTAAAATTCCTTCCAAAAGTAACAATATTACAAAGTTAAACTTCCCACCCCAGAAACTATGCAATTGACCACATTTCCCAATAGAATAGCTTGGCAGGCTTTCTAACATTAAGCTCAACCCCCTCCCCTCAATCTGAAATGACCTTGGTTCCCACGGGACAGAGAATTGTTTAGACCAGTGTTTCTCAACCTTGACAATTTTAAGGCATGTGGACTTCAACTCCCAGAATTCCACAGCAAGCATTGCTGTGGCAACTGAAAAGGAGCAAGATGGCTTCACTGCAGAGTTGACAACTGGTTAATACATCAGTAGAACATTTTATGTTTCCTATTGTCGCATTTAATTTTATACTGTGAATTGCTACAGGATTAAATATAGTTAAAATGCCGAAGAGGTTCATGTAATACATTTATAACTCTAGACACAGCATTATATTACATTAGTTTTATTGCATTTTACTGGGCCTTGGGCACCATTATAGAAAGCGTGTGGTATAACAAATAATGAAAATGTTTTTTTAAAAAATTAAATGCAATTTCTGCTGTGCTTGGTTTACTTCACCTGAATCCACTCCTGCTGCTTGACGTCTCCTTTGGGGACTTTGGCTTCATAATTCTTTCCTCCATACTTCTGATCTTCACTTAGGCACTTCACATGGTGTTTATAATCATCATCCCTGCATTATAAGTGCAGATATAAATAACCCCTAAAGGAAGGCATTTGGCAGAGCTCTTCCCAAACATTTTGCTGAAATATATTAAAGCAGCATAATTAACTTGAAAGACTTTGGTAGGTCTAAGCTAGCTTTTTTCCCAACTGCCCCACAAGAGGGCATGACTGGGGGGGGGGGGAATAATAATTGTTTTTTCTTATGCAGTGCAATGCTGGGAAAGTTTGCCTGCCCCCACTCAGCTGCTGGCCTGCGAGTCTGCTCTGTAAATATTGCAAAATTTGGATTTTGCAGGTTAGAAATGAGTTGTATTGTGAAGTACAAGTATTTTTATTATTATTATTATTATTCTGGAGTCCCTTGAGACTAAAAATTGTGTCAAGATTTTCTCCAGGATGAAAAGGTTGGAAAAGGCTGGTCTTTGCAAAGAACTTGCTTGGCATAGAGCAGGGGTGTCAAACTGCAGGCCCGCGGGCTGATTTCATCATACCGAAGCCGCGCCCACCCCATTGCCGGCAATGCAAAGAGAGTCGCGATATGTCGTGACATGTCACGTGACATGGCGAGTTTGACACCCGTGGCATAGAGGCTTTTAGAGAACGACCTCCTCCTTACGGAATACTTCTCCAGGGTGGACCGCCTGCCAACCTCTTTCAATGCCGTCCAAATGCTGGGCAGGAAAAGGGCAGGGATTCGCAAGCAATGTTTCTCTGCAGCAACCCCTCCCTTACCGAGTGCTCTCCTCCTCAAGATTAGATTGGCAGCCTCATTATTGGTGTTGGGAAGTGGCTGAAGGCAGAATGCTTCCAGAGGGCCTTTGAGAAGTCACCATTACACTTACTGCTTTGTAATTGCTGATGAATTTGCAGGGTTTTTTCTGTTATTACTGTTTTTTTCAGTGGTAAACCCCTCGGAGTCATTTTTGCTAAAATCCAGCACTATACAATGCAATACTGGAAGAAATAAACTCTGACTATGTGCTGAACTCAAAATTGTGCTCAAGTAGAGATAATAAATTATCTAGGCTGACCTTAAGAAATCTCTCCCCCCTCCCCTTTTCAATTTTACCTTTTCTCAAAATGCGACATTATATTAACTCTCTTATTTCCTGTCTCTTTTCCATAGGTTGCCCACATTGGGCTCTATTAACCTTTCTATTACTTCCCCAGATGTTCCTAGAGATTTCTTCCCCTATAATCTGAGATACATAGTATGTTTACTGTTTAGTTTAGCTGCTTCTGATTTGGCTAGAAAGGGGGATAAGCCACAGTTCCAATACTTCAACTGTGTCCTTCAGGTCAGCCTGGATGCCGGAGAACTCCAGGGTAACAACACCGGGGCCTTTTTTCAGACATCCCAGAACAGCTCACAGCTCTGGAGCTGCCAGGCAGCCCACTAGCAAGGTCCTTGCTGGTAGCAAGCTAGCCTGCTTAAGTTTCACGCTCGGAAAAGGCTGGCCTGATGCTGCAACGGCTGAAGCCCATCGAAAAGCTTCCTCTGCCGGTTTCAACCTACCAGAAATCCTTCCCACAATCCATGCAAGACAGACACTGACAGTGTCGGCACATATTCAGATGCTTCTCCACCTGTCCCTTCTTCAGGGCTTCTCCGCAGGCGTTACACGTAAAAAACACCATTCTGGAAAACTAATTGTATCTCTCTCTCCCAAGTCTGATTCACTGCTCCTCCACAAATCCTAGAAATAAATTGAAAACAGAATTAAAAATCTGATGCTGCATTGAATTCTACTTCCAAGAAGAAAACGATCCAGCACCACACGATAGAGAATTACTCTCTATTCGGAACGGCCCACAGGGAACGTCACACCGCCACAGCCGCTGCCAGCAATTGTCTCCTCATTCTTGACAACCACAAAGGGGGGGGGAAGCAACGCTGCCCCCGCCCCTCCCAAGAGATGCGGAAAGAAAAGAGTTCCGGGCGGGGGGGGGGAAGGAGGAGGAGAAGAGCGCCCCCCCGCCGGTCTCCGAGGCAACCGGCGCTTTTTATTTCCCCCGCCCCCATCCCTCAGTCTCCCCCCCCAACGCCCGGCCACAGCGAGACCCCCCAGCCCTGGAGGGGAAGGACTGCCCCCCCCTCCTCAGCCGGGAAGAGGCCGCCCTGGGGGTGGGGGAGGGGGGAAACCCGCCAGTCGGAGCACGAACCGCTCGCGGGTGGGGAGACCGCCGCGTCCTCCCACGGGCGATCAGACCGGCTCAGCCCCGGACGGAAGCGGCCCGAGCGGAAGGGAACCCGCGCGCAGGTAGAGTCCCGCCTCCTCTCTATGGTGGCGACTTCCGGCCGGGAGTGGCCGACGTCTTGCCGCGGCGGGGGGGGGGGTGCCCGTTTGGAAGCGTCCAAATGGCGGGGGCGCGCGGCTCGTCTCTTCCTCCTCCGTCCCCCCCTCCCCCGCCCGGGATTCCGCCCGCCTGGCCGTGAGTCGCTCTTTCTGGGGGGATTTTGGGGGGGCGGTAAGGGGAGCTGGCTCCCTCCCTCCCTCCCTCTCTTCCTGTCCTTCTTTCCTCCCTCCCTTCCTGTCCTCCTTCCTTCCTTCCTTCCTGTCCTCCTTCCTTCCTTCCTTTTCCAGAATAAGGAAACGCTGAGACTTCTTCATCTTGCCCATTATGTACAGCTGGTCCTCGAGCTACAACGGAGCCCCAAATTTCTGTTGCTAAGCAAGACTGTTGTTAAGGGAACTTTGTCCCATTTGCCACATTTGTGAAGTGGATCACTGCCGTTGTGAAGTTAGTAACATGATTGTTAAGTGAATCTGACTTTCCCATGGGCTTTGCTTGTCAGAAGGTCGCAAAAGGGGACACTGCAACCGTCATAAATGCAGGTCGGTTGCCAAGCCTCCGCATTTTGATCACATGACCAGGGGGATGCTACAACGGTTGTAAGTATGAAAAATGGCCATGCTACTTTTTTCAGTGATGTTGTAACTGAACAGTCACTAAATGAACTGTTGTAAGCTGAGGACCACCTGAAGACCACCACCTCTCGGAAGATGTCCCGAGGCCGTGGCTCTTTAACTTCCCGCCCTCGGCTCTGGGTGCCCCATCACCCACCCACTCTCTGGTCGTCTGCGGGAGGTGCCTCTGGCCTTCTCCCCAGGAGCCGGGATCTCATCCGTCCTTCTTCAGCTTCTTCCCAAGAGTTCTCTTGATGTCGGGCCGTCCCTTTCTTCCTTGTGTCTCAGTTGGCAGAGTGTCTGCAGCCTCATCTTTGGCTGCTTGGGACACAATAAGCTCGTCAGATATATTTCATCTTGGCCCTGGCTCACCCTGTCAAAGTGCCACCTTTGGATTTTTGTGGCATTTTGTGGAATTGCTTCCTCCCCTACAGTTCACTATGTCCTGCCTAGATTGCTGCTCATGGCCTGGGTTCGTTCCACTTACATTGCTGCTAAGTTGCATATTTGCAGGCTGTTTCACTTAAGCCACCCATGGACGCATCCCAATGCCAATAAAAAATAGTCTTCAGGTTACTTTGGCAATTGGTACCAGACTTGCTGTTGCTAAGCAATGCGGTCATAAAGCACAACATCGTGTGACTGCATCGCTTAGCATTGGGATCCCGGCAGTCTGTGTTGCAGTTGTAACCCCAGGGCTGCACAGGTCCTTCAGCGGGAAGACAGCAGTAGCAGGCAAGCAGGCAGGGAGCAATAGGAGTCATTTCCGAATTCCTAGTGGCTTCCCCATTGACTTTGCTTATGAAGAGCTGGCAGAAAACGTGGGAAGTTGCGATCATGTGACTGCAGCTTGCTGCACCCTCATAATTGCAAACTGGACACCATCAAAACGTTGGTCCCTGAACAAGTGGTCATAATCTGAGGACTACCTTAAATAGTATTCTAATTATGAGAGGCTTTAGGAAAATCAAGATATAGCGTGTCTACTGTGTGCCTTTAGTTTGTTAAGGAAGCTACCTGGTCAGAAAATGAAATGGGGCTCTTTTGGCAAACCTGGCTGTCTGCTGTGATTTGGGTTGCATTTTAAAACAATATAACATTTAATCCTTTTGCGTAGAACAGCTCTGGTGTATATGCCTACACAATTTAGCACGTGCTTATAACTGCATACATATATATATATTTTTTTTTTGTCTTTTAGGTAACATAGACACATTCTAGCATGGATGCTTTTGCTAATCACAGTTGCCACCTCCTTCAGCAGCTCCATGATCAGCGGATACAAGGTCTTCTCTGTGATTGTATGTTGGTGGTCAGAGGTGTCTCCTTCAAAGCACATAAAAATGTATTGGCTGCTTTCAGCCAATATTTTAGGTATGTTAGTAAAAACTATTTTAATGAATATTAAGTAGGGCATGGGAGGCAGAAGTGCCATTAAGTTAACAAGAGTTATATATTTACAATTCTTACAGACTTCCCCAATCGCCAGGATTCTGAACAGTGTGCAGAAAGCAAAATGAAATAAGGAAAACATGGTGTGATGTTGCTCCTAAAAACTGTTACCAACTGCAAAAATAAAATAAAAGCTTTGATTATTTATAAATGTGTTTTTCTGTTTTAAAATTAAGGAATCTAATTTCATATACAATACATGTTAAAAAAGATATAATTACATTGCATAAAAATACTATGAGCAGTGCAAAGTCTTGCTCGATGTCATGTAGACGCATCCATGTAGTTTACCTGTTAACATTTTGGGAAAGGTTTTCTTTCTCTATTCTTCTAGAGCAGTGGTCCAGCTTTCTAAGGTGGCCCACAGTCCTGTGATCTGAGAGAGAGAGTGAGAGAGAGAGAGAAGGGGGGAGCAGTGGGGGGAGGGTCCACTGGGGTATGTAAGAGGTGCCGCAGGTGTCAGCAAGGATGCACGAGAGGTGCTACATACATCAGGGAATATCCAGGAGGGTCCATGAGAGGGACTGCAGGGGCTGGGCGGGAGGGTCCACGAGGGTCCCCAGAGGTGTCATGACGGTGCAAGGGGCTGACTGACTGCCTTTCCCAAAGAGCATCGGCCATTCCCACTGGATCAGAACAGGGTCAACCTGCCCCAGGTCCCTTCCCTCACACATAATCTGATGGGACCTTGGAGGCATGCCTTCTGGGCGTGCAGATGCCCTGGCTCTATGCAGTATAGCCCTCCGTTATACTGACATTGGGGGGGGGGTAACTCTTTTAGCCTTCCAAAAACTCTTCTCCCAAGCATTGTGCTAAGAGTCAGGGAGGGGTCTGTATGGCTGGTCCAGCACCTGATGGGATGGGTGTCGTATGTTTTTATATTGCTCTTTTTAATGGTTGTTGTCTAGGATCACTGTACCATAGGCATTCCTTAAATGAATAAATAAGTAAATACATTTCTTATTATATCCACTCTATTTCATAGAACTCAAGACAGTGTATATAATGAGAAAGTTTTCCAGAAATGCTTGCACTGAATAAGGAACGGAATCTAAAGCCCCAATCCCTGTACGCGTTAAGCTTTTTTCTGAGATCTAGTGGTATCGACTATGATTTGCTCTAACTAATGGTCTAAGTTGGTTACAAACTCTTTTACTAGCAGTGTGCACTCATTCTAGTTCTATAAATTCTTTAAGAGGAAATACATTATTAATGTGTGGTCATACACAAGTGTAGAACTAAAATGCAAAATGTCAAACCACAAAGTCCTGTTCACAACAAAAGTTACGTATACTTAAGTTACATTCAGATCCAGTGACTTCAAACATAGCTGTCTGTTGCTACCACCAGCAATACTACAAATTCAATTGAGGATATTCTGCCATCCTTTGTGCTCTCTGAAAACGGAAATTATATAGAAAGATTAAAAGATGACCTTTAAATGTTTTTTTTTTCCGGTTAATATCAGAGACTGAAATTGTGTCAGAGACTGAAATTGCAAATTCCAGTATGTATGTTTGCTATAAAAAGAATTGCTGCTTTCAGTAATATTGTTGTGCAATTATTATCTAACCAAATGCTGTGAGCAAGATTTTTAAAACATTGATGAATATGTGCACTTTTATGTTTACTTAAGTATTTTTCACGTTTTTGAGCCACCAGTCTCCTCAGAGAGGGACTTTGGGCAGTGTACAATAAAATTTTAAAAAGTATATATAAAAGTTTAAAAAATAGAAAAATAGTTTAGAAGGAAGGCGGTAAGGAGGATTAAATGTTGTGAAAATGAGTTAAAAGGCAAAGGGAGGTTTTCAAGGACTAACCAGGCCCTGCGCTGCATGCTCCTCTGGGCTCTCCATGCAAGGCCAAAGAGCCAAGTTTTGATCCTTTTTGGAAGGCCAGGAGGGTGGGGGCCTGCCTCGCCTCGGGGGAAATATTCCACTTTTTTGGGGGGGGGGGAGAAACGGCAGAAAAGGCTCTCTTCCTGGACTCTGCTAGTCGAAGCTCTTTAATTAACAAGGTCTCCAACATACCTTCCCTGCCCGACTGGGTGGGATGGGCCAATGTCATGGGATGCAAGGTAATGTTAATGTCTATAAAGGGGATTTGAGGATAAGCAGATGTACCCCTTGTTTGTAATTCTGCTTTTCTTTCCTAGGACCCTGTTTCAAAATTCTCCAAGCCAGAAGAATGATGTTTTTCATTTGGACATTAAGAACGTGGGTGGCATAGGCCAGATCTTGGATTATATGTACACTGCACATCTTGACCTCAACCAGGATAATATACAGAACTTGCTGGATATTGCACAGTGCTTGCAGGTGCAGAATATTTTGAATCTGTGTCACTCCTTTTTAAAAACCTCCCGATCCATAGAGCAGCCAGCCAATCTGACTGGCAATGATACATTTTCTTTGCAAAATACTTTGGTTGTTGATACCCACTGTGGACATTATGATGTGCTCCGTGTTTGTTCAACTGCTGCTTGTAAAGTCTTGGATGACCAGCAAGCTGGGCCACAGCCTTGTGTGCCTCACAGCTCATCAGCTGAGAGAGCCAAACCAAAACAAGACTCCGTGGACCATGTTGGGGTGGATCTGTCCTTTAAACTGCCAAATGGCCATTATAAGCTCCGAAACTTTTATAGCAAGCAGTTCTGCAAACAAACTATTTGTCCCAGCAACAAGGGGTTACTAGAACTGCCCCCTGATTTTGTAATATCTCCAGCCCAAGACACGGCTCAGGATGCTACTTTGTGCAACGTCAGCCAATGTACTTTGGAGTCGTCTGATCCCCCCCTGCCACCAGCCTTTCTCACTCGGTCCTTACATGACTGTCCCGAGGACCAAGACACGGAGGGCACGTCCCTACAGCCAGCCAAACAGTTGAGGCTTAAGAAAGCTATCCACCTTCAAAAACTGAATCTGTTACGGTCTCCTGAGCAGTCTTCAGTACATGATCCTGACAGAGCCATTGCAAAAGGAACTGAATTAGGCAGTCAGAGCAGCACAAAAAGGACGACCATGTTTGTAGTTCCTGAAGGGAAACGTCCCAGTGGGCTAGTGAATTCCGAATGTGTAGAGTTGGAACCGTCCCGGGAGCTGTCTGGGCCAGGGAGCCCATGCAAGATTTTCCCTCCAGAGAGGCAGTATCCTTGCGCGTTGTGTGGAAAGGATTTTAAACATCCGAGCAACCTGGAGCTCCACGTAAGGTCTCATACAGGTACAGTCGGTTAACATGGCAGGCCGGCTATCGAGTGACCGACCGCAGGGGGAGCCAGCTGGATGTGGCCTTAGCAGCTGAAAAGGCTCTGGTGCCGCCGTGGTCTCCCAGGTCCTCCTCCTGCGGTAATCGGGTCTCATGGCCCTCCTCAAATGGCCTCCATCCCTGGGAAGGTGCTTAAACATTCGAGGAGTGTGTGTGTGCGTGTGTGTGTGTGTGTGTGTTTTCCAGTAAAGGTGTGTGTGTGTGTGTGTGTGTGTGTGTGTGTGTGTGTGTGTGTGTGTTTTCTCCAGTAAAGGTATGCAAATCGTTTTTCTGATAAGGGCCAGTCATAGCACTTCTAAAAAAGTTATTGCCTGGTTTCCCTGATAGAACTTTTTGCATAAAAAAGTTACTCCGCTCTGCCATAGTTGATACATATTTCATATACTACCATTTACAGCCATTCCGAAGGGAAAAGGAAATGGTTTGTAAAAAAAAAAGACATTATGATCTTATTGCATCATAGGGATGTTAAGGTGCTTATAGAATCTGTTCACTCCAATGACCAGAATTTTCTTTGAGGCCTCCGCCACTAAGTTCCAAATCCCAGCTTTATGGTGAAGAATTTCAAAATGGCAATGGTCAAGCTCTGTTAAGCTATGTGTGACCTGCTCCTGGGCAAACATAGAATAGTGTACAATTAAGCTAATTTTGCATTAAGCCTTATTAATACAAAATAAAATTAATCTGTATATTAAGGGGAATTGTGAATATAAAATATCTTGAATATAAACGGCATCTTGGCTATTTCTATGTTGACTTAAAGGCAAGTGGCCATTTTGCCTTTTTATATACATTCAATGTTACTTAGTTGTCAGAAGTGCGAATATCATTGCTTCTTCTTTTAGGTGAAAAGCCTTTTGAATGTAACATTTGTGGAAAATGTTTCTCACAGGTAGGAGTTTTAATATTTTGTATAATATTATTTTGTATTTAAGTTTATTTTTGTTTAGATGCTACCTAGTCCCTTTCTATTGATCAGGCAATAGATTGTACACAGTATGATTTTCTGGCAATTCTACAAGAATCATAAAATAAGATAAACAATTTTAAGAAATGTGTTTCACCAGAAAAAAAAACAAACAAACATGGTTTCTGTTCCCCATGATTGGTGTTGCTAAGGAATCCTATCTTTCCTAAAGTTAGCTTCAGAAATTATGATCATGTACCATTTTCAGATATGAAAAAAGTTCTGGATTCTAGTTTGAGAGAATGAATTCCTAATCCCTAAGCATTTGTCCTGTCATTGATTTTGTTTCCAAATTTCTAACTGGAAACTTTACATTGTCCGTCCTCGTGCAATAAATGATCGCACTGGATGGTATTTTTCATTAAACGTCTGCAAGGAAGGCAGCTGGATAGCGAGAGCGGCCTCACACACACCTTTGGCTTCGGGGAAGGGAGAGCTAAGCATAAATGTCTTAAAGTCTCTTCTGCCTTGAGCAGAAAGGATGCCAAGCTTTGAGCCCCGATGCCATCACAGTGCCGCCCTCTTGCTCTGGGGTCCTCCGCGCCCAGTGAAAGGATGATGACAGCACAGCAGACTCGGGAACGTTTTGTGGCAGCTCCTTCTGCACAGCTGCAATCGCCCTCTCCCAGTTGAGGCTGGTTCCAGGAGAGGAGACCCCTTCGTACCCCCTTCCCTCCATTCGGAAATACCTGCCTTGGTGGGGGTGGGGTGGGTGGGAAGGTGCTTTGTGTTTAGCCCATCTGCTGTTGGGGAGCAAAGTCTTTGCAATCCCAGGTCTGGTAAAGGGAATGCTCTGCTGCTTGTGCTTAAAGGAGGCCCCTCCCCCTTTTTCAGATACGACACAACGGTACATGGGGGGGAGGGGGTTGCTTTTATTTTTCAAGTATCAGGATTAACCTAAGGAACTATTTGAAGGTCTTCATTTCCAACTGTAAACTTCTCTGGTTAAAAACGTTTCCTTATCTTCGTAGGCTGGCAATCTTCAGACTCACCTGCGTCGCCATTCTGGTGAGAAACCATTCATTTGTGAAATCTGCGGGAAGAGGTTTGTATGTCTGTGAAATTCATACATATTATATGCATTTATATCTATTAATCATATATGTAGAGATTTACTCTTCACTGTCCACTAAGGTAACACATCCCAGAAGATCCATTGGCTAACATACCTGGATGGGGAAGTTCTGGGTCTCTTAAATTTCTTCCAGCTAGATTGAGAAGGCAGGTCTGCCTGCCAGGGACAGGATGCATTCGAGGGAGGAGGGTGCAGAAAGTACTTATTGGGACATTCACAGTGGCTCTCACAACGGTGTTACAGGTTTGCTGCCTCTGGAGACGTCCAGCGCCACATTATTATTCACTCTGGAGAAAAACCGCACCTGTGTGACACTTGTGGTCGAGGTAGGTCTGCTTAAACCTCCCTGGATGAGTAAGCCAAGCTGTCATTCTGGCATATGCCTCTTCCCCGCTAGGCCTCGCTCGGGTGCCGGCACCGTCCTGCTGGGGTCCTGAAAGCAGCCAGGTGGCCGTGGCCAGAATGAGCAGCGGCCCAAATCCACCGGTTGTGCACCAGCCCCCTCCGACTCTCCCCTTGTAGGCCAGGAGTCAATGGGAGGAGAGGTTTCACCCTCGCAAGCTCAGGTTCCCCCCCCCCATGTTTGGCCTGGGCTCTGTGGTCTGGGGTGGCCCGGGGGAAGGATTTTTAATTGTAATGTATTTCACCCTGTGAGTGATCATTCTGATTCAAACTCTCTTAATTTAGGATTTAGTAATTTTAGTAATTTAAAGGAACACAAGAAGAACCATGCAGCAGAAAAAGTATTCACATGTGACGAGTGTGGAAAGTCATTTAACTTACCACGAAAATTAGTAAAACACAGGATCAGACACACAGGAGAAAAGCCATATAACTGTTCAGTTTGTGGTAAGTCAGAAGGTTTTCTGGTGGTTTGGAAAGTTCCACTAAAAATGCTAACCTTTTCATTGTTCTGTTGTACCTTTGGAACACATATGAAGATAGTGAAAATTCTGTACTTGGCAGACATGGTACTGATCACTCAAGCAATAATATCAAACTATTTCCCCTCCTCATCAAAAGAAGAATTAACAGGCAATATGTTATACTCATAATATAGACTTCAAGAATTACGTCTCCTGTCTCAGCTGGAAACTATAGGCATTCGTTAAGATTCAATAAAATTACAACATTTATCCTTTTAAAAAATAGTATTAAAGATTTTAATGATAGTAAAAGTGAAAGTAGAAGCAAAAACAGAAAAACTGAAATCAAAGAGAAAGAAAAAGTAGGGGGAAAAGAAAATATCTCCAGAAGTGACTTTCTGTCTTCTTTTACAAATATAAGCAAACTGAGTAGGTATTTTTCAGACCTCTTGGCTATTACTTTTCCCGAATCTCTTCTACCCATCCGTAAATCCAAAATGCATTAATGTTTCTGTCGAGTGTCAGCAAACAATCTATGATGGGTTGCCAGAACTTTGTAAAAGTATTTCTGGTTTTAACCGTGATTCAACAGATCCACTTTATGTTCCTTTCTTTTGCTCTTAATCTTCTTAATCTTTGCCCCAGTAAGATGCTTTTGTAGGATTTAATTTCCACCCAATTTTCTTTCTCCCATTTCCTCGTGGCTTTATAGCCCCCTTTTATAAATCCAAATGAGTCGTTCTTACTGTCTGCATTTCCAGTTTACCTTTCGTATCTGACTACTATTTTATTTTCCAGTATTTCTGCATAAACTAAGGTTTGTTTTACTTCTTTATCCTGTCAGCTTATAAATGCTTCCAAATTCTTTTCCTTTGCAACTTTCCTTTCTTTAAAAACTGTTAAATAACACTTTTGCAGTAGCAGATGTTGTTGCTGCCATTGTGTCTTCAAGCTTCTTTCCCATTTCTTCAAAAATCCTTTGAAATGTCTCCAATGTAACACTTTTTTGCAGATTTCACTGCAATGTCCTCGTGTCCTTATCTACGAGAGTTTGCTTTCCCAGCATGGGACCCCCTGGCTCAAAATGAGGGAAGTTATGGTAGAAGTTGTGGTTGGAAGGACTCTTAAATGTTGCCTGGTTAAAGCCCAGTCGCGAAGGAGCAGAGAACCTCCCAGCCTCTTTTCAAAGGACTCTCGCCAAGGAGAACCCTCCACTGGGCACAGCAGCCTCTTCCGCTGGCTGAGAGCCTGCACAGTCGGGCGGCCCCTCCTGATGTGTAGCCTTCCTTGCAGTTTTAACCTACTGGATCTGATCTGCTCACTGGGGCTGTAGAGAACAAGTCTGTTTTTGATGCATAGGTGCACGGAACAACCAACCGCACGAATGAAAACGTAGTAATTTTAGAATTAAAACATTGACCTTTGCTGAAAGAACAATAAATATCTTATTTTACAGGGAAATGCTTCACAGGATCTGGAGATTTGCGAAGACATATCAGAACACATACCGGGGAAAAGCCTTATCATTGTGAGACCTGCAATAAAAGTTTCAGCCGTTCTGCTGTCTTACGTCGACACAAAAAAAACCACTGTAAAGCTAACCGTGAAAGTTCTGCTATTGTAGACAAGTTTTCTCACGGAATGGACACTCCTGATCTTGAGAAGTCGCAAAGTTCAGGTTTCTTTACCCAGGAAATCTTCCTGTCAGTATCAGAGAAATGTCCACCCCACTCGAGGGGACATTCGCCAAAAGAGTTTGGATCTCCCGGAGCACCATTTGGCAGGGCAAGGCCTGGGGAGGGAAAAGACGCTCAGAAACTGAGTTTGGATCCTGCCAAACTCTGTAAATCTCAAGAAGGACCTGCTCAGTCTTGTACTTTTAAACAAAGTCATCCCCCTTCTGAGCAGGGACTGCTGCAGTCTGGCCCTCTGCCCCCCATTCGCTCCTCTGCAAGTGCCCCGGGCAGCGGCTGGAACGGGGACCCCACCGGCACCCACGAGGCTCCTGCCCAGCCCCAAAATAACGAGGGCCCCTTCTCCAGCATGGCGCTCTGGGGCCTGGCCTTGAAGACCTTGCAGAACGAGAGCGAGCTGGACCACTGAGGAACTCTGCTTGGGTCTTCTGAGGAGCAGCACGTGTATTTGTAAGTAAATAAAACCGTATCAAAGTTGTACTTGATTGAATTTTTGCCTAGAGAGTTAATATTTCTTTTTAAAAATCACCATTCACCTGTAGGCTGCCTCAGTCATGTCTGAATTTATCTGCATAACACCATTTCCATAGTTGAGTGAGGTTTAAAATACGACAAGCCAGCAATACTGAAATAATAGAGCCGGTGATCTTGTGGGTTGCTATTAATAATCAAGCGTCCCATTAAAAAATGAGTGCTCCGTTCTGTGGAAGCCCAGTCGCCTCCCTCCCTTTGGCTCTCCTGATCAAGAAGTGTGAACGTTTCAAAGAGACTCGGGCCGCCCTTAGGGCAGAGGCCCACCCACCCTCGGCACCTGACCCAAGGTAAGGCCCTGGCTGAGCAGGCTGCCCGTCGAGGGAGGCCATCCCGGTGGGCAGGGGTCCGGCTACTCCGATTCCAGATGTGGGCCGGTCGCTCTCAGCGCCCCCTGCCTCTAGGTTGCGGGGGGGGGGGCTGCTGAAGGGGCATGAGAAGAGGCCACAAGGCAGGCGGGGGGGGGGGAGGCCGGACATCTGGAGCTGCGGGGGGGGGGCTGGGCGGGACGGAGAGCCCGACTCTGCGCTAGAGGGGGGCGGCGGGGCAGAGCTCGGGGGGGGGGCTCGGGCGGCCGGGGCGCTGCGCTAGCTGAGCCGGCGGGAGTAGCCGGGACGTCGCTTCCACCGGGCGGCGGCCCGGAGCAGCCGGAGAGCCGGGCGGGGGCGCTAAGGCGGGCTGGGCTCGCAGCAGGTGCGTCGCCCGAGGCCAGCGGCTGCCCCGAGGGAGCCCCCGGCCGCTCTCCTCAGCCCCGCGCCCTGCCGCAGCCCCGGCCGAGGGCGCCGCGCCCGCTTCGTGCTCCCGGCTGGGCGGGGGAGGCGGCGGCCACGCGCGGCTGCGTCACTCCGGAGCTGCTGCCGCCGCCGCCGCCGCCGCCGCGGAAGGGGCGGCTCCGCTGGGCTCGGGAGGCAGAGCGGCGGCGGCGCCGGCAGAGAGCGCGAGCGGCCGGCGGGGGCAGCGGCAGCGGCGGACGAGGCGAGGGCCGAGCCAGGTAGGTCTCCCCCGGCCGGGGCGCGGCTGGGCAGGGGGCGGAGCTCGGTCGGTGCCGGCGCCGCTGCTCCCGCGGCGAGCCTCGCCTGACCGCGCCCGTTTGCAGGCTCCCCTTCTTCGCGCGGGAAGGATGGTGAAGCTGGGCGGCCCCTTGGGCGAGAAGAGCGGCAAGGCGGCGGCGGCGGCGGACGGCTTCGACACCATCCCCCTGATCACCCCCCTGGACGTCGGGCAGCTCCAGTTCCCCCCGCCGGACAAGGTAGGAGCGGGCGGCGCCTCGGGGTCCGCCGCAGCCCCCGGGTGAGGGTCTCTCCCTCTCCGTCTGGCCGGAGCATCCCCGCCGCGAAGGGCTTCGGCTCTCCCGCCTGCCCCCCTCCCGTCCGCGCCGGGCACGAAGCGCTGCCTCCCTTGGAGCGCCTCCCGGGCATCCCCGTCGGGAGGCGGCGGCGGCGCGCGCTCCTTCCCTGGTCACCGAGAGGGATGAATCCTGTCCGCCCCCGGCCCGGTCGCTTCCG
The DNA here is from genome assembly GCF_016545835.1 of Crotalus tigris. NCBI lineage: Eukaryota > Metazoa > Chordata > Lepidosauria > Squamata > Viperidae > Crotalus > Crotalus tigris. The sequence goes on from NW_024096550.1 coordinate 118,989, forward strand.
CAGGGCAACCCGGGGCCACAAAGCGTGGCAAAACCAGAAGCCCCCCACCCTCCCACCCCCGGAAGAGTTTTCTGGAGAGCCTTCGGTGTACAATGCGAAGCAGCAGGCTTCGCTTTCAAAAAAAATCAGCTTCTTTTTTACTACATGGTTGAATATTTTTACATTTGTATTTTTAGTTATTTTACTGTTATTTCCATGTAAATTGCCGAGCGACCACGTCAAAAGAATAACATCGATACATTTAAAATCAATACTGCGGGGGGGGGATTCAGAATTGGCGGTGGGCTATTTTAATCGGCTTGCAAAGGATATCTGCAAAGAGGAAAGACGTTTGGGGGCTGAAGTGGATCATATAAATCGCGGAGAACGAGCGGCTGTAGGCTACGTAAGGGAAGACGGCGGCGGCTCTTTGTTCGTGCCTGGCGGAGAAGCTTTTGTTCCTCTCTGGGTGTGGCCTCTGCCCACCCGTGGCTTACTCCTCAGCTAGTACCGTAGGTGCCTGGAGGTTTCTGTTGCAGATAAAGACTCTCAACCTCCATTTCTTCATCAGATAAACAATACGATAGGAATAGTAGAAGTTACAAAAATAAATCTGGATACATACTCTTTGTCTCCTAAAAAATTAAATGAGTTAAATAACTTGTAAAGGCTTTCACGTAACTCTGTCTTCCCTTTCAGATCATAAACTACTAAGTAATTAAATTGACACCCGTGTATCAGGAATAGCCGGTGTCTATAGGATAATCTCATTTCAGTTCTTCATTTCTTAGGATCCTAAGAGGTATTGTGGTGCTCCAAGAGGCATTCAGGACCCAGAGTCCAACTCTTTCTCCTGGGGTTCTTTCAGCTTGGGAAGGTTCTAGTTCTGCTGCTGAAGTTAGCATTGAGAAGTTCATCTGCAGATTTAGGAAGCATCTCCCTTCAAGTCATTCATTAAAATATTCAGTCCAGGACTGTTATCCTGTGCTCCTCAGTCCAATCTGGAAGGAATAATCAGTGAGAACTTTGAGGGCAATTTCCAAGTCAGCTGCATATGCCACCAGACCACATTTAGCAGGCTGATCAGAATGGCAAACGATCTGCTGAAATCAAGATATATTATTATGTCTTTTCCTACATCTCCTAGGAAAGTTACCCAAGCAAAACAAGAAACATCACGTGTCTCTTAAGCATTGTTTTTCCGGTTGCTGACAGTCAGTTTTGTATCAGACTGACTGATTCCTTGCAACCTACTATTTTCTAATTTTAAAGATAAGGATGTTTATTTCCTCTAATTACCTAGCATTTAATTGGTTCTCCAATGTTTCTTAATAATAAGATACAACTGTTTGGTAAGATTTTTAGCTAGCTCCTTCAGTATTCTAAGATGCAATTTAATAGACTCTGGAGATTTAAAGCTGATCACTGTAAATAGGCAATTCCTAACTAATTTCTGTCAATCTCAAGATTCATTCTATATCTTGCATTTATCTTGTAAAACTTACATCCTATGTTAGAGAAGACTGAACTAAAAGCATTTATCATCTTCATTGAGCAGCTTCATTAATTGATTCTTTTCTCTTCCCATTTTATTAAACATGTCTAAAAAAGCCCCCCCCCCGTTATTGTTGTCTTAGCACTCCCCCCCTCCGCCAAGCCCGCCTCCTTCTGAACTTTCCTGGCACCTTCCCTACAGCTGCAAGATACTTCTTGCTCACTTGCTCTTTTCCATTTGCCCTCTTTCCACTGACATTATGTGAACAGGATTTAAATTAAATAAAAAAATGTTTTTATCTTCTGGGATGTTGGCTATTCCTGCCAGCTTAGTGTCATCAAATTTGCAGATACACTAAGCTGGCAGGAATAGCCAACACTCCACAAGAATAACTCAGGATCCAGAAAGATCTTGACAGACTTGAACAATGGGTCCTATCCAACAAAATGGAATGTAATGTGGAGAAAAAGCAAGGTTTTACACCTGGGCAGGATAAACCAAACGTACAAGTACAGGTTAGATGAAACCTAGCTCAAAAATTGTGAGAGGGTCCTTGGAGTCCTAATGGATAATTACTTAGACATGAGCCAGTCGTGTGCAGCAGCAGCCAAAAAAGCTAATATAATCTTTGGTTGAATAAATGGAGTCATAGAATCAAAATCACATGAAATATTAGTGCCGTTTTATAAAGCCTTAGTAAAGCCACATCTGGAATACTGCATCCAGCTTTGGTCACCGTGTTACAAAAAAAAAAAAGATGTTGAGACTTTGGGAAAAAGTGCAAAGAAGAACAACTAGGATGATTAAAGGCCTGGAAACTAAAACACATGAAGAACGGTTGCAGGATTTGGGAATGGCCAGTCTAAAAAAAAAAGGACTAGGGGTGACATGATAGCACTATCCCAGGATTTGAGGGGCTGCCACAAAGCACCAGAAGGCAAGAGAAGAAACAATGGATGAAAACTAATCCAGGAGAGAAACAATCTGGAATTAAGAAGAAACTTCCTAACAGTGAGGACAATTAGGCAGTGGAACAGCTTGCCTCCAGATGTTGTAGGTAGAGGCTTCATCACTGAAGGTTTTTAAGAAAAGACTGGACAGCCACCTATCTGAGAGGGTTATAGGATCTCCTGCTTGAACAGAGGGTTAGACTAGACCTCTCTTCCAGCTCTGTTAAGATTGAATTCTGATTGAATTGGCCTCATCTTGTTCTTTCTTTTGCCCATTTCACTGCTCGGAAGACTGCAACTTGTCACGAACAGGCTTCAACCTGTCATATCTAGAGTCATTTATTGTTAATGCTGCTGTTATTTTCTATCCCACTTTCGTTCAGCCTTTCCTAACAAAAGGGGGTGTGTTTTACTAGATGTAAGTGACCAAGGGGTGTATGTTTTACTGCTCTAAAGGCCATTTACAACTGATAAAGAGTTTTGGAACCCAGGCTTGAAAATTGGTGGAGGAGAGACCAGGAGCCAGTTTAGGTGGTGCCTAGTTGCTCAGGAGGGTACAGGAAATTGCTACTTCCTTTTTAATTAAGACTTCAGGTAGTCCTCACTTTGCAACCATTTGTTTAAAGATCATATAATAATTTATAACATAATTACAAATCCAAAGGTGGTTAGAAAGTAAGTTGGTTGAACCCACTGTCCTTAAAATGCCCTTCTTTCAGGAAAGCCTTTGGAAAAGCATTTCCTGGCAGACTCTGCATCTTGCATCCCCGGGAGAAAATCACAGGGAATTATTCAAATCGGGATGTGCATATTTTGTGTGCGTGAAAGGACAAAATAAAATGAACAGGGGAGTCCTTTGCACGCTGTGTGGGACACGCCTGTTTTCTTGGCCACAGCGTAGAAGGGGATTGTCACTTCCTACTTCTTTATTCTGTGGCTCACGTGTCCAAACGGTGCGCCAAGGAGCAGGCGGTTGCAGGCGTTAAGAGCAGCTCTGGTGGGGCGGCTGTGCTGGTAACGGCTCTTCTGTTGGTGTTCACTGAAAAGGTGGTGGTGAAGACAAAGACGGAATATGAGCCTGATCGAAAGAAAGGGAAATTTCGTTCTCCCAGAATTGCAGAATTCACAGTCAGCATCACTCAAGGCATCTCAGAACGTTTTAAGGTAAGCCAAGTCAGCTCATTTTCAAGGATGAAAAAATGAATGTTACGTTTATTTATTTCACTCCAAAATACTAGCAGGTATTAAATTAAATAATTGCCACAGGAAAACTGAAGGATTAATTAAGGTAAAGGTATGGAGTACTTCCTTGCAGAATCTTTTAGGCCTTAAGGGACTGAAGTTTAATGTAGTACACACACACACACACACACACACACACACACACACACACACACAGAGAGAGAGGTTAGCCTCAGTGAAAGTGATGGGAAGTGCTAGAACTGTTATTTTTTGGGAAACAGGTTCACCTGTACTAAACGTGTGCTAGAGGTGAACTTTCCAAATCTCTGATCCATAGTTTCCACATTAACTAATTTATCTACTTACTCCATTTCCTTCCTTTATCTACTCTTTTCCAGTGATCAAACAGACTGACAGCCCTAAAAGTTTAGGGTTGAGCATCATAAATTTAGGATGACATTACATCAGTGATCTAACCTTGAACAGAGGGGAGAGGGTGGCAATGTTTGGGGTAAAACTGGCCTTGGGTTTCACTTGTGATCAAAGCTGACCAAGACAAGGAATGTTGCATGCGGCCCCTGTGGGATGGAGACTGATGATGACCATCGCATATGGAAAGTTGTGGCACAGACTGAAACCAGGAATAACTAGGAGACACGTTAAAATATAGATGCGGCTTACTTACGTAACGGTATGTGAGAAACACCTTGGGAGATGGAGTGAAGAAATATTGCCGAGGAAATGGTCCGAAAAGGGAGGGCCCAGCCCGCAGCTGCAACACAGGGAGGGAAAAGGATTCAGAAGGACCCCTCAGCTGTAAGGAAATAACAGGAGACTTGTACTGTCAGATTTGCAAGGTGCTGTTAAGGAAGCCTTCCCATAAAGTAGAATTAGCTCACCTGGTTGACTTGGGAAGGCTGATAGCCTATACAACAGCTGTGCCAATAGAAGGGAGTGCTTGCAGCTCAGGGTTGAACTGTGGGACCCTCGATGCTCTCTCCCCGAGCTTGGTGATTTTCTGCAAGAGAACCACCACCAAGCTTGGAGGGAGCACCAGGGACCCCGTGTCTAGGCCACCGGCTCAACCCACCCACAGGAAGACAGCATCTGTGCCTGACAGTTGGGAGAAGGCTGCCCTTCTGCTACGAAAGGGGGAAGGGTGGCAGCCAGGGAGAATGCAAAGGCCACAGAGTGACCGCTAGTTCTGCCTGTAAAGCGCCGGGAGCATTATAGGGAGCAGGAGTCTCCTGCGGTTTTATATCAGGGAAGAAGATTGTTCTGTTTAGCAGCTCATTGAGAAATATACCATCGTAAGAAAAAACTTTCTATTATGTTTGTTAGTTTAGAGAAAATGCAAAATATATAAACGTGGAATTAAAGTTTGATTGCTTAATGCTGTAAGAGCTTTATAGGGTGGAAGTAAAATAAAAAATATGTGGATCTGAAAATTAATCCGAGGCGGCCTTGTATTTGGTAGGGAATACAAATTATGCATCAGTGATGAAGAATTAGAGCAACTACCGTAGATGAATTTGTGAGAGATAAACATAAATATAGCAATACCATCATATTTATTTACTTATTCTATAATGTTTTAGCTTTTTCATCATTAGGACAATGCCCAATAGACTTTATTTGCTGTAAAGGATATTAAATGGACGCAGTGATAAGTTAAAGACCATAGCTTAACCATAAGTTAAAGACCACACCACAAGGGCAAGAACATTTGTTAAGAGGAGCTGGCTGAAGGAGTCAACCCAGAGCTCCAGTGCGGCTCCCAGGGAGGGAGGGAGGGAGGGAGGGGGGGGGCCAAAGGCAAACCCCCAGAGGCCCCCCAGGACAGCTCCCTCCCTCGGGGAAGCCTCTGGGGATCCTGGGCTGAGTCAGAAGAGTTGGCTTGTTAAAAGTTAAATTCAAAATATGGCTTCGCCAAATGCTCAAATGAAGAAATGAACGAGCAAACAAACATGCGTCCAGTTATGAACTTCATTTTACTGATTTCTGCTTCTTACTGGCATTAGAGTGAACTGTATAAATGCTGAAACGTCAAACACTTTTCGTGTGCAACATAGAGTGTGACAATTATTTATAGAGACTTCTCGGTTCTACTGCCAAAAGCAGACTTGCCCTGTGTAGATTAGAAGTTAGAAGACAAACAAATTTTCAATTGCTTTGCTTGAATCGTTACAGGATTATTTTCAGGCTGTGTGGGTTGTTGAGCTCTGCTGCTACGCAACAGGGCCCCGGAGGCCCCGGAGAGGCCGCCTGGGCCTCTCGGTGCTGTCGGTTCACAGTGCCAGAGGGAAAGAGGGAAAAAGGCGGGCTCTTGAGCAAATGGAAGGCTTCCCCTGTGGAACTCCTGCAAGCCTTCCTGGTCACCCAGTCAACACGCATGGGTGGCCTTTTAGGAAAGTCTTCCAACGCCTGTCACTCAACAGCAAAGGGGAATACATGACACTGCCGTGTCCCAACAGCTGTTGGCGTTGCTGGGGTTTTCCAAGGCCAGCAGGGGAAGCCATTAGATGGGCAGATTCTGCCAGGGCATCTCCAGCACAGGGCCTTCCGGTTGAGTTGGCTGGGGGCTCTCAGCTCTTCAGCACTCCCATCTTTCCCAGCAGGAGAGCCTCCTCCTCCACAGAGCTGGGTCTTTGCAGGTGTCTGAAGTAGGATAACTTGAGTCTGGTCATTTGTGCCAGGAGAGAGAAAACTCTAGGTCAATTTGTTTGATGTTTATCAGTTTGTCTTCTTAGCTGTCCGTGGTCTTTTCGGGAGCTTTCTCCAAGACTGAGTAGATGAACTGACTTTTTCCAGTAGGCTCACTACTGTGTTATGCTCCCAATTTATAACAGCAGTTGGTTAGAACATTTACAAATGCTTTTTTAATTGATTGGCTTATTCTGGTTTTGTAGTTTTTTTATGTTGCTTGCCGTATTCTCATAGATATTTCAGCAATTTCTCCAGCCTTCAAACTTGATAATGAGAATGTTAATCTACCTTTGTGTTCTAGTACCAGGGTTTTTTATAATCAGGAAATATTTTTTAAGATACCTTGACACAGACATCTTTACTGTAGACAGTTTCAGTTTACTCCTATCTTTGATCTTCTTGAAATTAGTTCTGTCTGTCTCTTCAGTGTACCAAATTGAGGTTGGAACCTCCCAAGTGGAGAACTTCTGAAAGACTTTCTTTGCGTGTCTTGTCGGTTCCGAAGGTTGATGTCTTCACTGTAATTCTCCTCTTAACAGTTCACTGAAACTCATAAGTGCCTTGGGAGATCCTCCTCTCTTGCTCAATAACATCTTGAGTACCACTCAACCCAACTCAACCCCCATCATCCAGCATTATACTGTCAATTGCTTTATATTGTTCAGCTAAGGGGCTTTCTTGGTAACATGCAAGAACAGCAGAATGCTCAATTCTAGACGAAGCCATCACACAGTAGTAAATGTATTTATTACATTTATATGCTGCCCATCTCACTATCCAGAGCGACTCTGGGATGCTTGCAAAGAACCCAGCTCAATCTACTGGTTGTAAGGGCAATGCAGGGCCAGCAGCTGGAGACCCAACGGGCTCTAGGTCCGGGCAGACGGGCAAGATGGCAATGGAGAAAGGAGTGGTCAGTGTCAATCCAGGATTCAGACTCGGTCCTGGTTGTAAAGGCTGGAACTGTGATTGGAGTGAGGACACGGGAAGGCATCCTGTTGCTGGAGAACTGTTTCCAATGGAGAAGAACTCCTGGCCATCACTGTGGGGCTCTACCATCCTTGCTTCCCCCAAAGTCCAGCGGATCACCTTGGTGTCCTCCAGCCTCTGGCTTCTCCCAATGGGAGTCTGCCCTCCCTGGCTCCTGTCCCCCCCCCCGGTCTGCTTCAGCTTCCTCGCAGTTGCCTGGCTGGTTGCCTGAAGGATCAGGCCCTCCGGCCTCCAGCTGACAGGAACCCATAGCACAGAGGTCGAAATGCAGGCATAGGCAATTCATGAGATGCCTCAGAGGATGGCGAGCTACTGAGCAGATCGCTCAAGCCCCCCCCCGTTAGCAAACACAGCCCCCCTTCTTTAGGGGAGGGTTTCAGATTCAGCTGCAGCGGGAGTGCAACACAGGCCCCACCCGCTATGGGGAAGGCAGGTGCTGGCGGTGGAACTGGGCACTCTCTTCTTTCCCCACAGAAACTGCCAGGTCAGGCAGTGAAACTCCAACTGAGATGTCGATGACAATCCTTGGGTCTGTGTTCAGAAGTGTTTCGGAGCCACGCATGCTCAGAAGAAATTGTAAATCTGTTTGCAGGTGACTGCCCTGATCCTGTTTGCCCTGGCATTCCTTACCTGCGTTGGGTTCCTGGTGGTCTACAAGGTCTATAAGTACGACCAAGCCTGCCCAGAAGGTTTCATCTCCAAGGTAAGGAAGAGGGACTGAAAACCTTGGGGAGGCCACCCCACCGATGCCTCCCCAGCGGGGTCTCCAGCGGGATCAGGCAGGAGGAACAGCATGAAAGAAGGGCAAAAAAGCTAGGGCAGAAGCGGGAACATTTGCGGTGTGTTGAGGTGCGGAGATGGGAAAAAAGAGCCAGGCATGAATAGATGAGGGAGGGCTCCTGCACCTAGTTCCTGTGATATGTTGTTTTTTACTGTAACAACTCGTTTCGGCAGTTGACAACCCTCAAGCAAAGGCTTCTCCCTTTTGTTTGAGCACTGTTGTTCAGAGCACTCTGCAAAACGTGGCTCCTTGGGGAACAGCCATTTTGGAGTGGCACTTCAGGCAAACCGTCCTGTGACTCTCAGCCTCTGGGTCCATGTCCAGCTTACGTCCCGTGGATGGAGACGGTTTGCCCAAAATTCCCACGTTAAGCTGGGCCAGACCTGCCAGCCGCTTCCTCAGAAAAGAGAAACTTCTATTTGATCCTCAGAGGAATAGAGAGACGGTGGGCATTATCAGTCTCCAGAAATTAAGGGGCCCAGAGCCACAGGACAAGAAAAGGCTCCGGTATCCCTCTGGCAAGGGGAGCCTGGGAAGCAGGAGGCAAAGAGAGAGAGGAAAACCTCCGAGGTCCTTCATAAGCTTCTGCCCTGGAGGAACAAAGGTTAAAAGGCTGGGAGAGAACGGGATGCAAAGGAACAGGGGCGCCAGCCCAGGTGGGGGGGAGCTCTGCTGGGCCCAAGAAGCCCGGTGCTGATGCGTAGTCCGTTTGTCTTTCTCATCACACACACACACACACACACACACACACACACACACAGAGCCGCCTTGCTTTCTCTCTGGTATTCAAGTGTGTGTGTGTGTGTGTGTCATCGGTGTCTTTCAGAACAATCAATGCATTCCGGCTGGATTGGAGAGCTACTATTCTGAACAAGACTCTAGCCCCCGAGGAAAGTTTTACACGGTGATCAACCACTACAACCTGGCCAAGCAGACCATCACCCGGTCAGTTTCTCCATGGATGACGGTGCTTTCGGAAGAGAAACTTTCTGAGCAGGAGACGGAGGCAGCTGAGAAATCTGTTTAGGAGAATGAGTCTGATGGAGAAGGGGTCTGGAGGTGGTTTTCATGGAATGTCTCATTGTTAGGATCACTTAGAGGTTGCTCATAATTTATGGTGTAATTGCTTTGGTTGCCGATAACTGCTTTGCGAAAGGGAGCAACGAAAAAGAAATTGGGCCATCAATGCGGGTCCAGCGCGCATCAGCCTCCCTGTAGAGTTCTAGCACCGATTTCTCTTTCGGTGGCATCGAACTTGGGCACATTCTTGTAATTCAGACATCTGGCCAGAGTCACTCAGGCAGGGCCTGTTGGCGTGAGACAGCCTCTGCTGCGTCCGCCCTGGTGTTTCCCTTCCTGTTAAATCTGCTCTGAAATCCAAATATTCGCGGGAAATAAAACCGGCCTGATTTTGCTCACTATATCCATTACCTTCAGGCTTAATTGCTTCTGTTGTAGCATGAACTTCACTGTTTCCACTACATTAAAGAATCTTGTGCAAACGAAATAGAAATTAGACATTCGAGAGCTATGTGGTTTTAATGACAGATTAGGCGTTTCAACTAAAGGGCAAAAATATAAAGGACAAACTATTCTGAGGGATAAACAAGATAGAAACTCCTTAGATGTAGTCCACGATGCAATCTGTGTCACTAGAAAGGACGTATTTTATTAGAACGGCCTCTTTCGCAGACCTTAACCTCGTACAGTGCCCTTTGCTGGCAGCAGCGTTGTCGGCCTGCCCTGAAAAGACATCGGCTCCCTGGAGCTCAGGGGGACTCTGGCACGCCCAGGAACGTAGGGAGGGAGGGAGGGAGGGTGAGGCTGCTTTCTGGACATAATAAGCTAAGCACGCACAAGGCCAGGTACCCACTTATTACGTTTGTTGTTCAAATGCTCCTCTGCAGTCATTGTCGATTCCTTCCCAGAGAGTTTGGGAAAGCTGCCAAGAGCCCCTGCAGCATAAGCGGCCGAGGGCGCCAGCCTGCTAGGAGGACATGCGTCAATCTGACCAGCTTCCCCACTGCTAAGCCCTGTAGGGATAGAACAGCGGCTCATTTTAATCTGGGAATCTTCCCCTAGGATGGGAGATGGCTGGAAAAACAGGGCACCGCACTAGGAAGACCCTCCGTCAGATTCTGGCGTTGGCTTGTCTGCTGTTCTTCAAATTACAGGTTGTAGTTAAAAACTGCTGTCATTTTTGTTCTTCTGAATGTGTTATTTCCCAGTGGAATGTCAAAAGTTTCATTAATTTTACCGAAACACACTTTAAAATAATCAAAATATCTTTTTTTTCTGTACTTGTAGTAAGACAAACATGGTTCTAGGTTATATTTCCTTCCAGAACTTTTTTCATCAATCTACTTGGAAATGCCATTTATAGTTTCATTGAAAGTTTTAATATTAAATATAGTTACATATTGTACAATTTTTGGTATATAATCGCTGCTATGTGGAATACATAAAAAGCAATAACTTATGTGCCAAATCTTTTCTTTGCATCGAGTTCTCTCTTGTACACACAATACCATGTTTGTATTCCCTAGTAGTCAGATGTAACTTTTGACATTTTCACTCTGTGTAAAATAAAATAGTATGCTGAAGTCTCAAACTCCGTATGTTTAAATAGATGTTTGCTGCAATGAAGAGGAAAAAGAAGGAAGGATTCCAATCACCCTATTTGCAATAAAACCCTCTTCTAACATGTCTTTCTAACAATGGTTATTTGCATGACTATGTCTGAGCAATCCCTGTTTGCTGTATATTGAAATGCAAGAAGACCCCCTTCCTCTCCATTCTTCATGGGGGGGGATGGGGGACTTCCACGTGTCCCCAAAGCTGAAGAGGGCAATTGGGGCTTTGAAAGGGGAGACTAAATGAGGGGAGGGAGTGCACAGTTTCTGGAAAGCGCCAAGTAGCCCCTGTGCCGCCCTCTCCGTAAGGGGACCTTTTCTGACCCCCCTCCCCCTACGTCAGCCAGTAGAGAAGACCAGTGGCCTCCCCCATGCCGGAAAACGTTGCCCCCCTCACCCTGCCCCCAAGGGGAAGCAGTTGCTTTTCGTTTTATCACAGAACAAACGTCTCGCAACTTCTCTCTGCTGCAATCGTGTCCATGTCAACACTTTTATTCAGCATTTCCTGGCAGCCATCCAGTTTCCTTCTGCTACCTAAAGCTCCAGATGAGATATTCTGAGATATTCCTGAGTATTAGAATTTATATATCCTAGAATTTACATGTGTGTGTGTGTATACACACATACATACACACACATACATACATACATACAATATATACATATTTCTACAACCACCATGTGGTGAAACACAGGGTCACCTGGCGGGGAAAACCTCATAGGGCAGTGGGGGGGGGGTCTGCAGGTCCGGCTGGCCAGGATCAGCTTCCGTACCAGTCCAGAAACAACAGAGAGAAGGAGCACATGACCAGGAAGAAGAGGATCCACACTCGGAATCCAGCGTTATTCTTGATTGCCTGTGGAGAACAAAAACATCGTTTTAAAAGATGTAAATTGCAGTGGGCAATTCAGGAATATGCAAAAATGTTTTCAACATAAGTTTTTGTCTTCAGATTTTTTGTTCCACATGGCAGCCTCCTAAGAGCAGAACACTGAGGGAAAAGGCCAATCAAATTATGACTGAAATGTTCACGAACATCTTTAATGTATGCCCTTCCCCCCCTTTATTTTATTTTATGCCACTTGTTCAGCCGAAGAGCTGAAATAAGAACAAAGATTTTACACATCTTTGTGTAAAACGAAGAACAACTTTTTAGCAGTTGTCCATCAGTCCTCGCTTGCAAAGCACGCAGGATGCTTTGACCAAGGAATGGTGCCTTGAGGGGTTAAGGTGTCTCTGGAGCAGAGGGTCTCAGCCTGCACTGGGGGAGGGGAGGGAGAGCCACACCTTTAGATGTGATCCTTGGACCTCGCAGCATCAGAGTCTCCAATCTGTCTTCCTTAAGGAAGGTGGTTGGTCCACAGCTAGAATATTACCCACGGTTGGTTTTGAACAGGGCGGCACTTCCACAGACTGCGCTGCCCAGAGTTTGTTATAAGATGGGCAGCTATGTAACTGTTTTAAATGAATGAATGGATAAATAAAAGTGCACAGAACAAGAGGTACAAGAAACAAGAGTGTCTTCCTTCAAAATGCAGCAGAGCCAGGCTACTGGAGTACAACTTGCCATGGGCCAGTCAAGAAGACTTTAATAAAAATCAAGGAAGCCTTGGCCAAAATTACCTCTCTTATGTCTTCGTTGCCTTCCTTGATGTTCTCCGTTGCACCCACAACTATCTGGTGGATGTTGTCAATTTCAGCTTCCTAGAAATTAAGTTAACACATATGTGGTGACTCTCTGCAAATGGCAGCAGCTGAATCCTTCTGGAAAAAGGTAAACATGACTGACTTTTGGACAGGAGTTGGATGAGAGACCACAAGGAAATCCCAAGGCTATAGGCTACACTGGGAATTGGAAGAATATCTGGGAATTCAGCGACACCTTCACAGCCCCAGTGTACTTGTTCATTCCCCCATAATGTTCTCCCCTGGAGCATATTTCTGCAGCAAATTCGTGTTACACAAACTCTTTTGGTAACTGTCCTCATGATCCCCACTCTATTAATTCGTATTTTGCTCCATCATCAGAGATAATTTGCTTCTGTCCTGCAAAGTGCCATGAATTTTTTTACAGAGCTCAAAATGCTTTATGAAAGAGTCAAATATGAGATTCTTACCTGTTGTAATACTTTTTCTGTAAATATTTCTTGAAGTCTAGATATTTCAACTACTTTCCCTTCAATCTGCCTAAAAATGATAAAAATATACCAAAGGAAAACAAAAAGACTTTGGTGTATATACAAACACAATTAAGAATAAACATTTCCAATTTTTATAGAATGAAGTATATAGAATATCTTACATTCCTAAGATAATGAAGCATTTATTGGATGAAGCAGATTTTTAATAAGCTACTCTTAATACAAAGAAGATCAGTTGTTTATAGTAACTTTGGAAAAATACAATTTATGTAATTAGGTGTAGATTCTAGGTGGGTAAAAAATGCAGACTGCTAGACATAAAAATTGGAAACTTATTATCTGTGCACTATAAAACAGCATTAGTCACAGATAGGTCCTGTTGGAGTTGGGAAATGTTAAGAAGGCTCAAAAATTATGCTGAACAAGAGCACAGAATTAACAGAAAGTATCAGCCCTGCTGGGAGGCCAAACTGCGGACACGCAATCAGGATGCGCCCCAATCCCCGCCGTGCTGCCCATACGACCTCACCTCAAGCAAGGGATACGGGCCAAGAACCTTGATCAAAATGTGAAAAAAGCAAACAGAAGGAAAAAAAATGTACCTCACTTCATCAAACAGGCTGTTCATTTCACCCACAAGGCGTTGGTTTTCCTGCTCAAACTGGGCGGAGAAAGGCAAGGATTACTGCAATTTAAAGCTTAGTTCCAATGGACCATCTATGTGAAAAAGTAAGTTGCAGTGAAACTGTCTTTCCGGGAATTCAGCTTGCCTTAGGCCAGCGGTGGCGAACCTATGGCACGGATGCCAGAGGCGGCATTCGGAGCCCTCTCTGTGGGCACATGTGCTGTTGCCCCAGCCTTGCCTCCTCCCGTGACCCCCTCCTCACCAGCAGCCCCCCTGGAGGAGAGTCGCCCACGAGTGTGGCCCACGCGGAGCAGCACAGCCAAGGACATGGCAGCCAGGCAGCATAGACAAGACTCTACCCTCACACCCTATCGCGCACAATGGATGCTGCCGGGCGCGGGCAGAGGGCCTGGCCACAATGATGCTGCTGGGCTGCCTGGGCGATCTGCGGCAGGCCCTGGAGATGGTGAGTGGCTCTGCGGGCAGGCGGGGTGGGAGCAGGGCAGGGGGTGGAGCGGGGGCGGGGCCAGTTTTGGGGCACTTGGTCTCTAAAAGGTTCGCCATCACTGCCTTAGGCTATCCCTACCGGCATCATGCAAGGAAGGTCCCGGAGAAGACATGAGGACCTAAGAATTGTTAAAGAGAAACCTGAATTCAGGGCTCGCGTCTCCAACACTTTTCATCTATGTCTGCCTTCTTCTAAGATTACAAAAATGCATCCTTCCCCCCCCCCCCAATTTCTGAGCAAGTATTCTTTAACTGAGTTATCGGGGGGGGGTGATGGGAAAGGAGGAATGAGAATTATTTCTACATTCATGGTAAAACTACTAATGCAGCAGAAACATCTCTGAAAAGATTTGCAAAACAGTTGTGTGTCACAGACCAAATATGTAGTCATAGACCAAACAAACAAAAGTTTAAAAAAATGACACGGCATCTAATTAAAAAAGAAGAAAAACAGCCCGGTCACATCCGTGCAAACTATACCTAAAAACCCCATCAGGTCTCCAAATTCCTGCTGAGAAAATTTGGCTACAATTCTGGAGACTTTCCTGAATACCTGGCCACTCGGGAGGCGGTGCATGAGTGCCATGGGGGGAGGGGCTGGGCCCAGTGTGTGAGCAGAAGGTAGGCTGACTGGCGGGCGAGAGGCCTCAGGAAGCCCTACCCAGGAGCTGGAGACCCTCCCTGCCAAAATCGAAGGGGGATTTCCAGCCCCCTCCCCCTGTGCTGGGCCTATGTGCTTCTTACCTTCCTGCTGCTCAGGAGCCAAAAATCCTGCTTGGCTTTTCCAGGCCCAGCCCGGGATGGCTGAAAAGAGCTGCCTGCCAAGGGATGTCAGCTCTTCTCTGTGCAGAGAAGGAAACTCCTTTGGCAGGTTGCAGAAACGGAGCTTAACTCATCAGGATTTAAGCTTCATCTCTGCCCACCATGGGAGGATGGCAGCTCCGTCGGTGATGTGCAGGAAGGGAGCTCAAATCTTCAGGATCGGAGCTCCATTTCTCCACCCTGCCAAAGGAGCTCAACTGCCGCAGCAGGCCGCTCTTTCAGTCGGTCTTCTTGGCAGGTGGCGTCTACTTGCACCCTTCCCTGCCAGCCTCCCCACTTTCTCTTCCCCGCATGTTGTGGGTCAACACCTCCACTGCCACTTTGCTCAGCCCAGTCCCTCCCCTTCCTCTACACAAGCCTCCCCTTGCACCAGGTCCACTCTGGGCCATCTGCTTCGCTTCTCTTCCTGCCCATGTTCCCTGCCAACTTCTCCTGCACAAACCTCCACTCTCTCTGCCCCATTGCCTAGACTAGCTGCCTCTTCTAAATGAGTGCCAGCCTAGAGTGAGAGGGCGGGGGGAGACCCCCCCCCACCTGCCCTGTTTGCTTGCTCAGGGAGCTCGCTCTTCCTTACGTTACCCTTTGGGCTCTTCCATGAGGCCAGCAGTGCCCCAATCCAGACACCCTGGGCATTCACCTAACTCTGAGGGGACAATCTGCAGCCCATCAACCCCCCCCCCATCTCTCTCTCTCTCCCCCTCTCCTGGGTTGTCCCCTTTAGCCTCCTCCAACCCCCCCTTGGCTCCTCTGGTTGGAGGGAGGGAGGGAGGGAGGGCACAGCATGCACCGATCCGCCAGCAGTGGGGCCTTGGTGGTCTCCCAGACTGCCCGGCCTGACGAGGCGGCCCTTTCAGGAAGTCTTTGCAACAGTTTCCCTGGCAGAGGCTTCCGAGCTTCCTGCTCAAGATGAAAAGATTAACTACCATTTGGATCTCTTCAGGGGAAAGCTCGTCTTCTCCTCTGCTGTCTTGACCAAGTCCAAAATCAGAGTGCTCATCAATTAGGTTTCTCTCTGCAAAAGAAGCCACACAAAACTATCATCAACACGAAGGCAGTCCAAACTTGCTAGAGCAACTCAATCCGAAGTGAAGCAAAAAGCAACATGGCACTTAGGAATTGTGGTCCCAACTGTGACGGGACTACAGAAGGACTACTTGTGCTCCGTTCTTAGGCACAAAACTAGCCGGGTGCCCTTGGGCCAGCCCCTCCCTCTCTGCCCTGGGAAGGAAGAAACGGCAAGCCCCCCCCCCAGAAAACAGCCTGAAGGAAGTCAGTACTGGCCCTGGGCCGCTTCTGAAGCCATTTCGCTTTCAAGCAGCACACTGTCAGTGCAGCATTACGATAAATAACTGAAAACTATTTTCCCTGCATGAATAAAGAGGGAAGCCTCACGAGCCTCAACATTATACAACATTTAAAGCGTGGATGTTACAGGCAGGAACGGATTGCCCCACCTCGGTGGGCTTCACTGGTGGGTTTCTCTCCCAGTTCTTTAGAAGACGCCTCCGTCTCAGGCGCTTTCCCGGGAGAAGCAGCTGGTGCTGACTTATGGCTTTGCTCCGGCTCCAGCCTGGATCTAAAAGGAACGAAGCGTCTATCATCATCATCATCACAGCTCTCCCACACCCATCAACCTGGAAAGTATGCCTCCCTCCCTGTTGTTGGTGAAGGGTTTATGGGGGGGGGGGTTGCCTCTCAAGGCCCTTCTTTCTCTTTGCTCTTTCCCTGAGACCCAAGATACTCTTATGCTCCCCCCCCAAACACACACGCAGTGTGCACCCCCTGCTTATCACTGTCCCAGCAGCATTGTGTGCAATCCAACAATCAGCCCTCCCACCCCCCACCCCCCAAAGTGGCAGAGGGCCTCTTGGGAAGCAATCAAATGCTGCCACTTGTAATTTCTGAATTTGATTTAAACTTCCACAATAATTGAAACAAAAGGCAGATTATAAAAGAAACGGATGAGTGGACCATCTCCACTCTTTCTCTCTTCTGCCTAAATACTGCAATATGCAATGAGCCAAGTCATTAACAGCAGTTTTAAGGCTGTTTTGGGTGGAATGATTCCGGATGTCAAAGCTAAACTCAGTCAGGACTGGGGGCTACCAAGCAGCACCGGATCGAGAAGCTGAAATGCATCTGGCCAGGAGGACTCCTCCTTTCCGGCCCTGCTGCCAGGGGGCTGAGCTCAGCACACGGCTGATTTTGCCCCCAAAGAGCATGGCAGACACCTGGGGATGGAGGATCCAAGTATTGCATTTCCGGATTTCGAAGTGCAATCACCTCTGGACTTAACAGTTGCTCTACAGAAAGCTTTTCTAATTTAGGCTAGCAATAAAGGTGTTATTAGACAGGGCAGAAAAAGAATCACTTTGCTGGCTTTATTTCTCTGCTCTGTGTAATGGCAGCTGCTGCAAAAGAGAGAGGAGGGGAATAGGCATAGGAGGAGGGAGGGAGGGAGGGAGGGCTGCTCTTCTCCTGGGGCTTCCCTTTCCAGGCGCCCTACGTGGGGAAGAGCTTCTTCCGTGAAAGCCCTGGGGATGGGGGGGGGTCCTCCCAAGGAAGTCAGTCTTCCCTCCTTGGGGTGGTCTTTTCAGGGACAGGAGGAGCCCCTCCCCGTGTGCCAGACAGTTTTGTGGTCAGCTGGTCCTTGTAATGGAATTCTGGGAGTTGAAGTCCACAAGTCTTAAAGTTGCCAAGGTTGAGAACCCCTGCCCTAGAGTAATGTGCATGAGTAGTCAGGGTGATTCACTCACTTCTCCTGATTGCATAATCCACGCCAACCCGCACGGCCTGCTTATTATTCCCTCTGGTTAATCATGCTGCATGATGTAATTATACTGACAGCCCCAGGAACGGACCCTTGTGCCTTGTACCCTTAGGACAGTTACCTTCAGTGCTGAATTAGCAACACTGTGTAATGAACTTAAGTGCTCCCAAAAAAAAAAGGGAAATCCCACTGAATTCAGCTAAAATACAACGAGAGGCTTACATTATGCTTATACATATCACTCTGCAAAAAGAAAAATAGGAAAGCAAAGAGGGGAAAAATCTATATAAAATTCCGGGTAAATTTAAAAAGAAACCCTTACAATGCTTGCTTGTTCGGTTTTACGTGATATTACAAAGAGCTTCAGAAACCAATGAAATGTTTTTTTCTGAAAGACCAAGAAGTTTGCACAGAAATGGGCCAAGAGCTTCCAATTCAGAAAAGCAAGCCTCGCTTACAGTCTCTTTTTATCCACCACGCGCTTGACCCGTATCGCTCTTTGTTCCGAGTACAGCCTGCACACTCCTGCGAAAGAGAGCAGAGCAACATAACCCCAGGGGAAATATATATTATAATATAATAAACCAACTTCCTCTGTATAAAAAGATGACCGCAATTTGATCATTTGAATTATTTTTTTCTATTTCTCATTTTAAGCATAACCACAGTAAAACCTCCCAGATCTAATCATTTACATATCTATCTTACAAAAATCTCCATTTAAAGTTAAAATGTACTATCTTTTCCAAATATATTTGGAATAATGGAGTGGCTAAACCTTTGAACTAAAAATAACTTGCATAGGTATTTCTGGCCGACAACATTTTGAATATTGGGATACTGCTTACCTTGTTAAAATAAGAGTTACTGCAATAATATACAAATAGGAAACACACTGAGCACTTTAAAAACTGCATTGTCTTACTCTACTTCTAAAATTAATCAAATAGTTTTAAATTGCTTTAAAAAGGCTTGGCACACAAATGAGTATCAAATTTATTTTCCAATTTTAACAGCAGCAAGAAAATTGCTAGTCCAACATTATGAAAAATGAACTATGTGACTCTGTTATTAGCTATATGTCATTTTTTTATTATTATTATTTGGAGAAAAGAAGATGAATTATTTCAGGAATTGAATGATCATGTGGCACCAAGCCACTTTCAACTCCTAGTGACTACACAGATAGACTTCAAGATTTAGGAGGAAGAAAATTGTTTTGGCACTAGAAAAAATGGAGACATTACTAAAAATGGATGCCAATGAAATGAAATGTTTTCTGCTGTTTAAAATATTGTCACGTTTTTTTCATTAGCTCATTACTATCAGTGGACTTATTAAGAATGCTTTGCCTCTTTCCAAGCAGTTAAAAAGCTTTTTTGTTTGTCTGTTTAATGACTGCTCAGTTTCATATCACTAAGTCCCCACCAGCCCACTGTCCACAGAAACTACGTCCCCTCAGGCTGAGTTAGGCCACTGCCTTCAGTCTCCTGGCAGATGCCTCCTGTCTCACTGGAGAACTTGCTTTGGCCCACAAATGGAAAAGAATATCTGAAAATGATCCTACTTATTTGGTCACAACAGCAGAAACTAATTTTGCAAAACACATAAACACAAGTATTATTTTGAGGAAAAACTGATACTTTTTAAATAGTCTGCAATGAAATCCAAAACCGTTTCTCGGTGCTGCTTCACTTGTGGGGAATGGATGTCCTTGTGTGCTGAAATGAAACGATACAGAATGTTATTTTGCTCAAAAGAACTCTCCACCCATCTGGCTAAATCCACACACGTCGCTCAAATTACCTTCTGCTCTGAGCTGCTGAATTGCATCCGCACACGTTCTCATGAAGATTTGGGCATCTTGGTCAATCTGATCTCGGTCAGTGTCGGACATTCGCACATACTCAGACATGAGATGGCTGGAAAAGACAGCCCATAAATAGCTCAACTGTATTGTATAACTGTATAACATCCACCTCAAAGAAGAAGCCTTGTCCTCAGTCATGGGGCCGTTTGAGGGAGTGGAAGAAGAGAGGGGTTGCAGCTAAAATTCCTCTCACATTTCTGCTCCTTTCCACATGTCACCACATTTTCTTGCCTGACACAAGAAGGGCCTATTAAAATATTTAGAATTAGCAGAATTCACGTGAGCTACTGTCGTGTTTATTTACATACTTTATAGGCCCACACAACTAGAACAATCAAGAGACAACCAGGGACTCCAATTTGTTATATTCCCCCTTCAAAAAAACCCCTATGCCTTTATCACTATTTCTGAGGCCTCACACAGAAAAGCACCGAAGTACCCGCTGGGATTCAGCCCTTCAGAACAGCCCCCCAGTTTACAGCTTGTGAACTTTCTTTTTCCTCTCCAAGGATAATTAAGTTTCCTACCATGCCATTAAATTCAGCGTCAGACTGCGAAACTGGCTGTGAGCATTAATTCATACATATTTTTGTCACAATTATCCATTTTCACTTTTTAAATCATGATTCTTACCTATAAGCATTAATGTAATCTTTCCTGTGCTGCAGAAGAAAGTCTTTCAGTTTCCCAATGTTATTAACCTAAAATGAATGAATGTAAAAATTACATTTAATCGTGTAAATAACCGTTTTTTCTATGTGCCCAATAACTTGCTAGACTTCCAAAGCAGCGCAGAACACACGGCCTCTGTTGCCTGCACTTCACGACCCAAGGCGGCGTCTCCCCACTTTGCCCCTGAATCAGCGTTGGGGTCAGGGCAAAAGACGTGGCCGGGGAGGCGGACGGGAGAGGTGGCTCTTCCTGCAGGCCCCCTGGGTGCAGAGTGGAGATCCAGGGGGCTCTCTTTGAGGGCCCCCCCTTTTCGGGGGCTTTCTTTTGTTGGCCCAAGAGAAGCTGCCTTTGAACGACAACAGGATGCTGAAAAGACCCCCAAGGATAGCCGTAGTGCCTAGACTTCGTGTGCCCCCTTCACGGGGCTTTGCAGCAACCTCTCTGAGCGGTTTACAGAGTCAGCATACTGGCCCCCAACAATCTGACTCCCTCGTTTTACCCACCCAGGCAGGCAGGCAGGCAGGAAGGACGGGAGGGGCCGAGCCGACCTGGAGCCGGTGACGAAGAAAAGCAGTTCCCCTCTACGGAAAGACAGACGGACGCCTTCCAGCAGCCTGGTCCGCACAGAGGACGGCACCCCATCCCACCCCACCAGACAACCCGGGGCTGCTGCTGCCCTTCTGTGACCTAAAGCTGCGTCTCTCAACCTCGGGGGTCTTAAGATCTGTGGACTTCGTCCCCTGCAACTCCCCAGCCAGCACGGAAGACTGGGAACTGCAGTCCACACGCCTGGAAGGTTGCTGGTTAAGAAACACGCATCTCAAGGCTGTTATGCTGCTACTTTTTAGCTACCACTAGATGGTCACAGGGATTTCGGTTCTGGGCAGGTGCCTTTGTTTCCCTTTCTGTGATTTGTGCCTACCATTGTATGCTACTAATTAGTCACTTTCGGCTTCTCATCTCAGCATCACCGGGGGATTTTATCAGGTCGTAGTATTAAAAGAACGGATGTTTCATGTTCCAGATCGGTCATCTTTACACGCCCCCAGTTTGTCATGCCTAGTTAGGAAGTATCTGAAAACATGTATTAAAATATGCAATAATACAACATAACTTTCAAATAAAGATTTTCAGTGTTACTTAAGCAATAGTCCCGATGTCAACCCCATGTGCAAATGCAATTAAAATAGTTAAGTTAATCTGATCCCAATTTATTTGCCACACTAGAAATAATTTCCCCTTCAGATTTTAACAAGCCCCTCTAACCCCCCCCCCTCTTTCAGCCCAGGAGGCTCCGAGGATCTCAGACTGCACAGAAACAGCCTCAAGGCACATCCCGGCTGGGGAGGAACCCCAAGGCCTCACCAGCTCACCTGCTGCCCATCTCGAAGTAAGGGCCAGGCGTGGTGTTCCTCCTCCTCCCCCCCCCCCTTTTCTGGGGTCTGGAATGGCAGGAGGAGAGAACAGAGGCAGGCGGCTTTTTCCTGCCCTCTGTGGAAAAGCTGCAGAGAAGAAAAACCATCCTGCCCAAGAGCCTCCCTGCCTGCCTGTGCTGCAGAGGGCACGCCTCTGGCCCCCACACGCCAGGGCCCCTCGCCGCCACCCCCCCTCAGCTGCAGCCTCCGGGAAGGAGTCTGGGCAGAGTATCAGGAGCCCCATCCCACCCACCCATCCTGGCCTCTGCAAAGGAAGAGCTCTCCCTCCCTCCCCCCCCCTCCTCCTCCTCCTTTGATCAAAGCCTGGAGAAACTCCCACCAAAATTGCTGCTCAAGGACAGGAAAGCCCTCCTTTCTGATCCTGCTCAGGTTACCCTTCAAAGGTCTGCCCAATCAGTGAGCCGGGCCCAGCGCCTGACCCTCCGCCACCCCCAGGCCTCCGCCCAGGCTCCCTGACTGCCCGGCCACAGAAAGACCGCCCCCCCTCCTTCCCTGGTCACCAGGCCCATTGCGGTCAAGGAGTGGGCAGGGGCCTGAGCTACTACTGCCACTTCTCTGGGCAGCGAGGAAGAGGAGGAAGAGAGCGCAGCACCAGCCAGCCTTTCCAAAGATAGGGAAGCCTGGCTTTCAGGAACAAGTTAAAGGTGTTTTTTTTTAAAGGTCAATCAGATCAATTCCTCCCCAGCCAAGGAATCTTAAACAAAAGGTTTGATTCCCTTAGGGGGGGGGTGGGGAGGGCAGAAAAGCAGGAGACAGCCAGTCTGCCTGTAATCTCAGGGAAGGGGTTATCGGGCTCAGCTTCTGGTTTGTATCAGCAAGGGGGGGGGGAGGGGAATGTAAAAGCAGAACAGGGTTCAGGAGCGACTTCACTTCTAACAAGCCCAGATTGCACATCCTATCTAGAGACATGGCTGTACTGTTACTGCGCAGCTGTCCTTTTAGACATTTAAACAGAAAGAGAAATTAAATCAAGAGTTTAAAGAAAGCAAATCCTCCATAGATGTTTTAAAAAATTCAAATTCAGCCTGGGGAATTTCAGCTTACTTTGGTGCGTTAGGGGGTTCAGCAGGAAACCAACTAGGGGTCCCTCCCTGCATCAAGTCAGCACGTTAAAGAGAGAAAGTGAATTAGCTGGAATAACAAGAAATTAATGGTCTCCTGTGGAGCACTTTTGGACAACCAATTACTTCCCTGGAAAACTAAACTGCGCTCAGAAAATATGAAGAATTAATCCCACCAGATTTCTGACTCCTCAGCATGGACTCGGATGAGCCTTCTGGGAAAGCACACAAACTCTCCCGGTGGTGGTTTTGCACTCGGCTGCTGCTCTTTGATTTCTTTTCTCTTTTCTCCCTCTGCATCCCACACCAGGAGTGGCGATGGCGGAAGCGCACATCCCTCCAGCACACAGCCTGGGACTGCCCATCCTCCTCCTCCTCCTCCCTCGATTCATCTCCCGCACAGCCAGCGGGGCCAAAGACGGCCCACTGAGCTCCGCTGGTCTTGCGGGCCCGTTTGGGGCGCCTTGCCTGGGACCGACCTTCGGCCAGCTTGGTTCTGAGTAAGCTACTTGGCTTGCTTTACTACTTGATTATGGTCTGCACAAATAAAGGGAGGTTGGCCTGTGTGGCTGTGAAGACAAGCTTTCCTTCAGAGTTGAAACAATAAATGAAAGCTGCGCGTGTCAACCTGACACACAGACTGGCCCAAGCCCATTTTCTATTTTGATATGAGACACATCTGATTTTAATAATATTTACCTCGTTTGTTTTATTGCCCAACTCTAATCAGAACTCCGGTTAATATTTACATTTTCACACAATGATCCAAAACCTCATAAAATGCAACACAACAGCAGCTGTGAGAAATGCTAAGAACAGTAATTTTTTAAGAAATAGGCAAAGTACATGTTTATTGAAATTGACTTTATACTGATTAAATACACTTGATTTACAACAATTCTCAATTACTAAATTAAATTTCATTTGTGCTGTTACATAAATATATCCTAGTTTCTTTTTACTCTCAATAAATTACACCTCCATTTATTTCTTTCCCTTTCCATTTGTTCTTAATAAATTTAAAACCCTATCAAGTAAACAAAATGATGGTAATTTCTGAAGCTGACCTCTTTCTCCTTCTGTCAATTTCCCTCCGACCACATGAAGCACTCATTAAGGGGAAGACTGATTGGAAGAGATTTTTATAAAACAACTGTTTGTGTTTATGAATGCTTACTTAAAAGTAAGTTCCATCTGCATGTTATGAGATTACTTTTGGGTGTATGTGCCTGGATTTTTTGGGAGAGGGGAAGCACAACTTTTGTCTAGCTGGGAGCCGGATTTGACTTTTGAAAGATAAAACGTTTTGGGTGCTGGAGGGGCTCCTGTTCCTGGGCACTTGGCCTCCCAGCAGCTCAGTTTTCCAGCTCTTTTGCGCCGGTGGGGATGGGGACAAACAAAGAACTGCTGAAAGTTGCCCTTTTGTGATTTACATGAAATGGTAGGAGGCCCGCGTTGGCTTCCAGCTAAAGCCCAATGGCTAAGGCACACTTAATTCTGCACAAAGGGCGTTTTTTCTTGACCCTTCTTATCAAAAGATTTAAACCACTCCTACATTGCAGCATCCTGTCTGGGTCGGGGACCAGGGCTTCACTCTTCCACCGGGGCCCCCATCCTCAGAGAGAAGTTCCCTCCTGTGTCGCAGGCAGAGAGAGAGGACTTCTCCCCGAGGACGCCCCCCCCCCACGTGTCCAAAAGCTCGGAAGAGTGACCCCCTGGTCCCGGTGACTGACCCAGACGGGATGCTGCAACATTATCCTGGGACAGGTAGATTTGCCTGCATTCACTCTTATATTGTTTACAGTAAAGATCCATCCGACTTATAATGCTGTCGCAAGAGGTCTTTTGTGCCGCTTTATAATCTGGATCACTCCAAGGGCCAATACTGCTCATGGGTATCTGAACGAATGTCTCTGTGAAGCCTACAAGCACACACACTTTGAACTGAACTGTTTGGGAGGGGCCTGTGACAACTCGCCACAGGACAACTCATCGCGGGGCAAGAGTCACACTAATATCAAAGAAATGGAGGAACAGAATCATTAAAGAAAGGATGCAAAAGGAGGGACAGAAAGAAATGTGAATGGCAAAAATTAATATATATATAATTAATTGTTGTCCCGTGGCAAGTTGACGAGTTGTCCCATTCCAATCAAAGGGGTGGGGGTGGGGGTGGGGGTGGTCTGAAGCTCTTTGGATCTTGTTTTTTTTTTCCTGACTCCTTTTGCAAACTGAACTGGAATGCCTTCCATGGAGTCCTCCTTCCCTCTAGGAAGGTTACCTAACTGTGGTCCTTTTCATTTGAACACGAAACCCTAGCCCTAACCCTCCCTCCCTTCTGGAGTAGGAATTCTTACTAACAGCCCTCTCTAGCCAGGAAAACGCTGCTTCTGCCCTCATATATACATGCAAGAACAGCCCCTGCAGGGAACTCTTCAGAGCATCCGTGTCCCCTCCCCTTAGAATAACTGGGACACAGCCTCACCAAAAGAGGCGGCAGCCCCAAGGGACTGCAGCCAGGGGTGAGACCCACGTGTTCTGCCCTCAAATCCAGAGGGCTTCATTGTTACTTGCTATTTTTACAATGTATGTAAGCATAACCAGCACAAGCCAAAGACGAATGCAGCCGTATTCAATGGCCTGGGAGGGCACCTCTCTCCTTTCCCCTAAAGGGTAACAAGAGCCAGGGGGGAGGGATTGTTTCCACCGCCATGGGCTCCATTAAGCCCCAAGGGTGCAGGGCTGACTCTGGAGCCGCAAGTGGTCCTGGAAAAATCCTAGGCTTAAGTCACAGGAGGTGCAATACGTTATTCAGATGACAACCAGAAACACTCAAGTTGTGTCCACCCTCCCCGTACACCAGACAAGAAGCAAGACTACATGAGCAAATTCTGCTTTACTGTATTGTGAGGCTGCTTTAAAAAACTTCCATGGCTACTTTTAAACAGCCCAAACAATTAGGGCAGCTCCTCCCTATGTTTCTTTCTCTGGGGGCTCCTAGCTAGCTGGCCTGTTTCCTTAGGTAGCATCCCCCCCTCATCCCCCAAGGTCTTCCTCACAGCCCCACTACAAGTTGCCTCAATGGGGGGGGGAAGGGAAATGAAGGACTTGATGGAATCTCCCTCCCCACTTGCTGGCCCACCTTCCAGAGCAGCTATGATTGCCAAACTGCCTTCCAGGAAAGCAGGGCAGGCATAGTGTCCAACTCACTCTCCCCAGCCATGCAAGGTCAGGTGCCAGCCGTGCCCACCTCCAGACGGCCATCTTATAATTGAGCCGTGAGGAGAGCCATGTTATGGGAAGAGCTGCATCGGTCAAAGGCTGACCCTTGGCCCCCAAAGGAGTGGCCCTTCCTTCCCCTTTATTTTTCTGCACCCAGTCTAAGATGCACCCAACTGCCAGAAAGGAGAAATATGGCTGAGGAGCTTCGGCATCCTGACCAAACTAAGCCCTCTGGACCCTTTCGGTTATGTTTTAATGAGCTTATTATGTAATGTACACCAGAGACCACAGTTTTAGTAAATAGGGACAGAAAACCATATATGATTGAAAATTAAAAAGCTTTAAAAAAAAAAAACCCTTAAGTCCCACTCTGTGAGCTGCTTCCGTCACTTTCTTGAGAGATTGCTCAAGAACAAAAGTTTCCAAGATTCAAAAACATGGTAGCAAAATGAATCAACAAATAAACAACGAACCAAACTGAGCACACTAAATAGGGCTAGATGTAAATTCCTCCTTTGGACTGTGGTCGGCGGAGGTCTAGACAAAGCTCTCTGCACATTCGCTGCCTCGTCTCCTGTCTGCTCCAAGTTTGAAAAGGTAATTGAACTCAGCCTGTAATTACAGGATTAGACACAGATGGCCTCTCTACGTTTCGGGGGAAGAAGCCCTGTTTGCATTCATTTTATGATTGCTGTAAGGTCAGACTTTTCAAAATATACTTTCATCTGTTAAATGGTTTCTTAAAATCCCCAGGGTAGATCTTCAATAACTGATGTTTTGAGCAATTTCAGCCTATCAGATCTCCCTTTGAATGTAATAAGTTGCTCATTTTCTAGTATTACATACATGCATGTAGGTTAATTACTACATCCCGCATATTTTCAAAATTGTCTTTTTTTTTTAAAAAAAATGTTTTTATTAAATAGGCATAGGAATTAGAGAAAAAATGTCTTTTATTTTAGCATGAGCATAATCTAATAATTACTGCAACAATACACGGTTGCTCAGCTAATAGCACAGGGACCCCCAATGGATTTTGTGTGCTCTCTCCACTTCTCTTCTCTCTATATAAACCAACAACTGCATCTCAAAGGAGTACTGAAGTTTGCAGATGATACAACAGTGATTGGTCTCATTCGAGACAACAACGAATCTACATACAGGCAGGCGGGAAGTTGAAAAACTAGCCCTGTGGTGAGGCTGGAACAATTCTGAATTGAACACAGTCAAAACTGTAGAAATGATCGTGGATTTTTAGAGAAGCCCTCCTATATCTACCATCTCTTACAACACTAGACAACACAGAATCAACAGTAGAGACCTTCAAGTTTCTGGGTTCTATAATACCTCAAGAATTAAAACGGACACCTAACACCAAAAACGTCATCAAAAAAGCACAACAAAGAATGTCCTTCCTGTGCCAGCTCAGAAAGCTCAGACTGCCCAGGCAGCGGCTGGGAGGGTTCTAGAGAGGAACTATGGACTCTGCCCTCTGCACCTCTGTTAACTGTCTGCCTTGGCACGGCAACCACACAGGACAGACATAGACTTCAAGGGATAGTTGGGACTGCAGAAAAAGCAATGGCAATCAGCCTGCCTTCCACTGAGGACCTGTACACTGCACGAGCCAGAAAGAGGGCTGTGAAAATATCTACAGAGCCCTCATCTCCTAGACATAAACAGTTTCAACTTCCTACTTCAAGAAGATGCTGTAGAGCATTGCATACCATAACACCCAGACACAAGGATGGTTCCCCCCATCCCTGTGCCATCATTATGCTAAGCAACTAATTAATAATTATAAAGTTGGAAGGGACCTTGGAGGTCATCTAGTCCAACCCCCCTGCTCAGGCAGGAAACCCTATACCATTTTGGACAAATGGCTATCCAGTCTCTTCTTAAAAACTTCCAGTGTTGGACCTTTCACCACTTCTGGAGGCAGGTTGTTCCACTGGTTAATTGTTCTAACTGTCAGGAAGTTTCTCCTTAGTTCTAGGTTGCTTCTCTCCTTGATTAGTTTCCACCCGTTGCTTCTTGTCCTGCCTTCAGGCGCTTTGGAAAATAGCTTGATTCCCTCTTCTTTGGGGAAGCCCCTGAGATATTGGAACACTGCTACCATGTCCCCCCTCATCCTTCTCTTTGTTAAACTAGACATACCCAATTCCAGCAACCATTCCTTATATGTTCTAGCCTCCAGTCCCCTAATCATCTTTGTTGCTCTTCTAGAGTCTCAACATCTTTTGTACATCGTGGTGACCAAAACTGATGCAGGATTCCAAGTGTGGCCTTACCAAGGCATTGTAAAGTGGAATTAACACTTCACGTGATCTTGATTCTATCCCTCTGTTAATGCAGCCCAGGACTGTGTTGGCCTTTTAGGCAGCTGCAGCACACTACTGGCTCATATTTAGGTGACTGTCTACTAGGATTCCAAGGTCCCTCTCACAATTACTATTGAGCAAGGTGCCACCTATGCTGTACTTGCGCATTTGGTTTTTCTTGCCTAAATGTAGAACCTTGCTTTTTTCACCATTGAATTTCATTTTGTTAGTTAGTGCCCAGTGTTCAAGTATGTCCAGATCCTTCTGTATCTTAAGCCTGTCTTCTGGAGTGTTGGCTATTCCTGCCAGCTTGGTGTGGTCTGCAAATTTGATGAGTTCCCCATCTATCCCTTCGTCCAAATCGTTGATGAAGATGTTGAAGAGCACTGGGCCCAGAACAGAGCCCTGGGGCACCCCACTACACACTTCCCTCCATATAGATGCGGTTCCATTGAGGACCACTTGCTGAGTATGGCTGGTCAGCCAGCTACGGATCCATCTGGTAGTGATTCTGTCTACCCCACATTTTTCTATCTTATCAAGTAATAGGTTGTGATCTACTTTATCAAATGCCTTACTGAAGTCCAAGTAAATTATGTCCACAGCATTCCTCTGATCCACTAGTTTTGTCACTTGGTCAAAGAATGCAATAAGATTTGTCTGGCATGATCTATTTTTGACAAACCCATGTTGGCTTTTAGTAATGACTTTGTTTGCCTCTAGGTGTTCGTTGATTCGTTGTTTGATTATCTTTTCCAGGATCTTTCCAGGTCAGGCTGATAGGTCTGTAATTTCCTGGGTCCATTTTTTTCCCTTTTTTGAGGATGGGAACTACATCAGCTCTTTTCCAGTCCTCTGGTAGTTCCCCTGTGCTCCAGGATCTTTGAAAAATATAGTTCAGTGGTTCCGAGATCACATCTGCCAGTTCCTTGAGAACCTTGGGGTGTAATCCATCTGGTCCTGATGATTTGAACTCATCTAGGTTGGACAGGTGCTCACTTACCATTTTCTTGCCTATCTTAACTTGTGTTTCTATCCTGTTTTTTATGGTACTATTTTTGATAGGTTGGTCTGTTTTTTCCCTTTGCGTAAAGACAGATGTAAAAAACCGAGTTAAATAGTTCTGCTTTCTCCCTGTTGCTTGTCACCTTCTTGCCACTTTCACCCACTAATGGACCAATCATTTCCTTCACTTTTTTCTTGTTTTCTACATGTTGAAAGAAGCTTTTTTTGTTATTTTTGATTTTGGTCACAAGCCTTAGTTCATTTTGAGCCTTGGCTTTCCTCACTTCATCTTTGCAGGCTCGGGCTATTTGCTGATATTCTGACTTAGTTATGTGCCCCTCTTTCCACTTTCTATACTTGTCCTTTTTATCTTTCAATTTGTCAGAGTTCTTTATGCAGCCATGCTGGTTTCTTTTCAGAGCTGTTGTTTTTCCTCTTTGTTGGTATTGTGCTAGACTGTGCTTTTATTATCTCATTTTTCCCACAACACTGCTTTAGGGTATCAAACCATGGAGTAGGGCTGTATTACTATTATCCTTCTCATCTTTCCCATTATCTATTTCCTTATTTCCTTATGTTTATAACTTTGTTGCTTGTATCTTACAAATTACATTGTTTTATTTAGTATCCTAGTATGATTTATGTTGATTGATTATTTAGTATCCTATGACTATCACTGAGTGTTGTATCTTAGGGTTTATGATTATTGTATTTTATGATAATGATCATGATTTATCGCTTGTTGCTTGTATGTACACCGAGAGCTTCTGCACCGGAGACAAATTCCTTATGTGTCCATTCACGCTTGGCCAATAATAATTCCCCCACGAACAGCAATCAGCAATGCAGGAAGTCTGGTGCACAGAGACCCAGGACCAGGCGTGCCCAGACAGTCTGCTCTGAAGGACGCCCGCAGAAGTCTCAACGAAAGGGACCCAGTGTGATGTTACAGCCAGTGAGAAAGCAAGAGAGAGATTCAAAGCCACAATTAAACTTGAAACGACAGGATTTCTCTGATGCTCTATGGAGGCGGGGGGGTGTCTGTGGCTCTAGTGAAGAGGGCCCAATGCTGGACGCAGCAGAGAATAAACCCATGCCAGTGGTGCCCGCCTCCTCTCCTTTGCTCACTTTGCAAAGAGGCGAACGTGCTGAAGAATCGGCATCACTGCGGTGTGTGTGTGTGTGAATCTTTCATACAAAAAAATCCTCTAAATTTTTAAAAGAATTCAGTCAAGTGAGCCAACTTCTATTATGAAGCAGCACACATTAAAACCACGTGTCTCCGAAGAATTCAAATACCACTATCATAATTATTTTGTTTAAACTGAAAATAGTCTCCCATAATTCAGAGAGATCAAATTCTTCTTTCCTCATTTTTTCCCTCCAAATAAAAATGTTGATTTACATTCTAGAACTAATATATTAAATCGAGTTTTCAAGGGAATTCACAAATTTCTTGTAAAGATTCCTATCATTTCTAGGCTAAAGAAAATATTATAACATTATCAACCACCCTTGTATCAAAATACAAGGTGGATTCAAACCATCCACACTAAATAAACAAGAACATTCAACGTATTAATTTTATTTATACTATATTAATATTTTAGCTGGATAGCGGAAGCATGTGGGAAAGGAAGTAAATTTGAAATTAATGCTAATCACATGCTGCTTGGTAAATGGTCTTCCTATCCCACGTGAATTCACCTGTGGCTCTTTATCTGGGGAGGCCCTGCGATGGCGACTCACAGCCCTGTAAGGCCACTGATGCTAGTGCCAGCCACTGGAGTCCAGGACCTCTGAGGTGGAAGCCAGAGGCCAGCCTGGCCTAGTGGTGGAGGGGCTGTGGGTTCTAGTTCAGCCTGAAACAGGAAAGCTGGTGGGCGACCTTGGGCCGGCCACCCTCTCTCCGCCCAGCCCATCTCAGAAGGCTGCTCTTGTGGGGAAAACAGGAGGAGGAGGAGGAAGCAATGTTAGATATGGTCACTGCCTTGAGTTACATGTAAAGTAATAAAGGCAGGATAAAAATCTAATCAATAAATAAATTTCTCTTTCTCACCTGAAAAGCTAATTCAGATAATCAGCCCAATACCTGCTGAAAATGGAAGAAAAGCACACCCATGAACACCTGGACATGTGGGCGTTTGCTACCTGCTAAGTGCCAAAATCTGTAAACAGGGCAATACTTTCACGAAGTGGGGAGAAATTCATGAAGTAGCAAAGAGACCCTCTGAATCCAAACCACGAGTCCCATATTCAGCCAGAGACTTGGGAGGTCAGAAATGTGGGAATCACCTTGGCCCCTAGAGAACGGCTTCAGGTCTCGCCCGCCCCCCCCCCGTAGCAAGAGATATTGTTATGGAGGAACAAGGGTCGATGCTCCATTTAATGGAAGCATAAAATGCTGATTAAAAGATGAATCATCTCTGATAGGTGGTTGTTTATATTTATCATTTCATCACCCAAATCCCAAGAATCTTTAAACCAGCTCTGCAAACCCATCAGGATTTCAGCTGTGTGTTTGACGGGGCACGATGAGGAGCAGGAGTTTATTCTCGAGGAGTGGCAGAAAGGGGCCACCTGCTTGTGTGGCTCCCCCCCCCCCGGCCTTAAGACCCCTTTAATAAAGAGGAGTAAATGCAAATAGGCTATGACACGACAAAACTAAAGCGACTAATTTTATTTATCAGTGGAGAAATAAGATGGTATCGCCTAGAAGCAGGTAAGGAGAATACATAGGACTTGATGGATCATTTGTAGATTTGAATTCTTAATGAAAACTGAAAAGATGAAACAATTATGAAAGAAAAATAACTGCGTTGCTAGTCATTTCATTTTACAAATACTGCCTCAACCTTCATCTCAAGAAAATAATTTAGGGGAGTTTCAGTATCTTCTCATAAACTAATACAAAAGAACACATTCAGACCCTAACCCAATAAATTGCCCCTGTCAATCACACAAGAATTTAACCTAAATAGCAAATGTCAGCTTTATTATAAACTACGTAGATGACAGGTAGCATTTTTGTTCTACCGGCTAAAACTTGTTCTTAAACACAACTTTTTTAACACCCCCCTTTCCATGGGGAAAAAAAAGGAGGGAAAGACCAAAAGTAAAAAGGACTTCATGTAGCTTTCTTTCTTTCAGATCTTGGCAATGAAGTTTTGAAACAGGATTATTTCAAGAACATGCACATCTGTTTAATATTACAAACCAACTGTCAACATCCTAACTGAAGTTCTAATTTAATATTTTTTTCTTGCTTGATGTTTTACCTTTAATCAATGCCTTGTGAGAGTATCAGCTTTCTATATGAAACTGTTAAATATAAAGAAATGTTATTGCAGCATGTTTACAAAATCATAGCTCGAGAACTTTGTATTTTTCTAAAGCCTGACCACAACTTAATTATCTGCAGGACATTCCAGCTTGCAAATGTAAGCTCCAGTTTGTCATCTAGAGCTGCATCTACTGCAAGGACACTGAGCTTTGCGCGTACCACAACAGGGTTTACTTTCCAAAAGGCAGCATTTGGGCTTTTAAGCATGATGTTTCTTTTAATTAAACATTTGTTTTGGTGCTAATCATTAGGTTGTCTTCATGCTTCCCTTTCACATTATTTTCATCTCCTCACATGTTTGCTAGAGCTACAATAAGAGCGGAGACTTGTTTAAATGTGGCAAGATATATTTAACTGAAACAACAACAAGTCCGTAGGGAGAACTGTTAAGGAGACATTCAGCACTCAGTTGCCACAATTAGTTTTCAAAAAACTTTGAACTTTAGAGAAAACAATATAGAAATTTCAAACTCATTGATATATACAAACTGTACAGTAAGATGACATTTTAATTACTTTGTGATTTAGCTCTGAAAACAAAATTAACACAAAGGGACTTCATTTGATCTATTGTATCAAACTGGGAAACATGGTATCTTATCTCCAACACAGGTTGCCGGTGTGCTACCAAACAACAAATCCAAAGGAAATCTGGGGAGAAATTTTGCCTCCGACAGGGCCAAAATATAAGAAAGTACTCCCCATCCAATAATAAAATCCCACCACATTTATCAAGTTCCTAGCTCTCATGTTTAAAAAGAGTAGGTTTCAATCCTAACTTTAATTTTATTTCTACAAAATCTCCCCAGGATCCAGAAAACTGACAGCCACCTCTTATCTAAAATTCCTTTTCCTTACAAAAACAAATTTGATATTAACACTCAAATAACAAATTCAGAAATTCATAACATAAACACAAAGCTGCCTATATTATATTTAGGTGAATAACTGAGTTTGAATGCCACACTGGATTCAGCTATGTTGAGAAAGTATTTCCCTCCCGTAGGATTTTCTATAATGTAATTCAGGATAAAGAAATATCATTATATATCTTGAAGATCTATTTCCAAATACTACAACTTTGACATCTCATTGTTTTTAAACAGCCAAATTAAGTGAAACTTAAACTAATGGAAAAGTATTAAATATTGTGAAGTGGCTATCAGATTTGGAATTATATATCTGAAAATTCTGCTGAGCAAAATATCTGAGATATTTCTTTTTGTTTCCACAGGCTTAGAGCTCTTCCTCCTTCACCCAACATAGAAATGTGCCAAGATAAAGTGAGTGTGGAAGGTGTTAAAGAGAGACAAGGAATGAAGTTTGCCTAGAATAAAGCTTTAACATTTAAACAAAGACAATGCTTGGAAGAAACAGCTAACCAGGTGTCAACGTTGTGAAAATTCTGCTACTGGTAAACGGTAAGGAATGAGCTGCCAAAGACATTCTTCTACAAAAAACAGAATTTTCTGTTGCTAAATAATAATAATGATTAAAAAAATGCTTCTATATGTTTCTGTGGAATATAAAAGAGCAAGCTTCAGGGGAGAATCTACCCAAAGAGTCTCATTTATGGAGTTCTTCTCATTTTCATCTTTGTGATACTGGTTCACTATGAAAACATGTCCGCCTCGCAAATTCAAAGGTCCTGAATCTACTCATGTACTCTCAGCAGGCAAGAGAACTGCAAAAGACGGCATCCGTCCATCTCTTGGCTCCAAAGGCCAGGCCACTTGCAAGCCCCGGAGAAGAGCTGACGGCACAACACTCTCCCAACACACACAGGCCAGCCTGGGGTGCTTCGCCCGCAGGATCATGCACGAATGAATGTCTCAGAGACATTAAAGATGAACGTACAGCTAAAAATGAGTCTGGCCTGGGAGCTTCACAAAGGCAGGTCTCATTTTTTTACGGAACCTAATCAGGACCCAGTACAAAGAGGGGGAAACCTCCGGTCTGCACAGTTCTGTGGAAAAAAATATCCACCCTCTGATTTTTTTTTTGCATATCTTTTATACTGAATGTTACCAGAACCTCTTGAGGTCCTGCCGATACATAACAAGAGTCTGAGTCAGCAAGTTCCCCCAAAGTTCATTTATTCATAGACAAAGTCATCCAGCCTGCCAGCTTGGCCCCCAGGACCAAGCAATCAAACCTCCTCCCTTGCTTCAGTTACCTTTGGCAGATGTGCGAGGGCTGAGGTGGGTCAGCCCTGTCCCCCACCGACTCCTCTCGTCACAATGCAGGGCTTGCCACACGGGTTCAAGGGGCGTGACTGAAGACCTTCATTACAAAGTCCCTGATGCTGATCAGTCCGGAAAACACTACCGAGCAATTTCTGAAGCTCTGGGGGTATCACCCCATCTGCAGCCTTGAAAGAGAAAAGAATCTCGTGGTTCCCCGTCCTGTCAAAATCACTCCAAAACTGCACTTTAAAATTGCCCTGAAATGCCACGGAGAATCTCAAAAACACCAGCCGGGGATCTATAAGCCTCTCCATCGTGACTCCATCACTGGAAAGGCACTGACTAAGAGGGCAGTGAAGCCAAAAGGGGCCCCCAATGCTTTCCCCCCCCCCCATGCGTTTCAAGGAGCCCTTCGCTGCAGCCCTTTCAAACATCAGGAGAAATGCCATGGACACCGATAAGAGAGGAGGGAAAACTTTCTAAAGGGTTACAAAGCTGCTAACGTCCGGAGGAAACGAAACAATGAATTCCACAACAGTTTTGGGCCATCCTGTGCACGAAGGTTGCAGCACTGGGATTCCAGGATGCTTTGCTGACCCAATGCGGAGCATCGGGCCATCTACCCTGCTTCAGCCGAAGCACACACGTGAACTCTTCAAGAAAGATAACGATCCCTTACAGAACACAGAGGATGAAGAAGAATCAAATTATGAAAGCCAAAATACAATCCAGACTTAAATCACCTGGAAATGTTGTGGTGGGACTTAAAATAGGAGAGCCGTGTAATAAAAGCCGCCAAGTGTTACTGAAGAAGTCTGCAGTGAAGCAGTGGGTCAAAAAGCCCCCATGGCAAAGTTAGACATTAACAGTAATTAGAGGAAGGGTCTGGGCTGCAATTATTACCCATCTGTGTTGCTGCTGCATTGGTTACGGAGTCCGAGTTATTTATTTTTTACACTGGAGCACAGCATGCTGGAGGACTTTTGTTCATGATTTACATTAAACAAGCACCAAAAATTGGAGCTCCTTATTTACTCAAACTCAACTCCCTTTTAATATTAAGAGGGTCCGTGAGATGCTTTGATACTATTCAATGGCAAAGATTTACAAACATTCCGTATAGTAGAAAGGGAGTGAATTCTTTTCACAGAAATATAAAATACAGATAATCAGACACACATTACAAAAACTGTCTCCCACAATGTATACTTTAGAATCAAATTACATGAACACTTGAGTGACTTGATTGTAAGATGGGCGGCTATGTAAATACGATTTATAAATAATAAATGAATATCTACTCGCCAGTCTTTTCTCGATAAAATTACTGATTATGTCCTTGTTATCCTCCATTTAATTGCTGCTGTTCTTATTTGCTGCATTATTTAGTCTACTTTTAACTATTATGTTATAATGGTATATTGTATTACGATCATATCTTTGGGTTATTCGTACTATCTTTTTAAGCTACGTATGGCATCCTCAAGCATAAATTATAAAGAAGTAACAACTAATACTGAATTCTGAACTCAACTATTTTTCCACAATACCAAAGTAAAGGCTTGTTCGTCTCAAACGATGGCCTGAGATGTCCACTGCAATCAATCCATACTGATAAATTTTCTCTTCATAAAAAGGGCTCAGACATGCTGGTTTCAGCCAAAAGCCTCTTTAAAATACGAAATAATAAACAGCCAGATAAAAACTAATCAGGCTGCTAAAACCACCTGTTAAGAAGTGAAAAAGGGCCAAGCAGGCAATCTGGGGTCCTATTTTTTTTCCCCGCCACAAGAACTACTCTGGGCCTCCCTTGTTCCGGGCAGGAGGGCGGGCAGGAGGGCCGCCCCATAGAATACGCCGTCCTTTTCTGACAGTCAGCCGCCTAATCTTTGAGGGCGGGGCCGCCCAGAGAAGACCCACCAGTGGAGCATTTTCACAGCCCTGTGAAGAAAACAGTAACCTGCTAAATATATCTGGCAAATTGCTGCAATACAAACAGAAATAGAGGCACCTTTTTTTTAAATGTATAAAGTAAGAACTGTTGCTTCAAATCACTGAATAGAATTCATGTGGGATGTGTCATTTTTTTATACTCAAATCAGAAACAAATTACAAAAAACAAATTTCTATGTACACTGTATGGATTGTACAATTACTGTTCTCATACAAATGTAACAAACCGGTCATAAAGATTATATAATTCTAGTCAAACTATTTTAGGCACCAAAACTATTAGACTGTATAGCATATCTACACAGTGTTTCTTCATTGCCACAATTTAATTTACTGCTTAAATCTGATTGGCTCTTAATTTTTAAATAATCTGAGATAAATGTACTTTATTGCAGAATCCAATAACTTAATTGTTATTGTAGCTTTATTGCTTTTTGGGCGTTTTTCTTTAAAAAGAATAATTTTAGCACATTTCCTTCTTTATGCTAGGTTTTCAAAATATTCCCCACGAATAAGTGATATAACAATTACGGTATTGCCACAAATAACAGATACATGTGAAAAATATGCAGGGTAAAGCAATTTGATCGCATTGTTTAAGTTACATGGTTATACCAGAATAAATAGGACTTCAGCCACGAACAAACGGAGGAGAGCCTGAACTAAAACTTTTTCCAGAAATTCAGCAGCCACACAGGGAGAGATAGGAGGGATGTCTACGTTAAAATTAAAACGGAGGTGCTGCAGAACGCAGCAGCCGCTCACCAGCCTCTCGAAGTGGATTTTGCAAACTTAAAACAAGCATTCAGGAGGTCTTCGACTTATGACCACAATCAAGCCCAAAATTTCTGTTGTTAAATGAGATATTTGTTAGGTGGGTTTTGCCCCATTTTATTACCTTGTCACAGTTGTTAAATGAATCGCTGCAGTTAAGTTAGCAACACGGTTGTTAAGTGAATCTGGCTCCTCCCATTGACTTTGCTGGTTAGGAAGTTACAAAAGGTGTTCACATGACCTTGGAACACGGTTGCCCCCAGGTGTCTGAATTTGGATCACGTGACCATGGGGGATGTGGCAAGGGTCGTGTGAAAAACAGTCAAAAGTCACTTTTTTTCAGTGC
The DNA here is from genome assembly GCF_016545835.1 of Crotalus tigris. Lineage (NCBI taxonomy): Eukaryota > Metazoa > Chordata > Lepidosauria > Squamata > Viperidae > Crotalus > Crotalus tigris. Next base: position 156,760 of record NW_024096550.1, read on the forward strand.
TGTTGTAACTTTGAATACTCGTGACCACTACAGATTAAGGTCCAGGAGTAGCTGTACTGCGATTCTGCAAATAGTAACTAGGTAAAATCCGATTCTGCCTTCCTCTGGACACAGAAACATTGGCCCCTGGAAAGGCAGGAACCAGGAAATGAAACTGTTACTTTCAGTACAGCAAAACACCAGCTGCAATCTGCTCTTATTATAAAACCCATCACATCTCACTTTAAATCTCTATTGGCAAATCACACTTTTCAGAATGGCATATTCAAATATTTATCAAAAGTTATTTTCACCCTGCAAATATCAGTAATGAGTGAGGTTTTTAACAAAGTTTTCCAAGCTTGACAAACCTGAAAAAAGGGAGTGATGGCGGGAGAAAAAAAGAAAAGCAGGTCCATCCTTATCACAAGTTTTGACAGGCTGATGGAACAGCCGCCATTCAGGGGCCGCCAAGACCTCAGCTTCCTCTTCCTGGGAAAAAGGGTGCCGATGGGGACGACAGAAGGAATGCAGGAAAGCACCGGGAACAGCAGTGAAAAAAGGGAAGCAAGAAAGCAGATACAAGGCAAAGGAGGAAATGCGGTGTTTCATTGGAACTAAGCATTTGGAAGAGGCAGTCCAGGATTTGGGAAAGAAGATACTTGAAGGCTATCGTGCTAATTAAGGAAGCCAACATGCAGCTACAGTATACCATTCACTAACCACGTAAGGGACTGTGATTTTAGTCTATGCATATTTTCTGGAGAGAACGCAGGACCCCGCGATTATATTTCCGCAAACTGTACCGGCTTTTCCCTTAACTAGAAGGTGGAAAGTATCTCCACTCACATGAGAAACAGTTGCAACAATTCAAGTTCAAAACAGATGTTCTGAATTTGTTAACCACCCGCTTTGTGACCACCCTGGGGGTTATCTGAGCTGCTTTCACCTATTGGTTGCTTTGGGAGGAAAAAAGCATGAGCATTTAGCACTGCCGCCTTATTATATGTATAATAAATAAAAGAAATCTAAAGTTATCAGAACAGGAAATGGAACGTTTAGAACTTTTAAAATCTTTTAAACTGACAAATTCTGCACATCACTACTCTCCAACACAAAACACAGAAGGCCAAGCTGTGAAGGCCAGATGGACAAATGCCTGGTCCTCTTCGGCCTGGGCTGACCAGGGTCTGCTCCTCGCACTCCATCCAGGCCACCGGCAGAGACACCGGCAGGGCCCCCAGGAGCCCAAATCCAGGCTCCCGTCCGGCACGCCTGGCGCCCACCCCACCCCCACCCCCCAAACGGGCCACCCGCTGTACGAAGACGACGCCCCGGCCTTTCGGCCTCCTGCAGCTCCGAAAGGAGGGAGGAGGAGAGGCCGCTCCCGCTCCCTCCTGCTCCTCCTGCCGGGGCTCCTCTCTCCGGACCTCCCTCCCTCCCTCCCTCCCTCCCCCTCGGCCGCCCCCAGCCCCCCCCGGGATGCGAGGGAACCGCCTTCTTCCAGGGCCGGGCCGGGGGATTATTGGGGGTGGGTCTCCTCCTCGTCCTCGTCCCCCCCCCGCAGAAAGAGAGGCCGAGGGGGCGAGCGAGGGGAGCCCCCCGGCGCCCTCCCCCCGCAGCCCAGTCCCGCCGGGCCCCCCTCCCTCGGCCTCGAGCGAAGCCCCCCGCCCGCCCGCCCGCCCTCCCCGAAGCAGCAGCGGCAGCAGCAGGAGGAGGGGGAAGAGGAGGAGACCCCTCGCCCCCCTCTCTGCCCCCGCGGACCCCCGCAGCCCCGGCCTTCCCCAGCCCCGCGAGGTCCCCGGGCGGAGCGGCCTACGCGAGGCCGGGGCGCCTGCGGGGCCTCCTCCTCCTCCGCCTCGGCCCTCCCTTCCCGACACTCACCACCTCGCGGGCCCGGGCGGAGAAGCCTCCCCGTCCCCCGGGGGCTCGCCTGGGCCACAGGGCGGCCGGCTCGGCTCCTCCGGGAGGGACGCCCAGCGCCTTGTTGCGCGTCTTCACCGTCTTCACGGAGGCCTTGAAGAGCGCCGTGATGTCCGCCGCCGCCGCCATGACGCGGGCAGGGAGGGGAGGGGCCCCTCGCAGTCCTCCCCCCCCCGCTCCTTCCGGCCCAAAGGGGAGGGGCCTGCCCTCTTGCCGGGCGGGGGGAGGGGGAGCCTGGGGTGGGGGAGGGGTGGGAGGGGAGTTTGGGCGCCCCGGAGGGGGTCCGGCCGAGAAGGCCCCCCCCGCGGACCCCGATCCCCCGGGTGGGGCGGGGGAACTTCCCGGGCAGCTCCTCCTCCTCCTCCTCCTGAGCAGATGGGGGGACCGGAGGGGGGGGGGCGCTGCGCAGCATCTTTGGCTACAGGGATTTGTCTGAGGACTGCTAAGTTGTCCTCCACTTACAACAGCTCATTCAGTGACCTTTTAAAGTTACACCAGCACTGAAAAAAGTGACTTATGACCGTTTTTCACACCTTTGCGGCATCCCCGTGGTCATGTGATCAAAATTCGGAGGCTTGGCAACTGACTCACATTTATGACAGTCCCGGGGTCACGCGATCCCCTTTTGAGACCTTCTGATAAGCAAAGTCTCAGAGGAAGAACGTTGGCTTCGATTTGCACAAAGAATTATATATTCTTTTGTAAACTATAAGATACAATCCCAGGGAATTACGCTTTACTGCTTTAGTGATGATCCCCATTGTTCAGAGACACCAGTCGTAGCAAATAATAATAATAATAATAATAATAATAATAATAATAATAATAATAATAATAATAATAATAATAATAAAAAAAAAGTTGGAAGGGGCCTTGGAGGTCATCGACTCCAACCCCCTGCTCAGGCAGGAAACCCCATACCATTTCAGACCAATGGCTGTCCAGTCTCTTCTTAAAAACTTCCAGTGTTGGAGCATTCACCGCTTCTGGAGGCAGGTTGTTCCACTGGTTAATAGTTCTAACTGTCAGGAAGTTTCTCCTTAGTTCTAGGTTGCTTCTCTCCTTGATCAGGAACCAAGTTATTTTTCCCTGATCCAGTAATAACATTGTGTTTTATTTGTTCCATACTTTTCTGGCATGGGAAGATTAGCTCGCAATGGTCAATCTTAATACTAAATTTTATTTTAGAGAGAGATGGCTTACTCTGCTCCCTCGAAATCAAGGTTTGTCAGCAAAAGAAACAATCCTTGAACATTGTTAGGAATTTTTTTTCTTTTCTCAGTAATATCAGATGCAGTTCTGTTCAAAATAAGCTGAGTTAATTTTGTAGAAGTGAAAACCAATTATTTTCAGGAAAGCTGGCAAACATCTTGCTTATCAAACTCCCTGAACTTTGTGCAGAGCACGCAAGAAACAAGACCCTCGTGGGCTCTGTTGGGAAGCATGGGGCTTGTACTCCAGAGTCTTCTTGAAATGGATGGCAGCAGCCCAGGAGGTCTGGCTCGCTCCCACGAGGTTTGCATACTTGTGTTCACAATCCATTTTTGCATCAAGCAGGCTTCCCATGCTGCTTTTCTATCTCTTTATTTGTGTCTTGGACGAAGATGTGGAGAAACTGCCTTTTGAATTTGCAGGTTGAGAGACACAAATGAGAGCTGCTACTTTAGAAGAGGAAAATATATATCAACATTACACGGATAGATAAGGGTTAGAGAAACAGGCTGAAAGTAAAGGTATGTTAAGCAGGGGCAGAGTTCTTTGCTTAGGAATGAAATGCACACCTGTAGGATGGGAAATGCCAAGATGTTCCCAAGGGGGAACCTCAACAACCTCACCCCGAAAGAAGAGGAAGCTGCAGCAAGAAACAAACTCTTCACTTGTCTGTTTCACTATGGTGACATCCCAACTTTAAGTACAGACATTTTACACAAAGAATGAAAAGCCTGGGAGACATTTTGCCACTTGCAAGATGAAATGGGGAAAAGAGGCAAGCGTTTTTTAATTTTGCTCTCAGTTCTGGCCCAATTCCAGGTTTAGAAAGGTTTTGTTTTCAGTTCCACAAACAACACCAAATCCATGCAGAATCATCAGGATGAGATGAGGCTGCACTAGACTTGCATTAAGGCTACTTGAGCACAACGTCTTCGCTTCCTTCCTATGTTGGATTCAGCAGGTGGAACCATCGCATGCCCTGCTCAACATACATCAAGTTTTATGTACATACATAAATCAATAACGGACATTATGCAAGGAAGATGGGCAGTTAAGAAATACAAAATATAAGTAAGTATGCCAGGATACAAAAGATCTTAATGTTTCGATTTTTGCTGTAGGTTTTTTCCAAACTTCAAGTATTCATGAATCAATCCAACCAGAATTCTACATTTAGAGCAGTGTTTCTCAGCCTTGACCATTTTAAGGCATGTGGACTTCAACTCCCAGAATTCCACAGCCAGCGTTAATGGCTGTGGAATTCTGGGAGTTGAAGTCCACATGCCTTAAAATGGTCAAGGTTGAGAAACACTGGCTTAGAGCCTGAGATCACCAAACTCTTTCTTCAGTTACCCGTCTCCATCGATCAGTTGGATCATCCATCATCTGTGGTCTTTCTCCACACACACACACACACTCTGTCACTGAAATATTTATATCTCCAGTCAGACTTTAGAACAGAACGGAATTACTATAGAATAGGACGGAATTCTTTATTGGCCAAGTGTGACTGGACACATGGAAATCTCAGCAGACATAAATTTTGTCACTTGGAGGAGGAGAAGGAGGAGGAAAGGCTGCCTCCTCCCTCCAAACGAAGTTTATTCCTGTCCCCAGGCCACCCCTGGTCTGCCGGGGCCTGGGGAAGCCAGAAGGGAACGTCTCCCCTGCCTGCCTCCCCCTCCACGACTGGCCTCCGAAAAGGGTCTCTTGGAAACCCCACCCGAGGGAGTTCTCCTTCTGGAGAAGGATCGGGGGGGGGGCTCTCTGGAGCGCCGGCCAGAGCTGCCAATAAAAGATGGGGCCCCCAGACCCCTTTGCAAGTTTAAACGGGAGCTTTTCCTGGAATTCAAGTCGGGAGGGAAAAAAGAATCGGTGTGTTTGTGGGGCCACTAGAGGGAGCCGAAAGAAACAAACAGCCGAGCCGAAAGAGTCTCCGTATTGCAAGCGCCGTCCCTAAAGCCCGGGCGTTTGTCCCCTGACCCGGCGACGCGGAGGTAGCCCGGGGCGCCTCCGGGGCCGGCCAGGGGGTTCCGGCCCCTGCGTGTTTGCCCCTGGAGCAGCTGCCGGTCTCCCCCCCGGAGGCTGCCCTGCAGGAGACACGAGTTGCCTGCGCCGGTCTCCTCCTGCCTTCTCTCCCCTCCCAGCAAGGTGGCCTAGTGGGAACCCTCCCCACTCGCTCCAGGGGCCCCGCGCTCTCTGGGGGCCTGAAGCTCCCGGGGCAGGGCCGTCTGGCAGGCATCTGCCCCGCCTTCCCAGGCCAAGGCTCGCTCTTCTCACGGTAGCCCCGAGCCGCTGTGGATGCCTCACAAGGGCCGGGGAGCCCCAGCCAAAGGGCGGATGATTGAGCTGCGAGCCCTGCAGGCGCTCCTGGGCAAAAGAGGCGAGGAAAGCGGGCTCTGCACGGGGTGACGGGGACGGGTGTGAGTGTAAGGGGGGGGGGGGGAGAACGCGGCTGAAGGGCCCTTCGCTCTGCTGGGCGGAGGGGGCTCAGGCCCACCCTTTCTTAGGAGGAGAAAAGCAGAACAGAGACAGCAACAATGCCTTCTTTTGTTTGTTTAATTTGATGTTTATTTGAATTCTTTTGTTACTGGTCATTTGGCTTACCCTCTGAAGTATGATACCATCGAAAACACTGGAAGAAGAGGAGGAGGAGGAGGATTTTGGCAAACTGTGGCTATAGAGCCCCTAGGAAAATAACAATCATCCGTGGTGGATATAATGAGGAGGTGTCTTATTACATAATTGAGGAGACAGTCTTGGTTATAGGCATGTTGGTTCACTTTTCACACTAAATTAATCGTAATAAGCATCTGCTTTGAATAAAGAGACTTTTGTGATAATTCAACCGTGAACTCTCTGGAAGCCCAAACAGTTTTGCCTCACTTTCTCAGTCTGGATTGCTCTTTTGAAATGTTCCTTCTTTGCTTTAGGATAATCACCGTGTTAACATGAACTGATTAATCCCATCAGCCTAACATTGATATTATGACTGAAGTGGACATTTTCCAGCAAATTTCTGGCGATGACACCATCGGTTTCATCACCCGCAGCTGAAGAAACTCAGTGGTGCTTACAGCATCGTTAGCTTCACGTCTGCACAGAAAACCCTAAGCGACAACGCGTGTGCCCTTCCCTCTCCTAGAGGTGCGTCGTGTCGCGCCCTGCTCTGGGAGACGAGAGCGGGGCACTCCGATGGCCACTGCGGCAATTACATCAACGGCGGGAATGGGATCCGCTGGGAAGATGCCCCGCGCAAGTTCCAAATTAGGACTGCGGGAGCCCTTTCCCCAAATCCAGACTACCGCCAGAGAGAAGCAGAAATGGGGGTCGGGGGGAGGCGTGACTGTCGGTCTGGACCTGGGAAGGCTCACTCGGATGGCCTTCTGGGTGGGGTGTGCAACAGCAGGCTGGGTTTTGTTCCCTGGACCGGGGTCCTCTCGCCCTTGTTGCGACCCCCCTCGGAGCCTTCCTTCTTAGGGCGGGCCAGCTCTCCTGCAGCATCAGGCGCGGCTTTTCTCCAGCTTCCCTTGCTGGCTTCGCTGTTAGCACCAGCCGGATGGCACAAGAGATCCTGCCAGCTCTCAACTTGTTTAGGAGGCAAAGTGTTACAAAAAGAGGTGCTGGAGAAAAAGCAGAAAGCCTTAACCACCCGGACAGCCGTGAGATTTGCACTTCAAAGGGAATTCCAAAATGGGGAATTTGTGTTAGGTGTCAGACTATATCAAATCTTCAGGGACAAAGCCGGCGTTTGTTTGTTTATTCTTTGTTAAATAGGTTTCTATGGCTGCCCAACTCAGCCACAGGGACCTCCGCTCCCCAAATAAAAGGCCAGGAGAGCCCACGCTGTCCCTTCTTGCAGAACTTGGGCAATCCAAGGAAGACGATCCTATTTTCCTCAAGAAACAGGATGGTTTGATTAAGGTTACCACGAACGCTCCACCCTCACCTGTGACGTATTTCTTTATTCCTGCTCTTTGCCGGGCTCAGCTGCCCATTTGAGGCTGCAACTTCTCTCTGGTTAGTGGCTCAGGTCTTCTAGGCTGACTTTGGGGATTTCTTCTTTCTTATCCGTCCACAGCTGAGCCGGAGGAGGAGATGGTGGCATTGGGGGACGGGGGGGGGGTTTGAGGTTTTGTGCCATTGGTGAATTTGGAGGTTGCCCTCGAGCCCACAGGGCCAAGACGCTTCTTTTACCATCTGGAGATAACGGTTGCCGAAGGTAAAAGAACTCCTAAACTATGTACAAAAGGAAATTAATGTTGATTTTGTTCTTACATTATAGCTTCCAAGCCATTAGCAGTCTCCCCACCTTCCTCCTTTCAGTCATAAGCCCAGCGAAGATTCCCCCGACCCAGTTGGCCCCTTATTAGCAAACCGGGCACGGCCTTTGTGTGGGGGGGGGCAGAGTTTCATTTCCACCACTGCCTGAGCGACCTTTTACTGCCTCTTCTTCTGGGGGGGGGGGATATTCCTTTCTCTCTCCGGCAACATTTCGGGACGCTTCCCAACCCTCCCACCTACCTTCTTTCCGCGAAAGAGGAGCGAGCGCACCGCCCGGCCCGGGTCAACCTCCAGCTCGGCCGGGAAGGCGCTGGGTCCGAGCCGGCGGCCAGGGCCGCAAGGATGGTCTGCCGCGCCTTGCGGGGGGCCGTTCTCGGCCGGCCGTGGGGTTCCCCACTCAGCCCCACCCCACCCCCGGCACTCGGCTGTCCAGGGTCCCGGCAGCGCCGGGCGGGGGCGAAGGGTCGGCAGCCTCGGGAGGCGGCGCGGAGCCCGGCTCTGCCCTCTCGGCCAGCGCGCTCGTCGGCCTGATTAGCACTTCAAAGCCGGGCCTCTCGCCCTCCCTCCGCAAAGGCAATTGGGGGGGGAGGGCGTGTCCGACGGAGGGGACAGGGCGCGAGGCGTCTCCCTTGATCCCTTTGTGGGCAGCGACAGTGATGGAGGCGAGGGGACGGCCGCCTACCTGCCCCCGGGATTGGCCCGGGCTGAAAGGAAGAAGGGGGTATAATTAACTGAGAGTTAATAACGGCCCCGTTGGGTGTCCGAGGAACACAATGGGGGAGGCTGCCCCAAAGGAACAAAGTGATGGAAACTCCTTTGACAACTTAAACGGGAGAGGCAACTGTGTAACGAGCTGACAGTTGAAAAAGAGCTGGCTAAAGAAGTGGGGGGGGGCGCTTTAAGGAGAGCAAAGGAATTCCTAGAAGGGGACACTGAGGAGGCACCGACAGTAACCCCGAAAGTGAGGGAGGGAGGGTGCTTATCTAGGAAAAGGAACCTTTCCAGAGGACTGTTATCACCTACTTTAGGTCTTGCACGTTTCTTTATCCCTGGAATGAGCCCCTGGATCACCCCTGGGTGAGCAGCAGCAGCAGGGAGAGAGGGGTTGGGAGGCCCCTGGGTGCCCCACATTAAGGCACCTAAAGGTTCGGGGCAGGGACCACTCAGCCTGGCTGCAGATCTGCCAAAATCCCAGATCCCAACAGGGGATCTCACCCACCTTCTTTGGGATCCTGGTATTTTCTCCTGACCTGTCCCCACAGCCAGGGGCACAAGGATGGTCTGCCGCATCTTGCGGCGTGCCGGTCTCCTTCTATAAATTAATGGCACGCTTTTAAAGGAGGATTTCTCTGTTTAGGGTGTTCTCCTCGGGGGTTTTCTTGTGATATCTGTTGAATCTTGCATTTCTGGGCAAGAAAAGGCAAAGTGCCTCTCAACTGAAGAGGCTGAATGGGTGGAAGGGGGACGGTGAGATCCAACTGCACTGAAAAAGATTAGAGCGAAATCGTCGTTCCTCCTTCCAGAACAGCTCAAATTCATACACAAGTATTTGCTATATACAACAATATTTCAAATGCAAATAAAAAACAAACTCACCAATAGTCTAAATAAGCAGTTAAAGATTACAAACTAAGCAGTGAAACACTACAGACTAATAAAATCAGTAAATGTGTATCATCCATTAAAAAGACTTTAAAAACATGAAGACCTTAACAATTTATGAAAAAGTTGGAAATGTTTTAATTCACCTATCTAATGTTTAAGGATTTTAAAACACAAACATCTCAAAATGCAGACAAATAGATTAATATTTTTCCTTTGCTTTGCTTTGCTTCCATATCAAGTATCTATTTTGAATCCGTTTAAAGAGCTTGAGAACCAGAATCTTAAACTTCTCTCAGAGGTGAACTAGAAAATTGGAACGTGTGAATTAGAGGGTGGTTTGTTTTTTCCAAGAGTAACTTCTGGCTGAAAGACTGAACAAAGACAAAGTGATGCCTCTCAGCCAGGTTACTAAAGCAAATGCTTGGGGAGAGCTTGGGCCACAAAAGAGAACAAACAATTCATTTGTCAATCAAGTGAAACCAGACGGCTATTGCAAACATTAATATGAACCTGAAACTTACATGTTTTGCACACATAATGAGAAGGCAAAGATTCCCAGAGAAGATTTTGATGGTTAGAAAATTTGAGAGCAGATAAAAGAAGGCCAGGGATACTATGACTGAGGGTACAAGCAAGCTTTTTCAGGAACTCTGAGTTGGTATTGGATAGTCCTTCCAACTGATGTCAGGCAGGCCATGAAAAACATGGTTTTGTGGTTTTATGACTGAATCACAACTACAAAACCATATCTCAACTGTAACAATTCAGATGACCACTAGATGGCAGCAATCAACTAGCACTTTCTATATCTAGTTACTGCCATCTAAAGGATAGCTGGATTTTTGCAATCCGAATAGGGTAGCGCTATTTTAATTACAGCTCTAATACCGGTATAAGGAAATTAGCACTGCTCTATTATGTTACAGGATGCCTGTTATTTATATTTGCCAGTATTCTCACAACTGCATTTGTAATTTGTGGATCTGTTGGAAGGGCTGCCCATAGAAAATACATTGCTAACACCAGCCTGAAAGATTACCCTGGCAAGGATCCTCTGGAGTCAAGTACCATTATTCTGAAATACCCCAGAGTGACATCCCAGCACATCTTTGTGCATGGTGCTTATTTATTTAGAGTATGGCATACGGTGTCAGGGAAAACTACAAATGGTAGACCCAGTGCAGTTCCCACAGCCTCAGTTGCTACCTTCATTCTGTTCAACACTTGCTTGCCTGTCCTTGGTGCACCGCAGGGAGTGAAGTAGCTCACGCCAGCTGACCAGCTCAAGTTGCTGGCTCTTCGGGGCTCCTCCGCCGGCCTCACCTCACCTTGTGTTGCCTTGCCTCGCGTGTCTGGCCAGATCCAGTGCTGGCTTCTGCTCTCCACATACATGGATGCAGCCAGGCTTTTACCACCAAAGTGATGCCCACTTATCTACTTGCAATATTGCATGCTTTAGAACTGCTGGGTGGGCAGGAGCTGGGGACCGAGCGGGCAGGAGCTCACCCCATCTCAAGGAGCCGGACTCGAACCACTGGGGTGGAGACCATTTCTGGTTGGCAGTTGCAGCTGGCACTGCTGAGATATATAAACCAAAATGTATCTATTTGTGTCAGAGGACAGATAGTGAATGTCTCATCAAACAAACACTATTAATATTATTTTGTATACTTACCAAATTTGTTAGTCCATTCACTACATAACACCTCTGAGTGGCATATAGTATTAAAAGCAAATTGACCCAATAAGGAACCAAAAAGAGTGATCAGTGCCCAGGTACAGCAAAACAACCTTTAGTGTACAAAATGCCCACCGAGGGCCTGCTGCCCACCCACCCATTATCCCAAGCGAAGGGGAAAGAGGTCTGGGCAGGGCCCACTTGGATCCCTGGGGGAATGGTGTCCCAGAGGGCAGGGGCTGTGAAGAGAAGACCCTCTCCTTGGCTCCCCTCACAAGGGCTTACACGATGGGACTCTAAGCAGACCAACCGTGGGCAGACATGGAGACAGAGGGCCCCTTGGAGAAACCTTTTTTTAAACTACTTTATTAGGGCATTCTCACCAGGCACAGGCGCATCCATTCACACATGCATGGAGCAGCTACCCAAAAGGAAGAGAAGTGACCACAGAGAGATCAGGGAGGGGACCTCTCCCTTGCAAGCAGGGAAAAGGATCCCAGAAGCTGTAGCTGGAGAGCAACAGCAGAGAACAGTTGAGGTCAACCTGATCTGGCAGCAGAGGACCTGTGACCTCTCCCCCTCACCCCCTCGCCCCCCCCCCTCCGTGGAAGGAGAAGAGGATCCAAGCTGCCATCCTTTCCTGCCAGGGATGAGGCCCTGCAGTGGTCCAGGCTCCCCAAAGGGGTCTCTCTCTCTCTCTCTCTCTCTCTCTCTCTCTCCCCCTCCCTCCCTCCCTTTCCCCCCCTCTTTCACTCTCCCTCTCTCCCTCCCCTCCCCCCTCTCTCTGTACCTGTCAGAGGATATTAAGGATCTGGAATAAATATTTTTTCCAAAATGAATGCAGAGCTGAGAAAGCCAGACTCCAGCAGCTTTCAGCCAGCAACAGGAGACCCGAAAGAAATACTCATTATGGGAAACGTGGACAGATGACCCTTTTCCTCCATCTTCATAGGGTGCCCTAGAGCTGACCACTGAAGCTCCTGGCAGCTCATCACTTTCCATGTTTATGAATTAGCGGTGTGTTAAGTCACAGTTTTAAGATAAATAAAGAACAAGAGTTAAAAAAAAAAAAGGCAGCCCACCAAAATTGTTCCAGATGCGCCCATTTTTGCTGATTACCGAGTCCGGGCCAGGAAGATGAAACGGAGCCTCGTCAGCAGAGAGTAGACTTTTATCTCTGCCAGGGAGATAAACAAACATGCTTGGTTGGTAGTCATTATTTACAAGAAGAAATTAGATCAGTTTTAACACTTAGACACTGATGTGAAACCTGTATTATCTGGCCATTGTTCAAAGATCTCAGTAACTTTCTTTTGGAAAGCTCCAACTGTTTTTCTGCGCTTCCTTGTTTAGTGAAGACTTTCCTCAGATTTCGTTTGGAGTTCCTCCCGCTGCAGTGTCCTGAATCCGTGCTTCCGTCTCCCGCAGGAGGACACTCTCTGCTCCGTCTGCTGTTATTTCAGAGGGAGAACCCCTCTGCCTGAGCAGCCTCTTTCCCAGGCCACAGCAAAGAGCAAACAAGCCCAGGGCTTCAACTCGGCCGGGGGTGACTTGTAGACGCAACCAGGAGGATCCCTTGACAGGGAACTGTTTTCCCAGGGCCTTTTCCCCAGCTCTTTTGCTGAAGTCCCAGCCTGGTCCAGAGTCTTGGTGTTCCCTGGTGACCAAGTGCTAACCAGGCTTGATCCTGGCTGAATCCCAGGCAGGACTGCCAGATGTTGCTGCTGCAGTTTAGCAATATTTGGATGGGGAACCATGTGGAAAACTGAGGTACCTTGGGAAATTCCGGAACATCCGAGGAGAAGAGTGGCAAAGCATCAAGACAGGAGCGACTTGAAGGGGGTTTTATTTACTACTGTACACACAGCGGGCACTTCTTAAAATGCTCTCATGGGCCCTGCCCTTCCCTGGTGGGGCCACATAGCCATCCTGGAGGTGTTTTACAGCCGGCCAGCTGGCTGGGGATAAAGATAAAATCTCCATCTTTCTTCTGTCCAACAGTGACCTGGCTTCTCGCTTCTTCAAATAGCAGCTCTTTGAGCCCTGAGCAATTTCTCTACTTCTCACAACCTAATAATGAAATTTGCCTCAGTATTTGAGTGACAGATTTTGATGGCTAACTTCCCCAATGAAAATAACTAGAAACAATTTCCCAGTTGATTTAAGCACAACATTCTTCAGTGGCGAAACATACCTTGGCTCCAGGACAAAGGCTTCCCAGGGAGCCTCTGCTCCCCCCTTTTGGACCTGCTCTTTTTGCATTGGACGGAGAAGTCTGAAAACCCACCGGCAGCCCATCCAGAAGGGTAACCTGGGGAGTAGAAATGGAGCCCCCAGGCTGAGGGCCTCGTTCGGAGTTGGGGGGGAGAGCTTTGGTCCAAACTAACTGCCAGAAGAGAGGCTTGGCGGGGGGGGGGGGGAGAATAAAGCAAGGGTCCTCCTTGAAGGAGGCAGGCAAGATTTTCAGTTTTCAGCCCCACACTCTGGACCCAGAGGTAGGCTTGGGCCTTTACCTCCTGATGTTTGGGAAACACGTCCGGCCCTTCCTGACCGTGAAGATTTTGAGCTGACCTTCTGATCACTTCTCTATCGCTCATCATCCACCACACAGAATCCATGACTGAGAAGTATATAAATGTGCTGTAGTAAATTAAAAGACTACTTTAGTATAGTTTTTTCAGCAGAGTAACACTTTAGAATGCCAAAAACCCATGGCAAAGAGCTGTTAGAGACAATATTGTTGCTTGAGATGAAAGTTGGAAGATTAAATTTAAATCTTCCAAAATTAAAATAAAACACAAAATATTTATAAAATAAATAAATAAAATCCTTATAAAGGGAGAAAAGATCTAGCAAACTGCACTACAGGTGATAATAAGAAGCAACTGATTCTAGCTTCTTCATAAATTGGCATTTTTGATCTATTGCCAAAACGTTGCATTAAATTTTTGAAACACAAAGTTGTATTCTTATGCCACTGTGAAATGGCGTGCACGGAGGAGCATGCCAGCTAAACCAGAAGCACTAAGGACCACAGCAGAGAAGGCGCATCTCCTGGTTCCCGCCAGGTGAGGTCCCTTGGCTGACCGGACCCCCCCCCAACATGTGCAACCTGTGGAATCAAATTGGATGGGGAGAAAACGATGGGGAGAAAAGGGTCCATCAGATAACCTGGCTCAAGACCCGGAGAGCTTTAAAGGTGACAACCAGCACTTGGAATTGCATCCAGAAACACCCTGGCAGCCAATGCAGCTCGTGCAGCAGTGGTGTGTTACGTGGGTGAAATATGTGGCATTTTTTACTACTTGTGCAACCGCATTTTTCAATAGTTGATGCTTCCGGATGCTTTTCAGGAGGAGACCCAAGTAGCACCTGCTGTGGTAATCCAGAGGAAAAAGTTATGACTGGCCGTGAGCAGAGGCTCTGGGTCCGGGAATGGGTGCAGCTGGTTCTGCCCTCTCCCCCTCCCCCGAGGTTGCCAAGGCCCTCCTGGCCGCCACGCTTGCCACCTGCCCTCCTAGCAGGACTCTGCCTTGCCTGGTTAAAGGAAACCGCCTCTGAGGGCAACCTAAGGGGCTTCTAGGCAGAGCAGGGGTGGAGCAGAGCCAGGGAGGGGCAGGAGGGAGGCTCCCGGGTGACTCTGGGCCAACCTACCTCCCAGGGCGATGGGAGGGGAAAGTTGGAGGAGGTATCTATGTTGCCTTGAGCATACTGTATATCTAATAAAACTTATAATAAATAAAAACAAATATATTGCAGTTCTTGATGAGATTTCAAATAAACCTCGAGGACCTGAGCAATTTTTCTTTTGTTGGACTTAGCAGGGCAATCAAACAAGGATTATATAGGATGCAATTGAAAACAACAAATGGCTCCAGGCAGACAGATTGGCAGCACCTGAATTCTCCTACCTTTTAACCAAGTTGGCAATTTTTGCATTGAAATTCCTGATTGAATCTTTTCATCAAACATCAAAACCCCAGGTTGCACTGGCTTATGAAATGCCCTCAATTGTTGTTAGTAGACTTTAATCACACCAGTCTGGTTTGAGTCTAAAAAGGCTTTTGTTCTTCATTCAGTCTCAATGCAGAGGCAAGTCTTTCCTGACTTTTATGGCTGAAGTGCTAAAGAAAAGTCCCTTTAAAGCTGTGAAAATCAGCTACCTTGGGGATGCCATCTTTTGCCTGGAGCAGTGGAATGAGAGGACATTAACATGCTTTAAAACTAACACTACAGAATATCATATTCACACACACACACACACACACACAGATAAGCTACAATAAAACTTCAAATGAAAACCATAGGTTTTTTAAAAATAAAATATGCATTAAAATTGGTAGGGGAAGCCCGCTGGAAACTTCTCTCTGCCAAAAGTTCAGAGACCATTTTAAATCTCATCTCCCGGAGAACTGTGATCAGGAGAGAACGTTCCATACATGCATTTGTCTGGTCCAAGCTAGGATGATGCTACATGCAACGTCACTGTGCAAATGATGTAACTTGCATGGTCTCCTCATGACTCCTGCGACCTGCCCCTTGCCCCTTACGGGCCTGGGCGGGAGAGAGTGAGTTGGATGCACTGCCACAAACTCTGGGCAGCTTGTAGCACAACCTACTACAGGGACTGAAGAATACTTTGAGCACAGTAACCTCCAGCGACATAGTTTACTTGGCAAGGAAATGGCTGGGGGGGGGGAAGGGGAGGGAAGCCCTGGACTCCAGGGCCTCTTATCCCCAATTGCATTGGCCAGCTTATGTCCCAGCACAGCAACCGCCTTGGTGAAGCAGGATTGGGGAAATTCCCTAAATGATGATCTGTACAGGATCCTAAACCTGAGCAGGAGGAAGGGGGAGGGGGCCACGGGGATCCAGTTGCTGTGGCTTTCACTGGAGAGCTGGAGAAATGGTCTTCAGGCGCATTAAGGGCGGCTATTTCTCAAGCTATCCAAAGGAAAAGGAAAAGGACTCCTTAGGAGCCAAGGTCTGAGCCAGTCTCATGACCTAGAGGCATTTTCCTCTTTGGCTAAAGAAGTTGCTATTTTTTTTTCTTTTATTCCATTTGTTGGAAAGTTTTATTTTTCCTTATTGTATTGCACAATAGTGAACTTTCAGCCCACATTTACTTGATTTGTAAAATTAAATTAGCTTTCATGCATTAGCCACAATGATATTCAAAGCCCTAGGTTTACTTAAGGTTTACTTTGTGGCTCCTGATTAAATAAACCTAAAGTATGCAAGTTGTAAAGTCAATGCCAAAGGGGATGTTTTTTCAAGCAAATATCTATATATTCAAGCCACCAAGAATAAACAAAATAGATACCGTATTTTCTTTGCTGTCAAATCTCAAGCAAAGTGGTATTGATTCTGTCCATGCATACTTTCCCAGATTATTTTGAACAGCACTATAAATACGTCACATTCTTTTAGCCTTTCCAGCAAAATCAGCCAGGCTTTTTCTGTATGTTCTCTCATCAAGCGCACGTTTCCTATGGCCTATTTAAATGGTAGCTTTAAAATCAGTTCTCCTGATTGGAACCACACCGTTTAGAGGCTGAAGCAGAGGCTTTTCCAAGGGCAGCCACTAGAGCCCCTTCAGAGGGGGAGAGGGCTGCCTGGGCCCAGCGAGCGGCAGGGCTTCCGACTGCTACGGCCAGGGCCCTCCTGTCTGACCAGGGACTTTGGCCATTCCCAGGGGGCTGTGGGTTGGAGCAGCTAGGAGCCCCCTTTCTAGAGCTTAAAGGCTCAGAAAGGTCTGGGAAATGTTTCAGTGTTCTATCTGAGTGGCTGCCCACTCTCCTGCTGGATGTTTAGAACGGGTAAAATGGTTGGGACGATTGACTGCCTCAGTTCTGTTAAGCAATGAAATTGTCTGACTGGTTTGGGATCAATACTCATCTCTCACTAGATCACTAAATGTGCGTTTGTTGGTGCAGCTCAGGCAGAGGCTGAGAACCTGCTGAACTTATGGCACCCTCTGAGTGCATTTGCTGTGACAGTCCTATTGTGGGTCTTTTGCCCTTGGCTTCACACTTGCCTCTTCTCCCTCGTCCAGCATGTCTGAGAGATGCCTGGGAACGCCGGTCTCTGAGTCAGAGATGTCAGCTGCCTTTTGCAATTGGCAGGGGGTGATTTTGTCAATGCCATGTGTGTGTGTGTGTGTGTGTGTGTGTGTGTGTGTGTGTTCAAGCGGTGCTCCAGATTATTTTGGTGATTGCACCTAAGGCGCCTAGGACTGCTGCCGCCGCCTTTGCTTTCTTTTACCACAATTCTTCTTCTGTATTTGTATTTTGTGATTTTCTCCAGTTCTCTTCTATGCTGCTCTCTCCAGTTACTGCAACTTCCACTGTCCAGACTTCTTTTTTTTGTCTTTCTTGCAAACAAGTATTAAGTCTGGGGGTGTTGTGTGGCAGATGCTTTTCTGTTTGATTTCTAAAGTCTCAGAACACTTCAGCTACTTCATTTCCTATTACTTGTCTATTTCATGGTCCCACCAGCTGTTGCTTGCAGGCAAATGATATTTGTTGCAAACATTCCAACGCACCATTGTTGCTGTTTGTCATGCCATTGTTTGTAGTCAGTTTCTGCCCTCTTTTTAAAGTAGCTGACTAGGCAGCCCATTGTTTCTTCAGCTTCTTTGCAGGGAGGGCATCTGCTGTCTTCCCAAGAGATAATAACAAGGCCTGGCAAGGGCTAAGAGCAAGGAAGTTGAAGAAAGACACAGAGAGGCCAGTTCTAGCTGCACAAGACCAAACTTTAAGAGCAAATGCATACTGTCCTCCGCCCCCTCTCCAAGTTTTCTTACATGGCCTCTCTTGCGAACAGGCCAGCTGAATAACTGGCATCCTCTCCTCCCTTCTTACAGTGGTGGCCACTAGGAGGAGAGGCGGCAAAGGATGCCCAGGTCTTCCCCTCCATCGGCCCCCTTGTTGGTCTTACAACATCAAAAGTTGCCCGGGAACTGGAATCAGGGACCGAGGCCGGATCTCCTCCCTCTCTCTGCCTTCCGAGGGGAAAGCTGAGCTGCTGGACGTCCCAGCTGCTGGACGTCCGCAGGGACCGAGACTGTGGCTATGTTCCACTGAGCACTCGGTGTTTTTGGGGGCTTTGCCTTGTTGTGTGGGACAGCTGAGAAGAGGTCTCAGGCTTCAGTGGCTTTGGAAAGCCTTTCATCTCGCTCAGCGCTGGGCGGGAGATCTTTTTCAGGCATTGCTCCTTTTCCCAGAGAGGTGGGACAGCAGATAGCCAGGGAGGGAGGAGTGTGTGTGTGTGTGTGTGTGTGTGTGTGTGTGTGTGTGTGTGTGCTTGGGGAAAGGACTCTCTTCCACCCTCAGGCTGACCCCTTTTCTTCTCCTTTCGACCAGGGACAAGTAAAAGGTTTGGCTGGCAAGCGTAGCTGTCCTTTTAATTCCCCCCAATTTTATCAGACTGGATCACCGGATATCTCCCAGCTGCTCCGATGCCCTCCGCAGCTCCCTCTGGCAGAAAAAACTTTAAAGCTTTCTTGGTTTTGACAACTCATGACTATTAAGAAGTGACTCAAGAGGCAGCAAGATGTTTGGTTTCTTTCCAGGGTGAGACAACGTCGTCGGCAGGACTCACGGAGAGGCCTCCAGCCAGGAGATCCTCAGCCAGCCTCAACAGAAGGAGCCGAAGGCCAATATGGGGGATCCAGGAACAGGCCTCTTCCTGGCCGGGTTCAAGGTCTCAGCTGAGTGGCAGTGGCAGGAAGTGGGGTGCCCCCTTGGCAGCCCCTGCCCCACCCCAGGAGGCAGGCCAGCAACTGGAGGCAAGGCAAGGGGCCGGCCAGTCCTCTGGGCCCTGCTTCCCCACCTGCTGCCAAACAGGAGGCTTCACCTGGCTACCTCCTGAGTGTCAGGTGGGCTGGAGAGGAGGCCAGCGCTGACAGGTGGTTAGACTGGAAGGCTGAGCCCTTGGTCCAAACTCACTCTGGGGTGGTGCAAGTTATGTAGTAGAACAACTACAGGAAGAAAGGGAAGAGCCTGTTGCTTCTTCCCCTCCCGCTCATCTCACGGGCCAGGAAATAGCGGCAGACCACGTCTCCTCCAACAGCAGGCCCTGTGTGCGGAGCCCAGTCAACGTCTCCGGTCCCTTCCCTCTGCCTGCTGGCGGTGAGGGGGGGGCTCCTGCTTCCAACCCCTCCGGAAAGCCCCTGCTCTTCTTGCCTCTGCTCTGCAGTTGGTAAGAACCCACAGAGAGCTTCCACGAAGCTCTGCGCAAACCGTTTCTCTCATTTGAGTTGAGATAACTTGGCTGTTTCTGTGTGAGCAAGAGAGATCTTGCTTTCTGTCCAAACATGTTCAAGTAATCTGTACTGTTTGTTTCCTGGTAGATACTTGAAGAGGGAAGGGAAGAACCTTCTGGTGGATAGTCTTTAAACTCTTTAAAGTTTGGTTACTTCTCAGGGTTTTTTTTCTGTGTTTTGCATACTACTGCTTCCTCCAAAAGGGAAAAAAAAAAAGAGATGCAGGATATTAAAATTGATCAAAAGCAGGAAAACGATGTACTGCCAACAGCGAGAAAAAACAAGAAATTATTGAGATTTGGCTTGACTCCTATACTTATTTACGCTAAAGTAAACAATGTAAAATGCAGACATGTATAGGATTGCAGTATAGATTTTATAATGGAAGGTTGCTTTTATTTCAAAGTAGATTTACTTTTAAAAGCCCTTGTATACCATCTTCATTTAATTATATGCACTTTTGCTTGAAATCCTGCCTAAAATGGTAAGTTTTTGTAGATTGCTGAACGATAGGGTGTTTTGGACATCATTTCTGTGTGAGTTTGTAGGTTTCCCTAATACATGCTGGTATTAACATAAGAGGTAAACAGCCTGACCAAAATGTGCATTTGAATGTTTCTATCCTATTGTCAGCATGCGGAAGGTTTTCCTGGACCCCATTCTTTCCAAATCGGGGAGGGGGGGCGCTAACATCCTGGAGGTGGTTGCTGGTGCCCCTGTAAATGGACACAGATGAAGCTTCACCTCCTGACCCCCCCCCCCAATAGGCTTAGTCCAACCAAATGTGCAGTGGGCGGGAGGATTGGAGGGAGATTAGGAACTTTCCCTGGGTTTGATCCATGATCCGCTATTACTAAAACACAGCAGTGCAAATCTTTCTTGCTCCGGGGCCTTTTGGACCACCAACCCTAACCTGAATGGCAATCCCACCCTATTTTCCTTCAAGCTCAAAGCTTTCTACAACAAATTCGTACGTGTCTGCTGATTTCAAAGGTAATTTGGCATTGGACCGAGAGGTTTTTGCGTGTCCTGAACTCAGCCCCCATTTTAAAAGGGAAGAAAATCATGGTGACCAGTTGCGCTCGGGGCCCTGAAGGCAGGAGCTGCATTCCCAGAAGAGGGGGGGTCTACTGGCGAAGGTGACTCCACTCAGTGGGAGGAGGACACAATTCCAGTATTTAGGAATACTGGGGAAAAATGAAGCCAGGCAATACAGACCAGTCAGCTCTAGCCCATATCTCTTCTATTATTCATTTTATGTGCTTTCCGCAAATGTGCTCCCTTCTGTAAGATGGGTCACGATGGTCAGACAGGCTGCAAGGAGTATTCTGGACTCGCTGCGGTATAAGAGAAGGGCGTTTCATTTCTTCAGTCAGGGACGCTGAGAAAAATAGGTAAGGTGTTAGTTGCCACATATAGAGTATGGTAGTAGCCCCAGGTCCTGACTGGCGCCTGGTTTTCCAGCATCGGTTGTTGCAACATAACGCAGGAACCCGAAAGGCCTCCAGGAGCAGCAGTTAAATAAGTCCGACTCATAAGACGTTGGGTAAGCAAACCAGACACAGACATAGATGCTGGTGCACGCACACGTGCACACATTCATCTATGTAGTTCATCTATCTCTACACACGTGTGTGTGTGTGTGTGTGTGTGTGTGTGTGTGTATGTGCGTGCATGTGCGTATGAACAGGCATAAAGCAATAATGGCTGTCTTTGAAGTGTAACAATTCATGCCCTCTGCTGAAACCTTTAAGCCACCTTAATGTTTATTCCCTGTTAGCCTTTGCATACAGTATTTAAAGCATATTGTCTACTCTAAAAAGGCGGAGCGACTTCTTTTGCATACAATGAATATTCATGGGGAATTTCACTGGCAAAGCGCCTTTTCATGACTAAAGATCAAAAGGGACTGTGTCCATTTTGCCTTTTTCTGAGCTGACTGCTATTTTTTCCCCCATGTAATAAATTGCCAATTTTGGAGAGGCAAAGAAGAGAAATGGAAATGCTTCTGCCTTTCAGGAGACTTTTGATTGTGCCGTTGTGAATAGTCTCCCAACAAACAGTGTTTGCAGCTCATTCAGGTCCTAGATAGGCATCCAATTGTTAATTCTGCAGATCACCGTCTCCAGTGCCTGGGCAGCTGCTGGCCGCCTTTTGGCATCACTGGGGCCCTCCCTGGCCAGGCCCTTGTCCCTGGGCCACTCGGGGTGGGGGGGGAGGAGCCCCGTTTGTGTAAGTTTCCTCTTGCTTTTCAAATTTCATTAAGGGAACAGCTTAGCTCCCTTTACTCAAATGAATTTCCTTGCTTAAGTGACTTTTACAAATATTGTTGTTTCAACATATTTTATTTATTTATTTATTTATTAAAATTTTACACTCTCCATCTCGCCTGAATGGCTGAAGTGGTTTACAATAACATAAAAGATGAATAAAAGATATAAATATAAATTTATTTTATTTAAAAGATGAAACAGTATCTGAATAAAAATAAAAAATACATTAAGTGATAAAGTAACTTTTGTACATTAAACGCTACAAAGAAATTGTTATATCTGCGTGCCATTCAGCTTCTATCTATTTTATAATAATTAGCAGCCGATTTTGGAAAAAGTCTCACGAAGAACTTATAACTTCCCTTTAATTTAAAAAAAAATGAAAACTTACCTTAACTTGCCAAGGTAGTGCTTATGCCAGAAAATGCGATGATCTCTACCACCTGAAACAATGACATAATTTATTTTTATAACGTATTGTTAGGTCCCTTAATTTAGGGGACATTACAGAAGCTGCAAATGTACAGGACACGTTTGTAATAATTATGTAGAGTCCCTGTATATGATTCTGGATTTTCAGTGTTTTTCATGGGAAGTGTCTCAATACTCCAGTTTTACGACAGGCATTTGGTAAAACATCCCTGAATCAGGCCACAGAGGCCATCTCATGCAAGATTTCGGCCAGGTGACCATCAACCCTCCGGCTGAAGACCTTCTCCGAAGGAAGCTCACATCTCACTGTGCCAGCCGGTTGCAGGGTGCAGCCATCTCCTCCTCTTCCGCATGGACAACCCTTGATGCTGGAAGACCTCTTCCCCGCGTCTCTCCTTATTTACCCTGCGACGGACGAGGGCACCCCCGATTCCTTTTAGATGGGCTGCAGCCACTCCAAACCCAGCTGTGCCTAAGGAAAGCCCAGCTGCCTCTTTAAAAGCCCCTCTGGGACAACTGTGGCTTGGATGATGGAGAATCTCCCTTCCCCAGGTGGGAGACTTCTCCCTGTAATAAATTCCATCCTGTTTGTTTGCTGAACCCTCAGATCTCTGTCCATCTCCTCTGGAGGGCAGCTATTTCAATATCAGACTGGCTGGTTTTCTTTTCAAAGACAGCATGACTGGTGTTAATGGTGGATTATTATTTTTCATTAAAGATTCGGAGCAATATCGGAGACAAAAGTCTCCAAACCCCGACTTCAGTGGGGCTCCTCATCGTGCAAATCTCTTTCCCTGGACGCCTAATTTGTCACTCTAGCAGAGTAGCAATATTTTAAATAAAATTAAAGCCTCTTTCCCAAATTAATGTAAACAGACTCTAATGTAATGGTCTGGAAGGCAGTGATAACATTTAGCACATGATGGTTTGTAGGTTAAGATAAGATTGTTAGAAGAAGTCAGAAAAGATTACAAACGTAGAAAGAAATGTTGGATCTGGAGAGTAAACTAGTAATAATAAAATGTATTGGCAATTTTTAGCAAAAAGAGAATGCCATTAATACTGGCTATACTAAGCAAAAATATAAACTGAAAAAGCCCACTAATTCCCTGGGAGGGGGAGGGGGAGGGGGTTTGAGAATTTTGTTCCCCCTCGGGCCAAGACAAATTCCTAACAAACTGACCTCTTAGTGGGTTCCCCCCCCCTCAATTCAAGCGTGCCTGCATGGCCATGCAGGAGGAGAAGCTCTTCTCAGTCACATTCTCTCCTTCTCTGGGGGGCTCCCTGGTCCTTCCGAGAGCCTCATGTTCCCCCATAAGTGGTGGGTGGGAGCCTCTTTCCCCACCTCTGCCAGGAAAGCCCACAGCCCCACCTGCAGGGGACCCGCCTCTCCTCTCTCTGCAGGCCAGGAGGACTTTCTCTCCCCCCCCCCCCAAATCTCCCTTTTCCTGGGCTCTGGCTGAGCCATATCTAAGGGGAGGGCTCAGCTTTGGAACCAGCCTACAAGCCTGTAAGGAGCCGGATCACTTGAGTGACCAAACAAGGATGGCACTGACCACCTCTCCACCAGGTGAATGATCACGTGACCACATAGGGCCAAATGAAAGCGGAGGAGAACTGAAAGAAGAGGCTCTGACTGAAATCCCACCGATGATGCTACTTAGCCTGGTGACGACACGTTCGAAAGCTGCAGCACATAGCTAGCTCAGAGAAGGAACCATCTCCAGCATCGACCACCCTAGCTACACATATTTTCTGCCATTTCATGACTCAACTTTATTCCTCCTCCAAATAAATTTTAAAAAGAAAACAAAGCAAAGCAGAACAGAACTAAATGCCCAGGGGCTTCGTGAGCACATCCAGCGCACCATTGCCTCCTGCCTGGGAGACCAAGGACGATAAGTAGGCACCTTATAGTCCTCCCTTCACCAGGGTCATCCATCAGGTCTGCTAGGCGTAGCTGCCTAGCTGGACTTACTCTTTTCAGGGATTTTTTAAAAAGCTGGTAAACTCTAATGATTTAAAACTTACAGAGAGGAAAGCGAACTTAAGCCTACAGCAGACTAAGCTAAGCTGAATTAAGGTTCAGCCTGCCATGGGAAGCTGGCCACCGGCCCCTGGGGCACCATGGCAAGCCCTCTGAAAGACAGCGGCTCTGTCGGTCCGCTTGGACGGAGGGCGTTGTGCAGAGTTCCCCTGGTCTTCACTGACCACAGCGAAGGTTTCTATCAGCCCGTTGCCAGCCCTTCACGCTGTCTTCAATAAAGCAAAATAAAGGTGGATTTATAATATCTCGTGTGAATCTAAATTAATTTAAGGATTCAGGTTTCTTATCTTCATTTTTTTAAGCAGAGCTTTTTCTTTTCTTTTCTTTCCCAAAGCAGAAATTCGTTTTTGCTGCAGCAACCGGTGCTTTCCATTTAGACCGAACTGGAAGGGAGGGAGAAGCTTCGGGGTAACTGGGTGATGAAAGGACTGCATGAGCCTACAATCCACCGGCTGCTGTTTCCTATTTGCAATGCTCAGTTCACATGCGAGTCATATTTAAGCAATAAATGATGGTCCCCAGGGAATATATAGAGTCCAATTGCTTTAAGTAATGAAATGCCTTTATCAAATCACCAGATGGCCCTCCATCCCGCAACAAAGTGTTCTTGACCAACCTGCTTTGTAGGCCCACTTTGTTTTCAATCCCGTACCTCCAGTTAGAAACTCAGTATCTGTGCAGGCTGCCCCTGCATGCACGAAGGAGTGCATGATATCAACATGATGTTAATGCTGCATTTATTTTATACTAATAAGGGGAAAAACTGCACTTATTCATCTTCATCTCTATATTTTCCAAGATTCAGCAGCAGAGTCTGCAGCTCCTGGTAAAAAAAACAAGCTGCCATCATTCTTCATGTGTGATGCACATAAAAATGGGCAGAGCTTTGATCCCACCACCCACGCTCTGCGGACCCCCTGACACTCACGGCCAAATGTAGTTGGTTCCCTCAGATCAGTGACCTGTTTTTTTGTTATTCTTTAAAGAATTGTATACATTGCTGTTGCTGCATAAATGACACAAAACATCCCCCCCCCCCCGTCTGCACACAAACACATCTCAGGGGCTGCCACAGAGAAGAGGCAAAGACAAGAAGCAACGGATGGAAACCAATCAGGGAGCGAAGCAACCCGGAACTAAGGAGAAACTTCCTCACAGTGAGGACAATTAACCAGTGGAACGTCTTGCCTCCAGAAATCATGGGTGCTCCATCACTGAAAATTTTTAAGAAGAGACTGGACAACCGTTTGTCTGAAATGGCATAGGGCTCCCTGCTGAGCAGGAGGTTGGACTAGAAGACCTCCAAGGTCCCTCCCAACTCTGTTTTTCTGTTCTGTTCTGTCTCTCAAGCAGCCCTTTAATAGACACCCCCCAAAAAAATGAAGAACGCTCCCCATAACAAGGATGGGGGAGGAAGAGGCTAGAAGCGCCATTATTCTGGGCCAAGAGAGGCTGTTGACAGCTGGGGCTGCTTTGGATACTGCGATCACTGGGCACTTGGCAGACTCTCCTGGGGGTGGAAGGAGGGGACAGTGAGGGCTCCCCGTCCTTCTCCCTGTCCATGTGCCTCCTCAGCCCCTCGGAGGCTGCATGGCCATGCAGGGCACCCCCCCCCCGCCCTCTCTGGACCCCCCTCTAGGGCATGGCCCTTGGCCAGTTGGGTGAGACACAAGATTGATAAATAAAGAAAGCTCGCTTCTTCCATGCCTTTGCCATTTTATCTGTGATTTTAAAGCAAGCATCAAGAAATATTTCACAACTCCTTTTTCATTTTAAAATATTTTCTCCAGAGGAAACAAAAGGGCCTCTTAAAAAGCGGGGGGGGGGGAAATCTGACAATTTTAAATTTCTCCTTAATTATGTTCTGCAAACGAAGATAAAGCTAATCCTAGGTTTACAGTTTTAGGGGTGTGTTTGAAATACGTTCATAAAATTAAGAAGATAAGAATTGGAAGTAGATTAGGCGGTCATACCCAGCATAGATCCATTGAAATCAATGGGAGTTAAATTTGTGGTTTTTATCTTAAGTCTCATTGACTGGACTCAATCCATAAAAAGCAAAGGGACCCTGAAGTGGCTTAGAAGCTCCCTGGGCATCATTAAGCCAGGGAGTCTCTTGGCCCCTGGGGTGGTGGGGGCTCCATCCATCACTGGAGGTTTCCAGCAAAAGACCGGCAAAGCCCTCCTGGTTTGGGCGGGGGTTGGACTAGAAGACCTCCAGGGTGCCTCCCAGCTCTATGATAATGAAATAAACTCAACTATGAGTTTATTTCATTATGAATTCTTCATATGTTTAATTTTATGCAATTTACTCTACTGGCTGTAGGGTTGCTTCCTTCTCATAGCTTCTTTTTTTTAATCAGTACATTTTATTTTTAATCATGTGTTATCAAAATAAATATAAGTAAAAGCTACAAAATGAGTGAATGAATCATAGACTCAGATGCGTTTGGACATTAAGTCTGAATAGAAGATTTTCCCTGCTTTTGTCCTGAAATGGCAGCCACTGGAAAAATGGCCCCTTTTTTTATGTATATGCCTACAAATATTTATTCTTTTACAGCTTACTGGTAAGCAATTCAACCGACACTCAACAAAATCCATCAATTTCAAAAATTAAAATACTCTCTCCACTCCATCCCCTCACCCCCCCCACCCCCATCCCCCACCCCGCTCATACTGGTTGTACCTTTTTTTTTTTCAGTCTGTGGCAAGCAGCCCTTGGAATCTCCATGAAATTTGCAAAAGGAAAGAAGGAACCCAGAGAACAGCCTTTCCTTTCCTGCCCAGGGGGATGGCGTCTGCCCACGTGAAATATGGCCTGGGCGGCTGGGTGGGCACCTGTGAGAAGGAGGGGCAGGGGAGCCCCCCCAGGACTCATAAAGACTCCTCAAACTTGACCTTATAAATCTCGGCGTTTATCAGTCCCACCCAGAACGTCTTAGACCAATCAATCTGCAGCCGATACGCATGCATTTTATCTTGGATATTTTCCTCCACACAAACTAATCATGGTAGATTAATAACCTCTGTAAAAATTGGCACAGCATCTGAAAGCACAGGTCCCGCCGGATCTGCTCTTCTGGGCCGATCCAGCAAAAGTCTCACAGCTAGGCTCAATTTATCTTCTTTTAAAGTATCCTTTAATGACCCAGGGATGGTTTACTTCTTTCTTTATTCAGATAGTTAAGACTGTGGAATCAGATTTGCTTCATATATTTTTTTTCCAAAGGCTGTTCAGCTGACAACAACACAGGAAGCATTTCAACTGCCAATAAATTCTGTTAATTAATATATTAATTAAGCATTACAGGATCTGCTTTCTCTCGTTGCTCTTTTTAGCGCTCTGTTTTCTTTAGTTTTTCTACTTTAGCACTCTGTTCAATATTTTACTGAAGATATGTGAAGAAATGGTTAGACGTGGCTTGCACCTACTTTTCAAAAGTAAATGAAATACTTATGTTTAAACTTTAAAAATAAAATGTCAATTGAATGAATAGAATTCATCACATTATTATTCCAAGAAATGCTGGGTTAGAGAGCTCTTTTACTACTGTTTTATATTTTTCCCAGTGGGGAGCAAAATGTATTTTATATGCCTGCCTCACACACTGCAACCCAAACTTTATTCCTTGCCCATCCTTCCAGTGTTTAGCGCCCACCATAACACAAAGGCTTCTGTGCTTCTGTCTATGGAGATTCTCGGCCATGCAGGTCCTGGCCCTCCCAAAAGTGCTTTTGCAAGAGGCAGTGGGACATTCTTTGTCTTGTTTGAAGATTTTTCATTTTTCATCCAAGAAGATTTTTCAGTTTTGACTGAATTGTGAAGAATGGAAGGATTTATGATTTTCACCACCATTCAGTCAGAATTGAAGAATCTGCTTGATGAGAAGTGAAACGTCTTCAGGCAAAAGAAGCATCATCTTTGGGCTTCTGGGCTTCACATCCTGGGATGGTTGGTGGGCGGGTGGATGATGGTTCCTGCCAATGAAGCTCGTGGTGTATCCAGATTTGCATATTTGTGGGCGGGGAGGGGAACTGCCATGGAAAGGAGCAAGAAGCTAAGCATTATTGGCCAGTATTCAATATCCTCTATTCAGCTAAGCTGAAGGAGCAGATGGTGGCACTGCAGCTCTAGCAACTTTTAGGGGAAGAGTGTGTTCTCAACACTTTCTAGATCTAGATCTAGATCTAGCTCTGGATCTGGCATGGAAGTGGCTGTGGTGACCCAGTGGGTGATCTGCACAAGGGGGTGATCCTGTTCATCACTCCTTCATCGCTTCATGTTTTTTGTTTCGCCTCTCCCTGGAGGTACCAAGGATTCCATTCCGGAAACTCAGTGGCGCTTCATTCTTCCTCTGGACCTGGACCTTACTCCTCTTCTCATCTGATTCCTAGTTTCTATGAACCGTTTCTGCTCCAAATAGCTCAAGGATGCCAGTGCATTTCTGGCTTTCATCCGTTTTGTTTTTGGGTCATTTTCTTGGTGACTGGAGGCTAAAGCGTATGAAGAACGGTTGCAGGAACCAGGAACATCAAACTAGTGAAAAGAAGGGTGAGGGGAGATGTGAAAGCAGCCTTCCAATATTTGAGGGGCTGCCACAAAGAAGTCGGGGTTGACCTAGTCTCCAAAGCACAGGAAGGGAAGACAGGAAGCAACGGATGGAAACTAATCAAGGAGAGAAGCAACCTGGAACTACGTAAGAAAGAATTTCTTAACAGTGAGAAAAATTAACCAGTGGGACGTCTCGCCTCCAGAAGTCATGGCCAGTCCATTACTGGAGGTTTTTTAAAAAAGAGATTGGACAGCCATTTGTCTGAATGCTTGAGCGGAGGGAGGGAAGGGTTGGAGTAGAAGACTCCCAACTCTGTTATTCTGTTATTTTCCTATGTTAAATAATACCTGGAACTAGTGAGATCCCATAAAGAAGGTGTTTGACTTATCTCCAGGCTGCAGCACTTCCAGAGGGAAACATGAGATGTTTGGAGATGTTTAGGGAGTCCAAATCTTTGCTTGAGCAGGGGTCGTCCCATCAAACATTATCATTTCCTGTCCCCCCCAAATGAATAAAATCCATTCTATTCTTGTTTTGAAATTGCCTCAAACCATTTCAAACAAACAAACATTCTAGTTTTCATCAAAATTGCCCATCAAACAGTAGAGAGAATGAATTAAAGAGATTTCAGTGTCAACTCAACTCAACTTCATTCAGTTCAATTCAATTTATTGTGATCAAAGACCAGTGCAGATAATAAATAAATACAATTTAAGACAGAGTTAAAATACATTTGTAAGATAATCTAACTAACATCTGATATATGACATGCAGGATATATAAAAAAATTATTTGTCACCTTCTTCCTCACCCCCATCTTATAATGCCATGTATGTAAACTGACACACAGACACCATCCAATCAATGCCTGTTTACAGTTAACCTTCTGGGCAGCCTTCCTTGTTCCCCTTGCTTCCTCCATGTGAACGTCCAGCAACGCCAGATGTTTCTTGCTACTGGCCTTGCAAGCCCTGGAGGGAATCTGCGGGGGGGGGGGGGCGGGCGTGTGGACTGACTCTGCCCTCTGCACTGTTCTGGCCCAGTTCAAAACAGAATTGCCAGAAGGATTCTGGGGGGGGGGGGATGCTGCTGCAAAAAGCCCACAGAAGCTCTGCAAATTGCACTCACGTACAAAAAGGCCTCTTCTGCCTCTTACAGGGGCTGCCACCTGGCTTGTCCCTGGCTTCGTAATCCATGAGACTGGATTACTCCGCCATAATCTGGACAAAGTCCAGTCTTCGATCCTAAGAGGGTTCCACAAACCGGAAGACAAACACACACCCATACATCTGTACACACATGCTTTGCCATGCAGGTCTACATGGGACGGCATGGCTCCAGGGAGACATCAACAGGTGCAGCTGCCCCAGTCAGTTGAGAGAAAGCTCTCTTGTCAGTTTCTACCTGCTCTGCTCTTTGTTCTCTAAAATTCTACCTTCTTTAGTGATTAAGCAGGCAGAAATTCCACAGGTTTGAAATCTATAATGATTGAGCACGGTGTGAACAAACCTATCAATCAGCTGGAATGGGCCACACCTCTTATTTGAAATCATCTGAACAAAAAGTCTCCTTAGAGGTCTAAATTCGAGAAGATGATGATGATGATGATAGTAGTAGTAGTAGTAGTAGTAGTAGTAGTAGTAGTAGTAGTAATAATAAAGTTGGAAGGGATCTTGGAGGTCATCTAGTCCAGGCAGGAAACCCCACACCATTTCAGAGAAATGACTGCCGAGTCTCTTCTTAAAAACCTCCAGTGTTGGAGCATTCACAGCTTCTGGTGGCAGGTTGTTCCACTGATTAATTGTTCTCACTGTCAGGTGGCTTTCCCAACCTCTACTAGAGTCCCTTGGCGGGTCCTGCCTGCCGCATACAGGCATCCCTGGCTGGCTGTGACCCAAGGACCTTTTCCTGGCCCTAGGATTCAGGCGGGGGAGAGACCTCTCCCCCCCCCCCAGTTCCCCTTTCCTTTCCACTGAGCTGGGCGGCCTTCGGGCTCCAGCGCTGGGCATCACAGCAGCGAGACAGCACTTGCGCCCTCTCACCCCGGATGGTCTCCTGGGCTTGTAGGAATTGTGGATGTCTTAAACCATTGTTGGATGAAGTGGTCTTTAATTTTATCTTTGCTATATCACAGTTTGTGTATTTGTTGGTATTTTGGGGGTGGACAATATTTTAGAGATGTATTTTGTGTTGATGTCAAAGAGACTTACGGAGTAGCCCTCTGCTTAATTTTAAGGCCCAAAGCTGTATATATTTTACATTGTATATAAGCTGTATATAAGTTTATATTCGCTTTAATGACTGCACTGTCCTTCAAAATGTTGCAGAAGAAAGGGATGGGGAACAGATAACTCAGCCTCACCTCAGCCTCTCAAAACTAAGCTAAGGGGGGGGGGAGCTACTGTGGCTTTTCTAGAGTTAAAAAAGAACTAAGACATACATGGATTTTAAAACATGTAAAACAGTAATTCAGCAGTTTTCTTTCAGAGCCTGAGTGTTATCCTTTTTTAATTAACTCATTTCTAACCCTTCAAACTTGCTCAAACTAATTGGAATTTCATTTATGGAAGAAAACTTTATTACTGTCATGAAAATTGTTGTGAAGCCATCGCTAAGCAACATACTTTGGCATTTATATAAGCTTTTGTTCTCAGCTCTCAAAGCCATAAATTTGCATTTACAGATAAAATATTATGAACGTTGACACCAGATTAACCACAATATCCAAACGTTGGGCTGCCCGTAACGGACTTGTTGTTTGCAACTGCTCTGACGTGGCTTAGGCAGAGTTTGGTGTGATTAGGAGGGGCCAGGCAAGTGGGGGACAAATGAGCTGCTCACCCTCATTTGTGGACACAAACTGCTGGGGCTGAAAACAGGGGCTGGGTTTAAGCAGGACAGCTCAATTATGCAGCTGCTTTTCAAAACTGCAAATTAAAACTCCAACTTAAAAAAAAACCCCACATAAATCAATCTTTAAATTATAGTTTTGGAAGTTGCTCCTCTTCCCTGTAACATTATACAAAAGATTGTACATCCTAAACTTACAAAATGACAGTTTTGTCAATGACTATGCAATAAACTAATTTGGCATTCAGTATGAAGAGACAATTGCTTTGTGAGTCCTCCAAACAAGAATTGCTCAGAGGATGTGGCCTTGAATCTCAGGACAGTTTCACATTGGAATTTAAAGCAAGTTGTTTGGACAAAGCCACCCTGAGGAAGGCTGGTCCTGTCTGCCCAGAGACCCCGGGCTATTTGCCACGTCCAGATTTTCCCATCCTTTCTTGCTTAGGTTCTGCTGAAATCAAAAGAATGGCGGTTGGTGCTGCGCGAAAGTGCTGGGCTAGAAATTGGGACACCAGTTCAAGCTGAGACTCTAGAAAGAGTGCAGAGAAGAGCAACAAAGATGATTAGGGGACTGGAGGCTAAAACATACAAGGAACGGCTCCTGGAATTGGGTATGTCTACTTTAAGGAAGAGAAGGACGAGGGGGGACAGGATAGCAGTCTTCCAGTATCTCAGGGGCTGCCCCAAAGAAGAGGAAGTCAAGCTATTCTCCAAGGCACCTGAAGGCAAGACGAGAAGCAACGGATGGAAACTGATCAAGGAGAGAAGCAACCTGGAACTAAGGAGAAACTTCCTGACAGTTAGAACAATTAACCAGTGGAACAACCTGCCTCCAGAAGCTGTGAATGCTCCAACACTGGAAGTTTTTAAGAAGAGACTGGAGAGCCGTTTGTCCGAAATGGTGTAGGGTTTCCTGCCTGAGCAGGGGGTTGGACTAGATGACCTCCAAGGTCCCTTCCAACTTTACTATTATTATTATTGTTATTGTTGTTGTTGTTATTATTATTAATCCTGCCTTAGGCAAGAAAAGCAGGTGGGAGATTTTGGGCCCCACCCGCTCTCATCCGATCCACCCCACAGGATTGTTGTTGTAGGAAAAATTGGGTGAGGAAGGAGGAACAAGTGTGTTCGCTGCTTTGAGTTATTCATAAAGTAATAAAGGCAGGATAAACATCTAATAAATAAATAAATACATAACTACTTGGGTTCAGTTTACTTTCCAGAGGACTTAAGACATTAAAGTTGTGGATTTGTGATTATTGTGAAAGCATTTTGGAACAAACAGAATCCCGCTGTATTCTCCAGAAGAATGAGTAGAAAAGTGGCCCTATGATGATCAGGAAGCCCTATATAGACTACTTTGATGAATAAAAAGAGGGAAATGAATTTTAATTTCTGGGCAGGTGTTTAAATCAAAGGTCGGAAGGCAATCAGAGTGCCCAGCATACAGACCTGCAGCCTGCAGAGAACTGACTGGAGTGCTGGAAAGGGAGCATTTCTTGCCTCACATCCAAGGGTTGGGGGGTTTCTGCGGGGGGGGGGGAATCGTCAGCGCCCGTCAGGGGCACCAGGCAGGTCCTGCAGGGGGGGCTGGGTTGCCTTCTCCCCAGGGGCAATTCCATCGCCTTCTCGGGTGAATTTTACAGCAGATTCAAGATGTCATATTTAGGGAAGAAAAATAGGATCAGAAGGAAGTCATTAGTTACTGATCTGAGCCATTTCTCAACTGGGAATCCCGATGCAAAGCGGGAGCTCGTGAGGGAGGGAGGGAGGGAGGGAGGCCTGAAAGGCCCCAACAATGGCCGATTCTTCATGGCCAGGAAGGACAATGGGCAGCCTTTGATCCCGCCTGTCTCCTGTCGCCAATTGAACTTTGTCACTGGGCTGCCATCCACAAGGGAGCCCTTCTGAATTAAGCAGTCCAGAGCAATTTACTCAGCCTCCTGGCTTTGAAGTGCCAACATCAGTCAGGCCTGTAGTCACTTTTTTCATTAATTCCCCTCCCTCCAACCCCCCCCCCAGGAGTTTTGCAGTCTGAGCAATTCAGAGGCCTGAAAAAGAAGAAAAAACTCCAGGCCGGGAAGGCATGAAAAGGCGAGCTTGCAGGGGGGGGGGAGGGAAGGCTGCTCCACATACCAATGTAGGCAGGCAGGGGACTCGGGGTGGAGGGGGGGCACTTCATTAATGTCCACTTCAAAGCAAAAGGTTTGCAGACTTGGAGGATTGACTAATTTACACATTGTGGGAAATTGCAGCCAGCCAGGCATGCAAGCAGCCGATGTTTCGGGAAGCAAGGGGAACGCCCCCCTCTTCCCTTCGGAGGCTGGAGGGATCCTCTTGGGCAGGCAGGGAAACAAAACAAACCAAACAAACAAAAATCCCCATTGTGGGCAAGGGAGAGGCCCCCTCCCTCAAGCACAAATGGGGCTGGGGGAGGCAGGAGGGGCTTCCTCCCCCCTCCAGCTCCCAGGCCCTCTGGGCATCCCTGAGTTGGTGGCAGAGGCTGCCTTGGGAGGGGAGGGGCAAGTCTCCCTTTTCTAGATGAGAGGATGTTTTTAGAGAAGATTCCAGAAGGGTGCTACAAGGGTGCCCCCCCTGCCCCACCTCACACTTTTATACATGTTAGAAAGATCTGTGTTCAAATAGCCCATCTAACCACTGACGCACAGCATCCTTTATATGAAAAAAGTCAAATTCTGGACCAGGAGATGCCCTCAGCTGACAGCTGGTCACGATATGATCTACAAACCTGTGGCAACAAAGCCAAAACCCTGCAGAAAAGAAGCCAGGATGGAGTCTTAAGAGAGCTTTGGGGCTGCCCCACAAAATGGGAGGGCAGGACCTGAACGAGTGGGGTGAAACTCCCCCCCCCAGGTAGATTAGGTGAGGTGTTTGGAGAAGCCTAGTGACAGCCAGGCCTGTCGGCCAGTTGGTTCTTGGCCTATTTATGCATTTATCCACTCCTGGACCAGGGGCATGGACCTAACATGGCTGCCTTTCCCTCTGCACCTTGGTAGGTCAGATGACGCTCCAGCTGCCTGCAGTAAGGCTGCTCCGCCTGGCCCTGCAACTTTTGCCCTTTGAGAGAGGGTCATTTCTTCACTGTTCATTGTGCTTGGCTTGTGTTCAGTGTAATCAGCCACGTTGGGTCCTTGACTATAAACCAACCAACCACAGCATTCTCCTCCTGGAGAGGGGGTCTCCAGTAGGAGGGGGAGAAAAATGGAAGACTGTGCCCCACGGGTGGAGGCGAGGAGTTGTGGGACAAGTCCTGGCATTTTAGCTGTGGGGTTTAATAGGATTCTGTCCCCCAAGAAATGTTATTTGGAGGCTTAAGAGTGTCACTCTGTTGAAGGCAAATTGCAGTTCTGGGCCATGAGGAGCAGGAGGATCTAAGTGAGAACCTACCAGGGCAGGTCCTTCTCCCTCCTAGGAGATGTGGGGGGAGGGGTGCACCTGCCTGAGCCACACAGGTACCTGGGCCTCTGATGATCAGGAAGCACCTGAAGAGGGGAAAGGCGGCACCTGAAAACATCCCTGAAGAGGAGTTGGGAGTACCTGAATGCCAGAGGAGCCCATTACCTCAGGCCATCTGATCTACCTGCTGGTCTTCTGGAAGAGTCGGTTAAAAGGAGCACTGAAATTTCTGGAGGGAGGGAGGGATGGGGTGGAGGGGAGGGGAGGGGAGGGGAGAAGAAACAGCTTTCCAGTTGTGGGGTTCTGCAAGCAGGTTGAAGAAATATTTGGCCCAGATGCTGAACTACATAATTTACCCCAGTGATCCCTTCCGAAGGACCCTAAGAAGTACTGGAAGCTTCTAGGAATTATCTGAAAGTTAGAAATTCTTTTCCATAAGTAATAGCAGATGTGTTTCCTTAAAAATAATTTCCAGCTCAAAATGGTAACTTATTAAAATAATCTTTCCTATTTAATTTCCTCTAAACATAAAGAAAATCTTTCACCTTTCATCTTTCTAAAATTCTGCATTTGCCTATCTCTATTTCATCAGCATTAGATCACCCCAAAACTGGAAGGATTAATTGAACCTTTTTTAACCACCTCCAAATTTGTAAATATGTTTGCCAAAGAAACCCTCATCTCATTATTTCAAATTTAGTAACATTTAGCTCTACTGTAGGAGCAATTTAGCTCATCCAATATGTTTCAAAAAGCAACGAACTCCTTCCTTCCTTCCTTCCTTCCTTCCTTCCTTCCCCCTCCCTCTTAGAAAAAAGACATTTCAAGGAATTTAGCTCCCAAATCCCTCTATTTCTTAAAAATTGGGAGGCCTTGACCCCCAATAATTGCATAATGTTCAGGCAAATTTCAGCATTCTGTGGGGAAACAGTTACAGCTGTTTGCATTTTCCTTGGGTCGGGGGAGGGCCCTTGACGAAGGGGAGGTTCTGGCTTGGTTTCTGCAGAAGGGTGCCTTTTCCAGAAGATCCAAATCAGCCCCCCCATCCTCTGAGGGCGGTAGAAGGGGTCTGGGGAGGATGTGGACAGGAGCCCTGCCCGCCCACCCACCTGCTCTCCTTCCACAGGCCTGGGAAGGGATCTCACCGCCATGCAGGGGAGGCAGCCACCCATCCCCCCCTGGCCCGCAGGAGAAGAGGGCCTTGGATGAGGCGAGGGGAGGGGAGGGGGCTGCTGAGTCCACCTGCCCACTCCCTCTCCTTCCTGGCATGCAGCCTGAAGGGCAGCCATCCCTCAGTGGCCCCCGTGGGGGTCCCAGAAGCTTGGCCCCCTCTTGCCCTTGTGGCCCAGGCTCCTTCTGCTCTCACCTTCTCCTTGGACCTGCTGCCAGCCTCCACAACAGGCCTTCCCCAGAGGCCACTTCTCTCTGCTTGTGCCCAGGTCCACGTCACCCTCCTGGCCTTTCCAGGTCACACACACACACACACACACACACACACACACACACACACACACCGCCTTCATTTTCTGCGCTTTCCACTACAGCTTCTCAACAAATTTTGTACTTTCCATAAGAAATTCCCTCAGATCTATCAGGAAGCAACCTGCATTTTTCATGCTGTGTCCCCATTTAAAGCGTGGCCGCAGAGGCCACACCGGTTACGGGCCCAGGCTAGTTCCCTGCACCTCATAAGGTTGGTGCCTGACGCCCCGATGCCTGTTAGTGCTCCAGAGAGTGACATGCCAGCCCGATCGGGCACCTAGCTCCAGGCTGCATTAAATACATTTCAGATCAGTTTAATGGTTGTCCTGAGGGGCCTGTGAAGGAGCAGGGGAAGCCAGCCCTGGACCACGTTGCTTACAGCAAGAACAGATCTCAAATCTCCATCACTACAGCAAACACTCACCGTTATCTGAGGCCACACTAACCATTGAGCCATCCTACGGTGGTTCTTGGCTCTCACTTTACTTTCTCAGGCGCACTGAGAACCAAACAGACGTGGGGAGGGGGCGAGGAGGGGCTCCAGACAAACTTGTGGATTGTGAAAGCATCTTAATTACAAAGCCAAAAAAAAAAAAAAAAAACCCAATAATTCAGCATTTGAAGAGAATTGCAGAAAGCCATCCACTCTGTCAAGTGAGCCTAATGAAATGAAAATGATCGTTAAACTCAGATTGGTTAAAATTTGAAAATAAGGCTGGAAGAGGATATTATAAAAATATAGAACATTTAACTCTGCTGTTTCACATTTCACCCCACTTCTTTAATTGCGGATAATTCTGAGCAATTACTTCCTCTTTACAACCTTTTAATATGAAAGTCTGCCTTCCTGCCTGGGGGGGGGGGGAGCCGAGTGGCCATGGGCGAGTACCAGGGAGAAAAGCCACTTAGCAAAGCGCAGATTTCAGAGCCCTGCCCACATCTGCATTTTATCAGTCTTTTCCGGATAGTATTACACCAAACAATTGTCTGCAGATCGGTAGACAGCTGAGACTTTAAAGTGCTGAATTACTGAGAAAATGCTGGAGATAAAAAAAGGAGCACATGTATCCGATCAGGGTAATGAAAGCCGCCTGCCGCCAGCGCCAGCCTGCCCTCCCTCCCTCCCTCCCCTGGAGTGCCCTGCAGAGGGGTGGAAGGAAGGCTCCCCTTTAACTCTTGAGGGGCAGGCGGGGAAGGAAGGGAGGAGGGAGGGAGGAGCAGCCAAGGTCACCCAAGACCACCAGCCCCCCCCCAGATGGCGGGGACCCCCAGAGGAGAGAAAGCTGGACAGCCTGGCAGGGCAGGGCAGAGACGAGGGCCCGGTGGCACCAGCTCCCTGTGGGGAAGTCCTATAAAGGGGTCTGCTCTTGCCCAAAGATAAAGGCATGGGACCGGAACGAAAGGATGGAGTTATTTCTTTGGCAACGTTCACCAGAAAGTAAAATGAATTTAAGTAGACTGTAGGATTTATCTCATAAACCAGGGAATTAAATAAAGGTGGTGTAAGAAAGAGATGTGGGTTGCATTTTATTAATTTGAACCCAGGAACTTCAGATCTATTCTGTAGCTCCCCAAGCTGAAAGGGCACAAACTGGGCCAGGAGGATCATGGACTTGTAGCTGCCACTGTTTTTGGCATTTGCTGGTCCAAGCTGGGGAAGCTGGTCTGGGGGTTCTGCAGGAGGCAGGCAAGGGGGGGGGGTTATGGAGACTAGAGGGCGGGAGGCTGAAGCCCTGCTCCTCTTCCCTGTGCATTGCATGTCCACGATGAGGCTTTTGTCACATGGTTGCAATCGCCACCTTGATTTCTTTTGCATGCCCCCCATGGGTCCCCATGGGTTGGGCTGAGGGGGGCAAAATGGTCTTCTGGGACTGAGACATTAGGATTTCTCCAATCACCCTGCTTTGGGGAAAGAAGAATCCCTCCCCAGAAAGGACATCTCTCTCTCTCCTTACAACCTATTTTAAACAACCAAGTTTCCTGACACGGGTACCACCACTTGAAGTAAATATCTGGAGTGGCCATTCTCTGCCCTTAACGGTTGCAAAGGCTGGAGCAGAGGCCTGCGAGTTCCTCAGGCCGGCCGGCCGGCCGGCCGTGAAGGAGCTGACCCTCCCTTTCCAGGTCTTGCTTCTAAGGCTGGACAGGCTGAGCCAGGCAGCAACTGAGCTGAGCTGGGCAGCTTTTCAAGTGCAGCAGGAGTCAGCAAAAGGCCGGTGGCTGGGACAGACCTCTTTGCCTTGATGCTGCCCTCTGCCTCCCTCCTAAGCAGGGTCCCCACTCCGGGCCCCTCAGCTTAGCTGCCCCTGGAGAGGGAGGGGGCAGACCCCGGAAGATCAGGGGTGCTTTCAGGATCTGAGGTCAGAGAACTGGTTTTCCACCAACCAAGCTGGCCCAGAGCGTTTTATTAGAGGGAAATACGTAAAGCACCTAAAGATTTTTCATTTAGGACAGGTTTTTGTGTATTCTGCAAGTGCCAAGCCAGAAGACTGCCACCCTGAATAGTATCCGTTGTGCAATTTATGTATCATTGGTAAAACTGGTAAACACAAAAGGATACTTTGTCATGGAAAAAATATTTAAACACATTCTTAAGAACGGTTAAACAGCAGTGGCTTTAGAGGCAAACTCAGCAACTACTTCTCCCATGCTATGATATATATAAGCTCATTATTAATAAGAGAATCTGTAATAATAATCCTAGAAACAAACATTTAGAGAAAGTGCAAGCAGATGCATAGGGTTTACAGACATTTTAAAAAGGTGTTAAATAGGGGAGAGCCAGAAGAACTAACCAGCAGAGGACAGGCAAGCCATCTGCTCCAGCCCAGCAGCGGGAGGTGCCCGGCTGAGGCTCAGGCGGCTTGGCCAGTTCCTCCTTCAGGCTGGGACCCGGGCGAGGGGGGGGGGTGCTGACAAACCTTAAGAGCTTTCCCTGGATCAGCTCAGTTGCAAGAAGGGTTTGCTTCCAGGGCTGCTTTTGAATGCAACCAGGCAAAGCCCACCTGGATGCGCAGAGGGAATTCTGACAGGGGTTAAACCTGCCAGTCTAGCCATCTGTCAAACAGGTCTTCAAGCCGCTTCCAGCCCCATCAGAGATGAAGGACAGTGAGGGAGGGAAGTTTTCCTCTTGATGCTGGGTGGGGGGGGCAGCCTGGAGGAGCCACCATTGGCAATGGAGGCAGCAAATTTCATGCTGATCCACTTTTCTGGGGTCTCATGGATGGATGGATGGATGGATGGATGGATACTGCTGGAGAAGACTCCAGATAGGTTGCACTCAGTTTTTAAATAATCCCCACGAGGAAGTTGTTGTGGGCTCCTCATCACACAAGGGAGAGCAGGAAGTGCAATTGGCCCAGTCAGCAATGCAACCGGTGGTAAGTGAGGCCACAAGAACGCTCTTGGGAAGACCCCAATTCTCTGCTCCTGGTGCAGAATGTTGTGGCCTAAGACTTACTTGGGAGAGAAAAATTTGGTGCTGGAGACCCAGGTCAGCATCTCATGTAAGATTTAACTCCCTGAACACAGGGAAAGAAAAAATTAGAAAATACATTTTTTACAAGAATTTTGAAATATTCCTGGCTCAGAACTACACTCCAACAGCAATTCTAATGCCTGGAATTAGATCTGAAGATATTTAAGGATCTGAGATGTGTCTATTTTGCTCCTCTGATCTCATAGTTTTCTTCTCTGCGTCCCTTTTCAAAGCAACAAATTCACGGTCAGACCTGTGTCACCATGTAGCTTTTTGCGAGTTTGCAAAACCTGTTTGGCTCTTTTGACTGGTGGGCAGAAAGGAGGACTCTCTGCCAGACGTTCCAGACCAGCGGCTGAGCTGAAAGAGCCCTCTGCCTGGGCTGTTGGTCCTCCTGCAGCTCCAGCTTGGTCCCGTCTGCCGGCTGAGCCGCAGAGCGGGGCTGAAGGCTCCGCTGTTCACGGGAGGACGGTTCGGGTCTCTGACGTTTGCCTGGTGATGGATGATGAATGAATAAAAGGGGCCTATTAGTGCCATTTTTCTATTTGTCCCGAAATGAATGCGCAGCCCCGGGGAGAGTTCTTCCATTAACACTTATCTCTCTCCGCTAGTGAACAGTAGTCGGAGCAAGGCAGTGATTTACTCGGATTGGCTGAACTACCCCCTTACCTGCTTTTGCACTTTGTTATTTCAGCAAATTAACCACAAATTGTTTTTTCTCCCAGTACAATTAATTATGCTGGTAATTGAATCCATATTCTGGCAGCTGGCTTTCAAGATCTCCTCATAGAGTTTCCGCATTCAACCACAAAGCAAATAAAGGGAGAAATAAATAACCTGTTTCGTACTGAAAAAAAAAAACACTTTGTGTATAAACCTTTACATACACTTAAAATAAATTCCGCTCCATAGATTATAGTTTGGGGGGTCACTGTTACCTCCTCTTTTCAAGGTGGCATTGGTGGTCAAAGTGCAGGCAGCTTGCAACCCAGATGCGTCTGGCTGAATGGCCCGTCAAAGGTGGCTTGCGGGACAAGCCGGGATTCCCTGGCCCTCAAACTCTGCCCGCGCGGTCCCAAGGCTGGGCCCCGGGCACGCCTCTGCGGCTTCAGAGGGGGAAAGGCGAGCGAGGGGAAGGGGCGCACCCCCCTCTCCCCACGGCCGGCTTGTCTGCCCAATGGATCCCGTCGGGCTCTGCAAGGCGGGGGGGGGACCCGCCAGGACCGGAGGAAGCCTCTCGGGGTCACCGGGGCCTTTCTCCCGCCGGGGAACTTCAGGATGTCTGGACTTGCACCTTCCGCCCGAGCAAAACCACCGAACTGCTGGGGACTTCCCAACGTCCAGCCCGAGGAGATTCAGACTGGGCTCCTCCAGCGCTCAAAACCCTCACGAAGTCCCCGCGGGCGGGGAACCTCCGCCTCTCTAGCCCGTTTTTCTTAGCAATTCTTAGCAGACTCGCCAAGGACTTTCCCCCTAAACGCTGCAGCCCGGCTTTGCAAGGGGGAAGGTCGCCCGGACGGCAGGGAGCGTGGGAAGCGCCTCTGTCTCCGGCGAGGAAAGGGAACCGCCGACCCGGCTTCCCGAGCCCGAAGGGATGTAGGGAAAGCCGGCTTTTCCCAGGGCAGCCCGGAGCCCCTCCGAAAAAGGCAGCCGCGGGGGGGGGCAGGCGGGGGGGGGGAATCGGGAGCGATCCAATGGATTTGCGCTGCCCCTGCGATGGCCAGAGTCCATCGGTGTCAATGCCCATCGCTCGGTTAACTGTTCACTTCCGCGCAGCGATCGTTGGTGCCTCCCGGAGTTGCCGTAGCCTCGCTCGGCTTGGGCCTCCGGGGCTTGTTTTGAGAGCAAGTTCGCCACGAGGCGCCAAGGCCTCCCCCCTCCCCCCCCCGGCAGAGGACGAGGCCCCGCCCGCTCCCGGTGCTGAAGGCAGCGGCGTCTCTTGCACAGCGACCCCCCCCCGACCCCCTCCCGGCTCGGTCGGGTTTGGTCGCTTCCGACGTGACTTACTGCTTACGTGGTGCTGCGGCGTGTCTGTGCCCGATCAACGCCCTCCCGCGTCTCGGCCCCGGCCCAGAGCCCCGCGGAGGGCCCCGCCGCCTAGTCTGGGCGAAGGGCAGCCCAGCCCCCCGACGGCCCAGAGCCTTCGCCACTGGGGGTGCGCTGCCCGCCTGGCCCCCCTCCCGCCCTCGTCCCACTCCTCCGTTCCTACGGGTTCGGAGTTCTTTAAAAAAACAAACACACGCCTTTAAATCCCTGGGAGCCCCTAGAACGAGCTGCGCACCGTTTGATGCAGCCACAGCCGGGACCGTTGCCGAAGTGCAAGTGTTCAGCTGCACCAATGGCTTCTTTTGAAACCGGCTAATCCACTCATTACAACCATCCCATGCCGACTTCTGTTTGGAAATAAGGAACGTTAAGCCAAGCAGAGAAAAGGTACAACAGGCAGTATTAACCCGCCTGCCTTCCGTCGTCGAGGACTTGTATATTGCAGGGGTCAGAAGGAGGGCTGAGAAAAGAACTACAGACCCCTCCCATCCTGGACATCGACTCTTTTGGACAAGCCAGGCAGAGCATCGCAGGCCGAAACAACCAGACACGGAGACACCCAGTTCCCGTAGAGCTGCCTCTGTCTATAAGGATATTTACCCAGGCAGCAGGACTGTATTATTGTTCTCCTTCTCGTCTTTTCTACTACCTCCTCTTATTGGTGTCGCTATTATGATTATTGTTACTCTGTTGCTTTGCATATACATTGAGAGCTTCTGCACTGGAGACAAATTTCTTGTGTGTCCAATCACACGTGGCCAATAAAGAATATTCTGTTCTGTTCTCTTGTTATCCCGTCCTGTCCCATTCTATCATCCCATCCCATCCCATTCTTAACAGGAACCCAACGTGAAGGCCAGGGACAAGGGGAGGAAACACCACTCCTTATATACCTTTTCATATCTTTCAGCTGAGCGATGTGCCGAACGGAGAGTGTATTGGAGGCAGAAAACAGGAGGTCAGGAGACCAAAAACTCAGCTTTTATTCCACCAACAGCATCGGATTGAGTGATGTAATCCTGGCAACTTCTTGTCTTCTTGGCTTTGATTATCTTGTAGCTCTTCCTAAAGAGGAGAGCCACCTCTTGAGGTCACCAGACTTATCACATTTGCACAGGCGTCCTTGGGCAGAGCCATCTCAGTCAGGTTTTTAGGTGTCAGTGACATTGTGTAAGCGGAGATTCCCCACATTTGCTAGCAATGCTGCCAACTGATTAAAACCCTTCCTTCCCCCCCCCCCATTCTACCATTTAAAAAGGGGCAAGAGCAGAGTTTTTTTAAAATAGCTCTGAAAATGGTTGCCCCATTATGAAGTTCAGCTAAGCCCTGATGCTGGTCCAGAGGAAGGATAGATTGAAGGTGGCCCATTTTGTTTCCTCTTCTTACACGAATGGAGAGGAATCCAACCTTGCCCAGATCCCTCTTGCTTAACACAGCGGAGTGAAGTGGTCCTCCACAAGGCAGCACAAGCTTCTTATTGCTACACAAAAGGATGGCTCCTCCCTGAGAAGGCCAAAGCCCCTCAGATCCTGGCTGGGCGTCCAAAGGGAGCCAAGGGCCACTGGGCTAAGAATTGGAGAAGAGCTTAATCTGCCCACAGGCCAGGCCGGCCCAGCCAGCACCGGCAGTTGCCCTGTTTGTCAGAGTAGGCAGATAAGCAGCCCTGCCAGCTGGCCTTTGAGCCACTACGGGGGGAAATCCCCGGCTGGCTCTTCCTTTGAAGGGCTGAAAGGGTCCAGGAGGAAGCCTGGCAACCGAGGCAAGGTTAGCATTTAGCACCAAGTAGGCGGCATAGAAGGAAACAACAAGCATGAAAACAGAGTTTACAGTGACTGAAAAGGTAAAATAATCGGGGCTCTACAGTAGATAATCTCCTTTTTAATTTGGGAGAGAAAGAAGCAGGGATTTCTTACAGCTGGGAGTCAAGAAGTCAAAAGATCTTTGTAACAAAAAGGCTTTTTTGCTGCCTCCTGAAAGCAAAACTCTGTGATCTACGCCGGCATCTCAACCTTAACGCATAATTCAGGGCCCTTGACAACCCAACCCTCTGCTCCAGATAAAACCAGATGAAAAGCCTCTCGGCTTCCCAGTTCAGCTGGGTCCCATTCAGACATGAGAACATTGTTAAAAAGCCAGAGGCCAGGGAAACACCCCAGAGCCGAGCTGAATCTGAAGCAGCCTTTTGGGTTCTTTCAGCTGAAGGTGACACGGCAGCTAAGAGGGACAGCACTGCCATTGGCTGTGCAACACCTAGGTTGGGTTTGGCAAGTTCCTCTCAGTCCACTTACAGTCCAATTCGCCTCGGTTATCTTTTCACTTGGGCAAAGCAGTTTTGAGGAGCGTCTGAAGGGGCCGGACCTGACATGGTCCAGGCAGCTGGCAGAAACCAACCTTCCTTCCTTCCCTCCTTCCTTCCTTCCTTCCTTCCTTCCTTCCTTCCTTCCTTCCTTCCTTCCTTCCTTCCTTCCTTCCTTCCTTCCCTCCCTCCCTCCCTCCCTCATCCAGGAGTTGCTATAGGGCATTGTATGTCCAAACAACTAGACACAGGGACATTTTTCCCCCCTCCTCTGAATATTTTTTTTATCTCAGTGCTGCCTAATGTCTATTAACCCATGTAGGGTGGCTATTGTATTATTCTTATTTGTCCTTCT
The DNA here is from genome assembly GCF_016545835.1 of Crotalus tigris. Classification (NCBI taxonomy): domain Eukaryota; kingdom Metazoa; phylum Chordata; class Lepidosauria; order Squamata; family Viperidae; genus Crotalus; species Crotalus tigris. The sequence goes on from NW_024096550.1 coordinate 200,939, forward strand.
TATTATCTTCTCTTTTTTTGGAATTATTCTGTGGCTTGGCATGTACACTGAGAGCTTCTGCACCAGAGATAAATTCCTTGTGTGGCCAAATAAAGTATTCAATTCAACTAATAAGAATTTGACCTGTTTCGCTGATAATTCTTTAATTTTTCCGCTGCTTTGTATGGAAAAATAAAAGCTGTAGTCCCTACTTAGTTGAGACAGAGATTTATGAAATGCTGCCCTTCAACACCAAAAGCTGCCCCAGTGAGCTCTGTTACTCATCCTTTCTGCAAATCACCCCTTCTTTGTGGGCTCCCCTTTGCAAAGGCCAACAAATGCTGATTCACCCCTTGACTTGTTCATCCTACAGCTGTTAATGTTTAAGGCTGGACTGTGGGGCCTTGGGAAATCTGAGCACTGGAACAGGCCATTGTTCCTACGCCTTGCATTTTGGAAAACAACATTCATCCAGCACAGCATCTATCAAGGGGAGCCTGGTATAAATCTGCCCGACCATGGAGATGGATCCAAGGAACTGAGAGATGAAGGTTAGCAGCTTTGGTGGAGAAGAAGCCTCACTATGATGCAATTTTGTACAAATGTATCGCAAGAGATCAGCCCCACTAGGAGGTCTCAGGGCAGAGATGTCGGCTAGATCAACAACCAACAGCAGGAAAGCCAAAGGCGCAAAGTGTCTTTTGAACTCTTTGGAAGAAAGAACCACAGAGTTTAAGATGCTACGGCTGAAGAAAAAGCAATTGTGTCTTCATGCCAACTTCAATCTACACGTAGTCCTCAATTTATGACCAGTCGCTTAACAATCACTTGAGGTTACAACAGAAAAAAGTTTTTTATGACCTGTCCTTGAAGTCACAACTGCTGCACCACCATCTTGGCCAGGCGATTGCATTTCAAGTGCAACCTGCTCACGTTTTGGGCATTTTCCACCCTAGAATATGGCAAATGAGGTCACAAAGCACGGTCATGTGACTGTGGGACCTGCAGCCCTAAATGTGAGCTGGTTGGGACAGATGGATGGACGGACAGTCAGAGAGTCTATCTGAAGTTAAGTGGGCCAAATTTGCATTGCACCGCAGCAAAACTTGATGCCCTCTCGAAGCTTCTGGCTTGCTAAACATTTGTTGCAACGGTTTAAACTCTTACTGTGCTAAAAGATGCACTTGTGTTCAAATTTCCTGAAAACTTCCACAGCCCAGAAGGGGGAGAAAAGCCCAGGCCAGGGGGGAACCGAGAGCAGCCCTCTGAAGAAGGCCTCCTGCACAGCTGCCCTGAAGAGGCCGCGTCCCCGAAAAGCTCCAGTCTATTTTCCCAGAGGGGGAAGCGGTTGGACAGGCGAGAGCTCCGAATTTTAGCCCAGTTGCCCCCCCCCCACTCTTTCCCACTTTGATTTCAAGTAACTGCTGGTGTGCTAAACTAAACTTGAGAAGAAGTCAGACTTAGTGGTGTCTGCAGCCTTCAGGAAAGGAGGTTTCTTGTGTCTCAGCAGGTAATGTAACCTTCTGATCTGAATGCAGATGTTTGAGCGGCCGGAGGTGGGTCTTTGCCTTGCCTCCCATTAGCCCCGGTGGTGAATTCCGCCTGGGGTTTCCATCAGATACGTGGTCTCCAGGTTAGCTGAGTTTGGGTTTCACAATTAAGTGAGATTATTATGCTTGGGTTGTGAGCTTTTCCTGAGGTCAGCATTTCAGCATAAAGGCCATTACTATTTAGTGTCTTCTGTCACGGAATTAAGCCTCTATTTTCTATTTTATAATAATAATTGTTTTAAGTAGCTCTGATCTTCAGGCAGCCAACAGCAGAGCTGTGTAAGGATGGCTTGGCCCACTTTAAGAGGGACCCGCCTCTCCTTCATCGCTCCTTTCTGAACAGGAATCATTATTTGGAAAATGTGAAGTTCTGCCATTTGTGGATGTTTTCCCCCCCAGAATACAGTATTTCTTTTCTCTGTTGGAGAAAGGGCTCAGGGCCCAGCCCCGTGCAGGTCCCACCAGCAGATGGACCATTTCTTTGACTTCCCTCTTGTTCTGCACAAAACCAAAGAACGCGCTTTTTTTGTTGTTATTTTTGGCACTTGTTGCGAGCCTCAGCTTATCCTAAGCTTTATTCTTCTCGACCCCCATCCTTACACAGTTGGGCTATTTCTTGATACTCTGCTTTTGCTGTATGGCATGATTTTATATTTTTAAAACCTATTCTTTTTGTTTATTAATTTATCACAATGATAGACAATGTCAATGTTTCTTTGGTTCACACTCCTCATGTTTCCTATTCTGATTGTATACAAAGTCAGGAACTCCTTTTTCAGCACTGGCACCTTCAATAACGCGATCTTGTGGTGGCTTTGTCTGGCCACGTCCCCAGCCCAAATCCACTTGAGAGGATCAGCCTTTTCTCCAAGAACTAGGAGAGGGAGAGACCCTTTCCTGCCGACTGACTGGAGGGACCAACATCTGGCATCTGAACGTTGCCTGAACGTTTCGGTCGCATCTGTACATTTTCTTGGGAACCACATGAAAGGGCTGGGCCGTTGTCGCCTTCTGAGCCTGCTTTTGGCTCCTCTCCTGGAAGAGGAGAAAAGGAGGGTCGGTTTTTCTCCCGCCTGCAGAGCCCCCAGCCCCCTCCAGCCCCGTCCTGGGTGAGGCTGGCCTTCTCCTTGCTCCCCACCTGAGCTCAGCCTCCAGGGTGGACTCCAGGGGAGGCGCCCTCAAAGCCCCCCTCGGCCCCTGGAGCCCCTGAGCCCTCTCACCGCATCCACAGGGGCAGAAAAACCATTATATACACACACCTCTAAAGTTACATTCTATGTATTGTAAACTTTCTGGATTTTACTGGAGGGATTGGAATCAAAATTATAGAAATTACATTCCAAATGGCAATGCCATTTAATTATTCATTTTGATTAGAAGATTTTAAGGAAAATTGGGAAAAAAATATTTAACAAATTTTCATAATTAATCTTGCTGTCTGACTTCTTTTTATAATTAATCTTCCTGGCTTACTCTCCATATTTCCAAGACTTATAAACATGTGCAACATAAGAAAGTAATTCAATGCTTGTTTAGCTGCCAGGTTTATAATTGCAAAATACTGGAAAATTAAAGTACATCTTTCTTTGCATCAATGAGATCTAAAAATGTAGAAAACTTCAAAAAAAGCACAATAACAAAGATCTTCGAAGAATTCTACAAGTAAGGATAATTTTATTGAAATAAATATTTGCAGCTGTCCATGATTGGATATTTGGCATTTGTCTATAATTGGGCAGAAGACATTTGTTCATACTAACATTAAAGTTGATTGAATAAGATGAGTGCCCACCAATGGGGAGAGGGGAATGCTTCTTCAGTGGAAGAAGATGGGGGTGCAAATGGCTGGGGAATTCTGGGAGTTGAAGTCCACACATCTTAAAGTTGGTGAAATTGAGAAGTACTGCTGTAAGGATTAAAGAAGTCTTCTTTCCCACTTAATTTTTTTCCTTATCCAGCTCTCTTCTCTTCTCTTCTCTTCTCTTCTCTTCTCTTCTCTTCTCTTCTCTTCTCTTCTCTTCTCTTCTCTTCTCTTCCCTTCCCTTCCCTTCCCTTCCCTTCTCTCCTCTCCTCTCCCCTCCCCTCCCCTCCCTTCCCCTCCTCTCCTCTCCCCTCCCATTGCGTAATGCAACGTCATAACGTCATAACAATTCCATTTCTGAAGGACACAGCATAGTTCACAGGACTAGCCGGCAGCAGAGATCCGGTCACTGGGAAGAAAGCCGGGGGGCTGTGACGGGAGTGCCAAGGATGCCAGGCAATTCCCACAGAGCCTACCGAAGGAAAACCGTCTATGGACCCAGAGGGATGGCCAGCGAAAGGAAGGGGTTAATTCTTACAAAGGCACCTATGGAGATAGCCCAGGAAGAGCCGAGATGGAAGCTTACTGGGATGCTGAGGCTGGCACAGCTGGAGGAGAAAGAGGAGCAGCTGGGCCAGTAGAGTCAGGAGAGCAGCCTGGTCCCTGGTGCAGAAGGTTCTTGCCCATGAAAGGCCCTGAGCACCTGCCCTGAGCGCCTGGAGGAGAGCCAACCAACTGGCCATAAGAAACTAGAACTGCTGGGCCTGTCTGGGAACCAAGGCCCCACACTGCCCTGACTGGGGAAGGCCCCTCGCAAGGTGGGGAGAGCGTTCTGGACCTTGGAGACCAAAGGAGGCTTCTGGTCCTGTGACGCAAGGCGGGCAGCCCCTCTTCTTCCATCGCTCCTCATCCAGGCCTAGTTTTCTGGGTCCCACAAGTCTCACCTCTGGGAACTAGGAGCTCCTTCTCAGAAGCAACGGCCGCTCTTCTCTGCGCCGTCTGTTCAGAGCCCCTGTGCCGATGGGGGCCAGACAGCTGGGCCCTCCTGGCAGAGATGGTCCGTGGCACCGGGCCAGCTGCACCTGCCGTGCCACCCAGCAAGAGCCAGAGAAAGAGTTAAGTGTCCGTTGCCCGTTTTCCTCCAAGCGGAGACAACAATGCTGCCTTAATAGCACCAGAGAGAGGGAAGGTAACCGAATCCCCTCTGAAATGAAAGAATTCTCCCTTTCCATTCGCCAAACAAATTATGGATCTTTCAGCAGGGGGACTTTCAAAGGCCACTTAAAATAGGCATTCGAATTACTATCAAAGCTACAAGCATCACAGACGTCCAATTTCTGAAATACTGATAGGATTAACATTACATTTTTAGAGGAACATTTTTAAGGAATGAGATGCCAGTCTAGACAAAAAAGCGATGCGGTTTTCAGAAAAATGATGGGACTTTTTCAGCTATAAATTTTGAAAAGTGACACAACCTGGAGAGAATTTTGGAATTAAGAAGTCTTAATCACTAGAAAGGGATCCAAAGTTTGATAGTAACCAATACATAAATATGCTGAAAACGTTAGTGTATTTTTTCTGGAAAGCATTTGATTGGATGGTGTAAATGGAAAAAAGGGAAATACTGATAATAAGAAAAGAATGCTATTTTTCTTTCTTTTTTTTTTAAAAAAAAAATTCAACAAGATGCCCTCAAAGGAAGATCTCAGCTGGGGCACTTATGGGGGGGGGGGAGCTTTCAAAAAAATTCAAGATTGTGATGCCAACACAATCAGACCTCCCTCTCACCAAGGAACAACCAGCCCAGAGAAGAAACCAGAAATCTGGGTGTTCTTTGACAATTCTAGTTTCTGCCAGGAACCTAGAAAGGGGGGGCCCTGGGCTCTCCTTGAGCCTGGGGGTTTCCTTGCAGACGTTTCATGACCCAAATTAGGCAACATCAACAGGTCTAGCTATGTTACCTAGGCATGTTACACTGGCCCTGATGAGGATGTCACCTCGTTTGGCTCATGAAACGTCTGCAAGGGAACCCCCAGGCTCAGAGAGCGCCCAGGAGCCCCTTCTGCCAGCCCTGAGCTACACATATTCCCCTTTCTTGTACCCTAGAAATCATCCACGTAGTAAATCCTGAGTTGTAAACTATGCTCTGAAAAGGTTCATGGTTTGTTTTGATCATTCCACAGTTGATATTGGCAAATTATTTCATTCTTGTAAAATTCTCTTTAATATATTTGCCTCATATGTCAATAACTATTGGGACAATTTTGCAGTCTATTTTCATTTTATCCACTAGCAATTGATTTTCTCTTCCTCATGAATTTCACAACTTATCTTTTTTTTCTTCAGGCAGACACAAGGAAACATGTAAGCCAAAATGACATTTGCAAGTTTACCAAGTACTTGGCATTTTCAACACTATTAGCAAGCTAATAATTGTTTCCAAAATCGCAATTATACTTTTGAATCTGCCTTTTATTATTAAGGATATTCTACTAGTCACCATTTATCCTTCAATTTTTCCAATTTAATATTTCTTTGCATTAAGTTACCAATTATTGGATTTCATTTTTCATGATTATTTCAGTTCTTTCTTTTTTACCTATTTTTTCAAGTAACATCAGATAATTACAGTAACATAAATTCAAGAAACATAAAGAAAGAAAAAAAAACATAAAAATACAAATTACATCTACAACAATGTGAACAGATAGGTACTATACATGTAAAAATTTACTATATATAAGGAATAAATCAAACTATAATCTGTTAATATAAAGGTAAACAATAAACTTCAGCAAACAGGGATAAAATTGTGGTTCCTGCCTCTGAAGCCTCATTATTTTAACTTTAACTGTGAATTTTTCTAATGTGGAATTGAAGGGTTGGCCCAAAACTCAATTGTTATGTTGTCTAGAATTGTCCAATGTTGCACAACTGGCTGCTAAAATTAAGTACCGGTAGATATCCATCCTTTGCCCACTGCTTTCTTTGTGCCAAAAGAATAATCCATTCCGATTCTTAACTTTTTTTGACTTTAAAAAAAAATCATGTCTGATGTTATGACCAGATCATCTGTTTTGACTGAGCCATTTTGCATCTTTATTTTCTTTTGTTTGGTGTTTGAATTATCTCAGATGTCAGTTCAAAATTTTAATGTTTTATCTTTATCAAGGCAAGTTTTGTGTTGTACTTGCAGGCATTTTTTGTATTTCCCAACAATACTTTATAAAACAAATTCTGATTTGTTCAAAACTGCTAATTTTATTGAAACCTAATTATTCCATCTTCATATTATTCAATTTTACTTGAAATAGCCCTGGCTTTGTTCATTTAATTAAGTTGTTTTAGTGTGAAGATAATATCTCTTCTGTGAACTTTCTTTGATGTAACTATATTTCAATTTTCTTTCCTTCAAATTCTTCAGTTTGCTGATATCAGCTTATAATTTATTGATCATTCTTTCCAATCAAATTTTCCATTTTGGTGATTGATTTCGTTGCTTGGCTTTTTACAGTCTTGTGTCCCAAGTCTGATGCTATCACCGCTGCTGTGCTATAAATTAGGGGCTTCGGCCAAGGATTCAGTGTTTCCTAGTGCACGATTTCTGCCTTTCAGAACTTTTGGTAGTTCTTTTCCATTTGTCTTTTTCAACGGCAAACATCTTTCCTGCCATTTGAATTCATAGTTTTCCTTTTCAGTTCCATAAGAGAGCTGATCTTCAGCTCTGCTTGGCTCAATTTCCATGCCTTTCAGCCATTATGTCTGTCTTGGAAGTTAATAAAGTTTGAGGCTGCTGTTCAAAAATTTTAATCGTTTGATGATTTTCAGGGTTTTTTTTCCCTACAGTTCTGGTTAATATTATTCACATATTTCAGCAATTTTTTCTAATTCTTGCAATTTAGTATCTGTAAAAGCTTTTGTTCTAAAGATAAATGATATTGATCCAGTCATCATCTCTGTTCCGGAGTCTGGATGTTGGTGTTTCCAAATATTAAACATTCTTTTCTGAAATCCCCTCGTTTTAGGGGTTGATTCCCAATATCAGTTTGTGACTGCTGAATTTTCCCCGTCTCTTTCCCTTTGCTGGGTGGGGTCCCAGGGGCTCTGTTGGGGGTGGGCTGGGGTGCTGTCCTCGCAGACTGGGCTGAGCCTTGCAGTTCATGAGCTGCCGCCCTTGCTGACCACTCCAAGGTGGAGTTTTATCTTCCACGCATTTGGCATTGGGCCTGGGTCAGACTGGGCTTGGGCCCTTTGCTAGGGGACTGCTCACTAGGAGAACTGCTGCCCGTGTGTCTTGCCACGCGTCGGGACAGTTTATCTACTTGAACTAGTCCCAGAGAAGATGCCACCGTCCGTTCTCTGGCAGGGTCCTTACAGGAAGGTTTGCCTCTTGCCTCCACAAACTGTGGGCAGACTTATGTCCCACTGAGGATCAATCTGCTCGTTTCTGCTGCAAATCTCGTCTCTTTGGGGCGCGGAGTGGATTCCGATAAAGATGGTGCAAGGAATCAGTGTTGCCTCCTACCAGGGGTCCGGCCTCTGGAAACGGGTCCCAGGCACTGGGATGAGAACGGGACGCAGAGGTAATAATTGCTGATGAAATTCTGAGGCCCAACAATGGAAGACACACACACACACACACACACACTTCCACTTACTCACTTCCCTCTGAAGTAGGCAGCCAGGCATGAGCTAGAGGGACAGATACCAACAAGACCAGATCCAGGACAGCTGGACAAGTGGGCCGGCTTCAGGACCCCTTTGATCCCCCAAGTCCTTCCTTTCTTGATTCGCAGGTCAGGTAGCTGTGATGGAGGGAGGTTTCCATAGGTGTTCAGGCCCAGCCTCCTCTGTCCACCTTCTGGTGACATTTCTCCTTTGATGTTTCCCCTTTCCTTCTTATCTACCTGGAGGGATATACATCTATCTATCTATCTGTCTGTCTGTCTGTCTGTCTGTCTGTCTGTCTGTCTATCTGTCTATCTATCTATCATCTATCTATCTATCTATCTATCTATCTATCTATCTATCTTATTGAAAAGTTTTACAAAAATTACAAAATATACCCCAAACCCAACCCCCCTACCCCCCTACCCCCTCCCCCACTTCCCAGAGCTGAATACAGTGTAACAAATATAATAATCATAATCTAACTAACATTAACCAACTAAGTAAATAAACAAATATAATGCACTTTAACTCTCTTTTAACACAGAATAAACAAATTACAAATAAACTTTATCATATAATCAAATTAAAATCCCAATTTATAAACAATATAATAAAAATTCCACTGCACTAAACTATTATTAATAATAATAACAATAATAATATTCAATAATTTATTCATAAAATAAATGGAACTTTTTAGTCCCATATTTATTCTGAATATAATCTATCCATCTTCTCCAAACCAAAACGTATCTTTCTTGTGAATGATCCTTCAAATAAGCAGAAATCTTAGCCATTTCTGCTAAATTTGACACTTTAAGCATTCATTCTTCTATAATAGGCAAACAATTCTTCTTCCAATATTGCCCTACCAACAGCCTTGCTGCTGTTATTAAATTCAACATCAAATTAGTTTCCTTAACATCAATAATACCCAACAAAAATAATTGAGGAGTAAACTTTATCTTTCTTTTAAAAATATTCTGAATGATCCACCAAATTTTAATCCAAAAAGCTTTTACATTTCTACAAGTCCACCAAATATGAAAATAAGTTGCATCCAAACTACCACATCTCCAACATTTGGGCTGCAAGTTAGGGTACATACAAGACAACTTTTGGGGATCCAAATGCCACCTATAAAACATTTTATAAAAATTTTCTCTCAAATTTTGAGCTTGAGTAAATTTTACGTTTCTAACCCAAATTGTCTCCCATGTATCCAATAGAATCGGCTCTTGAATATTTTGTGCCCATTTTACCATACAATCTTTAACTAATTCCGTTTCAGAATCCAATTCTATTAAGACATTATAAATTCTCTTTATATGAGCTAGAGTTTGATCTTTAATCTGTTTTATCAAATTCGCATCCTCTAAAGTAATGCCATCTTTTGATCTAAACTCCACCTAACTAACAGTTGATTATATTGAAACCAATAGTGTACAATATTTTCTTGCTCCAACTCAGCTAAAGATTTTAATTGCCAATCCTTCCCTACCAAATCAAGTAATTCCTTATAAGAAATCCTATCCAAATTCACTCCTCTAGCTACCCCCTCTATCACGTGTCCGGGAATCCCCCAAATTGGAATTTTATAATTTAACCTATAATAATACTTCTTCCAGACACGTAATAAAGCATTTCTTAAAATGTGAGATTTAAAAGCCTGATCTACTTTTTTTATTATAAATTAGATATGCGTGCCATCCATATAATAAATCCCATCCTTCAAGAGAAAGAATATTTCTGTTTGTTAAGTTGAGCCAATCACTAATCAATGTTAAAGCCGCCGCATCATAATACAATTTTAAATTAGGCGCCTTGAGTCTCCTGGAGGGATATTTTTCACAAGATTCCTGGCTGTGGTTCTCTCTGTGCAGAGACTGCTTCATCTTGAAGTTATGGCAGCTGCAACCTCACCTCACAGGAATAGATGTTCACCTGCTCTGAAATTGGTTTGACTGCAGCTTGTGGATTTCAGCAGGGAATTTGTTGAAATGGGGGGGGGGGAAGACACAGGTTTATTTTCCTGCTTCCGCCCTGCCTACAGAATCCCTGCTGCACTTCCGGGTGTTCTGAGGCCACGTCCAGCGTCAGAAGCCCCCAACCAACTGCAGGGCACAGGATGGTCCTGCAGGTTCTGTCGTGGAAAAACCCAGTGGAAAAGACAAGAGACAGCAACACAAAACATTAATTCTTACTTTAAGATTCAGAAGTTTATTTTGCTAATAATTTGGAACATAGCACATAACACATAGCACATAACACATCATCACGTACATTAATAACCCATTGCCATGAGGACCATATGGCATAGCAGATTCCAAAGGACAGCTTTAGGCCAATGGCAAATCAGTCGGGTCCAGTCCCAACCCTTTATACCCTTTCTCGTTCTAAGACTGGAGTCAGATGGTCCGCTGACTTTTGCTGGCATCTGCTGACTTCCTGCTGACCTTCTGCTGAACATAACTTTTCACATATACCCGTGTACATTGGAACCCCGCATCCGCATCCATCAACTACTTTCAGTTTCCTATTTCTTACTGTTACAATACTCATTTCCAAATATACACAGAACTACCTACTTTGCAATTTCATATTGCACAAAGCTCAGCAGATTACAAATAATACGTCCGTATTGTGAAACAATATAGAGTTCGAGTTAAAGTTTTGTTTTAAATCACTCCTGTGGGGCCTTTCTCAGAGGTTTGCTCCAGCCTCATCTTGTTATATGGGGCTATATTTTCATCTCCCACAGTTCTTACAGAGTTAAGGTAGAAGAGAGAACTTTTCTCGGAGCGTGGACAGTTCAGACTTTCTCAGACGACCGAGGAAAATAGAATCCTGGAAAACTGGAAAATTCTGGAAGACTGCAATCCTGGGCAGCAATTCTCAGAACAAAACGATATGGGGAAAGTGTTGCGCCATGAACCAACAAAACGTAGAAGACATTCATGAAGGGCAAATTTCTTGCCCAAGTGATTTTTATTAGGCAAAAATAATCAAACATGCAGAAACGTTCCATTTGCATTTGCTAAAAAGAATCAGCCAAGGACGGGAGAGAGCAAAATGGACAAAACTCCATTTGGAGGAAGGTGAGGTCTAAGCCATGTTTTGTACTCTTGGGCTTTTGGGAAATCCGTCCAACGTGAGAAGCTTTGGAGCAGCCTTACAGGCCGTGAAGCCGAAGTCTCTGAAGTTAGTTGAGATGGGCAGTGACACGTGTAAAGCGGTGAACTCCGGTGCCCACCCCATTATCTGAGAATTCGCTTGTTTTGACTCCCAGGGAAAAAGACGTAATGCCCTTAAATTAGAAAAGGGTAGATTGGGGGAAAGTGAGGAGGAATAGTAAATATAACCCCAATAATTGCACTGCAGGCTAGGATTTATCATTACTAAATGTGTGATAACTGCTTCCTAAATGCCCCTGCTCTTTAAACAACCTAATTTATAATTTAAGAAGCTGACAATCCTTAAAGTGTTTTATTTTATCTTGTCTGGAATAATGGAAGAGTAAGTTATTGAAAACCTTTATTTTTCATTAGCCTTAAATTCTGTGACAATTAATGTGCCCAATTTGATTATAAACTGCACAAATTAAACAATAAAGACCTGTCTAATGAGAAATTAATTATGAGGAACAGGAGAGGAGCCCGGCTGGATAAAAGTCATAAGTTATGGCCGATGGCAGACGTGTCAGCTTTTAAAAGAGACAAAGGGCTCTTTCCTCAATGTGCACTGGTGCTGATATGCCTCATCACAGATCAGTAGATCCAGAAGCCGTAACAGCACTGTAATTGAAACTGCCAAAATCAATAGCACTGACAACCTTAATTAAATTAAATATGTCTCTGATGAGCTGCAACAGCATAGCAGTAGCGGACCACTTGACCCGGCCTCCCAGCCGGCTTGATGGGATTCCGTGCTCCACCACATGATGGATTCCACCCAGGAGGAGGAGGAGGAGACGAGGGGGCGAGAAGGAGCATCCAGCCACTCTTGAAAGGGCTCCAGGAGCAATGACCTACAGCAGGCCAGGCAAGGGAGAGCCAAGGCCCTGAGAGTGGGAGGGAAGCCCCATGTCACTGGTGGTCCTTCTCCTCGCTTAACTTCTGGACCCTGTGAAACCCTCCTTCTCTCTCCTGGTGGAGGCATTCAGCTGGATTTGGGCAGGGAGACACCATGGTGCCCAGCCAAAGGGGGGGGGGCTCTGGGCTACGCCTTCCCTGGCAATCCCCTCTACCTAACAGTCCGTGGGGCTCAGGCTGGAAGAGAGGGGACTTAAAACAATGTGGAATTAAAGATGCAATTCAATCGCCTTGCCTATATAGCTTGATCTGGGACGAGCCTTGGAGACTATCTCTATCAGGAAGACAAGGGAGAACGTCTCCCCCCCAGCCCCCGTTTCTTACATTGGATTCTGTGCTGCAGGAAACTAAGACAATGAATAGCATGTTTAATTAATTTAAGGTAATTAAATTTATTGGATTTTTAAGACTGCCTGACTTTCAGAAAGAGTTTTAATCTGGCAACTTAGTGAAGATAGGAATGGACGCCCATCTTCAATAAATGTAATAGGACTGACTTCTAATTCAGCTGACATTCAGTTGTCCAAGATGGAGAAGAAGGGAGCAAAATGGACCTGGGAGGAGGAGGAGGAGGTGGGGGGAGATGCTGCTCCCCCACTGGGCCCCAGGACAACTGGCAGAGCCAGGTCTTCAAGCCCTTTCTGAAGGCCAAAAGGGTGGGTGTGGATCTCCTCGGGGGTGGGGTGGGGGCACACTGTTCCAGATAGATTCCTTCAGGCCTTCCAGGTGAGATTCTACGGCAGATTACATGTCTCTGAAGGGGCAGAGATGCTGCTGCAGTTGTCAATGGCAACCAGCAGAGGTTTCTGGCCTGAAAACATTTTCTGGATAAAGATGAGACCAAGAGATCTGCCACCAGACAGCAGCTGGTCATGAGGAGACCCCTGGATGGGGGGGTCTGGTAGTCTTCTTGTGAGTAGCCTCCCTGGTGGAGGAGGAAGGAACAGAGAACAGTGGAGGACAGTAAAGTTCAACCCAGCCCCCCCCCCAGTCTGCCTTAATCCCTTTGGGACACAACCCCTGTACAGCTGGAGGGAGGCCTTGAAAACAACGAAAACGACCCCTCAGTGAGTCAGCCTTCCTTCTGAATTACAGAAAGAGGAAAATATTTTTTTTAAAAACTTTAAAACAACAACAAAGATCTTAACAAGGTTTTGACCAAGAAAGTTACGAACGGATAACTGTATAAATTTGAAAGGTTCCCGTTTTGGTGAAAGTCCTTTTGGCATTATTAGGAATTAATTAAATAAACAGATCAGACCTTCATGGGATTGCTGGTTAATTCATATCAAAGGTAAAAGACAAGTTGATAAAAAATGGAAAAGAATTTGAAATACCCATAATGGTGGCATTATCTCTTCAAATATGTTTTCGTTTGTTTCTTTCATATCCACAGGCACGGAAAGGGATAAAAAGAGGAGATTTCTATAAAATGGTACGAAAAAGGTTAGATTAGAGGTTATTTTTGTGATTAGCAGCCAAAAGTCTATAAGATATACTCAGAAGCATCCAGGAAGCAAACTCTTTCTTGTCCAGTGAATTGTAACGGAATCCTTTGCACAGGGGGGCTGCTTCCTCAGAGGGCGAAAAGAGCAGATGTACAAGATCCCCAAATCCTTGTGGCCCTGCTTAGGTTCTGGAGGAAACCCCCTGGATAGTATAGGGGAGATCTCCCCCTAATCTCATAGATGAGATTAAACGACAGGATCCACTTCCATAGCCCATTTTTTAAGGCACTCTCTTTTGTGCACAAGAGGTGGACTATCTCTGTTCAAAGCAGCTTGGAACATTCCGGTCCCTACCAAAGTGAAAAATGAAAATTATATCCCAAACGACGTCTCTGAATCATTTCCCACATCCCTCATTTTGGCACAGTTGACTGCTCTGCTAATTTAAATTTAATTCTACGTTGGCCTCACTCTTTTACAGCAATCTCTTTATAAGCTTACAAATTTCATTCGGCACCTAAATAAGTTAGGTGGGGATTATACCTTAGGAAATTCAGATTCTGAGACAAATTGTTTATCTCCTTTTGTTTTTAGGAATATAGAATAAAATTCCTGATGTTTTGCTTCTTTGTACCCATTTCTCAACTGTTCTTCTCTCTATCCTATTCATCTCTATCCTGGCATACAGCTTCCTGTGACATAGGGCCAATCTTTGTGTACATTTTCCCCTTGATAGTTTATACTTACAATTTCTGTCTGTGGGTAGAGTTGGGAGGTAAATTCAACCAGTTTTCCTTTAAAAGCTGCATTTTGTAACCCCAATCTCCAACTTAAAACATCTATACCACATATAAAAAATGTACAGATTATGCATGCATAACAATTCTGAATGTTAAGAAGATTGCTTGGGGAAAAAAAAAGAGTAATAAGCAGCACTGCATACAGCAAATCTACGCTGAGACCAAAGTCATTGGGAAAGCGATGACAACTGGAGGTGCCAGATCTGTTGTCCTTCCGTGCCAGGCCCCTCTGGCTGCTGGAGGGCCCCTCCTCCCCCCTCCCCTGAGGTGCTCCTTTCCAAGCCAGGGGACGATTAAAACCTGGCTGAGATGCTGGCGTAACACAAACCACTGCGGGCTCTTAAACCGAGGGTGGATAAGCAGGAGCAGCTCTTCCCGCTTCTGAGAAATTGGTTGGAAGCACCTGAGGCCTTTGGAGACCAGGTTAGAGAAGGACCTGAATGTCTGCTTTGGAAGAGAAGCGCCATGTCCACCCAGATTGGGGCGTTCACAGCCACATCTTCCCGCGAAGAGCTTCCCTCCAACGGAGCAACATCTAATCCAGATGTCTGGTAAATCTGCAAAGGCTCTGAGCATCCCTTCCAGCCGAGAAGCCAGGAGTCAGATGAGGAAGGGAGAAGGGACACGAGCCCCCCAGGAGAGGTGATGGTCAAAGGGAGCCTCTCTTCCCAGTGCAGACAGAATCCCCCCCCCCGCCTGCCCTGAGCCTAAGCTCAAGAAGAGGCCAGCCCAGTGCCCCAGGAGGCCTCTGGCTTTCCTGCCTGCACACCTCTGGCTGGCGCTCAGCCTCTGGGTGCCATGATCACTGCTCGCCTCCCAGCTGGCCTCCCCCTTCCTCTGGGCTCTTCCCTCTGCTCCCTCCGTCCACCGGTTCATGAATCGTTCACGGCATCTTTTGATTTGGGGGCAACAGAGAAATATTCTGAAACCAGCCAGCCGCCATTCAGGATCTGATCAAAGTGAACCCAGCCGGTCAGTCACCCAGCTGCGTCTCCCCCCCCACCCGGGACCGATCCTTGCTAGGAACGCTGTGCCCCCATTGTGGGCAGGCTGGCAGAGAGCGACGGGCCAAGTTCCCCCCCTCTCCGTGCCTCAGAAACCTCTTGGCTGCTGGGGCAGAATCAGAAGCAGCTGCCGCCTGAAATCAAGCTCCCTTCTTTCTCCTGCCCGCAGCCATCTTCAGGCCAGGCGGGGGAGAAGCTGGAGAGGCCGGGGCCTAGTCCATCCTACAGGCCTCCCACTCTTTGCGCTTCGTTCTCAGTTTTAGTTCTGAACCACTTTTCGGGGAGGAAGACCTACGGAGCTCCGGGGGGGGGGGAACGTGGCTCCAAGATAGACCCTGTGGGCAGCCTTGGTGGTCAGCTTCGAAACTGGGAGTGGAGCAGTGGTGGGATTCGAATGTGTGAACAACCGGTTCTCTGAGTGGATGCCGCTTCCGGAAGTCCATTCTGGGCAACAGAAAATTAGCCGCCGGTTCTGCCAAAATGGTGCGAACCGGCTGAATCCCACCACTGGACTGGTGCCATGACCCGGGGCGGGGGGAGGAACAGTCCTTTGGATCTCCCTCTTCATTCAGCTGTCACAGAGTTCTTGCTCTTAATGCTGCTTCATGTTGGTTTCATGAAGGCTCCGGGTCGTTTGTTGCTAATAGTAAAAGGTTAATTCTCCTGGGACTTCTTCCTCCTTCCCAGACAGCCATGGGATTATGTGGTGGTCACTCATCCAAGGACTAACACAACTGACCCTGCTTAGCTTTTTGAGATTGGTCAATATTAATTGTAGTTAATTATAGAAAGCGGGGAAAAATCTACCCTTCCATCAAATTTAAAATTATAACACACAGACAAATTTTGGGGAGGGTCAAGACTTTGTGGACACAGAACACACGAAGCTTCAGAGAGTCCACCTCTGCTCTCAGAGCCAACAGATGGATCGGGTACTTTTTGGTCATTGTGGCTGTTGTTATGGCACAGAGGCAAAACGTCACCATGGAGGAAAGAGATGAGGAGAGGAGTGCTAGTGTGTGGGTCTTGTGGAGGGCAGGGTGGGAATGTGGTCTGAAAAGCCTCCTCCACGTCCAGAGAGCAGGCAGTGGGAGGGGGGAGAATGAGACCTATCCCCCCCAGGCTGAGAAAAATCCTACTTCTGTCTGCTGTGGCCCTACGGAAGCCTCTTCCTAGCAGTCCTTTTCTCCACTCGGGTGCAAGTTAGTCAACTAGAAGCAACCATCTTTGGCCATGTGGTGACAAGGCCACGCTGCCATTCGGGGTAAGGCTGTGAATTTATTTGTTGAGATTAAGGTGACATTTGACCTGGAAGAGAAGGTCTTTATATCCAGGTATATGAGACCTTCCCTTCTTTGCTGTCCCAAGCACGTTTCCAAGTCTCCGTGGCTGGTCCAAGCCCAAGAGTTTCTTCCAAAACCTCCCAGCAACTTTTCCTAAGAGAGCACAATAACCTGGTTACAGAATGGCTTGTCCCAGACTGGATCCCAAAAGCTGGCCAGGTAGTCCCTCCCTCTCTCAACTATTATTGAATTTTCTTGGCACGTAAAATACCTGCGATGGGTTGATGAAGTGTCACAAAGCCATTTTTGACTCCTAGTAACCATATAGGTAGATTTTCTCCATTTTTTAAATCTATCTGTGATGTGTACAAAACGATGTCTGGAATTAAATGTATTTTTCAACCATTTGGATTTGGAGAGTCTTTTTTCTTCTTCTGCAGCTTCACTCAGCACAGTTCAAAAATGATCCATTCTGATGGAATCAACAAGATCGGCCCCTTGGTCTGTCTCCTGTGGGAGCCACTCAGCTGATCCCATCTGGCAGGATCAGTGTACTCCGATTCCTGCCATTAAACCGTCTTGTTTTTCAGGACTCCCGAAGGAGCCGCCTTCTCTCCAGCACTGCCTGCCCTCCGGAATGGGCTCCCCTGCACGCACGTCTGAAGAGCCTCCACCTGCTGGTCCTTCAAAGGGTCTTAAGGCCTGGCTCCTGGCCCAGGTCCCCCTTTTCCACCTCCTCTCTCTTCCCATTCAGGTTCATCCTTGCTGCCATCTTTGACGTGTGTGTGTGTGTGTGTGTGTGTGTGTTGCATTGTCTTCTTGTTTTAATTATTTTTCTTAACAATTTGTAAATAAATAGTTCTTTCTTGGAGAAAGCGGGTGGGGATTCAGTCTGCCACACATGCTTAATTCTGACCTAGCGAGCATGTTGGGTCCCTGCCAGAACCACAGTCAGGAGATGTAACTGAGTTAGTGACACCATATTCTGAGAAGGCGGCCACAATCCCAGGCTAGCCCCATCAGGGGCTGATGGGGTGGAAACACAAACTTGATGCTCGTTTTAGTAAATGTGCTCCATCCTGTTCTCTGTTTCCTCCTTTTCAATAAGAGTCGTATAGAAACTGGCAGAGTATCAAGTTGGCAATGTGCTTGTCGTGGATGCTGTTTTTGTTTTCTCCAAGAATTCAGAAAAGGCCAGCATTTTCAGACGTGACTCCCCCTCCCCAGCTTGTTTTGTTGAACTAAATTCCAAGGGGTTTATTTCTGAGCAAACAAAATCGGTTGTTCTTAATTTGTATTATTCAGATTGTCAGCAAATGGCATAACGGTTTGCTGTACATAAAACAATTACAAGAACTGGTAGCATTAAGTTCAGCACGAACATCTTAGCAAGAAAAGAAAATATGCTTGGATTAAGTTCCAGTAATGTCGACAATAAGTTTACAAATGTATTAATTGTCTTTTAAATAACGAGAGGCAAAAAGAGCTGAATGTTAGCAACATTCATCCTCACTCCAGCCCCCCCCTGCCCCCCGCCCCGTTGCCTTTCATCTATTTCCAAGCCCTGGATTTAAATGCCTTTGGTTTGTTGACTGTGACCAATGGCTGAAAGTGTCAGGCTGAAAAGTGCCAGGCTGCTCCATTATCTGCAATTCTTAAAAAGGAAGAGAAGGTTTTCAAAAGCTCAACTCAGGGTACCTGCAGAAGATTTTCAGGATGGCCCAGCTGCAGGACTGATGTCTTCCCACGGGAGGCTTTCTGCAAGAGCTGGGGGGGCTTCGCGAGGCTTGGGCAGAAAAGGCTTGTCATGTGGCTGAGTTAGTGTCCAGTGGCCAGTCAGTGGCCGGCAAGAACCCACCCCGATGGCTGAAGCCTCTCTGGCCTCAGGAGCCAGAGGGCAGCCAGGCAGGCCTTACAGCTTCGAGGGGGGCAAGGACAAGGGGTCCCAGGGGCTTTCTACTTGGGGGCTTCAGCCATCTGTCAAGCTGCCCCACCAAAACGTCCCAGGCAGGGAGGGCCATCAGATGCTCCTCCCTGCTCAGCTGAGGCCCTCCCCTCACTGTGAAGGCAGCCAAATCTTTGCATTTTTCTTTTTCCTTCCGGAGTCAGAATTGGTACGTTTCTATACAACAAGAATGAAACAATATTGCCTACTGTTGAACAAGAGCCTAAACTACAAGTTTTCCAGCAATTATTTCACGACAAAAAACCCCGCTTACTTTATTGCTCTTAGCGGTACATGCAGGCCAAGCTTTAGGCAAATTAATTTGAATTCTTTCACCATACAGAAATATTATCACTGTTCTGAAATGGAAAAGATTGTCTACAGTCATGTTTGCATCAAAACAAACTCCTTCTACTGACAGAACTCTTTGAGCTGTGAAGTTTGACCTGAGCGGAAGAGGCTGAAAGAAATCGGATAAAGCTCTGCTCCCAAGTTTGGGAGGCTCCTTGGAACACTCCATGCCTTCTGAGCCATCCTCCAATCGGGCGTTCTGTGATTCTAAGTGATGGTGACGGAGTTACTTTAGGTGTGTCTGAGGCTTCAAAGAAGACAGCAATAACTGATAAAAACAAACTACTAAACTGACAGATGCAGTCTGAATGGATTTGGGACAAGAGGCAGACAGATGGGTCCCAGGAAAGGAGCAAGCCCAGGTTTTAATGCTCCCCCCTCCCATTTCTTAGTTAGACCAGATGCCAAGACATGCAGGCGATCCCTGAAGGATCTATTGCTTTCTCTGCCATATTGGCCTAAAGCAGGGGTCTTCAAACTTGGCCCTTTGATGACTTGTAGACTCCAAGAATTCCTCAGCCAGCGTACCTGGCTGAGGAATTCTTGGAGTCTACAAGTCATCAAAGGGCCAAGTTTGAAGACCCCTGACCTAAAGCAACACTCAGTTGGTAAATGCTGAAACAAGGGCTAGGTGAATTTTTATCCAATAATTTACAGGAGGCTGTTAATCAGGCTCCCTTAATATTACACAATAGTTATAGACTTTCCTTCCATGACTGAAGGCACTAATGGGGGATCCCATTGCACTTCATTGCTCTGTCTGGGGGGGGGGAGGAAGGGGGGGGAAACTGGCCTTGTGCCTGGATCCCAATCTTTCTCTTAGCCTAGCCCTCCACATTGTTTCCTTAGGAATCCAGGAAAACACAGTTGGGGTTGAAATCAACAACTGACCAAGTTGTCTAGATATTTAAAGTCATCAGAATTATTAAATAGTTATAAGCAGCCCTCATCTACATGAGATTATTTTCTTGATTTAATTAGTGGCAAGCCTTGGTTTTGAATATGTCGGCACATTGTAGGAATTGTAATGATGATTAAAAAAAAGTAGAAAGGCATAGTCCTGAGATAGTCCTGAATTTTTAAATTAACATCTGGAAGAGACACTGCTTAGACAAGCTTATCTTCCTATTTACTCTTACATGAGCTGCAGGATAACAAATTTTCTGCTCTAACTGCAATTAGATCATCATTCCGCTCCTTTTTCTTAGCCAAGCACACAAAACCTAGCAGCCAGTTAACCCTAATGTGTAAACTTTTCTTACTCTGGAGTAGAGGGAGAGAGAAGTTGAAGAGCTATAGAAGCTTCCCAACAAAAAGCAGCCCCAGCAGAAGAAAATTTTGCAGCTCAGGGCTGATCCGTGGGATGCTTGGTGCTCTCTGAGCTGGGTGGTTTTCTTGCAGGCATTTCATGGCCCAACTAGGTATCCTCTTCATCCCTAAAAGCAGCCCCTTTGTGAGTCAGATTCTCAGACCATCCTCGCCAGTTGGGCTTCCCATGGTGCTGGGAGTATATCCAGGGACAATTTTTTACTCAGCTTTCTTAAAAGTTCATTGCCAGCCTAATAGTTCTTGTTCTTCTGTATCCATCCTGCAAATTCTGAAGTAAATTTCAATGCACAAATTAGCAACAGCCAGCATGCTGAGGAATTGTGTAAAATGTGTATGAAGATGCTCGTATATCCTGCCTGCTGAAAAGCAGGAACATTGTGCAAAAATGCTCTGCCTCTTTACATTTGTCATTTACCTCATTGGCACAGAACACCTGGTGGGAGGGGCTAGCTTGTTAGTCATCTTGAATGCCAAAATTGCTTTTTCAACTTTCCAAAGTTGCTTCAATTTTAGACTGTTATAATTTTATAATTGTAATACTGGTTATCGACATCTGCTTTGAATTCTCCAAGAGAAAAGATTAATGGATCTCCAAAACCTACTACATGCCTCCCTCAGACATGCGTGCCAATACGTTGCCTTTGGACCCCTACACAGAGGAAGGTCTGGTCTTTTGGAAAGCTTTAATGTACAACTATTCCTTCAATGAAAGGAAAAATAATGTATATTTGGACAGTAAGGATAGTGCATACAAGCAGTGGGATTATGCAAGAGGACGATGATGGCGCCTCCCATCCTGTGGGTTGGTGACCCTGTGTCTGTGGTTAAAAGACACACTGTTACTTCACCATATAATAAAAGCAGTTGGGTTAACCACAAGCACCCCACCAAGTGTCCAATTAGGTTGAACACATTTGTCTGGAATTGTGTGCTGTCGCAGGAAACCAGGCTGACATTACCGGGTTTTTTTTGTTTTTTTTTGTTTTTTTTCTGGCTGGGCCCTTTTCAAATTCGATTCAGGGGAGGCTTACACTCTGTGGGGGGAAAATCCTCCCATGGGCAATAACAGCAGGCACTTCCTGACTTGTCACAGCTAAGCCCCCTCCCCCCCACACACACATACAGCCAGGTTAGTTCTAGCCCTCCCCCCTAGAATGCGCCGCCAGAAACTCAGAATGTCCTGAACTGGATCCTCCATGGAAGGAAAGGAGAACCGCTAAAACCGTGGTAGAAAAGCCTTAAGCTGGTCAGATTTTAGCCAAGCTGTATTTCCCAGGGAAAGGGGGAGGGAAGGGGAGGCAGGTCTTCACGGCAAGCTAAAGGAACTGAGCGAACCCAATCCACATTCCTCACTGTGTCTTCTGAATGGTGGAAGGGGAGGGGGGGAGATCGCCCGAAGGAGAAGGGGGTGCAGCAGGTCTGCCTCACATTATATACTCACTGCTGTTGCAATTGCATTTCGCCCAGCCAGTTGCCTCAGGAATGGATCTTAGGTACTGGTAAAATTTACTGCAAATGACCAAATTCCTCCCTCCCTCCCTCCCTCCCTCCCTCCCTTTTCCATCTTCAGTCTCTTTTGTTGGCTGACCCACTCTCAATTGATCCTCCCTTTTCTGACCTTCCTGGACAGTGCTGTGGGCCTCTTCTTGATCTGCGTGGCTTTCCATCATCCTTCCTAAATATTATGACAAAATCATCTTAATGGGCTTTTTATTTCCTTTTTTTGCTCTTCCTTAGTGGGACCCTTGGATGGCCTTCTATCTGGAGAGCCCCAGAGCTCAGGGGCTTCTCCATTGAGCCCCCCCCCTTTGCCAAACTGCAGGCCAGGGAAATGCTCTTGCAGGGCCAACCCCCCCCCCTCACTGGGTGAGTCGAAATGAAAGTCAGCAGCTGGGGCGCCAGATGTGGAGATTCCCTTCACCTTAAATTTTAATTCGCATTTAATGATATGTGATGTAACTGCACTGATTGGACGGCCCATTGTCTGAAATGGCCTAGGGCTGCCTGCTTGAGCAGGGGGTTGGACTGGAAGACCTCCAGGGTCCCTTCCAACTCTGCTACTCTGACTAAAGGGAGGAGGAGGAGGATGGATGAAGGGGAATCTCCACATCTGGCTCCCCAGCTGCTGACTTTCATTCTGACTCACCCAGTGGGTCCAGCTCCCTGGTGGCGTCTGACACTCCTTTCCAGCTGAGACAAAATTAGATGCTATTTGCAGGGACACCTGTCCTTTCCCCGAAAAGAAACCATGCCGAATTCAGACGGGGAGGCGTAGGTGTGCACGTGTCTGTGTGAGCGCAAAGGAAAATTTTTGCAGATTTGCAGGAAAAGAAAAGAAAAAGCACCTGTTTTTAGGTAGAAAAGACTGAGAAAAGCCACCAGCACTGAAGAGATGCAGGGTGCCTGCCAACAGGTGGGTCCGGGCAGCTGTGCCGCTGGGTGAAAGGCTCACCTGGGGGAAGCAGATCACCTGGGAAGGCCCAGAACCAGGGCAACCCCCCACGGGCCAGGCTCTCCCACCTGGCATCTCCGGGAGGTGCCACTGGGCAGAGGTTTCAGCCCGGCCCAGGCAGGCCCAGAGGCGCCACCCAGAAGAGAGAACAAACAACTGGCTTGACCGCAACTTTACCTTTGAGACGCTGCATTGTTTTTTAGAAAATATATTCAGAAATAAACTGCTGTCCGAGGGAAACAGGTGCTGTGGCCTCTCGCCTTCGTCCAGGCCCGGCACGAGGGTCTGTCCCTCCACCAGGCCGGCACAAAAGCCAGGGAGGCTCGCCTAGGCGCTGACGACTTCAGCCGAGGCGCAGCAGTCTTGGCAGGCCGCGTCCTCCTCCCGCGGCGTCTCTCGCTGGCCGCCCCGATCCGCTCCACCTGCCCCCGGCCCGAAGAGCGGAGAGGCCGACGTCTCCGGCCTTCGGGACGGTCGCGGGGCCCGCCTGCGCTTCGGCCCTGGAGAAGACGCCCGACGGCCTGGCTCGGCTCACCCCAAAGGCGGGCCGGCCGAGCCCCACGGGGCCAGGCGCTTCTCCGACCCAAGCGCGGGACTCGGACGCGCCCGCCGCCAGCTGGACCCCCCTTCCTCTGGAGCGGGGCTCAGGGCCGCGGAGCAGAGGCCGGCTGGCTGGCCGGCAGGAGCCTCGGAGCGCCGCCCGGCTGCGCTTCCCCGCAGGGAGGCTCGGGGCTGGGCGGCGGCAACAAGCCAGGCACCCCGGCAGCGGTCTCGAGGCCAACCGGGCCTCGACTCGGGCGGCTCTGCCCCTGGCTGGTCGGACCCGCCCATCAGGCGCTGGCACCGGTCGGACTCGCCTGCAGCCTCCGAACTGGCCCGGGAGTCTCCAGAGCAGCGTCCTTCGCCGTCGGCGCTAGTCCAGGCGCTTCAGTCCGAAGGCCGAGGGCGCCAGGTCCGAGGGCGTCCGAACCCCAAACCAAGAAGCCACCCCCGCCTCCCCGCCGCCGCCGCCGGACCGCCCCGTTTTCCAAGGGCCCAGAAGGGGCGCGAAACGGAGACTGGATCCCATTCAATCGAAGCAAAATCCGAGCCCACGAATGACGGCGACCCAACCCGGGAGGGAACAGCCGGGGAAACGGAGAAGACGCCGACGAAAGAGCCGCGGGAAGGGCGGGGGCTGCCTTCGCGGGGGGAGCAGGCCAAAGGCCGCCGGAGGAGGGCGTCGCGCCAGATCCGAGGGGGCCGCCAGATCCCCCCGGCGCTCGGCGGAGCGGCCCGGCTTCCTCGGCCGACGGCGCCGCTGTCCGGGCCCAGCTCCGTCCGGCGGGGCTTAAGGGCAGAGATGTCCGGCCGGGGAGAGGGAGACCCCGCAGGGCCCGAGCTCCGGCGCCCCCGATGGCCCCACGGCGAGGGCAGCGGGCGAAGCTGTTCCTGACTTTTCCCCGCCGTCTCTGCAGCGGCGCTGGCCGGATCTCTCCAGGCCCGAAATCTGGAACCCGTCGGCGGAGGGCCAGCTGGAGCGGAAGAGGCCTGCTGGGAGGGCGGGGCGGGCAACGTGGGAGCCACCGGGGCCAGCCGGCGAACCGGAGAGGCCCGGGGCAGCTCCGGGACCGGCCCCTTCGCCCCGCCCCTTTGGAAGGCAGAGCCGGCGCCTGGCCCAAGTTCCGCCCAGCTCCGGGGGCCGGTGGGGCGCCAAGGAACCTCCTCGGGGCCCAAAGGGACAAAGTCCCTCCCCGCTGCCCCTCTGGCTACCCACCCCCGGGGGTCCAGGGTCGCGGGAGAACTGTCCCATTACTAAGTGGGGTGTCGGCGACCCCTGCCAAGCCGAGGCCGCGGGCAAGCGCCGCTGGCGGAAGCGGAGGGCCCGGGCGCTCCCCAGTCAGCAGAGGCGCTCGTGAAATCCGGCCAAAGGTTCTCTCCGCGGGAGGCCCGGGGCTGGGCTGGAGAGGGCAAAGCCTGCGGGGGGGGGGCGAGGGGTCTCCCCAGGCTGAAGGCCTCCCGGCAGGCGGCAGATTTGGAGAACTACTGGCTCACAGGGCGCGCGGGGGGGGGGAATTTCGCTTGATAAAGAGGGGAACGGGCAGGCCAAAAGGATCAACTGTGGTAGAGTCCACGGGCCGGGTATAAGTTTAATAATAAGAATAATAAAAATAAATAATTTAGGCCGGACTGTTTCTCAGGTTCTCCCTATAAATAACCACCCAACGTGGGAAAACGGCCGCAGACAGCGCGGGCGAGGAGGAAGCCGCCCCTCACTCACCACTGAGCCGCCCAGTCCAACCCACCTCAGCCCCGGGCGGCGGGACCCTCTTCGCTTCAGGCAGGGGAGCCGGAGCCTCTCCGGAGAGCCCTCCGTTCGGGAGGCACCTGCTGGCCTGGGCCGGGCCTCCCGCAGCTCCCAGGCAGGCAGAAACGGGCGCGCGGAGAGAGACGCCCCGGCAGCGGCCTTCTTGCCCGTTGTTCGAGGGGAAAGCTGGGCTGGCCTGGGGCAGAGGCAGCGACCCCGGACTCGGTGGTCTCTGGGGACCTGTGCTCTCCCTCCAAGGAAGCCAATGGGATCCGATGCCAGAGTTCTCCGTATCTGAAACGGCCGGAACTGTCCAGCGTGACGCACACACGCACGCCCCCTCCCCGCGAAGCTGCCTGGAAGCCCCGATCCCTGGAGCGTCTGCCCCGATCCCGTGTGAGGGTTGCCGGTTCCCCGCTCTGTCCAAATTTCAGGCGTCCTCCGCGCTGGTCTCAAAGGGGAAGCAGAAGAGGCGGCCGAACAGCGAGCGAGGCTTGGACCCCGAGGTTTAGGATCCCCCCTGCCCCTCCGAGAGCCTCCCGGACATCCTCGGCCAGGAGGGGGAACGGGGCCCCCACGACGGCCGGGGTCGCTGAAGGCGCTCCACCAGCCCCGAGCAGAGAGGCAGCCTTCTGCTGCGCCGGAGCCGCGCCCGCTTCGCCTCCGGCGTTTTCCCTTCCCGCCGCTCCGAGTCTTCGGAGTCGCGCGTGGGCGGCCGCTTTTCTGCTCTCCCGGGGGGCCAGCAGCCCCGGCCCCGCACGGGGAAGCGGCCCGGAAGAGAGGCCCGGCCAGGAGGCGCCGCAGGTGGAAAGGGCAGGCGCCGCCAGAGGGAACCCGCGGGTGGGTGGGCGGCCGGAGGCACAGAAGCCTCCCGGCACCTCCGAGGACGCCTGGCTCGGAAGGGGAGGCCTCCTGCTGCAGAGGCCTCGGGGGGGGGGGGCAGGTGAGATGGCGCCGATCGCCCAGCCCCTCCGCTTTGCCTCCAGGGCCGGTCTCTTCGCTCGCAAGGCTGAGCCGGCCTTGGGGGGGGAGGGGTCGTTAGCCTCTGACCCACCAGCGACCGTCCCTCTCCCCACCCCTCCCGGAGCGCCCCCGGAGCCTTCGAGGAAGCAGCTCCTGCATTCGGAACAGTCCAGGCGCGTTACCGGGAGGGCGTCGAGGCGCGGGCTGCCGCAAGCCCGCACGGGGCTGCTGTCGCAAGACCAAATTTGCAGAGTCACGCACCCCCCCCTTCTCCGATCTGGGGGCGAAGACCTGGTCGTTGGAAACAGGGCGGGGAGGGCGCGGTTTGTCCTCGGACTCTCCTTCAAAGTCTTTGGCTAGTTGCGATGCTGGCGGATCCCGAGGCTGGGAAAGCTGCGTAGGCGTCCCCGCCCCACCTCGGGCCAAGAGCCCCCCTCCGCAGAGGGGCAGCCGGCCCGGTCCTTCGAGGAGAGGCGGAGATCTCGCGGGCGGCCAAGCTGGGTCCGCACCGCCCGGGAGGGCGACCGAGCGCCGGGGCCGAACCCAGGGCGGCGTTCCAAAGACCTCCGTGGGAAACGGGCGCGGAACGCAGCCCAGGTCGGCCTGCCTTCGGCCGCTCCCCAGAAAGGACAGGCGGCGTTCGCCGGCGTTGCTCGCGGAGAAAAGGAGGCCCGGCGAGCGGCCACGGGGGACACGGCGGCCGAGTCCTCTCGCGCTGCGCTCCCGGCGCCCGGACGGCGGCTCAGCAGACGCTTGCCCGGGCCGGCGGAGAGGGGCGGGAAGGGCAGGCCGGAGGGGGCGGGTGTTTCTCAAGGCGCACCTTCTGGCCCTGGCGCGGCCCCGCCCCTCCTCGCCCCCTTTGCCAGGGGAGTCTCACCCAAAATCCCTTTTTGGACCCTCCACACCAAAGGACAGCAAAATGGCTGCACGGATCGCGCTTCCTCTGCGCGACGTAATGCAGATGCGATCGCCCACCGACGGCTACTAAACTCCCGAGGACGCCGGAGGTGGTTGCTGGCCAAGGTGCCAGAAATGCCTCGACAAATCTGGGGACGAAGTTCACGGCCACACCTTCGCTTTCCGAAAGGGAGCGCGGAGAAGCCTTCCCGAGAAGGGGCGGGGGAGTCCTCACGTACTGGAGGGCCGGAGGGGCAGAGGCGGCTAGGCAGCTAGAAGGCTTCGGCTGGAGACCTTCCGGGGACCCCGCAGGAAGTCTGGGGGCGCCCGCGAGGACCGGTTCCCTTCCCCGAGCCTCCGCCTGCAAGACGGCCGGCCCGCCCGCCGGGGGAAGGGGCCGGACGAGCTCGGCTCCAGTAGCTCCGCGCTCCCGCCGGCTCCCTCGAGATGTACGCGCTTCTGAACCGGCTTCCCGGCGGGCGCCTTGGGAGAGGGCCCTCCTTTAGGCCGACGCCAGCCTAAAGGAGGGTCGCCGGGCGGGGGAGGAGGGCTGGCCCCGGAGGCGTTCCGCTGCTGGCGCAAGCCGGGGTGCCGTCCCGGGCCGCCGACGGACTCGGGGCGGACCGGCGGCATTTGGCAACTCAGCGACCGGACTTGCCTGGGAGGGAACCGCGGAGGCCGGGGCCTTTGCTCGGGGAAACGCTTGGAAGGCTCGGGACTTTATTCGGGGCGACGATGCGCAGCTCCTCCCCATTCAGCTCCGCCGGAATCCAAGCGAAGCGCCCGCCGCCGCTTCCCTCCGGGGCAGCAACAGCCACCGGGGGGGCGGCGGCAGGTCCCGTCCGGCGGGGCGGCAACAATCTTCGGTGCAGCGACAGCCGCAGAACGTCCCGAAAGGGCTCCTCGGAAGCGCCGCGCCCGAGCCAGCCGCCCTCTCGGCCCCGCCGCCTCTTCCCGGCCGAAGGCCCGCCGCCCGCCCGCCCGCCCCGCCCGGGACCCTCGCTGCGCGCCGCGTCCAATGGGAAGGCAGAGGCCCACCCCTCGGCGCGCGGATTGGCCGGCGGGACAGGCGCCTCGCTTTATTAGCCGCGCCGCGGAAAGTGTCCCGGAGTGCAGCCGCGCGCGGTCCCGGCCCCGCCGTCGCCCTGGCCCGCTCCAGGCGCGCCCCCCGCGCCGCCGCCGCCGCCGCCGCCGCTGCATGGCCCCCGGGCCCGCCATGACTTCGGTGCAGTGCGCAGCCCGAGCCGAGGAGCCGCCGGCCCAGCCCCGCAGCAAGGCGGGCCCCGCGGGCGCCATGCGGGCCGAGGAGGCGGAGGAGGAGGAGGAGGAGGGCGAGGAGGAGGAGGGCGAGAAGCCCCGCGCGGCTCTGCTGCCCTTCAGCGTGGAGGCGCTCATGGCCGAGCCCCGCAAGCCTGGGAGCGGCGCCCGCGAGGGCCTGACCGAGCGCGGAGGGCACGCGGCTCGCCCGCCGGCAGCCCCCAGTCCCCGGCCCAGGAGGGCTTCCGCCTCGCCGCCGGCCCTGCCCGGCCCGTTCGGCGCCGGAGCCTTCGTGAAAGTTCCCGCGGAAGCGCCGGTCAAGGCCGAAAGCCCGCCCTGGAGGCCCGCCCGCCGCTTCTCCCCGTCGCCGCCAAGTAAGTGGCCCCGCCGCCGCCGCCGCCGCCGCCCGTGCCCGCCCCTCGCCCCGCCGCCGCCGCCGCCGGGAGGAGGTGGAAGGCCGAAGCCGCTGGGCAGAAGGGGGGGACTCCTTTACTGGGGCTCCCCGCTCTTCCAGCTCGGCTGAAGGGTGCTCGCCGCGCGCCGGGGGGGACTCGGCGCGGACCTTTCCCGGCGCGGTTCCCGGTCGGGTTCCAGGCGCCCCGGCTCCCGGTCTCGCCTGCCCAGCGGCTGCCCTGGGAAGTCCCCTGCGGGAAGGCCCGGGGTCCTGGCCATCGGCTGCGAGGCCGGCCCTCCCAGGCCTCGCTCCCCAGAACCGGTGACTGACCAAAGGCCCAAAGTCCTCTTGGGCTTCGAGGACCCTCCAGCGTCCCGAGGCTTGGCTCGACCTTTGGCCCCTGCCTGCCTGCCTGCCTCTTCCCAGCCCAGAATTCCTCCCAAGCGCCCTTCGGCAAGGGGCTTGCTTTGACCCCCCCAAGGCTCTTCCCAGACTGCGGCCCCTGATAGGTTCTGCTGGAGAGAATGCCCCCCCCCGCCTCAGAGCTGTGCAGCCCCACGGGAATCGGCCCAGCCCCTTCCCATTTGGGTGCCAGCCCAGCAACGCTTCTATGAGCTGGAGCTGCTTTTCCCCAAGGAAAGTCAGTCCTTGAGACCCCCAGTCAGGGGTGCTGCCCAGGGAAGCCCAACCACCACCGCTTGCCGCCTCCTGGGTCTGGCTGCTGATAGGGTGTGTGTGAACGCCTGCCTGTGTTGTGTCTACACACCCTGAATCCCCAGTCTTGGTGCCTTGGAGTTAGTGTGAAAACTGTGGTGTCCAAATTATCTGCCTGAAGGGTCCTGGGAACCATTCCTTGCCGCCTTCCAGGTGTTTTCTGCTCCCGAGCCAGGTGTGAGTTTCTGTCCTGCTCTGGATAGAATGGAAGGGCAGGGAAGAAAGCCCGGCATAAATCAGTGCAGAGCAGCAGTTGGAAAACACAAGCAGTAGAATAGAAACCAGGGTATTATTAGTATTATCCCTGCGGCCCAAAATAGGGGCATTAAAACAAAACAGAATAGGGGGCATTAAGCAGAATCGGCTCCTCCTGCAAAGACGCAGCTGCCTTACCCAGAAGGAGTTTGGCAGCCCCCCTTCCAGCCAAGATTTTATGAAACATCGTTGGGGCTTTTTTAATATATATATAAATGTGTTAGAAAAGAGGCTCTCAAGTCTTCTGCTTTTCTGCTCCCTTAGGCTCAGAGGCTCCCTTTCACAGTGAGTGTGCAAGGGCACAACTGCACGCCAGCGGCTTTTCTCTCTCCATGTAAGTGGAGTGGGCCTCTCCCTGGCTCAGTGGGAAGATCCAGAATGAATCCGATTTATTTATCCCTTGTTCACATGGCCCACAACAACATTCCTTGAACTCAGATGGAAGATAGTTCAGAAAGATCCCATCTGCCTTCAAGGCACAGTTTCTGGAGGGGAAATCTCCAAGACCCCCTCCTGGGCACCCCCCAAGTGCTTGAGCAGGAGGGAGGGAGGAAGGAAGGAGCACCACCATCCCTTCATGTCTGTAATGGGGGGCAAGCTGCATTTCCCCCCCCCAGGAGATGTGGGGAAGGCGGGAGAGGGGCTGTCTTTCCAGATCTCCTCCCACCTTTCCTGTCCGCTGCTTTCTCCCCACACCACCTCTTTAGACCAAGATGCTGAGAAGAGGCCGGGCACTTTCAGCCCCAACACTCCTGGGGTATCCCCCCTTCTCTGACCGATGGCGGAGAGGAAAGCAAACCCTGCCCGGTTTAACCTGGACTTCCTTTCCAAGCCCATCCGGGAGGGGAGAGCCTGGGGGGGGGGGTCCTGCCACCTTCTCCATCTAGGAATGAGGCAAAAGGCCCTCCTACTGCTAGGGGGGGGGGAGCTGAAGCAGGCCCCTTCCTCTATCTTTTTCTCTCTGGGAATTTCCCGAGGGAGGGAAAAGGGAGCCCTCCCTCCTTTTAAGGCCCCAGACCTCAGGCCGAATCGCCCAGAAGCTCCCGGCCTCCATCCCAGGATCGACTCTGCCCTCCCTCTCCGGGCAATTTCACTTGGATCCTGAGCCAGGCCAAAGGCTGCAGAAGGAGGGGTGGAAGCTGCAAGCGGAGGTCCCGGGAACATTCGGCGTCCCTCGGAGCCTTTCCGACCCAGGGGCACTTTGCAGATGAACCAAACCGGACCCGAGCCTGGTGGTGGGGGGGGTAAGGGCTCCATCCGCTGGTCCGAGGCGTCCAGCGGTAGAGATGGCTGGGGCGCGGGAGGAGGCAATGGGCCTTGGGACGAGACGGGACGGACTCCCCTCTCAAGGACCGCTCTTTCTCTCCCTTCTTCTCTCGCAGGGCGCTCCAGCCCGCCGGCCTGCACGCTCCGCAAGCACAAGACCAACCGCAAGCCCCGCACGCCCTTCACCACGGCGCAACTCCTGGCGCTGGAGCGCAAGTTCCGCCAGAAGCAGTACCTCTCCATCGCCGAGCGCGCCGAGTTCTCCAGCTCGCTCAGCCTCACCGAGACGCAGGTGAAGATCTGGTTCCAGAACCGGCGCGCCAAGGCCAAGCGGCTGCAGGAGGCCGAGCTGGAGAAGCTGAAGATGGCCGCCAAGCCGCTCCTGCCGCCCGCCGCCGCCGCCGCCTTCGGCCTCTCCTTCCCGCTGGGCAGCCCGGCCGTGGCCGGCGCCTCCCTCTACGCCTCCGGAGGCCCCTTCCAGCGCGCCGCCATGCCCGTGACGCCCGTCGGGCTCTACGCGGCGGCGCACGTCGGCTACAGCATGTACCACCTGGCCTAGGCCGAGCGCGGGAGCGGCCCGGACCCTCCGCTGCCCCGGCGGGGCCGCCCCGGACGGACGAGGCGCCGCGGCTCTCGGCGGCCTCCCCGCGAGAGAGGAGCGCGGCGCCCCGTGTACCATACTGTACAGTCGAAAAAGTTATTATCGTTTATATTAATAGCTATATTTGATAAATAAATTAATTTTAAACGACCGCGGGGTGAGCGGGTTGGGCGCCCCCTTCCTCCCCGCCGGCCCGCGAGATCGGCGCGTCCCTCTCCGCTCCGCGGCGGCTCGGCTGCCGGCCGGCCTTGCGCTCTGGGCGAAGACCCGGCCCGCTTCCCCCGGCCTCTTCAGCCGCCCGGCCCGGGGTTGCGTAACCCCCGCCGTTCACGTGCGAGCGGATCCACACGCGCCGAATTTCCTCTGCGGGACGCCCCCGAGCCTTTCTGTGCGGGGGGGGGAGGGATTCGCAGCTCCGTGGAAAAGCGGCTTCCGCAGCCTCTTCCTCCGCTTTCCCTCGGATCTGGCAGCGCCGATCAAAACCAGGCGGCCCTTTGCGAATTAGAGGTGCAGGAAGCCCCGCTCTGCCTGGCAGAATATGTGCTGTACCCCCAATTAAGCAAAAATTCATCCTTTCGGGTGCCCGTTTACTTGGAAGCAAATTCTATCGAATTCAGAAAGGCCTCCTCCCGGATGGAGGGTTCACTTCCAGGGGAGCCTGCGCTAAAGGCAACGAAGGGGGCTCCCATTTTTGGCGAGGTCTCGAGGGAACGAACCCCTCAGGGGGCCTAAAAGTAACGGTCTCCCGGCTATGGTCGCCCGACGACCGGCGGGGCTTCTGGCTGCCGAGAAGCCCACCTGGCCCAGGCAGAGCCGGCTTGGCCCCTGCAGGGAAAGGCGGTAAGCGGGGAGGAGAGAATCGCGCCGCGGCCCTCAGAAAAGCCGGGACGGGAAGACGCGGGAAGGCCGGCGCAGGGCTGGCAGCTCTTTCCGCCTCCTTCTCTCGCGGAAAGCCGACTCGCGGCCGGCCGAGTCCCGGGTCAAGGGCGCGCCCGACCGGCCGAGGCGTGCAGCCCTCCGAGCGCGCGACTGGCGGAGAGGAGGGCGATGGGCGACTCTGGCCCCGCCTGGAGAAGGAAGAGTCGGCCGCGGCCTCGGGGTGGCTTCTCCGGGGGCGCCGCCGCCGCGATTCCGCAGGGGGCAGGTGGCGAAGGCTCGGCGGGGCGGATGGGTGCCGTTGTAGCGCCCGGGGAAGCGTCGCCTGCTTGACCCACGGCCGGCGGGGGAGAGCGGTGCCGGGGAGCCTCCGCCGTGGGGAGGTCCTGCCACTCTCTTTCGACGGCGGAGGCTTCCCGGGAGCGACGTCGAGAGCCGGAAAGCAGGAGCGGCCGCCGGACAGGTCGCGGTGGAGGGCCGACTTTGCGGTCGACGCCGCCACTAGCTGTTCCTTCTGTGTGCGGAGCGAAGCGCTTCGGCTGCGCCGTGGAAGCGCCTCCCCAGAGTCTTTCCGGTGACGGATCCAGGCCCGCCACCGGCGCTGCGCTTGAAGAGAGACCGGGCCTCCTGCTGCGTCAACCGAAAAGTGGAGCTGCCGTCCTCGACCTTTCCGAAAGCAGCGAGTGCAGATGCGCTGCTGAAATGTTCGAAATCCAACTTTTCTGCTTTTTGAAACGCTACAACTTTGGTGTGTGTGTGTGTGTGTGTGTGTGTGTGTGTGTGTGTGTGTGTGTAGAGACAGACAGATAGACAGATACCGCTCCGTCCAGAAGCCTAGATTTGGAGCTTAAATCCTTGCAGTCCGGAGCAAGAGAGAAGCCGCGACCTCCTCCTGCGGGAGATTCTCTGCCGGCTCCGGAGACCCCTCTTTCAGTCCCGGGTCCTCTTCATTGTTACCCGCGCTCTCCGGGTCCTCCTTCAAGGGCAGAGCCGAGACTCGGCCTTGGCGCTCAGGTTGGGGTCGGACGGAAGCAGGATAACGCGGAGCGATTTGGGAAGGGCGCTTCTGTTCATGCCGCCGGCGCTCAGGCCTCTCCCGCTGTTGTCAAGCCGGCTCCGAGGGAGTCACCGCGCTTCCAAAGCGTTTCTGCACGAGCCCAGCCCCTCGCTGTTAAACCCTTCGGGCAAGGCATCGCCCACCCTGCACCCAGCCTGGCACCCGGTCTGGTCAGTTCCTGCCTGCACCTCCCTCTGGAGGACGGTTGTTGGAGACCTCTGAATAATCCTGCTGTGGACACACACACACACACACACACACACACACACACGGCCCTTGACTAGACACGTGTGCACGCACACACCCGCCCTGGCGCTACCCAGGCACCAGGAGATAGAAGCGCCAAGGGACCCACCCACTTTGTCCATTAGAAAAGTCAAGGTGGCAATTTCATTTTATTCACTTTAGGGCTGAGCTTGAATCCTGTGGCCCTGGCTGCCATCTTGACTTTTCTTTTGATGTGCCCACCCACGGACACTCTGCTATTAGTCCAAGCTCAGTTATTTCCACTGTAGTTTGTTTCATTGATCAATGTCAGGCAGAAAAGACCAGTTCCACATTAAGAGCCAATTAAACTGATTTATTGCTAGAAAGTCTTTGCGCAGGAATCTTGTCAACTAATGATTAGCACCAGCTAGGAGTAAGATAAGGGTCCACGGAATTCAAGGGGGGGGGGTTGGACTTAACTTGTGACTACATAAGGATTCAAGGCTGATCCCTCTTTTTAACTCCAACCCAGGTTCTGCCACTCCTTTTCCTACAACCCTTATTTGCCAAGATTTTATGCCTCAATAGATAATCCCAAAGGTGTTTTTTTTCATAAGGCAAGTGGACTTTCTTGGTTTTCTTTGAAGACCGTTTTACTTCTCATCCAAGATGGCTGGATACATACTCCTGGCAGTCAGCTGGTCTTCTGCATTCTTTTAGTGAGTTGTTGAAGGCCCTGGGGGCACAGGACCAGCTGTCTGCAAGGACTATAAATCCTTCCATTCCCCACCATCCAGTCAGAGCTGAAGAAACTTCTGGGATGAGAAGCGAAACGTCTTCAAAGAAAAACAAGAAAATCCAGTTGCCTCCTGAAAAAGCACCTGGAAAATATGACCTGGATGGCTGAGAATCTCCACAGACACTTAGAAGACCATATACTTTGGCTGGAAACCACCAAGCTCCTCCTCTCCACATGTTAGGCAGCCGGGAGAGGTTTGGGTAGAGGAAAACGGCATTGCAGCCCTCTGAATGCCTGCTAGAATCACCAGCCCGCAGACAGGAGGCCCTGTGGCCCCGTGGCCTGTGCGGCGTGGCTGCCAGAGCTGGCCTCCCTTGGTTCCCAGGTTTCAGTCTGGCATTTGCACAGACCTTTCTGCATTTTTTATGTTCAGGGGTGTCACAATTTCACTTGTTCTTTATGATGGTGCATCCAACCAGTTTCCCTGATGTGGACCTTAAATTGCTGCTCTAACATTTTAATTCTCCCTGAAGAGATTTCATATGTGCTGAGACCATCTGCAGCTCTGAGACTATCTGAGATTCTCAAGCTCTTTCCTTCCTTCCTTCCTTCCTTCCTTCCTTCCTTCCTTCCTTGCCTCCCAATCTTTTTGCTCTCCTATTTGGGGAACAGAGTCAGGTGGGTGGGGCCATGGATTATCTGTTTGACAAATGTGACGGAGGAACACACTGTATTTTAACCCCTAGTCGGCTGCCGCCCTCAGCCCAAGGCCTCCTCCGTCCCTCTGCGGGACTCCCCGCTGTTCTCCCGGTGGCGAGCAGGCGGGTGCGGAGGCGCCGCGGCCCCTTCCGGACCGTCTCCCCTCGGGTTCCGCCCAGGGACCGGGTCGCTTGAGGAGAGGAAGCTGATTGGCCCCCGAGCGACCGCCTCTCCCACCTCCCTCCCTTGGGAAAGCAGCTGGCAAAGAGCCGAGAAAGGTCCTCCCGGCGTCGTTTTTTGTTGCCCCCGCCCAGTAAGGGAAAGCGGGCTGTCAGCGCCCCCGTTGCCCCCGCAGGAATCGCCGCCTCTGCCGCAGCGGCGGAATTGCCTTTGCCTGGAAGCCGGGGTGGAAGGAGGGAGCGAGGGGGGACCGGCTCCGGGGGCTCGGAGGAGGAAGAGGGAGGGAGGGAGGGCCGCTTCCCACCGGGGCCTCCACAGGGCTCCTGCAGCAGGTCAGCTGAGCTTCCCTCCAGCGCCACCGGGGGCCGAGTGCGGAGGCTCTGACGGGACGAGGCTGCATTTCAAGGGGAAGCGGATGGGCCTCGGGCCGCCGAGCGAGAGAGGCTGGGACGCGGCTTAATTTAAATCGTAGGCGGAGATGAGCGAAGAGGGGAAGGCCGCAGTTCTCGGAGACCAGCTGAGAGGGAAGCTGAAAGAGAGAGACTGCGGAAGGGAAGGGAGGCGGAAGAAGGGAAGGGGGAAATGGGGCAATCGGGCAAAAACAGGATCAGGAAGCCGTCTTCCCAGAGAGCCAATGAGAGGAAAAAAGAAACTTCAGCTTGGAGTCCCCAGCTGGGGGTGGGGGGGGTGTTCTTCTTTTGAAATGCAGGCATGGAAGGTTCTGGTGGGGGGGATTGTCCCTCTGCTGGTCCCTCTTCCTGTCCTGCTCTTCGTAAACTGGCTACCTGGGGGACATCAAGGAGGCCAGATCCAAGCTCCCCCCTTTGTAGGGGGGGGGGGTTGCTGCATGCAAATGAAGAACAGAGGCTCCTTTGGACGGCAGGTTTCGCTTCCTCCTTGGGGAGGGAAAAGTCGGGGGGAGCAAGGAAGGCGAGAGTCCTCTTCCCCCTGGCCTTATGGGGGGAGGGGGGGGGGGCTGGAGGCCTCAGGCCTGGGCTTGGCTTGGTGATTTATACCTAGGGCTCTTTCCACACCATTGAGCAATCTCCTTCCAGCTGCTTTTCTGAGGAAATAAATGACTTTTCTGCTTCCTTTGAAACGAGGCCCTTGTGGTCTCCTGGCTGGCTGGCTGGCTGGGTCTTCCGCATCCTTCTCAAGCTGCGCTGCACCCCGTGAATCTGTGCAGGAGCCTGTGTGGTTTCCGTGGCCACGGCGGGGGGGGCACCCAGAAGGGCTGCCAAGACGGAGACCCAAATATCTAAGGGTCCTCAGCTGCTCCTTTTCCCTTTGGGGCCGGCTCTGCCTCTCTGCGAACGGAGCTCCTTCCGCGGCTGCATTCAGAGACGGCAACGACTCGGTCTCGGAGCTGGCTTAGATTCCAAAAGAGCCTCTCAGCAAGGCGGACCCGGCGGGGGGGGGGGTTCCCGCTTTGGGAGGAGAGCCCGGATGGGCTGATCAGCGCCCCGTCCGCCTGTCCAGGAATGAGGAGGATCGCGGGTGGCAAAGGGCGCGGGCGCTGGGCCGCTAATCCACAGCAGGCTGAGGGGCCGGGTGTTCTTGGCCATGGCTGACCCAGTTTGGATCCTGCCTTTTCCTCCAAAATGGTGAGCGAGATCGTTCGTGATCTGCATTCCGTCTAGCCAGAGAGCTTCTCTGTAATCCAGTCAGTCACACTTAATTTGTTTATCTCCCTTTACTCCGTGCCTAATCTCAGGAGTTAGTTAAGGAATTCAGAAGCTTTCCTGAATTTTAGGTGGAAATGTCCCACCTGGAACCTAGAATTACCCCTGAAAAAGGAGGAGAAATAGGGCGTGGATTTGAAAGGTCGCCTGGCTCCGAAATACCCCAAACAGTCCCAGCCTTGAGAGCCGAGAGAGCGCCCAGGCTTTGGGGGGGGGGGGAGAGATCAAATGATCTGCTCTGCTTCAGGTGATTCAGTTGCCAGAATTACTCCACATGTCATTCCAGTTTGTATTTTTCTAACATTTAGAATTAGAAATTGAATTTGTATAAAATGTTACATCTGTTCTATTTCCCTGCATTAGAGCTTTCAGGCTCTGGAGGTGGATTATTTTGTCCAGTGAGAAGAAAAAAAAATCCACAAGGTTCAAAGTCTTCATATAAAAAGAGTCTGGCTTTTAATAATTGATTTACAAATAATGCTCTTTGCCTCTCTGTGTGTGCATTGTGTGTAAACGTGCACACCCGTGTCTTCTGTGTGTTTTTTCTTTTCTTTTGCTTCCAAAGCTCCTGGTCTGCACCAAGTGGAAGAATCCTTAAAGAGGCTCAACCCCCAGAGTCCTCCAACTTGACCAGTGAAGAGGGAGGTGGATCAGAGGAGGGGTCTGCTGGAATCATTTGTTACCAGAGATCCACCACTGCAGATCACAAAAGAGTGGTCCACACCTCCCTGTCTCGGCCTCTTTTGTCCCTGGCAAGTTAGCCAGCCCTTAACAAATAGCTGAAGCAATTGCCCTTTATGTGAGGAGGTGATTCAGATTAGTGAAATTCAAACAACACTCAGTGGAAACAAACTGAGCTGGTCCTGCATTCTCCATCTCATAGGAAAATGTGATTCGTCCTGGTTCTTGAACCTTCCTGTAGTTTACAAATCCATATTTAGAAGAGATCTTAAAAACATGGAAAATGTGGGAGCAACATCTGACTGATTCTCCTATCTTGCTACCTTTTAATATATCTAACAAATATGGCCAAAAAACCGGGAAGCTTTAGGGCAGAGGTCTTCAAACTTGGCCCTTTTATGACTTGTAGACTTTAACTCCCAGAATTCCTCAGCCAGGCACACTAGCTGAGGAATTCTGGGAGTTGAAGTCCACAAGTCATAAAAGGGCCAAGTTTGAAGACCCCTGCTTTAAGAACTTAAAGGATTTAACCCTTGCATATATTCTTGCATATATTTTTACTGAGCAATCAAATTCCAACTGTCTTTTAAATGAGACATTGTAGTTACTTCCTTCTGAGCTCATGAAATTTTCCTATGAACATTAACAATATTTGAACATGGACCTGTTCTCATCACTGGAAAAACAAGGGAATCCTCTGAATATTATGTCAGGATTAACCTCTAACTGTGTTTTTCTTTTACAAGCATCTCTGCCAATCACTCACAGTTGACCATATCAATAGCATTGGTCAGCTTTAGTTGATATTGCCATTGTTAGCAGCATCTTAACCTCGTCATCTTAATTTTTCTTTAATTTTCCCTCTATTGTGCTTGTCTGCACTTTCTTTCAGATACCTCCCTTATGCTTGTCCCTTTTTTTGTCTTACAAGATTCTTGGGCAAAGATCTCCCTGCTACGTTTTATCATTCCAAGGTATGCAGCAAAGTAGCAGCAACAGCAACAACAACAATAATAAAGCAGTTGTGACTTACAAGATTGCCTTATGGTTGTCTAACGCCTTTGAGGGAGTTTTACTCATGGGATGGGACTTAAAAAATTCTCCTTAACAGTTGCAAAGAGAGCAGGTGTCTCATCCCACGCTAGAAAAGAGCCACCCGTCCCTTTCCTCTCCGCTCTTCCCAGCAGGCTTCGGTTCCTGGGAGGGCAACTGTTGCAGCCCTGATCTAAGCAGGGGAGCCTGTCCCACCAAGCAGCTTTCCTGGTTTTCTTTTTTCTCACATCCTTTCTCTCTCTCTCTTTCTCTCTCTCTGTTTCTGTCTCTCTCTCTCCCTCCCTCCCTCTCTCTCTCTCTCCCCCCCCCTTCTAGAGAACCCAGAGAGCTGAGAGGCTTAAAGTTTTGCTGTGCCTAGCAAGGGGCAGACCCGGCACATGCAGCTGTAACCAGTCCCTGCTCATGAAATTAAGGGTGCTGGACATATGTGTAGTCTGCACCATGTACTATTACATTGTTCTTCATATGCAATGTACAAAAGAAATCCCTTTCACCAGAACAGAATTTACAGGAAATTGAAATTGCTATTAAAAAGTGCACCAAACTGAAACAAAAGTCAAACAAGAGACTGACAAACCATGTTCCTTCAAATTCTGAATTTATAAAGAAAAAAAAAATGTCCACAAACTACTTCTGAGAGAAAACATAGTGAAGTCTGTGTTGGGGGCATTTGGCAGGGATTTCTGTAACAAATTGCAAGCAGAAGGGCCTTCTCAGCAAGGGAGGCGGGTGGCAAGGAATAATGGCGCCCCTTCATCCATCCTGGGACTGGGGTGGACTGCCAGGGGGGAGGACGGGGAGGGGAGCCAAAGACATTAACTCCTTCCTTCCCTCCTTGAAGAAAAGACGGCCCAGAAGCCAAACAGACACCCTGGCCCGGAGCCTGCAAGTTGCCCCACCATCCCCTAACCGTCGCCTCCAAGACCATGATGGGGCAGCCGAGACAGAGTCCTTCATTTCCACCTCTCAGTGGGTCCCCAGCCCCCCAAGAGCAGCATTCCCTCCATCTCTCTCCTGTCAAAGGCAGCGGACAAAATAGCCAGTGTGCTCACCCCTCCCCAGCCTGAATATGACAAAGGAAAAGCAATTGTCCACTCATCCAGCTAGAGAAGTTTGGAGACTGGTCAGCTGGTCTGGTCTTTCTGAAAGCTGCCACAGTTTAGGTGTTCTCGTGACGGCCCTACGCAGGGCTAACTTGGGTGTCCCCCACCCAAGCCCTACCCTCTGCCCTGGAATCCAAAGGGCCCCCCCAGGCCTCCTGGTCAACAGCCCAAGCCAGCTAGAAGTGCCATGGGCCCCTTCCCTGTCCCACTCCACTCCCTCTGAGGAAACATCTGCCTGAACTGGTCACCCACAAACTAAAAAAAGAGCTTTCCAGTACATCAACAACGCTTTGGGTACCTGGCTGGGCTACATCCAGAAGATGTGAGTTAGGGCGATCTGGGACTGATTATCGTTCTTCTTTCCTTACTGAGAAATCTTCCTTTGCCATTATGGTAGAAATAATGTGCAAAGCCCAGCAGAATTTCACAGATTAGAGGAATAGCGGAATAAGTGATTCAGCAACTGGAACATCGTCTTCTTCGGCACAATTAGAAAAGGAGCCCATTTTTCAGAAGCAGGGAAAGCAGAATGGAAAAAATATATACGGTTGCATAACCGTTGCGGATCCGAGGATTAAGCTATTTGGGGGAGTGAAAGTTGATAGCCGGCTAGCAAAATTGAGAAGAGCTAAATAGTGGAAAAGATCTCCTGATTTGATTTTGCTGAATGCTCTGATAAGTTATGGATCTACTTGCTGAAATAGAATTTAAATGTTTGGCTTTATTAGCTGGTTAATTATGAAGACCAAGATGAGGCCTATATGTCTGTTATCCTACCTTAAACCTCTCATTATCTGGAAAAGCACAAAAAAATTGGCAACTAATAGATGTATTAATGAAAAGTAGATGTTTACAAAATGTTGTAATTATACATTTTTATGGTTTATTTTTACATTTTGGATTTGGATACTGTTTGTAAAACTGTAATATGAGAGGGATGCTGCCTGAGGATCTCCAACCACTAGGTAATACCCCTCAAATTGCATTCTACTGAAATAACAGCAGCCAAAAGTATTATCCGGCGTAATTCTAATATCTGTTTATTGCCTTCTTTAGAACTGTGGTGTCACCCCTGAGAGAGCATCCAGATAAGAAGGCATGTTATGCTTTCAAAAATAGATCAAACACGACACCACGTTTGTTAGGCTTGAACCGGATCCCTTGGGATCTAGGAGAGCCTCACCCACCTGACCTTTCCTCCAGGATGGAGACTTTGTGTGACATCCGAGTAAATCATTCTTCCTCCTCTTTTCCCTTACCGGCTTTTGGATGGGCCTTCCCAGAATGCCCCTGTGCTCTGACCAAGTCAGGGCTGGGCCGGGGACCCCCTTTCTGGCCCAGGTGGGCCTCCTCTTTCCTTGTGCTGGTCGGGCGGAGGCGCTCAGCGCTTGTCAGGATGAGGGACCGAGCCGGCGGCGGCCTCTCCCCAGTGGCAGAGCAGGCCTTGGGCCGTGCCTTGAAGGAGAGGGCCTCCCTTTCAAGGCAGGAGAGGCTGCCAAACCCCGCTTGTCCATCCCTCCTTCTTCCTCTCCTGCTCTTCTTTGAACGTACAGCTTGAGGAGGAATGCATAATTTACCGATAAAACCTTCATTATGTGGCAATCTTTCCAACAAATGCAGCAGTATTGCATATTTTCATACATTAATGCCAGGCCCATCAGCATAATCCATAAATAGCTTCCACATGTTCTTGAAGAAATCTCCCCTGTTCTGTATTTTATTAATCACTCTCCCCAGAGGTGAAATTTGAGTAAAGTCAGCCATCCCTTCCGCTGAGGGTGCCCCGTCTTGCCGGGCTCTGAAATGCCCCTTTCGTCCCTCTGCCTGATCTGCCTCTCAGCTGCCTCCCTGGAAGAGCGGACCCACCCTCAGTGGCAGAGCAGGGAGCCGGCACCCCTGGGCCGCCGTGTCAGAGCCTGGCAGGCCCAACTGCGCCCGGCTCCCCACCCTCCATGGGCCGCTTTCAGGCCCGACCCATGAATTTTCCCACAGAACCCAGCAGGGGCTGGGTAAAACACGAAAACCTGCATTCAGAGGAAACTGGAACTTTTCCCACTGACTCTCAAGGTAATTCCCTCCTCCCTGCTTGCAATTCCCCTGTGGCTGTGAAGGGTGAAAGGCACTAGTGTGGACATTCATAAAAAGAACTTTATTTAGGCAAGGTTTGTGTTTGATTTGCCTCACCAGTAACAGGAAAAGAGAAGAGCGAATTCAGAATCCAGCACCAGGGATAGAAAGCCCAGGTGTTTCCATCTTGACGTCACATAGGACCACTGGCTGATCTGGGAGAGCTGCCTCTCCCTCCTCCCGGATCCTGGGGACCCCCCTGGGAAGCAGCAGCAGGCAGTGCAAGGGGGGAGGGGGGAGCCCAGCTCCTCTCTCCCTGAGGGACTCAGCCTTACTCTGGCTGGGGGAGGGGACCTGGCATAGCTGCTTTCATGTAGAGGGGGCCCTCCATCGCGGATCCCACCTCTCTGATGGGAGAGTGAGAGAAGAGTGCAGTGTGGACTGAGAAGACCTTGTTTAGAGTAGGACAGAACAGAACAGAACAGAACAAAAAATAGAATAGAACAAACTTTACTTGGCCAAGAGTGATTGGACACGAGGAATTTGTCTCCAGTGCATAAGCTCTCAGTGTACATGCAAGCAACAAGGTGATAGGTCACAGACCATAGATCATAGCTGCAACCATTAATCATAAGGTACGACAAGTGATCAACCATAGACACCAATAGGAGAAGGTACTAGGAAAGATGAGGAAGGTGAGAAGGATAACACCAAAGCAGCCCTACTAGAGGGGAAACGCCTGCAGGCCTCAGGGAGGGCAGAGGGAAATAGGTGTTCGGCAGGGGTGGGGGGGGGGAAACGTGTTTGTGTCTCATTGTTTTGAGCACAAACCTTCTGATGGGGAGGGCCTTTCTCTACCTGGTAGCAAATGTTTGGCCCCTCTGCTCTGAGCAGGATCTGGTCAGAAGCGAATGCTGAAACTTTCCAAAGGTCTCTGAATGTGTTCAAGCCCAGCAAAGCCCAGCAGCATCTCGGGCCCTTTGAGAAGTTTCCTTGGGAAGCGCTCAACCAAATCTGGATGGACCGGATGCCGCTTGCAGGCCCTCTGCCCCCTCCCGAGCCCTGGACCTCCAATGGGGGCAGGACTTGGCTGCTGCTGGGGCAGGTTCCACCCAGAGCCCCTTGCTCAGAGTTCTGCGTCAAAGAGGAAGCTGAGCCACAATGATGGCTTCCCCCCCCCCCAGCAGCCATTTGGCAGCCACCATGTGGCACAGCCGTGGCCATGGAGCTGGCGGTGTCGGTGAGACCTGCGGGCATTGGAAAAGTGGGTGGTTTTTCGTGACCCTTAAAATGAATACATTATCTAAGACACATGTGCGCGCGCGCGCACACACACACACACACACACACACAGACATCAAAAAGTGCCAATTTCAATCCTAGACTTGCTTTTCCAAAATGTGAATTATTTTACCATGCAAATTGTTCATTTAGAATGAAGATAAAATTCCTGAACAACAGAGTGTCAGCATTAGAAGAGGTCATCCTGGCTAATGGACTTCACAGATGCTAATGCAGATAGAAAAGAAGCCAAAACTTAAAAGGATGTATTATGAGGCAGAGGTGAACAAAAACAGGGACTACCATAAAAAAAACCCAACCTGTAATAAGTGCAGCAATTTTGCCTTTAGTGGGGCTGCTTCTGAGATTGCCCTGAAATGCTTTTTGTCATAGAAAAAAATTATTGGAAGAAAAGTGTAATTCTGTGTATTATGTGGACCTGGAGCACCCAGGCTCCAGAAAGGGATTAAAGGGGCAAAGAGATTGATCTGGTGAAGGCCCAAATCCACCATGGCTGATGGATTTACAGATCGCTGGGATAAAAAGCAAACTGAAGGAAGGAAGAGTATTTTTAAGATAAAACGGGGCCTAGGAACACTTTCGCTGGATCAAAATAATTCAGTAAGACGTATTTATCAACACAAAGTTACAGCAAAGAAACATATCATGATAAAGTGGATGTAACATTTTAAAGAAATAATTACAATGTAACACTGGGAGAACATAGGGGGGAAAAAATCAGTAAAACTTCCCCATGCTATAATTTAAGAAAAAAATCATGTAACAAGAAATACTAGAAATGTTGCAACACTGAAGGAAAATTTAATCCTAGGGGCTGGTCTTGTAAAAATGACTTGTAAGTACTGAAGGAGAATGCATAGTTTATTTAAAAATTTGAAAAAAAATTAACTTTGAATTGAAATCTTGGGGGTTTCCCTCTACTAGGAGATGTTCCAGAACAATCCCACTAGTCAGAAACGAACCAATGCAAATTTCCATAATAAGATCCATGCTGAGAGATGCAGGAGACCTTCACAGGCTGAAACGTCCATAGATCCACCAGGCAGGATCTTTCATTTATAATTCCCAGGATTGCACTGGAAAACCCAATCGCAGCCGTGACAAAGCCCCAGCAGAGATTCGGAGCAGAGGCTTGGCCCAAATGTGAGCGGGAGTGTCCTCCCTCCCCCCCCCCCCCGTGTATTTCACGTGTCGTAAAACAAAAATGAGGGAAACTCCGGAATAGGATTTTTAAAAGGGAAATAATCAATGTGAAGAAAGTAATTAGAAACCGTTTCAAGATTTATTAGCGTGTCAGTGTAATCATCAGTTGGGCACAACGGGAGGGAATTTAAATTAGGCAGTTTCCTAATATTATTCTTCCTCTTGTTCACTTCATCC
This sequence comes from Crotalus tigris, assembly GCF_016545835.1. NCBI lineage: Eukaryota > Metazoa > Chordata > Lepidosauria > Squamata > Viperidae > Crotalus > Crotalus tigris. Next base: position 245,306 of record NW_024096550.1, read on the forward strand.
TTTTTCTCGGTGGCCTGGCAGCTCCCTGGGGATGGGCCAGAAAGAGGCTCCTCCCATGGGGGGGGCTTCCACTTCATGACCCCTGGCCAGGAGGGGGCATCCGAGAGCTGCTGCAGCTGCTGGGCCCATCCAGGCCCAAAGGCTGGGGGAAAGAGCGTCCCCAAAGAGGGCAAAGACTTGGCACGGGGATGGCACTCCTTCCTGGGGATAGAGGCTTCTTTTAAAAACATGGCCTTGCTGGCCCCGGGACTGTCTGTTCCTTTTGCAGGAAGAGACCAAGGGCTTTTCGCAGGGGGGCTGGTGGAGGGAACTGCCAGGTGTTGCACTGCAAGCAAATTGGGCTTCTCTCCTCCCCCGCCCAACTTTGAAGTGGCCCCCACGGTGGGTGGGAGGGATGGGGGGAGGGATGCCATGGCCCCTTTGACCCCCATCTCTCGCAATCCCTTTGAACTGCTATGCAAATCAGGAGGAAACACATACCAAGAGGGACTCTCTCTGTGGGTGAGGCAAGAGTTTGAAAAGTGTAAAAACACCGTGCCAGACTAGAATACTGAGCTGGTAGTATAGATATTAAAATAAAACCATCCCTGAGTAAGAATCGTAATTGCTCCCCTTGAATGATACAGTGAAAAGTGGAAACATAAATGTTTGTTCAATAAATTAGTAACATTCTACCTTAACACGCGTGCTGCAGCAATCTCTCACCATTGTCCTCTCATGTGGGGAGGGGGAGAGAGAAAGAGATGGAAAGAGAGAAAGAGAGAAAAGAGGCAAAGAGAGGGAGGGAGGGAGGAAGGCATCCTTGTGTAAGACCATCCTTGTGTAAGAGGACTTGGGAGAAATCTGCAGACCCAAAAAGTACTTAGCAGGCACAAAAGTTCCCCTGGAGCTGGAAATGCTGGCCTGATTGCTCTCTTTTAAAATCTTTTCACTGCTCCTCAGCTGCAGTTTTCACAACTGCAGCAGCCACTGACATTGTAATTCGGAGCAGCAGCATTTTCAGCTTCAAAAACACCTGAATTATTATAATGCATCATTAAGTTTTATGAGAGGAAAAAGCCCACGATCCTGTTATCAATAAATCAATTTAATAGGCAAATTTTAAAGAATGAATGGAATAAGAAGTTGAGGGTTCCTCTTTTGTCTAAACAACGGGAAACTGTTTTGCCTCAGTGTCAAAAATGTCAGTAGATCTTAGATTAGGATTTATTCAACCAAAAATAATATTTCAAACTCATTGAACTCATTGTGTTTGAATAGAAAATAAATGGGTGGCTCACCATTTTTTTGAAGATGCAATTAAAACACCATTTTGTTGGAGATTCATTAAAACATATCATAAAGTTATTATGCATTGGGGAAAGGTAATTAAATGTATTAATCTAACTCTAAGGTATGATTTAATATTTTTGGACGTCCATATTCTTTTGAACCACATACCGATTACATGGAAATTGATGGCTGGACAACAGAACGGATCTTCTGTGCCCCTCCCTTTGCAAAAAGGGAGTCCCTGAATGGGAGAAAGATAAATGTGTGGCTCCAGTCGCTCCGTGGGTGGAAGCCTGGATGCCAGTTGCTCATAGACGTAGGTTACACATGGAGGATCCCCAGGAAATATGCCCGTCTTTCCTTGAGACTGTTGCATAAAACTTCCTATGTCCATACATGTCTATGAGAAGTCTTCTGTTTCCTTTTCCTCTTGTTGATGTGCTTTTATTTTTTTCTGTGTTCTGATTTATTAAGTAAACAAAGCAAAAAATTAGAAAGCAGGGGGTTCATCTTTTTACAGACTGGTTTGACTCTTCATAGCTTAAAGTCAGGTGACAGCGTTCTGCTCTCTGCTCTGGCATCACCCATGGCTCTCCCTCCCTCGGTGGCTAAGCCCTCTCCTGGGGGGGGGAGGCTTAAGAATGGGGGGGGGGAGCCTGAGAAATCCTTGGGACGCACTGCAGGTGAGATAACAGGGATCGGGAACAACATAAATGCATAAAATAAGGGGAAGTGATTTTGATTTATTTAATCAAGTTAAAATGGATACTTTTTAATATTTAAAATAAACATGCTTGGTTGAATGAAGAGGTTAAAATGTGATTATTTGCAATATCTGGGGTTGGATAATGATAGCAAGAAGAGATGGCGACATTTCCACCCTCTGATGCTTCCTTGTCTTTCAGAGCCCCCTCCGCAGCTTCAAAAGCTCTTCTTAGAACAAGTTGAGGGGTGATATCCCCCCCCACCCTGGGAAGAACGTGAGAGCCCCCGTTTAGGCCCCAGAGCACATGGAGACCCGCCAAGCATTTTCCAAGCGCTTTGGCTGAGCCCTTTGCAGCTTCTGGACACGGTGGGCTTCCAACCCGGTGCAGGTGTGACCCAGACCTGGGAGGGGCCGCCTTGGGGTGGGGGCTGCATCTGCAGGAGATTAGAGCAGGAGAAGGAGGACCTGTTAGGGCTAATGAAAGGTCTGTTTCCAAGAAGCCAAAAGCAGCCCTGGATGGACCAGGACACTGCAGGGAGCAGGCAATCTGGTTTTGTTTAAAGCCGGTTCTAAGCCGGGGCGACTGGGAGACAATGCAAGCCATGGTCTGGTATGGCCCGCCCTCAGTTGCCCCTAAGAAGCAGTTAACTACCCATCTCTCCCCCCTCACCCGCCTGTCCCCCAGGGGCATCACTAAGCAGCACTGCAGAGGAGGAGGCCTGGACCCTAGAACCTTGTGGGTGTGTAAAATAGGAAACCGTACCACAATTAAGTAGACATCCTCTTTCTGTTTTTTTCCCTAACAGAACTTCAAATGAAAGAGAGGAGGCGTCAGAGAAGGCAAGGCAGGAACAACTGGAACTTGAGCCAGTGTGGGAAGAAAGTGGGGCCCCTGAAGAAACGAGTTCAAAGCCAGCCAAAATCTGAAGAGCGGAAATCCTTCCAAATCCTGGTGGGCTGGAGAACAGAACCAAAGGGGACGAAGGACGCCCATTCCATCCCTGTCAAGAGCCTTCCGGAAGGAGCATTTCATCAATCAGAATAGAACTTGTAGGGACCTTGGAGGTCATCTAGTCCAGCCCCCTGCTCAAGCAGGAGTTCTACACCATTCCAGACAAATGGCTGTCCCGTCTCTTCTTAAAAGCCTCCAGTGACGGAGCATCCACAACTTCTGAAGACAGCTTCTGTTCCACTGGTTGATTGTTCTCCGTCAGGAAGTTTCCCCTTAATTCCAGGTTGCTTCTCTCCTTGATGAGTGTCCATCCGTTGCTTCTTGTCCTGCCTTCAGGCGCTTTGGAGAAGAGGTTGACCCTCCCCCCTTCTTTGTGGCAGCTGTTCAAATACTGGAATAGTGCTATCCTGCCCCCCCCCCCCAGTCCTTCTTTTCCCTAGACTGGCCACACCCAAGTCCTGCAACCGTTCTTTGTATGTTTTAGTCTCCATGCCTTGGGTCATCTTCGTTGCTCTTCTCTGCACTTTCCTCCAAAGTCTCAACATCTTTTTTGTAATGGGGTGACCAAAACTGGATGCGGTATGCGGCCTTACTCAGGCTTTTTATAAAGCAGTCCTAATACTTCAGGTGATTTTTATTTCACGCCTCCGTTTATGCAGCCCAGGATTGCGTTGGCTTTCCTGCCTCCGTGCAAAGCAGCCCTTGCAAAGATGGGCCTCACCCGACGCCACCCTTCAACTTCTCTGCAAATCTTCAAGCGCCCTCCTGGCTGAGGCATAGGCTGACTCGGCCGGGGAATAACAACTCTCGCCCCCCAGCAACAGCATTTCCTTTTCACCGGACAAAGCCTCTCTTTCCCCCTGCGGCAGATGCGCCCACCAAGCCTTCCTCGGTTTCCTGAGGATCGCACCGAAGCGCCCGCAAACCCAGGTCCGTCTCGCCCCCCCCTTCCCTCGCCCCCCAACCTTTCCCGCGCTTGCTTCCTAAGGCCTGCTGCCGAACTGTCCGTCCACCAGGGGGCGCCGGACGCCCTTTTCCAAGAGGCAGCCGTTTGTTTTCCCGATTCCCGGCCAAGAGCTCCGAGCACCGTTTCGTTCTCTGGGGGGCCGAAGGGCGGGCGCAGAGCGGGGCGCCGGGCGGCAGGGGGGCTCCGGAGAAGGCGCCGCGTCCGGGGGCCGAGCCGGGTCAGGGCGCAGCCGGGCACCGGGCGACGTTCGGCCCCCGCGCCAGGCCGGCTTTTGGGCGGAAGAGCGGCGCCCTCCGTCCCTTGGCCCCGAGACGGCGCTTCCTGGGCTTTCTGGCCGGGCAGGAGAAGCGGGGCTCGCTGCCCTCCCGCAGAGCTGGCGAGAGAGAAGCCTTCCCCATGGCTGGCGCCCAGCCGAGCCCCCGGCTCCCCGTCCCCGGCTCCCCCGCCCGGCGCAGCTCTTCCCGCAGGGCAGCCGAGGCCGGCTTCCCGTCCCCAAAGCAGGCCGAAAGGGGTCGACGAGAAGCCGCCTCTCTCTCTGCCGCCAGGAGGGCTCTGGACGGAAACCTCCGTTGCGATCCCTGGGTAGTGGCGAGTCACCAAACCCATGACGCTCTTCCTTGTGGCTCCATAGAGCACAGCCGCACCCCCTCCGCCCTGGAGAGGACACCCCCCCTGCCCCCCCCCACTTGCCAGGGCCACAAAACCGCCGGGTTTTGCAGAACTCTCTCGGCACTGGCTGCTCTGCTCTCCTTCGCCTCCTCGCTCGTTCCTTCCTCTTTCTTAGGAAAGTTGCTTCGGTTCCGTTTCTTCTTTCAGCCCGTCTTCTCTCTCGGAAGTGAACCCTGTCTCCTCTCCGGTTGACTTCAGCGCAGCCCTCGAGCGCCTTCTCTGGAAAATTATCCAAGGCTGGAGGTTCAGGGGCGGTCAAAACAAGCAACGCGACCGTCAGAGCGCTTCGGTCACAGCTCCTCCCCTTCGGACACGCGTGGATTTTGCACGGGTTCAGAGGCTCCATTCGTGACCCGCACCGACGGCCCCCCTGCAGAGGCCAGCGTGCTGCAGGGCCCCTCTGCCCCTCCCGACTGGAGGGGCAGCTTCCAGCACTGCCAGGGAGGCTAAAGGCTCACACTGCAGCTCGCCAGCCCCCCTCCCAGCTCTCTGCCCGGAGGAGCGGGGGGGGGGGGCTTTAAAGACCTGAGCTGCCCTTTAATGAACAGCTTCTCCCAGGTTTAATTCTCATTTTATTTGCTATTATTGATCCAGTACATCTTATACTTTATATACATACAGATGAATATTACTTCTGTTTGTGACAATACATATTATTTAGGTAATACTAGCCTTAAGAAAACACGCACACAGAGGGACAGCCTCCCGATTCGATTAGTCAATTTAGGAAGCCACGTAATTGTTTGAGGTATGACCGTGAGGCTGTGGAAATGGCCAGGGGCCTCCTGCCAGGGAAGGAGAGGAGTCAGCTGGACCCAGAACCTCCAGGCAGGGCATGGCAGGGCTAGAGGGAGGGGTGGGACCGGCCAAGCCCATCCAGGCGCCTTCCGGCTGTGCTGGGCCACGGCTCCCACTTTCCACAGGAGCTGCAGCCCAACAGAGCCCTCAGCTGCCGGCTGAGAGAGAGAAAACTTCAGGAGTAAGTGGGGAGGGGGCTCTATTTTCAGAAAGTGCATTTCATTCTTTGCGGTCTTTCTCATGATACTAACGGAGCAGGTCCTCTGCTCCCCTGCAAAGGAGATCGAGATGTGGCCGGGAGTGGAGAGACGACAAAACAGGGAGAGGCTACCTGGAAGTGCCTTGCTCACTTAAAACTACCCACAGGAGAAGCACCAAACCACAGGGGTCACCCAGGACATGCACAGGCAAGAGCCAAGGTTACAGCAGCGTAACTGTCATCGGCCAGGAGGTCACGAGCCTGCCGGGAAAAACGGTTATCTAGAGCACAACAAGAAAACGGCCTCCGGACGCGAGGGCCAAGCGAAGCAGGCGTTCCAGAGCCATTCTAGGTCGCCAACGGCAAGAGGAGGGAAGGGAAGGCCTGCGCAGATCCCGAAAAGACACGGGGCGGGCAGGCAGAGGGAAGAGACGCTGCCAGAAACTCCTTCGTGAGTAGGAAAGGCTCTCCAGCTACAAAGCACACTGGCCAGAAATCTGCCTCCAGGAAGCCCAACCCTCCCTGGCAGGGGCAGACCCCCACACCACCCTGCTCCTCGGATTAAGGAGCGGGCCGTGCTCCGTCAGGCAGGCACAGGCCCCCTGCTACGTGCATGCCAGGCAGCCCGTCTCAAGGGCACAACAAACTGGGCTCAGAAGGGAGCCCTCTGGTGGGGGCGGAGGAGCCCCCCCCCCGGGGAAGAGGCGTGGTGGGAGCGGGAGGGTCTCTTGGGTGTTACCACTGCACCCAGCTTTGGAAGGGATCTCCTTACCAGAACTGAGCGGGGAGAAGGGAGCCGGGGAAATTGCAGGACCCCCCAAATACAAAGCAGAAAAAGGATCCAGTGGGGCCCGACTACAATCTGAACAGGAGGGGGGGGCTGCCACAGAGGTATCCAACAGATTCCTCCCCCCCCCCCAGAGCAGAGATCTGCAGCAGCAGCTCTGGCCTTCCGCCAACAGGCGAGCATCAGGCAGAGCGCTGGCATGGAGACCGGCCATGGCTGCTTGCTGAGGCCCACAGGGAGAAAGGAAACAAAGCCTGGCTGGAGATCCCAAACAAAAAGCCGCGTCTGGTCAGCCTCCTGGACCTCGGGGACTGACCAGAAGCAGGAACTGGGGTTTCAGCCATCCTCCCTCGCTCTCCCAGAGCGCCGGGTGGGGCAAATTCTGAAGCAGCTCCGGGAGGCTTTTGCAATTCTGCTGGAGGAGGTAAAATGCAATGGGCGTCAATGGAATGGGGACATCAAGAAAAACAGGGGAGGATTGTCTGGAAATTAGGATTCAACTGAAGGGCCAAAGAGGTCAGGAAACTCCAGTCCCAGGGGGTCCGTCTGCCTCGGTGTCCGTTTCCTCCGTTCTGCTGCTGCTTCTTCAGAACTGAACCCAGCTGGATGGCTGAGCGGGCTGGCTGGGAACTGCGCTGGGGGGGGGGAATGGGGGAGGGAAAGGATTAGGAGAGAGAGGGAAGTGGCCGGGGCCCCCAAGGACTGGCCCACCCCAGAGGAACCCCTCCCATCTTTCCAGCAAGATCTCCAGCCGCTGTGGGGAGGGCTTAGCAGAGGCCGGACAGAGAACGAGAGGAAATCCCCTCTGCCTGGACACACGAGAGAAGTAACTCAAGAGGCAGGCAGACCGAGATAGAAGAGCCAGGACTTCGGTTGCCCCCCCCCACCCTTCTGACCTATTCACACATTACGTGTCCGTTATGTTACCCTAGTAGAGTGTCTGAGGTCTAAGAACTGGCGCTTTACCTGGGCGCAGTGTTGAAGTCTCCCCACAGGTCTGCACCGGGTGGGACGGCAGTAGGCGCCGCGGGAGCCTTGGAGGTGGGGGGTGGCAAATCATCCAAGTCTAGGAGAACATCTGTGGGGGGGGGAGTGGGGATGGGTCAAAGGAGGTGGTTTTGGGTTAGGAGGACCAAGAGCGGTTCTCCTCTGGCACTCGCTCAGGACACCAGGCGGGAGCCGCGCCCGGCTTGGCTTTCTCAGCACCCGGAGTGCCAGGAGCGGGTTGACTGCGCCTGGCGGAGGCTCTGCTCCCGGCCCCCTTTTCGTTCTTGCCGGGAGAGGCAGGGCCCTCTGGGCTGCCCGGCTCCACTAAACCTTGCCGGGAGCCCGAGAACCTCCCAAATGTGCCAGCACAGTGTAGACAGGCAATCCTCGGCTTACGACCACAACTGAGCCCAAAGTTTCTGTTGTTAAGTGAGACATTCGTTCAGTGAGCTTTGTCCCACTTTACGACCTTTCCTGCCACAGTTGTTAACTGAATCCCTGCAGTGAAGTTAGTAACACGGTCCTAAAGTGAGCCGGGTTTCCCCCACTGGCTTTGCTTGCCAGGAGGTCACAAAAGGAGATCATGTGACCCCAGGACACGGCGACTGTCATAAAACTGAGCCAGTTGCCAAGCCTGTGGATTTTGATCACATGACCACGGGGGAGGCTGCAAGCCATTCTTTTCTGCGCTGTTGTAACTTTGAACGGTTACTAAGCGAACTGTCGTAAGTTGAGGACTATCTGTACTTTGCTTGGGTTGTTGCCTCCCTCCCTGGCCCACCTGAAGCCCCAGCCTTTCCTCGGTCCTGCTGCCCGGCAAGAGGGAAGGAGGACGGGGGCTCCCTCTCTCTCCTTTGGCCGGCCTGGTATTCCTGCCCAGCGACCGTCAGGGGCCCCCTACTGCCCCCCCCTCTCAGCCCCTGGCAAGCTGGGTCACCCCACGGACACCCCAGAACGGCCGTTACCTGCGTGGCCAGCACAGCTGGACTTCAGCACGGGGGGCGGAGTTACGTGGTTGGAGATGGCCGTTGAGGAAAGAGGGGGGACGGGGGGAGGAGGGGCCACTTTGCCCCCCGGGGGTGGGGGGAGGAGGTTAAGTCCCGCTGAGCCAGCTGGGCGGGGCTTCGCTGACCCACTTTTCTTGGTGGGCATGTTCTGCCAAGGGAGAAAAGCGGCATTAAGAGGGGTCTCTCAGAATCACCCCCCTCCCCCCTTGAAAGACGTGCAGGGGAGCCTCACCCCGATGTTCAGTTTGATGGTCTGGCCTTCCTTGAAGCCCAGGTCGAGCTTGGGCCGGCTGTCCAGCTCCTGGGACTCCCTGCAGATATCCGTCTCCTGTTTCACCCACCTGCGGGCAAAAGGCAGCGGAGAAGGCAGTGAGAGGCGGCGACAGGGAAGGGCGGCAACCAGGCAGGAGAGAGGCAAAAACGGGGACCGAAAGGCCTGTCACTAAGCAACACGGACATAAAGCGTGAGGGTGCCGCTTAGTGGCGGCTGCTGTTGTTAACTGAACCCCGAAGCTGTTGTTGGGGAGGCAACTGCCTGCTGGCTTCCCACAACTGAAGTTGGAAGGAAAGCTGGCAGGAAGTTGCAAGTGCCAGGCCCGGAGGAAGCGGAGGGGGAGTGAGAGTGCGCAAGTGGTTGGCGCTGAGCAAGTGCAAGGGTGCTGGGGGGGGGGAGTAAGCTTACCTGAGTGAATTGCGGCCTTCCCTGCCAGCTTCCCCACTGACTTTCTGGGGAAGTCTGCAGGAAATGTTGCCAATGGCAATCATGCGATCCTGGGGCCCTGAAGCTGGTCATAAGTCCAAACTGGTTGCTAAGCACCCAGATCGTGATCGGGTGACCATGAGGATGCTGCAACTCTGAGGATCTGTCCTAGCCACCATCAGTTCAGCACTGCCGTTAAGTCTGAATGGTTGATGGTCAAGGTCTGCCTGTACCTCCTATTCTCTGGCTGGTGAGCTTGCCCAAGGGAACGGCTCAAAAACCTTCTCCCTCCCTTTGGCCACTGGGCTGTGGAGAGGAGACTGGCCATGAGACGCTGGAACACCTTTCAATGCAACCAGGCCCACCTTTTGGCCTTAGCCTTTAAGAAAGCCTGATCCCTTGAGACTGGATCACACACACACACACACACACACACACACACACACACACACACACACACGAACTGAGCTGAACACCATTTCAGACAGAAGCAGCTCCATTTCTGCAGAGCTGGAAAAGAAGGTTTCTCCCCCCGCCCCCCCCCTCAGGCTGGCCCTGGGTGCAGCCCCTCCCCCAGCAGACTCCCCCCCCCCTCCCCGCCCATCAAGAGCCAGAGCAGCAAGGCAGACTCACTTGAAATGGTCCTGCAGGGCCACGTTGAAGTCAAAGGCGTCGCCTCGGTCGCCGAAGCCGATGCCGATGAAGGCGCTGCGTCCTGATCAAGAAAGCCAACAGTGGTTAGAGCAGCCGCCGGCCGGGGGAGACTGAGAGCGCCTGGAAACGCTCTGCGGCTTTTCGCCAAGGCGGGGCAGTGCCTGGTGGGGTGTGGGGCCTTCAGGGAGGAGTCTCTGGCTCCCCATCAGGCGGAGGGGCCGACTCCGCTGCCTTCGGCCTTCTGATCCTCCCACAGGAAGGCCAGCCTCTGCCTCAGCCGCTGCCCCAAAGAACAGCCCTTTCCTTAGGCCCATGAGGCCTGGCGGTCACAGCCCAGCTGGCAACAGGAGTCGCGCCACACCCGTCCTTCGCGCCACTCCTGCTCCTTTCCACCCAGCAGGAGACCCAACTGGGGAGAGAGGAGTTTTACACCTCATCTCTCCTCTCGCTCCCCAAGCTCAGCGTCTCTCTCACGTTTGGCTCAGAATTCTCCTCCCCGGGCATTTGGGCTCTGCTCAGGGCTAGGCCGCCCCGAAACACTTCGCTTAACCTGCCCCCGAGGGGTGTTTATTGGCTCTCTGAAGACAGTCTCCTGGGGCCAGACCCATGGGAGAGGGGGGGGGGTGTGTCTCTGACAATTTGTCACGGCCAACTTGCCACGGGACAACTCGTTGCTGGACAAAAGTTACATTAATATCAAAGAAATGGTGGAACAGAATCATGAAATAAAGGATGCAAAAGGCGGGACAGAATGAAATGGGACTGACAAAAATTAAGGTATTTTTTTTTATTTTAAATAATTACACAGAATTGTTAAATTGTTCCGCAGAAAGTTAGAGTCCCATGGCCATTGGGCCATGGTGAGAGTTCCCTGTGAGGGAGGGCAGCTGCAGGCGGGCTCTGTGGGGCCCCCATCAAGCACGTCAGCCCAGAGGAAGCCTCCTCCTTTTTCTTACCGTTTCCATCCTGAATCCGGATGACGAAATACCGGCTCGAATCATTTACCGTCTCCAGAGCGATGCCAGGGTACTGGTCAATCGGGGCCTGGGCGAAAAGCTCCCCTGGGCGGAAACAAGAAGAAGAAAGACGCCTTCGAGGCCCAGCAGGCAAAATGGAAAGCGGACTCTCTTCAGAACGCCTTTGGGGGGCTCTGGCCAAACAGCTGCCACAGAGAGCTGCCCGCTCAGAAAATGGCCAGGGCAGGGAAGGCAGCTGACTAGCCTCCGTCCAGCTGGCCAAGAGATGGGTGGGTCCAAGCCATCCCGCCCTCTCAGGAGGCCATCCTGCTGCAACCCTAGCTGACCCCTGGAACCAGGTCCCTCACCAGGACAACGCTTTGCAACAGGATTGGATCAATAAATAGGAAGACAGCAATAGCCCTTTGACTGATATACCTTTTCACAGTGCTTTAAAACAGCCCCTCTCTAAGCAGTTCACAAATGCCAGCCTATTTGCCCCCAACAATCTGGGTCCTCATTTTACCGACCTCGGAAGGACAGAAGTCTGAGTCAACTTTGAGCCAGTCAAGATCAAACTCCTGGCAGTGGACAGAGTTTGCCTGCAATAGTGCATTCTAACCACTGCACCACTGCGGCAAAATATCAAGTCAATTTATATATTTTATAAAATAATCAAATTAAAAAAATCAAATTAACTAAATAAAAAATTGATAAATAAGATGCCTTTTATTTGTTGTGATTTGAAAGTCAATCGGTCTGTTTTGAATGAGGAGGGGCAGGTAAATGGGCAAGAATGAGATGGGAAGATGTGGGGGGGGGAGCCCAGTTTGGCTTAAAAGGCCAGTTTGGAACACAAAGAAAGAATCAGCCTGGACTCTGGCATAAAAACTAAAAAAGACTAAGACAAAACAAACCTTCAAGCTGGGGCCTACTGCAAAAATCAGCCATGCCACAAGTGAGGTAAGGAATCCAATTTGCACAAATCCTGATTTGGAGGCATCCAAGAACCAGGCCAGAAAGCATTCCGTATTGCCAAAAACGCACTGAAAATAAGGCTCACCATAAAACTAGTGGTTATTCCACACCACCCAACACCTCCTTACTCAGAGATAATTACGGACTGGTTTGAATTGCTTTATAGCATCACTTTCCATAAGCCGAGAGAAAAACAACTCAAGTACTTCACTGGCCGCTGTCTCTTCATTACCTGCACTAAACGGAAACCGTGGTTTGAAATATCACCAAGCAGGACGGCAGGTTCCTATCACTCCCACCAAGAGAGAAACTACCCTGGGCTATCGGGAGTAAGGACGTAGGATGGAGGTCATCGCAGCGAGACGCTGAAAGCCCATCAATGCATCCTATGGATGCCTGGATCAGGGTCCCTGGGGCTCTCGTGCCCCCCCCCCCCGCCTCCCCCTACCCCCCCCACCTGCCTCACCTGAGACCTTGTCCTCCAGCTTCACATAGGCCACCTTCCCCTTGGAGGTGATGCGCAGGCGCCCCGTCCAGTCCGGCTGGTCCAGCTTCCAGTCAGAGGCCCTGCGAGGGAAGCAGCAGCGGCAGTTCATTTAGTGACCACTCAAAGTCATACGGCCGCTGGAGAACGTGACCCGCGACCCTCACTCCAGACTTCCGACTGTTGCAGCATCCCAGTCGGATGCTTGGCAAGTGGTTCATATTTATGACGTCTCCCGGGGTCAGGGGATCCCCTTTTGCGACCTTCCGGCAAGGAAAGTCAACAGGGAGCCAGATTCGCTTAACAACTGCAGCGATTCACTTAACAGCTGTGGCAAGAAAGGTTGCAAAACGGGACAAAATTCACTTAGCAACCATCTCACTTAGGAACAAAAAATTTCTGCTCAGTTAGGGTGGTCGTAAGTCGAGGGCTGCCTGTGCGGGCATCATGGCCAGCAGGGGACCCTTGGCCAGGCCTCACGTTGGGGGACACCCGCCTCCCCCCCTTCCTCCCCCCCCCGGCAGGGCCCCGCTCCCCGCCCCAGAGGAGGCCCCTCCCGCCCTCCTCCACCCCCCACGGGTGGGCCGGGCGAAAGCAAGACGGGGGGAGGGCGAGCCCCCCTCCGAAAGGCCCGGCCGGCAGGCTCCGGCAAGAGGGGGACGCCGCTCCCCGGGGGGCCTCGGCTGAGCGTCGGAGGGGCCGCGCGCCCGAGGAGCCCCCCCTCCCCGGGGACCCCCCTCCCCACAGCAAGGGGGGGCCGGGAAGGCCGGGCGGACCCCGAGCGGCCTGCCCCGCCCCGGGAGAGCCGCCTCCCCTCCCCAGCACCGCCGCCCCTCCTCCGCCCGGGGGCCCAGCGGGGATCGGGCCGACCTTCGCTCGGGGCGGGAAGGCCGCGGGGGACGCGGCGCCGCAAGGCTCGGCCTCCTACCGGTAGCCGCGGTTGGAGGCCCGCGGCGGGATGCGGAAGACGCTGACCTCGGGCTTCACGCAGAGCACCGACTCATACTCCGCCTCGACCGCCGCCGCCGCCGCCATCGCCCCCGCCAGCTGACCGCGAGCCGGAAGGGAAACGACCCGCAGCCGCCTTTCGCCCGCCGCTTCCGCCCAGCGTCCTAGCGCGCAGGCGCCGCTCCACTCCTGCCTCCCGGCCTCTATGGCTGACCGCGGGGGCGGCGCCGGGCCGTAGAGCCGCGCGGGGCAGAGGGGCCGGGCTGGGAGGGTGGAGCCCGATGTCGGCCCCGCCCCTGGGCAGGGCCGGGAAGGCGTTCCCGGGGGCTCCGCATGTGCGCGGGCAGGAGGGGTGGGGGGGCTGCGGGGCCGCTCCCGGGGGGTGCGGGTGGGGGGGAGACCGGAGGGGAGGGGCCCCCGCAGTTCCTTCCCACCGACGGCAGCCCCAGGTTGCCCCCCCCCGGGGCAGCTGCGCGCTCTCTCTGCCCGGCCGAGGCGGGCTTCAGCCCCCGCCCCGCAAGTGGCCGGGAATTGCCCCGGCTCAGCCTCCCCCCCCTCGCCCGGGGAAAGGGGAACTGGCCGAGCGGCCGCCGCCTCCGAAGCGCTGATGGGGCACTTTTCCTCGCTCCCCTCTGTCTCGCCTGCGCGGAGGAGCAGCAGCGGCAGCAGCAGCAGCGAGGGAGCCCAGGTAGGGGCGGGGGGGGTAGCGAGGGGCTGTTGGCGGGCAGGAGGGGGGCGGGGGCCGCGACCCTCCCCCGGCGGCGGGCCAGAGCCCCGGGCTTTCCCTGGACCGGCTGCATCCCCCCTCCCCGCTCAACTCTGCCTTGGCTTTCAAGCGGCGACTCGCTTTGGGCGGCCCCCGTTGTCCTGCAACCTGAGGAGAGCCAGAACGAAGCGCCCCTTGCCCGCCTCCGCCCACTCCGGGAGAGGAGGTCGACCCCCTGGCGTTGTCTTCCCCTTCTCTTAATCCCGGGCAGGCGGGCAAAGGAGGGCTCTGTGGAGCCGAGGAGGGAGGAGTAGCCGCTTTGGCAAAAAGTCGGTTTTAACGGAATAACAGAGCAGAAGGGACCTTAGAGGTCTTCCAGTCCAACCCCCTGCTCAGGCAGGAGACCCTATACCTAAACCCCGCTGAAGATGTTACCTAGTCTGGTAACGAAACGTTCAGAAACCGAGAAGGAACCCTCACCCTCTACCATTCCAGACCAGTGGCTGTCCAGTCTTAAAAACCTCCAGTGTTGGAGCCTTCACAGCTTCTGGAGGCAACTTCCCTTCCACTGATGGATCGTTCCAGGTCCACTGCTTAAAATGGTTTTAACTGTCATGCTTCCAGCCCGGAGATGCCGCTTTAATGCACGGCTAAGAGAGGCTTTTGTCTTCGGGTTCTGCTTCAGATGGTCAGCCAGGACGCGGTGGGCTTCCTCTCCCACGGCTGCCACCCTCCCATTTTCTCAAGGGGGCAGGTAGCTGTTTCAGGTACGCTTGTCAGAGCAGTGTAACCAAGTGATCCCCGGATTTTCATATGGCCAGATCCTGTAAAAGTGTGCAGAGATTTTCCATGGTCCAATCCTTAGGCTGCAAAGGTTCGGGAGCCGAGAGCCTGGTGGGTGGCAAATTTCTGGGGTTTTTTACAGGTGGGAACATTAGGAAGCTTCCGCAGTTCCAGACTCTCCCAACGGGCTCTCCTCTGCCATCTTGAGAAATAGTTCTCAAAGCCATAGGTTTTTACAGTTAAAAGCAAATGAATTTTCTAGTTTTAACCAGGACCGACACATCCTTTCTGGATTAATTAAAACAATCTCCCTTAACAGGTTTATAAAACCTGTCTTAACATTTCTGCTACGTACAAATGGAGCCACCCAGCTAATGACATGGATCTTGTGGTTGGAAAGCAAAGCAAAAATCCCCCGACTGGCCAGCACTTTCCGGCTGATAAAGAATAGCGACACTTTGTGGGAATCTGCCCCACAACCATCTTCCCAACGCTGGCTGAGGAGATCAGCCGTAGCTCTGGATAAAGGGCCCTTTGGGGAAGGCGGCATCTGCAAAACCCCACATCCGCCTGACACCTGAGATAATGATTCAAAAACTTTTTTTCAGGCTTCCTTTTGTGAAGGAAAATGGCTCCATTGCCAGCAATCGGCAGCTGGGATGAAAACGGCGAGCCTCTCCCGTTGCCTTCCACCTCAGTCGCCTCTCTGGCCATTTTCTCCATCACTTTCCTCTTGGGCTTTCCTGGAAATGGGCTGGTCATCTGGGCAATAGTCCTGAAGATGAAGCGAACGGTGAACACGGTTTGGTTCCTCCACCTGGCGATCGCCGATCTGGTCTGCTGCCTCTCCCTGCCGTTCTCCATCGCCCAGCTGGCCCTCCGTGAGCGCTGGCCTTTTGGCTGGCTCCTCTGCAAGATTCTCCCCTCTGCGGTCATCTTCAACATGTTTGCCAGCATCTTCCTCCTCACCACCATCAGCATTGACCGGTGCCTCCTGGTGATGAAACCCGTCTGGTGTCAGAATCACCGGACAGTCAGGCTGGCGTCCGTGGTCTGCGGTGTCATCTGGATCCTCGCCTTCCTTTTGTGCTGCCCTTCCTTCTTCTACCGGGAGGCCCTGGAGGATCAATTTGGCAATATCAAGTGCCTCAACAATTGGGAAACGGGGAGACATGACGATGATGAGTGGCTGAAAATGGGGAGACATGACGATGACGAGTGGCTGAATGATCTGGGAGCCATAGAGGAGACGACCCCCATTCAAGACCCTGCTCTTTTGGTCACCGGGAGCACCTACGGCCGTGCCTTCCCAGGTGGGAATCTGGATCCACACCCTTCCTACCCCACTGTAAACGCAATCAAAGGAAACATCATGGTGCCCTTGTCTGCATCACACCATTATAGAGTCAAGACAGAGACAGATTTATTGATGAGGGAGGTTACTGTTGCTCCTTCCAGGCCGAAGGACTTTCCCAGGGTCCATCCGAGTTTCGCTCCAGCCAGCATTTCCCCATTCCCTGAAACCCAACCGCCTGGCATCTTTGTGTCCACCACCATCACCAGAGCCACATTCGGCTTCCTTCTGCCTTTTGCGATCATGGCCACTTGCTACGCTCTGATTGCCTGGAAGATGCTCAGGAAGCACTTCGTGGGACCTCGCCGGAAGGCCCTGCAGGTGATCCTGCTCGTGGTGGCCACTTTCTTCCTCTGCTGGGCTCCCTACCACGTCACGGGGCTGCTCTTCCTCCTGGCTGCCCCCCAAACGCCACTTCACCAGGCCCTGCTGTGGTGGGACAGTGTGTCCGTCGCACTCGCTTATGCCAACAGCTGCATCAATCCTCTTCTCTACGTCTTTGTGGGGCAGAACTTCAGGAAGAAGGTTTGCCAGACGGTGCAGGAGATATTTGAGGGGGCCTTTGTGGAACCCTCCTCGCCAGCCTCTTCCCAGGAGAAAAGCAAGACAACCACAGTGGGCAACGAGGTGGATGTTTCGGTCCTCTCACGCGCCTCTTCCGGGCAGTCAAAGGCTCAGGGAAGTCTCTGGTCAAGTTTGTGTGTGTGTGTGTGTGTGGGGAAATGCTGGCTTAGGCTACAATCGGCACTCCTACTGACCTTTTTGCATTCATTTTATCTGGGCTATTTTAAATGGCTTGTATCTGTAGCACGTCAGCAATGAGTATTTTTCACATATTTTTGAGGATGTTTAAAAAGAAGATAACATTTCTTCAGTTGCCACTCCTTGTACAAGAGTCCCACCAGCTGCCTTAGAATCCAGCTCTTATGTTTCAGCCAGGATGGGCAGCGTGCTTCGTTCAGTTGGGTCAGCAGATCAGCAACCCAGGGTGGGGAGGGGTCTGGAGCCTGGGCTGGGCTCCTGCGAGATGCCCCCCTTCCCCCAGCGCTTGGTTCCCACTGAAACACCTCCCAAGTGGAGTGCCTTCAGAGGAGCCACAAGAGGCGGGGGTTGGTGCTGCACTTGCGAGGATTGAGGATTCAGTGGGGGGGGGGAGAGAAAGGGATACTTTTCATACATTCATTAGGGACGGTTTCTCTTATTGCGCTTCTGGACTTCATGAAAAATAAACCTGGAACTCTCCACGGCCTCCGTCCGTTTCCTTGCAATGTTCAATCTGAAGCAGAGCTCCTCTTCCGGCTGGATGGGATGAGTGTGTGTGTGTGTGAGAGAGAGAGAATGAGAGAGAGCCAACTTTCGGCAAAGGCTGCCTTCCTGGAGACCCCTTGGAGAGCTTTCTGAGCTGGCATCCATCGGCCAGGTGCGCCTGTCAGCACAGCAAGGAAAGGGGAGTGGGCCGAGGGGGAGCGGGGAGAAGGCCCAGGCCACTTGGAGTGTGTGGGGGGAGGCTCTTGGCCAACGGGTAGGGCTAGCTAGCGATGGAGGGCTTCTGGCCCAGTGTGTGTGTGGGGGGGGTTGCAGCACTCCGTCATAAGGGAAGGCCCTTGCCCAGCTTTTGATCACATGTCCATGGGGGGGTGGGGGCTGCAGTAGTTGGAACTTTGGGCAGGCATCGTCTGTGCCCCTTCGTTCAGCCCCACTCTAATTTTAAAAGGTCACTGAATGAATGGCCGTGATTTGAGGAGTCCCCCTGTGCAGGTGCAGCTGCCTGGGAGAGCAGCAGGACAAAGCCAGGGAAGCCACAGGGAAAAGCAGGAAGTGCTCGGCTTCTCCGGGACTGCCGCCACCGTGGGACTCTGGGCCTCCGACTATGGGGGGGGGGGAAGTGAGATGGAGGCTTTGTCAGAGAAGCCCGTCAGGCAGCTCGGCCCTTCGCAGCCTCCCCCCCCCCCAGCCAAGCCAAAAGCCTCCCTTTGAGCAGAGAGGCTGGCCCAGAGCGGGTCCCAGGTTCAAGGGGAAGGCTTTTGTGTTCAACAAGGACTAAGAGGGCCTTAAAGACGTCAGTCCTGCAGGCTGCCACAAATTGAAACAGGGGCACCAAAATGGTTAAACCATAAACATTCACTTTTTTAATTAAGAAAGCATGCACAAAAATAATTTTTGTGAGGCCACCCCCTCCCCTCTCCTTGGCATCAAGCAATGTGGACCGCACAGAGCAATGGGCAAGCGGGGGGGGTCCCCCTCTGTGGTGGGCGGGCAGGCCGCCTGGCTGACCTTTTCCTCAGGCAACCGAGACCCCCGCTGGCGGGGCACTGCCTTGGACCCAACCCTCCCCCCAGGATGACCCCGTTTCTTTGCTCAGAAGGAAAGGGAGAACAAGACAGATTTGGACACTGACCGGCACATATTTACATATGCAAAAAGGAGCAGCTGTGTGGACAAAGAGCCTGATGATCTCTTGCCTCCCGAGTGACCCTTTGGAGGGGGCTCCTCAGAAGCCCCCCTGCCTAGAACCTGGAGGAGTCATCCCTGCATCCTGCCCTGGGCAGCATTCTCACAACGGGAGGCTTCCTGCACATCCGGCTCAGGGTCTCCCCTGAGAGCACCAGATGATGCACCCCCTGTCCAAACTCCCCTCCCTCCCTCCCTCCCTCCCACGCAGCAGCGAGCTGGATGCTGCAGGAACCGGCCCCTCCCCCCAGGAGATGGTTCCGCTTCCAAGTCGGCTCTCCCCCCACCCCACCCCTGAAGCAGGCTTGCAGCTGGAAGGGCATGCAGGGGAAGGAGAGGTCCAGCCAAGAGAAACACACTGGGGGGGAGGGGAGACCAAGCAATGCATTGGGGTGCCAGAGCCAGTCCAAAACGGAACCCCAGGCGGGGTTTTTTCTGGCGCCCGTGCTCGGAAGGGCCTGACTAGGCAATCCATCAAGCCCCTGCCATTCCCGGTTCTCGGACAGCTTCCCTTCCCAATCGTGGACTTTCGCGTCCCCTTCAGAGACGGGCACTTCGCTGCAGGAGAGAGAGGTTCAAATCTGCACCCTCCAAGTTCTGCCCAGCACGGCCTTCCTCTTTTTGTCTCGCTTTGTCCACCACACAGGAAGCATCACTTGCTTAGCTATGCAAGGCCGAGGGGTTAAAAAAAAAACCTCTTCCATTTTTGCATCACAAGTCACAACACATTCCAGCAAAATGAGGGAGGGGGGGGGAAAGTAAAATCCAGAAGTTAAAAAAAGAAAAAAAAACCTTGAAGGGGAGAAGAGTACAATTCTTCTTGATTTGTCTGTCTCATCTGCGTATCCAAAGCGAGAGCCCTGTCGCCTTCGGGGAGGGACGGAGGAGAGAAGGGGGTGGTGGTGCGAGCCCTGAAGGGTCTGGTCCAGCGGTCCTTACTGCCCAGTCCACCTGATGCGGAGCAGACCCCTCCGGCACCTCTGGTCTGCCAAAGGGGACGGCCTTCCCCGCCCTTCTCTCTCAGCAGCAGCTGCACACCCCCTGCCGCCTTCGCCTGCGAGTAGAGAGTAGAGTAGAACCGGCGTGGTCGTCCTTGCTTCCTGTTCCAGCCTCTCTCGGTCTCTCCAAGCTCCGTCCTCCCATCTTGCCACTGGGCCTGGCCTCCCTTCGCTCGCGGGTGCAAGAAAGCGGGCGGCTTTCTCCTTCAGACCAGTCCAACTCCCCCCCCCCCAACACACACACACATACGTTACAACATTTAGGAAGAACATAATTCTTACAGACTCTCAAGACCCACGGGCGCACTCACTTCAGCAGCCATCAAGGGAGTCTCTGGCCACCTCGAGGGGAAAGGGGGATTGTACAATGCAAGGGGTGACAAAGATGAGGATGAGGATGATGATGGCGGTGACGACGCCCTCCGTTCTTTGGAAGTCTCCTCCGGCACCAAGGCCGTCTTCTGACTTGCATCCAGACAAGGTGCTCAATAAACGTGTAAAATCCGAAGCTGGCAGATAGAGCAAAAAGGGCTGCGTACAGCGATGATGATGATGATGGGAATAATAATATAATAATAATAAGGAAGAAGAAGAAGAAGAAAAGAAGGTAAAAACGAGGAGCGCAAGGAAGATTATCTTCGGCAGCATCTTGTGGCAGCTTCTCCGGCTGAAGTAGAGAATATATATCTATATACAGGCAAGGAAGGAGGCCAAGCGCTGGCCCGGGACGGCCGGCGTGGGCGGCTTCCTTCTCGTGCAGGGAGCCCCCCCGGGAGGGACGGGCTGCCGAGTCTCTCGCTTGCTAGGTGATCAAATCCCAGTTGAAATCGTCAGGGATCTCCTCGGGGGCGCCGGGAGGGGGCCGCGAAACCAAATGATGACCTGAGTAAATTGCACAAGGGGAAAGACAGACTAAGGGGTTTAGTCAGTTGAATTCTTCCGAATTGCCCCTCCCCCTTCGATATGGCACTGGACGGAGCCCTAATTGAAGCAACTCATTTAATCTAAAGAATTAAAATGGCCGAACGTTCGTGAGGACCGAGTGGGCAGGCCGATGTCCAGAGCGCCTGCAGGGAAACGGTGAGGAGCATCTGCCAAGCAGCTCAAGCCGAAGCTGGGAGCCGATTTGGGCATCTCCTTACCTGGGCGATTGTACCCTGGCGAATCCTGGGTGGGAATAGGGTACATCGGAGAGGGGCCCCCCGAGTACAGGTGGGGAGGCGCTGGCTGGCCATACGAGTTTACTGGGGAGAAGAGAGACAGACAGGGAGGGTCAGCTCTGAAAATCCGTACCGTCTCTCCGAGACCCCCTTGGCTCCACAGCGGGGGGGGGGGTTTGCAGTGTTTTATGATGTCTGCTGGCTTCCCCCCCCCCCATGATGAATATCCGATGCGTGGCACGTTTTGTAAATGGAAAGGGTTAGGGTCCCCCAGTCGCTCAGAGCTCTTCCCCCTCTGCCCCCCCAGGACTGGGACAGAAGTTGGGGGCCTCATTTGGGCAGCTGGGGGCAGAGATGTCCAATGGGGCCTCCCCACCATCTATGGGGCTGGCCCCAACCTCAGAGACAGGGGTCACTTTTAAGAGAGGCAGGGGGAGAGCCACGAGGCAAAGAGGGGGCTGGGGGCTGCTGCAGAAGGGCGGCCCTGCTCCCTATCAGTGAGGCTGCCCCAGACGGACAGGATGTACAGAGGGTGGCTGAGAGGTCAAGGAAAAGTTCTTCCTGCTTCTCCCCCCCCCCCAGGACACGGCCCTGCTTGCTGGTCTCGCCCCTCCCTCCCCCAGAACGCCCTGTCCGGTACCTTGGCTCATGGGCTGCTCCTGCTTGTTGCTGTTCATGGCACAGGACTCGGAGATGCGGGGGGGCTGCGGAGGGGGCCCCCCCAGGTGAGGGAGCTGCCCGGTCTGGGTGAGGAAGTGATTCAGGGAGTCACAGAGGTTGGCAATGTGGTGCTGGTCTAAGGACCAGTTCTTCCGCTCGGCCTGGCGGAGGCTCTCCATTAACTCTGCAAGGGGAGGGGGGGAACCGGACATCACTGCTCTGCCCATACCACGGGCCCCGCCCCCTTGCGGAGGAGGACGGGACCCCTCCTCCTCCCTCCCTCACCCACCCCCGGGGGGGGGGGAGGGAGATGCCCTCACCGGAGAACTGGGAGTGTTCGATGCTGGACCAGTTGAGTCGATTGACTGCCTTGAAGCTTTCCTTCAGAGAGTCCATGTTGGAGCACCAGTCGGAGGGAAAAGCTGGGGGGGGGGGGGAGAGACAAAGCCGGCAGAGAAGTGAGCTGCCCCTTCGCCCCCGAGGCCTCCCCTCTCATCCCCCGGGCTCATGGGATGCGCCCCAAGGCACTCCAGGGCGGAGCCTGGCGTGGCCCCTCCCCCCTCAGGGAGCAATTTCGCTTTCCGTCCCGTTAAAATCAACCATCGGGCGAAACGTCTCCCCGGGCGGGAACTCACCGAAGCCGGCGTTATTGAGGGAGGCCTGCGACTGCGGTGGGTGGGCGTGGGGATGATGGTGCTGGTGGTACCCTCCGTGCTGCATGGCGGAAGGGTGCAGAGACATCACGGGAGGGGGGCCGTAGCCGTCCCCCGCCTGCTGCTTGCTGCCCTGGCAGCTCTCCGAGGTCGGAGTGTGGAGGGGGGGCACGGCTCCGACGGAGGGGGGCCCCTGTGGCTGCTGGTACATGTAGTAGCTGTGGTTGGAGGGCTGCATCTCCCCCAGGAGGGAGGAGAAATCTGAAGGGAAGATCAGGAGGGAAATGTTCAGGGGGCACACGGGGGGGCTGGGGGGGGGGAAACGGCCTTCCGGCTCTCACTTGCTGGCCTTTCCCTGCAGAGTCCCAGGGCTGCTTCAGGCCAGCTGCCCGTCCCCACCAGAGGGTCCCCAGGCATCCAGCGGTCCCAGATGGCTCCGAGGAGCCGGTGCCGGGTGCCGCTGGCTCACCTCTTCTGCCCCCTTCCCAGACCCCCCTCCTGGCCCTGCCGCCGCCGTTCACCGTGTTGGGAGGAGGAGGACTTCTCGAGCATGGATTTGTAGAGATTCCGGAAGGACCAGCTCAGGTCCTGGAAGTTGATTTCGGAGTAGGAGAACTTCAAGTCGCTGCTGGTGCTGTAGTGCGGAGGGGGCACCTCGGTCCCGTCACGGCCTTGTCCGCCTGCCACCGTGGCGGCCACCTCCACTGGCCCAGTGCTCTGCTGCAGAGGACAAGCAAGTGGGGGGGGGGTGAAACGAGAGCGCCGCGGGGGGGCACCTGTTCTGGGCTGCTGGATGGGGCCAAGGCTCACCGGCCCCCCTGCCCCCACCCAGCCAGATGTCTTTTGCGCCCCCCCTTTTGCGCCCCCCCCACGCACCTGGCCGTAATTGCCCAGAGGGGGTGTGCTTTGCATCGAGAGCTGCTGGTTGGACTCGGGGGACAGCGACGCCTCTGGGCCCAGAGAGATGGACCCCCGGGGGCTTTTGCTGGCCTCCTGATCCGGGGAATCCTGGGACAGCTGGAAAACCCAAGCAGGCAGTTCAGCCCTGAGCAGGCGGAGAGGCAGCCGCCCGTCCTGTGCCAGGGCCGGGCGCCGGAAGGGCTGGCGCAGTCTCCTGAGGAAGGGGCCTCTGAGAGGAGCCCTCCCCTGGGGGCAAAGGTCCCCTGCGCTGGGGGGGGGAACTCTCTTACAGCTGCAGCCCTGAGGGAGCCTCCAGAGGCCGCTGGCCCATAATGAATATGGTTCGATTAGGGCTGGGAGTTTAAGAAAACGGCCATCAAGGGATCAACTGAACAGGATGGCCAAGCAGTTGCTCAGTCAAAGGAGTCTCTTGTGTTTCTTTCAGCAGGAAGCTGGTTTTGGGGATGCGCCACTGAGCTGTGGATGTACGGGGAAGGAACCGGGGGAGCGCTTTTTTTGGTGCCCCCTGGGGAAAAAGACCTACTCCCTCCCCCCTCCGTGCTCTGCTGGGGAGGCAAGCTCACATCTTCATCCGGCGGATGGCGCCTCTTCCGGGAAATATCGGGGCAGGTGTCAATCGTCCAGTACGAGCCCTGAAAAGACAGGGGGGGGGATGAAACCTCCTTCCCCTCTCTGGCAACAACCAGGCCCCCATCATCCCCAGCGAGTTTCAGTCTTTCTCTTGGGAGGAACAGGCTGGACCGGGAGGGCCGCTGCCGTGGGGGAAAGAGCGTGACCCCCACGGAAAGGGAAGGGGGCCTGCCGGGCGCAGCTCCCGTCCACCTGCCTCTGACTCCCCCCTCCGAAGTCCCCCCTCTGCCCAAAGCTCGGCCCCTTCGGGTCAGTTGAGCTTCTCTTCTCCTGCCCGTCGACCCCCCTTCGCCTCACGGGGGTCCAAAGAAGGCGAGGTGCTTGAAGAACCCCTTCGTGGAGGAAAGCCGGCTCACCTTTCCAGGGTCGTCCCGGGGCCGAGGCACTTTCCGGAAGCATTTGTTCAGCGAAAGGTTGTGCCGGATGGAGTTCTAGGAGGAGAACCGGAGGAACCGCTGCAGCAGTCAAGCAGCTGCTCAGCCCCACCTTCCCACCTGTCCCTCCACACGCCTTGCCCACTGCTGGGGGAAAAGGGGTCAGCCCGGCAGCTTCCCCACCTCCTGCGCCTCAGCCCACCCCGCCACACCCCCCCCTGGCAATCCAAGCCCCCCCAGCCCCGAGAGCTCCTTGGCCTCTCCACGAGGGCTCCCGGCCATCGAGGACTCTGCAACCCTCCCCAGCTCCTGCCCAGGGAAGGCAGCTGCGGCCTGAGGCTCTGGAAACCTTGGGGGGGGGGTCCCGGGGGTCCCCTCGTTCTCTGCACCACCAAGCAGCCGAGAAATTGTGGGTCAAATTTTGTTGGGAGCAGCGGCTGGCCTGGGTGAGACCTGGATGGGAGACCCCGATAAAAACACTGTTTCCAAAAGGACTCGGGGAAGTACAGTTGTGTTATTTATCTGTCTTATTCTGTACTGTAATCATCTCAAATCAGCACAGAAACGCTCGACAGAGAAACGAACGAACGAATGTCGCTTGTTGACAGATTCCCGCCCTGCTGGCTTCTTCAGCCCAGCCCAGGCAGTCCAGGAAGAGGGACCGAGAAGACCCCCAGCGGCCTCCAGGCAGCTCCACTCTGAAAAGAAGCAGGACTTTCCCCACAATCTCCTGCCTGGCCAGTCAAGTTCTGGAGCCCTTTTTACGAGAGTCCCAGCCTGACCCTCAGCTTCTCCTATCTCCCGTCCCCAATCAATCTGTCCTCTGAAAATATTTCCGGATCCAGACTTGCTTAATCCTCAGAATATGGTGGCTGCCTGCCAGAAAACCAGGCTCCAGTAGGTACTATTGCTCAGACAAGATAGGCTAGCAGTGGAAAAGCTTTACTCGAGCAACAGCAAAATCTTGATAAAGAAACACGAGGACACACAGAGACAAAGGAATTCCACAACTTCCTCTAGAAGTAGGGTAGGAAACTTTGCTGGCCTTTTCAGGACTAAAACAGCATGTGTGGCATTTTCCCACATAAACAAGTACCCCCACCTCTGCCTCTGCTATGGCCGATCTCATATTTTGGGTTTGGCCTATGTGGCAAACCTACCCCAAAGCCTGGGCTCCCCCAGGGCAGAAAACTTCGGCTCTCTGAGCAAAGACGTCGGCCTCCGGAATCGGCCCCGAGCCTTTGGGGCAGTGATGGCGAACCTTTTAGGGACTGAGGGCCCAACTGCATCCCAAAACCCACTTATGTATTGTCGGGTGCCGGGTGGATGTGGCCCATTAGGTGGACGTGGCTGCGGTGGTAACGGCAGACTGGGTGGAACTAAAAAAGTTCAATCAATCAATTCCAACTTTGCAAGATCTTTTTTTTCCCGTGAAAAGTTGAAATTGATTGATTGATTGAACCTTTTTTTTTTTGCACACGGCGGTGGAGGCCTAAAGCAAAAAGGTTTTATAAAACCCAGCTGAAGGCCTAGGACTGGGGCAATGGCGTGCGTGCCCACAGAGAGGGCTCTGTGTGCCACCTGTGGCACGTGTGTCATAGGTTCGCCATCACGGCTCTGTGTCCCGCCTCTTTTACCCCGGGGTCCCCAACGGGAGAGACAAGAGGGCGTTGTACCTCCCATTGCCCCTCTGTTGTTTCAGCTAGTTTTAACACCGTGTGCTATTTTTCTTATAAGTTTGCTTGATCTTTTTTTTCCCCCTGCAACCCAGAGTCCGTCACACTGCAGCCACACAAATGTGCTAAATCAATAACTACATGTATAAAAAAAAGGGCTTCCCATCCGCCTCATGCGCACAGCCTTCTGGCTTTGGCTCACATTGAGCCCTCCCTGCACTGGGGGCGGCCCACAGCAATGAGGACTAGCTTCTTAAAAGCAACAAGGGAGCCCCAGGCCCGGGTGTGCTCACCTTCCAGCCGATGCCCGCGTTCTTGTAGTAGGGGAAGTTGTCGCAGATCCAGCGGTAGATTTCGCTGAGGGTCATCTTCTTGGCGGGCGAGGAGTTGATGGCGTAGGTGATCAGGGTGGCGTAGCTGTAGCGAGGCTTCCCATCCTGGTGGACGGCAGCCTCATCCTTGCTCAAGGTGGCGTTGGGGTCCGTCGGAGAGCCAGGCGGACACTTCCGGCCAGCTCCCGGGGCGCCTGACTGGGAAGCCCCCCCTAATTTCTCAATGGTGGCCCGAAGAGTAAGCTGCGGTAGCCAGTCGATGGAGGTGAGGCTGCTTTCCAGGTCGGAAGCCATGACCCCGGAGGGCGAGACCTGTGGCCGAGGCAGAGCACAGACAGGAGGGGTGAGCGGGACGGGGCTCCCACAGAGGCCCAAGGCCCAACTAGGTAACATCATCAGGGCTAGTGGTGGGGATGATGATCAGCACTGATGATGTTGTTAGCTAGTTTGGGTAATGAAATGTCTGAAAGAAAACAAGCCAGCTCAGAAAGCACCAAGGACCCCTCAATATGACTTATTTAGATCATGTATGGAATCTTCTATTAATTTATTAGAATAATATATTTTTAACAATACTGAGACAGGAGCTAGATCATAAAATCTGTAGAGTTTTTGGAACATTTGTAAATTTGTAAGGGATGGATCCAACTGTGGACCAGTGCAGGCCTCCCGGCTCTCACAAGGGTTACAATTATTTGCTGATCTGTTTAGTATCTTTGATACAAAGAAGCTTAATGAGCTTCTATCTGTGCAGCCCATTGACTCAAAAGGAGTCTAGAAATTAAGAGTTTTCCTGCAAGGAACCACCAGCAGCAAACATTCTCTGAGGTTTAGTAGGCATCTCCCAAACTTTCATTCTATGTTTTTTTAGAAATTATATTAAGGGCAACATGTCATAATAATACTTTTATTCTTTTAACCACTGGCCATGCCATGCTTCGTTTCTCAGCCTTTTAGATAAGATCAAGGGTATAAAAAGGGGTAATAAATTCAATTATTTGCCTTTTGCCCACTTGATCAGAAATTTGAGGACAAAAACAAGGTGGGAAAAGGAAAGTAACCATATAAACTGCTACCCGAGACTGAATTGATTTTTCTAGAACAATAACCACTCTTCAGTTTCACACTCAAAACCTCTGAATGCGCTTCACTCACAAAGAGGTGGGGAAAGCACAGCTTCAGGTGTGTATCTCCTTTCAGTCTGCTCGGAAGGCAGAACCCGGCTAAGGCACACTCTTGGCTTAAGTGGCCCTGAATTATGCGTTCTCTCGTATGGGTAAACTACTAACCCTTATAGATTTTTCAACACAGCCTTAATTCAAAGACAATTAGCCACCCACGAAAAGAATGAACTCAAGTCAATTATGACTAAGCTTAGAATATCCTTCAAACCGATTTGAACAAATGCAGTTCAGTGACAAGGAAAGTGGAGTTCTGCCCTTAGATAGGAAGACCCCGATGGACAGAGAAGGAGACAGACCAGCGTTTCTCAACCTTAGCCACTTCAAGATGTGTGAACTTCAACTCCCAGAATTCCCTGAGTTGAAGTCCACACTTCTTCAAGTGGTCAAGGTAGAGAAACACTGAGAGAGACAATGCAGGGGTCATACTTGTGAGGAGAGTCTGGGCGCCAGAGCCAGCAACGTCCTGCAGCGACAAAAAGAGCAAACGCAGTCCTGAGCTACATCAATGGAGAGGGATAGCGTTCCACTCTACGTCACACCGATCACAGCATCCCAGCTCTGGTCGTCCCAAAGCAAGGAGGATGCTAAAGAACTGGAAGGAGCGAGGGAAGCGTCACAAGGATTGTGCGGGGCTTCGTAGGCTGAGTCCCACTTGGAATGGTTAAAAGAGCAATTATGTTTAGCTTAAGGAAGAGAAAGCGGAGAGGAGACGTGACAACCTTCCAAGGCCTGAAGGGGTGTCACAGTGCAGAGGGTGGGACAAGAACCAAAGAATGGAAGCCTTGCAGAGGGAGAATCCAACTTAAAATAAGGAGGAAAATCTAGGCGGTGGGTCAGCCTGTTGCCCGGAACTGCTGGGCTGCTTCCACCACTGGAGGTTTCCAATCAAAGGCGGACCCCCCTCGTTCGTCTCACGTGGCCTGCAGTTTCCTTCCCTGGGCAGGGGTCTGGCCTGGGAGACCTCCACAGTCTCTTCCACCCTTCAAGTTCCACCACCCTTTTTCTGCCCCTGGGCTCAGGCAGGCAGGGAGCCTTCCTCCAGCTGTGGGAGGACCATACAAGCAGCCTTCTTCGTCAGATGCTCTGGGGCCTCCCTGGACTAGAAGCAACGCCACCCACCGTGTGAAGACCCCTTCGGAGTCTGCTGCAGGAGAGAGCAGCCCGGCTATTATTATGAAACATGCTGCCCTTTCTATTCTTAGTGACTGAACTATTTACTTCAGTATTAGCTTTCCAGGTCTGAAGCACCAGGAGATGACCAGGCTAACCCTTTCAAGATCAGTTATTCCATTTTCAGCACTCCTTGTGGGCACTTGCTAAGTCTACAAGACAAGGAGTAAACATAAAACAAAACCAGACTTCCAGTGCTTGAAAACAGAATGGATAAACTCTTGGGAGGAAAAGGGACAGAAAAAAGCCATGCCCATCAAAAAGTGAACAGAATCAGAAAGACAGTTCCAGCTCCGGGAGGGGGGGGGGGCACCAAGGACCTTTGGATAAAAACGAACTAAATGAAACTAAATAAATATAAAAGAAAATAAACATGAATATCAGGAAAGGAAGCACAAGAGATTAACATAAAGCATTTGATTCATGCGATAAGCAGGTAACAAGCCACTAAATTCGGGTGGGAGGAGAATCTCCTGGCACCACGTTTGAGATACTAAAAGAGAACTAGACTTCCTTGTTTGGGGAACCTTGAGAGTTGGAACGCACAATTCAATCTGGGGAAACCCACAAGGACACAATTGTCTGGGCCTACCACGAAGGACATATATTTTGAAAAATAATGGCTGTTTTGGTCAGATTTATCTATAAAATATTTAAAAATTACTTCAGTGACCAAGATATTAAAATAAGGAGCCTAACATATTCTATATAGCAAGACTGTGAATAACCCCTCTCTTCTGCGGGGTGGGCGGTTTTCTCGTTGAAAGCAAACAAAACAAAAACTCTAAGCCGATGCAAGAGACGGGCAACTTGCTAGCTAAACTACATTTCCCAGAAGCCCTTGCCCATTGCCAGAAGGCTGATGGGAAGCACCTGAAGTCACCATATTGCCGTCCTGGTTCAAAAAAATTAACATCAGGGACGTTGTTTTCTCATTTTTTAAATATACATTAATATAAATTGTCTTATACTAGGATAGCTTGCTTTAATTATTCTTTTGCTGTTTTTATGTTTATAAGCTTTACTCTGCCCAGATACCTTTGATTCTGGAGTGGATAATAACGAGAACAACAACATTCAAGCCTGAATATAATTCTTTACCTTTTATCACTAAAAAGAAGAATGCAACATAAGCTGATTCATAATATCTGATTTCAAAACAGGACAGCTGCAAAATTTAATGGTAAGATACCTAAACCGCAACAATGAAGTTTAAAACTTGTTCATGTTTTAATTATTTAGTCTGAAATCTAACCTAGCAGTTTAAATATGGATTCCTGCTGAGAAAAACTATGTTACAAAACAGCCCTGAGCTTTGTGAATGCTTTCTGCAATCGTGTCTACAAGGGTCATGAAATTTGCAATGAAAACTCGGCCATTACGGACAAGAGGACGGCCCCTTGAAAGGCCTGTGAATCCACAGCCAGTTCACAATGCAGGAGGCCATCTGCCGATGGACGGTCCCGTCACATCAATCGGTCCAGGTATCAAAGCTCTTAAGAGGGGGACCTGGTGCCTCTGGGCATTTCCTGCCATCGCTGGAGGTGGGCGGGCTCCTCCTCCTCCTGCCACAGCCACAGGGCCTCTCCAGAGCCATTCCTCTTCTTTCATTACACTCATTAAAAAGCTCATTTAAGAGACAGGCCGTGTAAAGTCTTCTACATGCAAACTTTGTGTCATTTTGAAAACAGTCAGCATGTTTTTGACTATCTGGATATAAACCGTGCAAATGCCACGAGGCCCCAAGCCGAAAGGGCACCCCAGACCAGAAGCTGCAGCTGTTAAGTTCTGGAATGGGAACCTCAACCTGTCAGGAAGGGGCGGAATTCTTGGCACGTGGGAGCAAGGAATGAGCGGCTGGGGAATGGCGCTCTGCACATGCCCCGTGCCCTGTCGTTCACCACAAAATGGGACGTTGTTATCCACTCTTCTTAGCAGAAGGCATGTGATTTTAAAGTACCTATCCATTTAATGAAACGAGTTAAAAAATCCAGCACAATGCATCCAGCAGAAAATTTATTTGTAAAGCCCCCAAACAATTGCCCGTTTGCCTTTTGGATTCTAGGGAAGTGAACTGGCCCCTCTGTTGTGGATAAAAAGATAAATATTTCCTTGAACTGAAATGAAATCCGAAAAGAAATATGCTCATTTTTAAAAATCCAACATAATCTTTTACGATCTTTTTTGTTCTTGTTAAAGCAACTTCTTCCATTGCTGTAATTTAATCATAAGCCATTTGGCAAGGATCCTAACTAGACTGCGTGCATAGAACTTGCGTCTCAATAAATATGCAAAGAATTGTACGGTTAAGACAGAAAACTCTGAGTAATTAGTCCTAAGAGCTAAGGGAGATCAGTTTAGAGACTAAACATCGAACTACTAAACAAAAGCAATTGTGAAGAAGTACATTCTGTTGCATTCACACATTGTACTAAGCCATGATATGGTTGCCTGCTTTCGGCTTCAGGTGATACAAGAACATAATCCGTGAATAATATACATAGCTAGCCTGAATACATGGCGTGTTGTGTTGCCTACTGTAACCAACATGTACACTGAGGTGTGAATAGAGACTGATGGAGAGCTCCATGGCGCTAATGCAGAGAGGGGTCAATTTAGTGGTTTGGGGTTTTTTTTGGGCTTAGTGCTGGCTCTCCAACTTTTGGGGCTGGTGGGCACCGTAGGGATCCTGCAGAGCACAAGGCAGGGCAGGAAAAACTGTGCCAAACTGACTGAAACTGATGGTGGCCAATGGTGGGGACAATTTGCAACGCAATGAAAGCTGCAGCTTCTGTCCATTCCTATTTCAGCTTTTGCCAACAGGTCATTTCGAAAAGGAAAGCAATTATTAAGCATGATAGAAAATATAACTATTAATATGTATGACCCTGTCTTAATTAATACAGGGTTTCTCTTCTGCCACTGTTTTTTCAACTCCCAATGCCAGAATTGTTATGAATGCTGTATGAATTATGTGTCACGGTTTTGCAAGCACAGATAATAGGAATCAAACAGTTCAGCTCAGAATCCAGCTCCTGGCCTTACTGGCGGACTCCAGCAACTAAATTAATTTACCTCTGGGGTGGGAAGAAGGTGGTGACCTGAATATACCCAGCCAAAAGCAAAATACACTCCCACCCACTCGTAATGGACTTTCTGGGGTCAATCGGTCCTTCCCCACTTTTATTTCCATTAAGAAAGGCAAAAGGCTGACCCCTGGCCCGGAGGAGGTCAAGTCATTCAATGGTTTTTCATAAGTTTGCAGGGACAAGCGTTTTCTAGCTCTACCCAGAGAAATGTCTAGAAAAGGCGTAGGCAGAAGGGAGACTGAGATGTGCTGATAAATCTTTGGGGATCACAGAAGCCAATGGGTTCATTATGTAACAGCAGCAACAACAGTTTCCACCATAGGCAGCTGCAGTGGGAGAAAGTTGGGAAACCAGGAAGGCAGCCCCAGAAGCCAGCTGGGCTCCTGAAAGAAACTCCCGCTGCTGTTAAGGGTGGCCAGTCAAATCCAAAAAATCACATTATGTTGTAGCATCCTCTGCCTGCCTGTTCAGACGACCAGCGTCCCTAAGCCCCAACTCTGGACATAACTCCACTTGCAGGGGGGGGGAATAGCTCATTATGAACAACCTCAAGGGGGGGCTCGCTACGTCCCCAGCGGGCCCCCCTCCCCAACCCGTCTCCGGGCAGCCCCCGCCCTCCCCGGTCGCCCCCTCCCCTCCGGGCCCGCCGCCCCCGCCATCCGGCCGCCGCCTCGGGCTCCCGCGCGGCCCACGCCCGCCTCCCCGCCCAGGCCTCCTCAAGGGCATCGGGGCCGGGCCGGGGCGCCAACGGCTCCGGCGGGAGAGGCCGCGGCGGCGCCCAGCAACCCGCCCTCCCGCCCCGCTCGCTCACCGGCCGCTCCTCAGGGGGACGCCGCCTCCCTCGCCTTCGCCTCCTTCGCCGCCCCGCGCCCCGGCCTCCTGCTCGGCCCGGCCCTCAGCGCCCGCCGCTCCCGCATCTCCGGCGGAGCGGGCGCCGGGCCTGGCCTGGCCGGACCAGGAAGGGCGCGGCGGAGGCCTCCTCGCGAGGGCCGCTGCGGACGCCGCCGGCAGGAAAGGCCGGCCCGGCCCCGGAGCCTCGCAGCGCCCGGCCCGACCCTCCCGCGCAGCAGGCCCGGCCTCCTCCTCCGCCGCCGCCGCCGCCGCCTCCTCGTCCTCGTCCTCCGCCGCCGCCTCCGCCTCGGCTCGGGCTCGGGCTCGGTGCGCGCTGGGCCGCGGCTCCACTGCAGGCCCCGGCTCCTCCCCGGCGCTGCTCCGCCTCCCCGCGGGCCGCGTCACCCGCCGCCCTCCCCGCCTTAAGGAGGCTCCCTCGGCGGCAGCGGCGGCGGCATCTCGGCGGCCGGGCTCGCTCCCGCCGGAGGGGCCGCAGCTTCTGCGGGGTCCCTCGGAGGGGGGAGAGGAGGAGACCCCCCCACACCCGGGGGGGAGGAGGGAGGGAGCGCGCGGCCCCCGGAGGGCTGCGGGGCACCGGGCGGCAGGTCGGAGCCCCCCGCGCATCGCCCCCCGCTCACCCCCCGGGGGCGCCTGCTGCGGCGGGGGGGGCGGGGGAGGGTCGCGGTCCCGCCCGCAGGTGGAGAGAGAGAGCGCCCCCCCGGCGTCGCCCGCTCGAGGGCGGGGGAGGCCGAGGCATCCAGGCGTCCGCCGGGGGTCCTGCCTCCCCCCCGGCGCTCACCGGCTCATGCCCGCCCGGGGGGGCGCGCGTCCAGCAGCAGCCGGGAGGCATCGGCGCCCAGGAGGCGAGCGGCGGGTGAGCCTGCCGGCGCCCCGACCCTCCCGCCGGTTGGGGAGTTTACGGCCGCCTCGCCCGCCGGCCGCCGCCCCCTTCCTCTTTGGCCCTCCCGGCGGGGGTCGCCCGTGCCCGGGGCGCGCGGAGTGCCGCCGTTGCCGAGGGGCGCCGCCTCCCGCAGCGCCGGGGCGGGGGTCGCTCGGCCCGGCCGCTCCGCTGAAGACGCCGAGGCCACCTTAAGCGCCGTCGACGCCGTCCGGGAGCCGCGCGCGGGCGCCCCTCCCAGCCCCGTGTGGCGGGCAGTCCCGGTACGTGGGCCGCGGCCGCCTCCCTGCCCCGACGCCCCTTCCGGGCAACCTCGGGCGGTGGCCACGGCCGGGCGGTGGCGGGGACCCTCCGGGGCGCGGACGGAGAGGGCGGGCGGCGCTCGGCGCGGGGGGAGCAGCCTATCTGTGGGCGGCCGGGTGGGGAAGTCCGCTTTCGGGAGTGGACCGGGGGCTTTTAGGTGCGCTAGCCTCGGCGGGGAAGGGATGCTCGGCTTCAGTTGCTCCCGCGCTTGAAGGAGCTTTAAGTGCTGCTTCTGCCTCTTCCAGTCCCACTCAAAGCCCTTCGCGAAAAAATCCGGTGTGTCTATTGACGCAATTAGACTTCGCGACCACATCGCGCAGAGATGCCCAGTGGCGTTGCGGGAGGAGGGCTTTGAGGCGGTCTGCCCCTGACTCCCTCGAAGGGATCCCCCCGGAATTGTAAATCTGACATCAGAAAGTCCCCCCGGGTGGGTAGTTTCCGTTGTGGGGTACAGCCTCTGTACGGGGGGGGGGCGGGAGTAGACTTAGGCAGGAGGGGAGCCCAGCGTTCAGGGGCTGAGGTCCCGGGGGAGGGGTCGGGAGTTACGAGGCGTGAACCCCTCTCAACTCAGGGGAGATGGAGGTGGGGAGAGCGAGATGGGGGAGGTGGGGGAGACGGGGCTGGGGGCAGCTGCATGTGGCAGGTGTTGTTCAAGACAGAGAGATCGCCCTCCCCCGAAAACCCTACACCTCCTTGAAGAAGGCTCAGACCACCACGATCCGCAAACGCCAAACATTTCCCACAATCGATCCCCAAAACTAGCCCGACTGGGCGGGAAACCCTCCCCACCGGCAACGCTGCGGGCCCCCGCGGCAGCCGCCGGACCCGACCCGGGTCGCCAGCCGAGCCGCGCTCGCTCTTCCTCCAGCCCCAGGCAAAGCCCGCCCCTCCTCCTCCTCGGCCGTTCCTTCTGTTTGAAGGAAGAGTCGCGGAGCGCCGCTAGAACGCCTACAAGCCCCTCCGCCGCAAACCCAACCCTTGGCTGGGCCGCCCCGGACGGAGGAGGCGGGCAGGCTCCCTGCGCCAGTTGGGTTCGCGCTGGACACTGAGGCTGCCGCGCGCCCCGTCGCCAGCAGGGGGCGCCCGAGCCACTCCGGGCCCTCTAAGCCTGGCGGGGCGATTGGGGGGAGGGCGCTCGGCTCTGGGAGCCTTCCTGCTCCGGCCGCCCCTGGCCAGCAGAGGAAGCCTCGGGCCCCGATCCTGGTCGGGCTCCCTTTGCAGGAGAGAAGCTCCGGCTCCAGCCGCCGCGGCCACCCTGGGCGGAGGAGGCAGCTCTCCCACTTCCCAATGGCGCCCCCGCCCAGCCCCGCGAAAGCCCCGCGCCGGGTCCAGACCGAGCCGCCTTTTGCGCTTCGGCCGGGCGGAACCGGAGCCCCAACGGGCGGCGCCCCCCCCCCCGCGTCCCCCGGCCAGGCAGACGCCCCCCGCCCCTCCCTCCGGGCGGGCAAGGCGGGGAGCAGCGGCCTCGCTTCCCAGCAGGGCTGGCCGCGCTTGCTGCCCCTTCGGAGGCCGGGCCCGG
Source organism: Crotalus tigris (assembly GCF_016545835.1). Classification (NCBI taxonomy): domain Eukaryota; kingdom Metazoa; phylum Chordata; class Lepidosauria; order Squamata; family Viperidae; genus Crotalus; species Crotalus tigris. The sequence goes on from NW_024096550.1 coordinate 280,062, forward strand.
AGGGGGGCGACGGGCTTTCTCCGGCCTGTCCGGGGTCCCTCCTTCGGCTGGGCGGTGCGCCTGCGGGTCTCCTGCTCCCGGATTCCGGAGCCGGCCTCATCCGGGTTGGTTTAGAAGCGGCCCGCCTTCCTCCGTGTCTGCCTCTTTCCAAGCCTTATCTTTGACTTTGAGGCCATTCCGATAAAAAGCCGCGGCGGAAAACTGACCCGGAGTAACACGGCCCACCTTCCACGGCCTGCCGACAGCCTCCCCTGGAGGTCAGCCGGGCCCCCTTTGGTCTGGGAGAGCCAGCTGCGTCGCGCTGCTTTGTCCCCGGTTTCCCTATATTATTGCAGCCCTTGGCCTTGTTTTATTTTTTTACCGCTGGTTATCTTTTAGATTACATTTTTCTGTGTCGCCTGCTGAGGCTTGTTTGATAGGTTCGGCCGATGAATTAATCAGATAAACCCTTTGGCAGAAAACATTTTTTCTCCCTTTAATGGATAAAAGAGTTGAAAGGGAAGGAAAATCTCTGCCTAAGTGAGGTGAAGACCCTCCGCCCTGCTCAGAGGGAAGGAGACCACCTGGCCGTGGGAGGTCTGGAAGTGCAGCCCTCCCTGGAAGAGCCCAGCTCCTTCCAGCCGATGTCCTTCCACCCCCAGGAGACGATGACCTTCGGTGAGGTCTTTGTTTTCTTAAATAGCACCACAAACTGTTGGGGTGTGTGTGGAGTAACAAGGAAGCAAACACAGCATGTTTGCACACTCTGGTTCAGGGGACCTTTTAAGGCAGCGCTGGCCTCCCTCCGCGGTTCCCACCGCTGTTTTGTGGCTGCCCTTCTGGAAGAGGTCCGGTCAGATCCTCCCAGATGCCGGATGCGACAGAAGCATCGTTTTCCCACCAAAGTTAAACAGTTGTGGTGGATTAAGAAGACAAACTACGGCTGAGAAGGAAGCCTGCTCTCATGTTTACATCTTCTCACCTTGCACTTTGAGCCCCAAATGCCTGTGGATGGGGCTAAGTGCCTAGTCCTTAGTGAGGTTTTACTCTTGTTGTAGAAAAGATTTGCTTTGTTGGAAAAAATATTTCAGGAAACAAAGAAACTCTGCAAATATCAATTCTGAATATCAATAGTTTCTGTGTAAATAAATAGAAAAGAGGAACTTTTTAAAAGGCAGTCTCCGTTTGTCACCAGGCAACTGGCTGCCAAAATTGTAGATGTTTAAAAAGAAAAAACAGTCTTTCCAGCTAGACTCGTGAGCATCTTCAGAGGTAGAAGTCAGTTTTGTTTAAGCAAGCAGCAGACAGGAGCTGCCAGAAAGCCACCTGAAGGAGCAGAAGCACCTCGGCTCTGCCGATAACGAGGCCCGGGGACCAAGCGGGCTGGGGCTGCCCTTCCTGGCAGCAGCTTCACTTCAGATCCTCATGAACGTTTCTGGATCAAGAGATCAAAGTTCAGAAAAAATACTGAACTAAAAAAAATAACTTAAAAAAAGAAAAGAAAATAGGAAGCAGCCGCCATTTGCTGACTGGCATGGTCCCAGCCCTGGGTGGGCCTGCAGGCCCCAATTCACCCGAGGACCACGTCGCTGTGTAAGACGCCAGCAAAGGTGGCCGTGCCATGAAGGCAGCTTGGATGGAGCCGGGAGATCCCCGGTGCAGTTAGGAATGGGGGCACACTACGACCCACTGAGCAATCCTTTGGTTTAAAGAACACTCAAGCACACAAAACAGTGTTCCATTTTTCTTAACAAACCAGAATACCAGTTGCTCACGTGCTCCTTCTTAATGGGGGGGGGGGCGGGAGGGAGAGAAATCTTCCAAGAACCAGATCAGTTTCCAGGTACTGTAGCTGGACAATTTCTAAAGGTAAAGGTTCACACACCATCTGATAAAAGCTAGTCTCCTTTGAGCTGACTGCAGACAATTTAAACAATTTATAATGAAGAAAAACCCATGTTCCAGAGGGGTCCAGGACAACTAGCCAAGGGGCAACTGGCTGCAGGACAATTCAACCCTGTATTAATCATTTCACTGTTATTTTTGTTATTGGTGACCATGTTTTCATTGAAATTATTGTAACTCTTGTATTTCTGGATTGGCTTTATTCCCATCGGCCACGGTTCCATTGAAATTACTTTAACTTTTGTACTTGTGAGGAGCTGTCTCTTCTGTTCCCACGGAGTGCAGCCCAAGCTGTAGCCCGAGCTGCCCAGGGCCTCCCTTAGTGCGGGCAGGTCCCAGATAGAAAATGTTCCAGGAAGTGAGAGAGAGGTCACCTCCAAGGAAATCTAAGGGTCAACTTCAAACTGGGCCAGGCATCGTGCCTCAGGCAGGGCCCAGCCTGGGGGGGGGGGGATGGAGATGGCTCTCCAGCTGGGAGAGGAGCTTCCCCAGGGCTCCTGCAGGTAGGCCCCCCCTCCCCAAGTGTGTGTGGGGGGGCACAGCCTTTGCATGCTAATTGAAAGAGAGAAGCAAGGCTCTTCCCCCAGGCCTTTTTCATCCAGTTTTTCCTGACTTCAGCCTCTCCCTGCCTCTGGGCCCTCTGACCTTTACCACCTGCCCCAGGCAGCCTTCCTGCCCTGATCCTACCCAGGTGATCTCTGCCCCGCTAGGCGCTCCCAGGCTGGGACCCTCCGTGGAAGGCCTGCTGCTTCCCAAGAACTCCCTCAAGGAGCCAGAGCACCCCGTTTCTAGCATCAGCCCCAGAAGTACCCAGGCCCCAGAAGGGGCCACCCCGTGCAGTTTCTGGCAATGGGGCCTGTGGCCTTGTGGGGTGGGCGGCTGCTTCAGTGGCCACGATGGGTCAGATCCACCAGTCTTCCCTTCAGGACAAGTGGGCCTTCTGGGCTGTGGGCTCCGTCGGTGTGCCGCTGAGCCCAGCAGGATGGGCCATTGGAAGGAAAAAGCTGTTGCCCAGTTGCTCCATCTGGCTGGATGTTTGCCCAGCTCTGCACTAGCCAAGCTGGCCATTCTCTCTTCCACAAGGATGGAAAAGGCCTCAGCAGTGTTTTTCTGAATCTACTTCTCTCTGCTGCCCTCTCCATGACCCACATCCCCATCCACACCTGTGCCCCTCATCCAGAGAGGGAAGATGCTCTAGTCTAGGAGGGTGTGGCTGAAGAAAACCAGATGTTCAGCTCCCCTGGTCCAAAAAGAGCAATCAGGGTGCGGCAGTCCGGATGTTGAGGGAGAGGAGGAGGAAGATAAAACTTGTGGCTTTGAGGCCACAAGATTTCTGCAGTTCTGCAGAATTGCAGCTCCTGCTAAAGTCCTCCTGTCATCTTGCAACGGGAGGGGGGAGGGGCTGCACCTTCCCCTGTTAAGAGCTCCCTCAGCCTCCGTTACTCTTGAATGCCTCTTCCTCCTCCTCTTCCGATGCCCCCTCCCAGATCGTTATTCCGTTAAAGACACCGGTTCCTCTCTGTCACCTTCCGGTTCCTTTTTTTCTTTTCTTTTGCATGCTGAGGTCATGCTGGATTTGCAATGAGTTGTTGCAATAAAAGGTTTTGAAAATGCAGCTCTTCTGTGGCTTAAATGCTTTCTCAACCATTTGCTAGCAATTTGTAACATTTATCTCCGAGGTTGCAAATTACTCCCTCTAGATTCCGCTTTCTCTCTCTGAGATGAAATGTTATCTTTGTGGCTAACTTCATTGTCTTAATAGTTTACAAGCCTTGATACTTTGTGGCAGGGGCTGAATTGTTTTGCTCTGGTGTTTTTGGAACTTGATAGTTCCCACCATCACAGCCACCACCATCAGACACATCCGGGCGAAAAATGTTCACGCCGCCTGGACTAAAAAACCCCCCACCCACCTTCCTGCTGAGACGTTTCTCAACCTGCATCTCTTTAAGAGGGGCGGATTGCAGCTCCCAGAATTCCCCAGCCAGCATCCCAAGCGCAAAGCCTCGGCAGGGAAGGCCCGCGGGGGAGGCGGCTGGCAGGCGCTCAGGGTATCCCCGGAGCGGAGGGGTCTGGACGGCCGAGTCCCCCTGGCCCCGCGGACCCTCTCGCTCTCCGGCGGGTCTCGGAGCGGTTTCCCTCGCAGACCCCGGGCGGCTCCAGCCCTTCGCCCGGGGGTGGCCGTTGCCGTATCCTCCCGCCTGCCTCCTGGACTGGCCAGGGCAGCTGGGTCCAGGCGCCGGCTCCTCTCCCCCTCCTCCTCCTCCTCCCGGTTTCCCACTGGCCACAGCAGTCCTTCGGGAAGCTCCGGGCAGGAGGGCCAGGCCGAGAGGACCCCCCCCCCTCTTCCCCAGTTTCTTGGAAGGTAGGAAGCGGGGACCTCCTCGCGGGCGCCCTTCCCCGGGGAGCTGGGTCCTTCTGCAGGGCCGGAAGCGAAGACTTCCCCGGAGCCGTCGGAGGAGCATCCCTCCCCTTTGCTTCAACCGGAGGGCTCCTGGGCATGTGCAGAAGCTCGGCCGCTTCGCAACGAACATTCCTAGGATCTGCCTTCCTGCTCCTTGGTGAACAGCGAAGGGCGCGTCACAAATTCCTGCCGGTGCAGCACAGGAAGGGCCGGTGGGGCCACTCGGGGAAGGCTGCGTCGCAGCCGCGTTGTCCGTCGCTTAGCTCTGCGCCCGGCTTTTCGCCTTCCCGCCCTGCCCAGGACGACCAGGCAGCCGGGAAGGGAGCCTGGCCGCCGCCGGGCCCCGAGGGCCTTTCCCTCGCCCTTTCCCCGAAGCTGAGCTCTGCCGGCCTCGCAGACGGGCGGGGGGGGGGCTCCATCCCATCATTCCAACCATCATTTTGACTTTTTTGACCATATCCCTCAGACCTCCCCCCCCCCAGGAAGAGTATCTTAAGAGCTGTCGCTTCATCTGTTGACCGTCTAAAATTGGAATGACCTTAGAAGATTCTTTGTTACTGAAAGGTTTGTCCAGCAAGGTCTATTTCTTGACTTCCCCCAAGGAAGACGAACCCCCCCCCCGTGGCTGAACTTTGAACGTGCTCGTTCCAAATGAGAACTTCAAAAAACCAGGTTAAGAACGTAGTGTGACCCCGCCCTTTCCTGCACACCCCGGCTCTGGCTTCCTGGGGGCTTCTCACCATCTCCCCCACTTCCTCCTGTGGCTTCCTGCCATCTCTCAGGCCTCCTGGCGGGCCCTTTGGGTAGCCCACCCCGGCCTAGCTTCCCTGCCTTGGCCCTTTGGGAGCCCGGCTCCCCGTCCCGGCAGGAAACGAGGCTGGAGCTGGCGGAGCAGGGGGGGATGGGAGTCTCAGGGGGGGGTTCTGCATTTCCCGTCTTTGGTGGGCTCCTCCCCTGGGGAAGAAGAGCAATAGGAAGGAGACCCCCCAGCTGTAAAATGGTTCGCTTCCCCCATGTAACTTTCATTCGGCTTATCATCAATCATTTTAAGTGAGTTGTTGCAAAGGGAATTCAGATTGCCCAAAATTGAGAAAAGGCAGCATGTTCAAATGGACATCAGTCGAATTTGCAATTTGGTCCTAAGGCTTTTGCAACATCGAAATCTTGTGAATTATCAGTACAATGAAACCTTTATTTTAGGAGAGGGAAGAAACGGCAGTTTTTTCCCAAGAAGGTCCGTTGAATCAGGGGGCTGGATCTTCACCAGAACGCTAAGAAACGACTAGAAGGCAGGACGAGATGGATCTGTCTGAGATTCTGGGCAAAAGGAATCTTTCAATCGGGGAGCCTCATCGGAACATCTCATTCTACACCGCACACACAGCAGAGCTGTTCTCCAAAGAGGAGCCAGACAAGGTCCGAGACAGCCCTGCTGGCTTTAGGCCTAGAATAAAACCCTGGCAGACGTTCAGCAGAACCTTTGGGACGGAGCTCAACTTCCTCCTCCCTTGGAGAGTCCTCCCTTAGTTCTGTCAAACTCTGCCTGCCCCCCAGGGAGGGCTCTTCCCAAGCTCCCGGGGAGCCTCGAGGCCTTTGGGGGACGCTGCCCGGACAGGTGCCGGCCTAACGCCGGGACTCTTCTCGCATCCCACCCGGCGCCCAGGAGCGGCGGCTTTCCACGGCTCCGCGGCTCCTCTTTTGGGATGCCAGGCCTCGGTTGCCATGGCAACAGACCAAGGCCGGGCTGCGGACGGCGAGGATGCGGCATCGCATCTTTCCGCTCGGAGGCGGCGATTGCGAGAGGGAGGGGGGAGGGGGGGCAGCTGGCGAGGCGGCACGTCCCGCTCGTAAGCGGCCAGTCCCAGAGCCCAGGCAGCCCGCCGGCCCCGGGCGTTTCCCTCGGCAGCCGCCGCCGCTCGGGGGCTCGGCTTCCCGGGAGGGAGAAGCCCCGCCGGTCCCCAGGCAGGAACGGACCGGCGAGGAAAGCCCCGAAATCCCGAGGAAGCCTCGGCCCGGCCGGGCAGCAGCTCCTCCCGGGCCGGCCCCGCTCGGCTCCCCTCCTCCGGGCTCTCCCCGGCCCGGCGGCTGGTCGCGGGGGCTACGCCCGGGGGCGGCGGGGCCGGGAGGGGCCGTCGGGCTCCGCAACCCGCCCGAGCCTCCTCGCAGCTTCCCACCGCGGGCGCTTGGGCGGGGAGGCGGCGCCGCTCGGCTCCGCTGCTCTCGGGGCTCCCTCGGGCGGGTCCGGCTGCTCGCCCTGCTGGCCTTTCGCAGCGGCCGCCTTGGCTCAGGAGGGGCTGGGGGGGGGCTTCTGCCTGCCTCGCCCGCCCGGCTGAGGAGGAGGAGGAGGGGAAGCTGGGAGCCCCGCAGCCGCCCCCTCCCGTCTCGTGGCCCATAGCCCGCCCCGCGCGCGTCATCGGGGGGCGAGGCAGCCGCGCCTCTCCCGACGGGCCCCTGGGCGGGGGCTGCTCTGCCCGCCCCCCTCGCCCTCCAGCCCACGGCGGCTATAAAGGCGGCGGAGGCGGCGGGAGGCAGGAGCGGCATCCGGGCGGGCGCGGAGGCGGCGGCGCATCTGCGGCAGACCTAACGGGGACGGACGGACGAACGCGCGAACGGGCGAGGGATGGAGGCGGCCGGCCCCGCGCAGCAGGGGAAGGTCAGCGCGGGGGCCGCCGCTGGGAGGCCGCGGGGCTTGGCGGAAAAGGGGGCTTGGCGGGCTCCGCGGAGGACGCGGCGAGGGTGGCGTCTGGCCAAGGGCGCTTTGGGGGCCGTTCGCCGGAAGGGAGGCTCGGCCTCTGCCCCGGGCAGGGCGGGAGGCTTCGAAATGCCGGGCGGAGGGACGGGGACGTCGCTTCTCCCGAGGCGTCGGGTGTAAAGTCTCCAGGGCTTCGGCAGCGAGGACTCTGCCCGGACTGCCTCCGGCTGCCTCGCCAGGGCCCATTCGGAGGAGAACCAGCGCGCTCCGGAAGGGTGCCTGGAGCAGAGACGGGCTCGGCCGGGGCGGCTTCGCATTGGGACCCTCAGCAGGTGTCAAGGTCATCTGGAGGTGGGAGAGAACAAGCCCCCCTGCCCGACCTCCAAGGGGGGGCAAGATCCACCCAACCCCCTGCCAACACCGTCTGTGCAAATGCCAGCGCCTGCAGGAGGAGCAGGAGGTTGGCTCTCTGGCAGATTTTCTGCCATTTTGCTGCCTCTCCCTCCCTCCCTTCCCTCCCATCTGTATCTTTTGACGCTGCAAAGGATGCTGGCCAGCAACAGGACCCTCTCCCAGTTGGGGGGAGGCAGGCAGAAGGGTGGCAAGGCGGGATTTTGCTAGCAAATGGCTCTCCAGTGCAAGAGACGTCAACCACCTACCCTCCAGATAAACCCCTCCCCCCCAGGATTCTAGAGACAACAAGTCAGGTGATTGGTGGAAAGGAATTGCAGTTGGACGCCCCAGGGGCCACAGTGTCGGCAGCTCTAAAGCTGGGTGGCCCCGGGGCTCTCAAGGGTTGGGCTGCAGCACCAGGAAGTGGCCTCTGACTCTCGGGGCCTCAGTTGTGCACCTGCCTAGGTGTGACATTGTTTGTGGCTCTGTAGCCAGGGATGTATTGGGTCGCCCTTATTCTTGGATCACTTACCTACCTGCCTTGGTCTGCTGGGTGATTTTCACTCAATTTAAGGGCATTTAAGAGTGGCAGCTGAGAAGAACGCTGAGAAGCCTTAGCTGAACATTTTTTGGAGGTTTAAGACAGAACCTCAAGAAAGCGGTGGGTGCTAAATTCCTTCTCGGCGCACTGTGTCCCTTTTAATCGATTTGTGCAGCCATAGAAGAAGAGGTTCTCTATCTCTTTCTGATAATCTTTTAACATCAGAAAAATTAAAAAGCAAACCAGGCCGCTAAAATAGTTAAAATGAAAATAAAAATAGGGAAAAGATAGCAAACCAAACACAACTCTACCGGAAGCAAAAATTCTTCTCTGGATCGTGAGATGACCTAGGATCACCCACAAGTGCTCCGGACTGTTGCTCCTAATGGGGAGACCCCAAGACAGCAATCTGCAGTGAATTTAAAACTCTGGGAGATGAGGAAAGAGGCGTCTTGTGCAATCCGCGTTTGCTGCCTTCAGAAGGACACTGGATTTGCAACTTCCTTTTGTAATCACTTTCTGAAATTGCTTGTTAATTTTTTTTTTAGAGAGATTTTGGGAAACTTCAGAAACAAGCTCTTACAATACTAGTTGAATTTCAGTCTTTAGTTTTAAATACAAGTTTGTGAAATAAAGAACAAAATAATGATTGATTTTAGAAAGTTGCAAACTGATTAAGAGTCCAGATATATTTGAAATAATATTTTGAAATTCATTATACGACTACTTTCTGTGGAAAAATGCTGTTTTAGAAAAGAGGATAGGATGCTACCTTGAAGCTTGGGCACTAGAGGGAACTAGAAAGAGCCAAACAGCACAATGAAAGGAAAACAACATCCACTCTGACTTAATATAGAACGAAGCAGAAAATTTTAACATTGGACTTACCAAAAGACACTTGTGAACAGTGCAAAACGGGGGGAGGGGCACGCTGTGTTTGTGTGGGGGAAATCGGTTCCACTGGAGGCAGTAAGCAAATGACTTCCCACCAGTCTTTTCATTTTACCTGTTGCCATGGAAACATGGACTCCCCGGGTGGGTAAGGAGCCCATCTGCCAGTGAAAGGCTAACGAGGGAGGCCTTTGGGGGATGAGATAAGGGGTCTGGGGGGGGGGGCTTACCTTGGGGTCTGGCTGTGGGAGGCCCCCTGGCGAGAGGGCCTGAGTGCTTTGCGCATCCCTAGATATTTGGCAAGATGCAGAGAGTGAAGCCGGCCTGAGGTCTCTCGGCCCTCTACAGAACAGGGGGACGTTGCCCCACCTTGCCCCACGACTGCACCGAATGGGGAGAGGAGAGCCTGCTGGGGGTGGCGGTTCAGGCTGGGCGACCCCGGGCCGGTCCCTCCCTCTCCGCCGAGGAAGAAGCGGGCAGGGCAGGGCAGGGCAGACCCCCTGAAACCTGGCCAGGAAAACTGCCGGGACTGGCCAGGGAGTCGCCTCTGGTCCAACCGACGCCGCATCAGCGGGCTTCGCCGCCTTCAAAATCCGGCCGAGCCGCCGCGCGGGCCCCCTTCGCCCCCGCGGAGAGCCTGACTAGCCCGGCGCTGTCTTTGCAGGGGAAGCTGACGGCGTCCCTGCTCGCCGCTGTGTCTGTGGCGGCGATCGGATCCCTCCAGTTTGGGTACAACACGGGAGTCATCAACGCCCCCGAGAAGGTAAGCGGGGGGGGACGAGGGCGGGGGGGGGCTTTCCGTTGCCCGGAGAATTTGCTGCAGCGGCCAAGGGGGGGGGGCGTCGCTGTGTGAGGCCAGGCGGCCCTGTGGGAGGACGCGGCGTCTCCGCTTGAGGGAGGCGACGGAGCTGCCAGCTTTGCGCGGGAGCGAAGGGCTCCTGGCTGCCGGGTTGGTGCTGGGAAACGGTGACGCCGGGACTCGCCTGTTTCCACGGAGGCGGGAGGAGCCTCTCCGGGGGAAAGAGCGCCGAGGAGGGGCGGCGTTGTTGCCGCTCCGCCATGCGCCGGGCCCCGGAGGCAGCGGCCGGCTCAGAGGTGGGGACGGGGGCAGGAGGGAGGCCGGCCCGAGCCCTCCCTGGGACGGAGAGGGCGTCCCCCTCCTCGGCCCTGGAAGCCCACGGACTCGGCTCCTCCTCGGCTGCGGAACGGGCCCGAATAGCTGAGCGAAGAGGGGGAGAGTCCTCTCCCCGCCGGCCCTCCCGCCGCCTCCGCCCAGCCGGGGCAGGACCCGCCTGGCTCTGGCAGCCGCTTCTCCTCAGCTGGGCTCCCCTCCCTCCGCTCGGCCGGGGAAGGGCCCGGGAGAAAGAAAGCGCCTCGTCCCCAGGCAGCCGGCTTGAGCCAGCGCCCCCATTTCCGGAGCCCCTTCTGGTTGCCGTCCTCGAAGCGCTCCCCCTCCGCTGCCCTCTGCGTCTCCCGCCAGAGAAGGAGCGGCCCCGTTTCCTCTCTCTGTGCCGATAGGGCCTCGCACATTTCGTTGTGAGGCTTGGGGGGGGGGGCTGTTTCTGCAGACTGCCAGCACGTCTGGAGATGGAGCCCCCCCCATCCCCGGTCCCCAGGACTCCCGGGGGGACTTTGGGCCAGTGGGGCTGTCTCTTCTGGGGAGAAACATGTAGGCGTTGGGGGACAGAGGGAGGGGTTGGGCCTCCATGCCGAACGGGGAGAACCGAGGCCAGGGATCCCCTTCAGGTCTCACCGGGGGTGGCTGGCCAGGGGGATGTCCTGGTGCATCGTGGGAGGGCAGTTGCCTTCCCCTCCAAGGCACCACATTTCTTCACAACTTGCACGGTTGAGCCTTTTTAATAAGGATCACTCTGGCTCCAATTTTTTTGTACAACCCCCCTTTATTAATGCAAGACCTAAAATTAAGGAACAGTCTGACAAGGATAACGCTCCCACCCACCCCATCCCCAAAGGCAGCGGCAGGAGCGGAGAGCGGAGAAGATCTTGGGAACTTTACCTTCGGCTGAGATTAAATTTGGATCGCTAGGGCTTTGGAAAGCTAGCCCTGCGAGGTAGTCCAGACGAGAAGCACAGCCAGGAGTCCCGGTTCGATTTTTATACTGCAAGGTTGCATTAAGAGAATCTGGCAAGGTTGAAAATATTTGCTCCTGCCTCTCTTTCTAATCTAGGGAGGCTCCCCACGCCTGCTGTGGGGCGAGGCCCCTTGGCAAGACCCTGTCCAGAAAGGCTCTTCAGCCGCGCGCCCAGCTGTGACACACCCTTCCCTAGAAGGGTCTGCAGAGGGGGGAGGGGAGGGGAGGGAGGAGAGGAGCGGGGGTGGGTGGGGAAAATCTGCTGCTGAGTCACAGAAGGGTGGAAGGAGCAAGGAGAGCCCCGGGGGACCCTGGCAGGCCAGAGACCGGCAGGTTTACGGTAATCTCTCCAGCTCCTTCATCCTGCCAGCGCCTCCAGCTGTCATCTTTTCCACACTGTGGTCAAAACAGGGGAAGGAAAATGACTCAGGGAATTCCGAAATCATTTGTCTCTGATGAATGAAGACGGCAAGGACGGCGGAGGAAATGCGTGGGTCGCGCTCCTCGTCACTCCTCAGGCTGGTGATTCACGTGCCGCATCCTGCCCTCCACGCTCCTGGGTGGGGGGAGACAGGATAGCGGCTAGACGGGTCTCCGGGCTGGCCTCCTGCTGCCCCCTGGTGTCTCCTCAGGGGATCCCTGGCCCGGCTGCCCCCTGCAGCTCAGACCCGGACAGGGGCAGCTGGAGCCAGCCCTGCGGGGGAAGGGAGCTGCTGGGGGCAGCAGGGGGACTTTCCCCGTTTTAACAAAGCCCCGATGCCCTTTTCCGAAGGAAAGCCTTTTACCTCCCTGTTAACAATTTAGCCCTTTGGGTACATTTAAAGGGCTACAAATAATAAAACATAACTCTTTCAATCTACCAACCCATGTTTCATGGAATAAACCTGGTGGGTATTGGAGGAGCATTTGGTATTCCTCTACTACTACTACTACTAACTACTAACACTACTAACGTGAGAGCGTAAGCGGTTTTCCCTCATGAGTGAGAAAAAACTGACTTGTAGGAATATTGAAGTTACCCGGCCAGAATTTATTAAAGAAATTTCCTGATTTTTCAAATCTTGGATGCTTTTATTGTTGACTTCTGCTTGTACATATTGATTTAATCCTGGGAACATCTACAGTCTGATTATCTTTTCTTGGATACCCGTTCTTCTCCAAAAAGGATCATTCTGGAGGTTTTCTTCAAAACTGCAGAAAGTTCGTCTTTGATTTTTGTTGTTATTCTTGTTCAGTTTATCCAGAATGAAAAGCCATTAATATAATGGAATGCAATAAGATTTTCTTCAAGAGGAATGTGTGAGGAGCACAAAGAGCTTCTTGAAAATATTATTCTGCTAGCTATTTTGAGAGAGATAACTTGGTCCCAGCTTAGCCAAAGAAGGTCCCCCTGGAGGACGTGGTCTTGGCAAGGAGTCTTCCGTTCAAGTAGAGGCGAAGGAGGCGGCTTCCTCTGCTTGTCCCGGTCCCCCCCTTCCCCCCCCCCATGGATGTCCCCTTGCTCTTTGCAGGGAGGTGTACTGGGAACTCAGGATGGGCAGCAGCCAAACGCCCCTGGGAAAGTTGTGTGAACACAACCGCAGGCCTAACAATGGGCAGTCTCCCCGCTGGCTTGCTTTGCTGGAAGGCCGCCCCTTCAGGAGGCAGCGGGGAGCCTCGGCTTGGCCAGGAGCTCCTCTCCACGGGGAGTCTTCACATCGGGCCGGGTTGGTTGGCCGTCCCTGCTCCAGGTGTGGGAACTTGCCAGGCCTCCTGGCTTGGTGGTTTTCCTCTTTTCCTGGCCGTCCCTGATGAGCTGCTGACCGTGCCCACTCTCAACTTCCCCCCCTTTTCCTCCTCTTCTTCCAGTTCAGAAACCCCAGCTCCCTTTTCTCTCCTTGCAGATCATCAAGGACTTTCTCAACACCACCTGGATAGAGCGGACGGGACACCACATCCCGGATAGCCTGCTGACCGCTCTGTGGTCCGTTTCGGTGGCCATTTTCTCAGTCGGAGGGATGATTGGCTCTTTCTCCGTTGGTTTTTTTGTCAACCGCTTTGGCAGGTGGGTGAGGGTTGGCCCAGAAGAGGGGCAGGGGAGAGGCAGGGGCCCAGGTCTGAAAGGAGCCTTGAGGTGAAGCTGCTGGGGGTTGAGTCTGGCCAGGGAAGGGTCTGGGGTGGCTCCCCCCAAGGCAGCCGCTACGAGACCAGGACTTCAAGCACCAGCTGGGCATCCCCTGTGGGCACCTCCGTGCCATGACCGGCAGATCGTGGCTGTCCCAGAGACTGGTGAAGCCCTGAGATGTTGTGGCTGCTCTCTGAATTCGGACGCTGTGCTGGAGCCCCAGAGACCCTCCCCCTTCTCTGACCTTTTCTAATGCTTCTTTCAATTCTCTCTCTCAAACTTTTTCCCCCCTCTGCAGGCGAAACTCCATGCTGCTGGTGAACGTTCTGGCCATCGCAGCTGGCATCTTGATGGGCTTCTCCAAGCTGGCCAGGGCGGTGGAGATGCTGATCATCGGGCGCTTCATCGTTGGGGTCTTTTGTGGCCTCTGCACCGGCTTTGTGCCCATGTACATCAGTGAAGTCTCCCCGACTACCTTGCGGGGGGCTTTTGGCACCCTGAACCAGCTGGGCATTGTGGTGGGCATCCTGGTGGCCCAGGTGAGCGAGCCCTCGTCCCAGAAGTGTGGCTGCGTTGGGCAGCCTTGCCTTCACAGGGCAGAGAGGCCTGGGGTTGTCCACTTGGCCCTTGGACTTCCTGGGGAAGAGATTGATGCTCTGAGATCCGCTGTGGGCAGCGATTGCGCCGAGCAGGAGAGGATTCCTCAGCTAAATCAGTTTCCGTGGGATCTGGGGCAGCAGGGGGACTTCTGGGTCGGCTCAGTCTGTGGAAGGCCAGGGATCTCTTGAGCCTCAGCAGCCCCAAGAAAGTTCTCCGGAGGTTCCGAGGAAATCCTGACCAGCCGACTTACTCCCTCCTCGCATTTCGGTTTCTGGGGACGGGGCCTGACCCCTCTTGTGCCTCTCTCTTGCTTGCCCTCAGATCTTCGGCCTGCATGTTATCCTGGGGACGGAAGCTCTCTGGCCCGTCTTGCTGGGGTTCACCATCATCCCAGCCCTCCTGCAGCTCCTGGCCCTCCCCTTCTGCCCGGAGAGCCCCCGTTTCCTGCTCATCAACAAGATGGAGGAAGAGAAGGCCGTCAAAGGTATTTGTCCTGCAGAGCTGCACAATGGCACGCCTGTTTTAGCAAAACATTTTGCCAGGCAGGTGCTAACCCCAAAAGCATTGTAGCAGTAAGTGAAAGGACGGGTGAAAATGAAAACTTTGATAAATAATACCTGCTAGGAAGACGGTTCCTGGGAAGGGCACAGCAGTTTTCAGAACTTGGCTGTCCTTCCTCCTTGTTGAAAGAACGGCAACGGAGTCTTCACCGATGTCACTGCTGGTCCGGCCGCTCCATCCAGATCGCAGATGGCTCAGGACAGGAGGTCTCTCTGTTGTTTCCGAAGGTGGATCTCTGCCTTTCTTGCTCCCCTCTTCTGAACCGGCAGGCACAATCCTCTGCTTGTTCTGAGGCTGAGGTTCTGGCACGCTGGAATGCAACACCGCACAAAAGTCCATGTGTGTGCAGAAGCCTCTCCTCCCTGACCACAAAGGACTGGAATATTAGCCATCCGTCGTCTCCAGGGCTAGTGAATGGGGCTCCTGTCCTCACCTGGGCAGGAGGAGGAGTTCAGGGAAGGAGAACCCTTCCTAGAAGTAGGTTGGGCACACAACGGATGGGCGCTCTCCCGTCTGACTCGGTCCATGTCCTCCTTCCCTCAGTGCTCCAGAGCCTGCGGGGTGTCCAGGATGTGTCCAGCGACATCCAGGAGATGAAAGAGGAAAGCGCCAAGATGTCCCAGGAGAAGAAAGTCACCATCCCAGAACTCTTCCGCTCCCCCAGCTACCGCCAGGCCATCATCATCGCCATCGCCTTGCAACTCTCGCAGCAGCTCTCGGGCATCAACGCGGTGCGTCCCCCAAGGGCCTCTCTCCATGCTGGGCCTGCTGGAAACCACTGGTCTGGAGGGAGATGGGCGGAGCTACCTGGGAAGGGAGGGGAGCTGGTCCGAGGGAAGGCGGGGAGCAGCCATAAGAGGGGAACTCAAAAGGCCAGGAGGCCCTCTGCAACCACGCCATTGAAGGATCAAAAGGGCAGGGGGTCAGTGGCACAGTGGCATTATGGGTTTTGGGATCTTCCTGTGGACGCACCTGGCGCTTTTGTTTGGCTTCATGTTTTACGCTCACTGGGGTGCAAGAGGCGCCTCCCTTTATCACCTGTCCTCCAGCAGGTGCTATGTGCTCAGAGCTCAAATTTCCCTCCCAATTCTAAGCACCGCCCTCCACCCTCGGTCTTCCTCGCAGGTTTTCTACTATTCCACTGGGATCTTCAGTGATGCTGGAGTGGAGCAACCAGTTTATGCCACCATCGGGGCCGGCGTGGTCAACACCGTCTTTACTGTGGTGTCGGTACGTGGTGATAAAGGATGGGATCGCCCTGCATTGGGGGGCCTGAGGCGGAAGATCCTCTTGGAAATCTGGAGGGACTTGCCAGAGAAAATGTTCCTAGCCTCAGGGGTAGTTTGGGGGGTGGGGGTGAGGACCCATTCTGTTAAAAAAGGATGGGGCTTAGATCACCCGAGTGTGGCTGACATGTTGACCTGGAGTGGGCTTAAGATGGGCATTACACACTCTGCCGCCCACCAGACGATCGATCGCGGAAGGCTCGTGTGCGTGTTGCCTTTAAAGTGTGGTACCACGTTGGACCGCTGTGTGGCGAGGGGATTCCAGAGGGTGCAGTTCAATAAGTCAAGGGTAGCAGTCACAGCAACGGGATCCAATTTACCATTTCACGGAGAGTTTTTTGACCGTTCTCTGGTGACTGTTCCTATGGTTGCAGAGAGATTTGCTGCCCACCACAATCTTATGTGTCCCCTTCCCATTCTGCAGCTCTTCCTTGTGGAGCGAGCGGGACGTCGGACCCTGCACCTGATTGGCTTAGGGGGCATGGCTGTCTGCGCAACCCTCATGACGGTGGCCTTGGCGCTGAAGGTAGGCAGCAGCATTTCTGCTTCCTGGTAGCCCCCCCTCCCAGTTTGGACTGAAATGAAATACACACCCTGAGGAAAGAGGACGGAGGCAGCTTTGTGTCTGGACTTACATATCTTAGGGGGTTCTACCCTCCCCCATTCCTCATCCCCATGTGGAAAACCACTGATTTCTAATCAAGTTTCCTGGCAGTCACAGATTGTACAATCTAGCTGGGAAACAAGATAATTGAGGCCACTTTGCCCAGCTGCCCCTTAGAGACAAGAGACTCCTCTCCACATGGTTCATAGGAGAACAGGAACTCCTTGAGATGTCCTCCTCCAGGCGATTTAGGCAAGCAGGAATCAAAATCGAGGTCATGAACTAGGGTGGGATAATGTTCTTCTGGTCTCAATCATTTAGCTTTGGCATTTTGTACAAACTTTAAGTTTCTGAAATTCCAACTGAACTTTGGACTCTCTATGGGCTCCAGAGATTTCAGTAGATGTTGTTGCACCCTCAGAATTTTGTTAGTCATGGGAGAAGAACAGGGGAGATGTGGTGATAGTCCAAAGAAGACAATCATGAATGTCCACTATGGACAAATGCCTATCACCAAATGGTCTTATCAGGGCCGAGTTTAGACCTACTAAATAACTTACAGTCCATATTAGCACTATCGTAGTTATCGAGAGGCAGAAGCTGGAAATTTAGCCAGCCCTTTCCCCGTTTCTCTCGGGGGGGCTTTGTGGGCACAATCATTAATGTCTGCATAGCTTCATGAATATAAGTCTTCCTTTAGTGCACTTTCCAATTCCAGCCCAACTAGGTAGAGCTCACATTGCTGATTGAGATGACTTTCCCAACTACTCTAAGCAGAGAGGCTAACCAAGCTAGTAATCTAGATAGTTACCAAAATTTGTCTTTTACTTCCGTGTTTCCAGAAAGATTTCCCAGCAGCAGCAGCTAAAATAACAAGGTGCAGAGTAGAGGAGCCCTTGAGCCCTTCACTCTCTCTCTCAAACACACATACACAACATACGCACTGAGCTCCTCTCCTATTTTATAACTTGAACTCTGACAGCTGCTTTTCATGGGCTTTATCATGGGGCTTTTGTTATGGCTTGAGAAAACAAATTGGGGAAGAGTTGAGATGTTCTCAAGCAGTTCCTGATCATGGAAGACCATGTGCTGATTCTTGATGCTTTGATCTGTCAGCCACACCTTGATCTTCTTTTGGGCATATCACTGTTTAGTCCAACCTAGTGTCCCATTGCTGTCTTATGTTCCTGGGCTTTCAGAGTAGGAACGTCGTCGGTATCTGATCTTCATCATGGACTTTACTGAACTCTGCATGCAGGTCATCTACCACAATCCCCAGAAGAGCTTATCTGCTGGGCAAGCCTGCAAAGAGGCCACTTTCTTTCAAGTGTGGTCTTGGTTCCTGCATATCCAAAGTGCCCTCCTCAAATGGCTTCATTTAATTTAGTAAAAAGAGAAATAAACAGTTGCCACCATTCTGATAACTGTGGACTCTGGGACCCCTCTTGGATACTTCATGTAGGCATTCATGCTGATGGGAAAGATAACAATGGCACACTACACAAACACACCCACTTCCATATATCCAAACGTTTAAGTGGCCAGCTAGGTTGAACCAAAACTCTTCAAATGCAGAGTGCCACCAAATTGGTATAAGTGTTCTGGAAAGGTAGAAAGAGTAGAAAGTGTGAGCTATTTCTCCAGGTCGTCCTCCAGTTTTAGCCACCTCTTTGACTAAAATATTTTGCTGCCCAAGCAAGGCGAGAAATTAGAATGAACTGGTTGCTGCTCATCTCTGCTCTCCAAGGAAATCTGGAGTTATGCAGATTTCTTGGACCACCTGACCGAAGAAAGGTTCCTGGTTGATCAATTCCCGGGTCAGCAGATGCTAAGAGTTGGGATCAACCAGTGCTACCCTGGGATTACCAACGGTTAACTCCGCATCTCTGTTTTTGCAGGACATAGTGACTTGGATCAGCTACGTCAGTATTTTTGGCACTTTTGCCTTTGTGGCTCTCTTTGAAATTGGACCTGGACCGATCCCGTGGTTCATTGTGTCCGAGCTCTTCAGCCAGGGCCCTCGTCCTGCAGCTGTGGCGGTGGCTGGTTTCTGCAATTGGGCCTCCAACTTCCTGGTGGGCATGCTCTTCCCCTATGCAGAGGTAAGGCCTCCACCTTGGACCTTCTTTGTGGGCTTGGTGTGAACACAGTGAGGTCTGCTCCTTTCCCCTGAAGTTGGCCGTCGGGTGGGGAATAGGAGGAGGAAAGCACAAGCACTAAAAGGGGGTCAAGAACTGCAGGCTGCTGTTATCAGAATGGCTGTTGAGAGGGAGAACTTGCTTCACTGTAGTCCATTGCTCGGCTGAAGCCCAGTAGGAGAGGCTTTGCATAAATATCAACTTGAGCAAAGTTCGTACTTCTGCTCCTCATGAAGAACTAAACCACAGGAGGGCCTTATCCTTGCACTTCCTGCTCCTCAAATGTCCTTCAGTGACCCAGAGAATGAGGCCTTTCTCATTAAGGCACGGCATCAGTCTAGTCTGGCCGTGTCACAGGGTGCGGCAGAGGTGGTGGGAAAAGTGGGCTGTTGAATAAAGACCGGGCCCTGACCCTTTGCTCCTTGCAGACCAGAGCTATTGTATGTGTGAACTTTCAGGCCCATTGTCTTAGAGCAAAGATAACATTTTGATCATCTTCCTTACAGAAATTATGTGGGCCTTATGTTTTCCTGATCTTCGTTGCCTTCCTTCTCTTCTTCTTCTTCTTCACCTTCTTCAAAGTCCCTGAGACAAAAGGCAGGACTTTTGAAGACATCTCCAGTGGGTTTGAGAGGCGAACCGCGAACGGTCTTGCTCCAGCGACTGGCAACAAGAGCTCAATGGTGGAATTAACTAGCATTCAGCCTAAGGAAGATGCCTAATCCCGCCATCCTTGCTTGTCTCTGAAAGGAGCTCTCCCTTGTAACCACTGCTGTGATTCCCCAAGTCCTCCGTGTGTTTTCCTGGTCCTTGCCATGACTTCAGTGCTCCACTAGGACAAGAGGAAGGCGGCTGTTTATCTTGCCATCCTCCTTCCGGCCACGTACCTCCTGAGGACTGAGGAATGGCCCTTTGAGCTCCTTGAATCTTACGTGGAGGCTAAACCGTGTTTGTGTTGGTCACTCATGTCTTACAGGCCAGTTCCTTGTGAGTTAACCCTCCCTTCCTCCTGATGTTTTACAGTGTTTCCTGCAGGGTGAAGTGCAACACACTGGAATTTACTGAAATGCCAGGCAAAGAGACATTTTGCTCCACTTCGTCAAATGGAGGTTTACTTCTATGTTTGGGAAATTATGATCAGAACTACTTTTTTATTTGCCAGTTTTAATTTATTCCTTACGTCACTTTACTTGGAAATATTTATTTTTATGCAATATTCCTCTCCTCTGAGTATAAAGACTAGAAATAAGCATAAGATGGCCTTTAAAAAAAAAAGTCCTAGCGATGGTGGGGTACCAAAGAGA
Source organism: Crotalus tigris (assembly GCF_016545835.1). Lineage (NCBI taxonomy): Eukaryota > Metazoa > Chordata > Lepidosauria > Squamata > Viperidae > Crotalus > Crotalus tigris. The sequence goes on from NW_024096550.1 coordinate 299,557, forward strand.
CCAAGGGTGGGTGGTGCCTCCCTTGAGCCTGGAAAAGGGGACCCCCCAGCTGACACCCTTGGAACCAGCCGTCAAGGGTCCCTTGAAAGTGGGGAAGTTAAAGGCATGGCGTGGGGAGCACAGGTGGAGGGCGGAGGTCCTGCCAGTCAGGGGGAGACCTGCCCTTCCCACTGGGGAGAACCCCAGGCCTGCCCGGATAGGGTGGGGGAGGGGGAGCTTTGGGGTTTGCACCCCTTCCCTAAGAGCTTCTGTCTGCCGGGCTCTCATGCCAGGGAGTCACCGGAAGGACTTGCCTGGGGCATCTAGGGGGGCTCCCTGATGGGGTCTGAGGGACGGCAAAGGCAGGGGCGGGGGTGCCTTCTGGGACCAAAGATGGTGGGCCCCATCATCCTCTCCCACTTTAACAATTGGGGCTGCAGACTGTGAATTCCCAAAGAACGGAGGGGCAGGGCAGCATTTTAGTGCCAGCCCCAAAGGTCGCCCATTCGGGGGGGGGGCAACTTGGATAAACAGCAAGATGGTCAAGATGGTCTTGGGCTGGGGAGTCTTCTCCAGGGCCCCCCTCCATCCAATTACTTCCTGAGGGGGTGCCCTTCCCCATTGATCTTAAAGGGGCAGCGTTGGAATGGTGCAGCTGCAGCTCTTGACCTTATTGGCCCCCACCCCAGACATCCCTGGAGCAGTCCTTTGTCTTGTAAAGAAGGAAATATAGAGAATTTTTAATTCTCCAGACACTTTTGACCTACTGATTCTGGTGACTGATTTAATTTCCTCCTTTATGATATGATTACATTAAAAAAAATATCAGATGTTATTTGCTAAAGTGTATTTTTGCAATTTTTTGTTGTTAGATGAAATCAAAGGTGAAATTTTGAGGATGAAGAATAGGCAGCTAAGACTTCAGATGAAGGAACTTAGAGACCAAAGCTATCAAATAAAAGAACTAAAGTATAGTTTTTTCCTGATCTATTTATTTATTGGAAAGAATTAAAGAATTAAATGGTATATATTTATATAATGCAAAGTGACTTTGCTGGTTGCTCTTTCTATGGCTAGGGGACAAAGTCCTAGTCTGGATTAAGAGCTCCCAGGGGTGTGAACCTTCCTCGGGGGTCTGGAATAGACCCTCCTGGGCCCCCCTCTTCCCACGGCTCTGCTGGGATGCTGCTGATTCTCCAGGACGGTCACGTAGGCCAGGAGAGGGACCCGCCTTCTCCAGCTCAGCCTCTCTCTGCTGGGAGGGATGTTGAGCAGCTACCCGGCTGTAAAAGAGAGTCGAAGATTGAAAGGTAGACGGGGGATACGGCGCAAAAGTTGGGATCTTCTGGATGTGTCTATGTCTGGTTTAATTGGAAGCTGGCAAAAGGGAAGGATGGTTTCTGGAGTGTGGCTTGACTGCCTGCCTCAACCGACCTCTGGAATAGTTTGCATTCTCTCTCTTCCTTCAGAAATCTGTACCTCATCTCCATCCTGCCTTGTTTTTCTGAATACTTTTTTAAAAAAATCTTTATTTAGCCCACTGAATGCTCGTTTATCTCCTCCCTTCCAACAGAGAAACTGTGGGAGTGCAAAATATTCCACACCTGAAGTACGTTTGTAAGTTTTTGGTTTCTTGTGTGGTGAAGAATTTTATAAATGTTATTGTGAATGTGTCATTTTTTAAAAAAATAAATAAAACAAAACAAAACTTTTGGCTGGATATGGGCCTGTCTTTATTGATCCAAATCTTAACGTTTTCCTTCTCCTACATTTGGAACAAAAGGCCAAGGCTTTATCTTTCCAGATTCATGTGGCCCCACTGAGCCTAGCAGGGCCTTTGCCAGAGGCCCCCCCCCCACCCGCAGCCCCCTGCCTGTCTTTCCATTCGCAGCCCAGAAGGGCAACAATGACTCCATCCTCCCTGCAAAATGGCCTTCGTGGTTGAGGTTCCCTGAAGAGCCCCAGCAGGCAGGATGAAGGCGAGCACAGCGCAGAGGGAGAATGAAGCCCCGTAGGGAGGAAAGGGGGGCGGCTGAGGGACTTCTGGTTTTGCAATTGCCACCCTTTGCCAGCACAACACAACACAACACACCGGGTTGCCAGCTGCACCGTGTCCCAGAGCAGGCCAGTCAGAAGCTGCGGAACGGGGCAAATCACGGAGCTGGTTCTCCTTGGAAAAGGAGGGTCTGACCCGTTTGGTTTTGATTCTGGTTCCCCACAACTTTCTCTGGAGCTTCAGCTCTGAAGAAACTTGGTTGGAAAAGGAACATTGTTGATTATGGTAAAATGCCCACAAGGAAGGGATTTGGTGATTATGGTGACCCCCCCCCCCCCCAAGCCCTGAGCTCAAATGAGACCAGTTGTCGCAAACAGACCATTGTTGGTCCTGTCCAGCACAGGACTGCTGCATTTCCGACCGCTGGTCTCCAGGGTCCTTGTGGTTTTTTTATTCCTAAACTGGCCTCTTACAAAATTCATCCCTTATTCTTTTCCCTAACTTCTGAGAGCTAATTAGCTTTCTGGCCTTGCATTTGGACAGCTGCATCGTCAAACTTTACCTTTGCACAGAAATTTATCTTTGAAATTTCCCACCAGGTGATGGGAAGACGACCCGGGGAGAGAGCAGTGGATTACCAAACAAGACATTTAATGGGGATGCTGACATGTGTGTCGGAAAATTACAAAGTTTTGTGTCAGTATGAAACGGTGGAGCAAAACAGGAGGATACACAGCCAGGATTGCACAGCCAGATGACTTTTTCCACACCAGAATGCACTATTATTTGTAAATACAGACTTTCTATATAATCCCTAGAATTTAAATTTAGGAGAATTTCGTTCCACAAATGCAAACATTTCACATGTTTTAAATAAAGTACAGCTAAGAATTGTATTTTGCCAATCTGGACACACTTACGTTACAGTCTAGTTGTAATGTTTTTTTGTTGTTGTTGTTGTTTTTTACAGTAGTTTGCATCTGAAATACTGGTTGGCATGTGAGAAAATTAAATTTCACAATGTTACAGTGTAGATTTGCTCTTATTTTATTTCTAAAAATGTGTCGCACACAATCATTGGCAAGAGTGAGTTTCTGTCATTCTTTTCTTTGATCTTTTTCACATTGGCTTTATTTTATGTCATTTTGCCCCCTGGGGGATGCCCCCTCCTGACTTTGTATGGGGTCTGCTCACGAGTCCAAAAATGTGGAGGCCAAACTGTGGCCGAATATTTTGCTTTGGTCAAAATGACGGTTCTTTCTTTCCTATCTGAGATTATCAGGTTTGGTTTTGCCTTTGCAGCGAGCAACGAATAAAGCAATAACTGGAAGCGAGATTGTCACACCCTTTAATGAGCTGGCCGGAGGGGGGGAAGGAAGAGCGAGCCAGGCCTCCCGCGGGGTCGGTTTCTCTGCCCAAATACAGTGAAGCGCGATGAGGGGGAGTTGCAGGTGCGCGCAGGTGGTGGGAGGAAGGACGGAGCTGGCCTACGTCAAGAAGCACGTTTCTCTTAGTTCCGGGCGGGCTAGAAAAGCAAAGCTTTTTTCTTCAGCTCGTTGCGTTTCCAAAGTGCAAGTCGTTCAAATTGTTCCATGCTCATTTTGAAGACCTCCTGGAACTCCTCGGTGGAAAGGTGGTGCTTGGAGACAGAGAACGGACACGGTAAGTACTTCAAAGAGAGGCGAGATCCACGTAACGCGGCAGACCAGAAACCAAGGGACTGCGACGTTGTGGATCAACCCACAACTTCTGTCTACAGAGCAAGAACCGCAGATGCTGTTAAGGCGGCTTCCTTAGGCCAGAGGGCATCGGAAGGGTCCCCCGCGCTCGGAGGAAGCTGCCTGTGCAAATGGAAGGGAGGGAGGAAGGAAGAGAGGGAGGGAGGGAAACTTTTGGCTCACAAACAGGCCCTTGGAAGACTTATTTGAACGTGCTTTGGAAACATTCATTTCTACCACATACTTAGAAAGTACCCACAGTCAATTTGGGAATCCCTCATTGACTATAATGCAGTCTCTCTCTCTCTCTCACACACACAACAGAGAGAGGGAGAGAGAGAGAGAGAGACACACACACACACAGGCATGCATGCATATCTAATGCAGTCTCTCTCTCACACACACACAACAGAGAGAGAGAGAGAGAGAGAGAGAATTTCCAAGATGTGAAAGTATTCTTGAGTTACATACTGGAATTTCAGTCACATGGATCACAATTCTACTTGTTTGTTTGTATGTGTATATGTGTATTTGTGTGTGAGAGAGAGACCTACATTTATAAGGTTCATTGGAATTTTAATCATTTAGTCACTTTTCAAGTTCTTCAAATTAACAAATAGTTGCCAAATGATACTGAACCGCCACCTGTGCTGAGCTCAAGGCTGTTACCTTCCAGGCAATGGCACAGCCTGTGAAATTACACCATTATTAACCTTTAAAAACATCGATTCTTGAAATGTAGCCCTAGTAAAAAGTCCTCTAGCGGTGGGTTCTTTTTTAGCAAGTTTAGGTCTTGAAATGTTTAAATAGGAGAGACCATCAAAGTGTGTAGTTATTTAGATCAGATGCCAATTCTCAAATCCCACAAAAGACTCTTTTCTAATCTGGCCCTTCTCCAGTGAGTCCTTCCTTCTCATTAGGTGGCCAAAGTATTTGAGTTTTAACTTCAGGATCTGGCCTTCTAAAGAGCAGTCGGGGTTGATCTCTTCTAGGACTGACCGGTTTGAACGCCTTGCAGTCCAAGGGACTCGCAGGAGTCTTCTCCAGCACCATAGTTCAAAGGCCTCAATTCTTTGGCGCTCAGCCTTTCTTATGGTCCAACTTTCACAGCCATACATTGCAAATGGGAAAACCATGGCCTGGACTATACGCACTTTTGTTGGCAGGGTGATGTCTCTGCTTTTTAGTATGCTGTCTAGATTTGCCATAGCTTTCCTCCCCAGGAGCAAGCGTCTTTTAATTTCTTGGCTGCAGTCCCCATCTGAGGTGATCTTGGAGCCCAGAAAAATAAAATCTGTCACTACCTCCATTTCTTCCCCATCTATTTGCCAGGAATTGAGAGGGCCGGATGCCATGATTTTGGTTTTCTTAATGTTGAGTTTCAAGCCAACTTTTGCACTCTCCTTCTTCACCCGCATCAAGAGGCTCTTTAGTTCCTCTTCACTTTCTGCCATTAGAGTGGTATCATCTGCATATCTTAGGTTGTTGATATTTCTCCCGGCAATCTTAATTCCAACTTTTGATTCATCTAGCCCTGCCTTTCTCATGATGTGCTCTGCATATAAGTTAAATAGGCAGGGCGACAGTATACAGCCTTGCCGGACTCCTTTTCCAATTTTGAACCAATCAGTGGTTCCGTGTTCGGTTCTCACTGTTGCTTCTTGACCCGCATATAGGTTTCTCAAGAGACAAATGAGATGGTCTGGTACTCCCATCTCTTTAAGAACTTGCCACAATTTGTTGTGATCCACACAATCAAAGGCTTTTGCATAGTCAATGAAGCAGAAGTAGATGTTTTTCTGGAACTCCCTAGCTTTCTCCATGATCCAGCGTATGTTGGCAATTTGATCTCTAGTTCCTCTGCCTCTTCGAAATCCTGCCTGTACTTCTGGTAGTTCTCGATCCACATACTGCTGGAGTCTAGCTTGTAGGATTTTAAGCATAACTTTACTAGCATGTGAAATGAGTGCAATGGTGCGATAGTTTGAACATTCTTTGGCATTGCCTTTCTTTGGAATTGGAATGTAAACTGACCTTTTCCAATCCTGTGGCCACTGTTGAGTTTTCCAAATTTGCTGGCAAATTGAGTGTAGCACTATTACTGCATCGTCTTTTAAGATTTTGAATAGCTCAGCTGGAATACTGTCACCTCCACTAGCTTTGTTGATGCTCAGATTTTCTAAGGCCCATTTCACTTCACATTCTAGGATGTCTGTGCCAGTGTGAAAGCCAGTGTGAAAAAAGAAAATGAAATCTATCAATCTAAAACCAATCTTGGAAGTTCTGTGAGATGGGTTTGTTATGATTCACGTTTGCAATTAATCTCCAGGGTAACCATGTCCTCCTTCCTTACCTCCAGTCTGGCTCTGTCCACATCCTTTGGTAGTTTTACCCGAACTCGGTTGGTGACAATAAGGGTTTCATACGGGTAGACCTGGGAGGAAAGGGGAAAAGTCTGATTCCTGGAAAAACAGGCTCCTTGCGGCCATTTTTAGAGAGATGTACATACTTGCTCAGTTTTTACACGGAGTAAAGAAGAGAAAGGAGTCAACCTTTGGGACAAAAAGGCTGAATTTCAACATGCTTTGATGTCCTTACCTTGTATTCTGCAAAAGACAAAGAAAAATAAACTAATCAGTGCAGGTTCAGCTAGAATACAGTGTGCCTCTTTCTGCAATCTCCTGTTTTCTCTGGGGGAAAGCAAGGAGGGAGGGAGCCCCCCCCCAGGGGCAGGACTTTGGCCATCATGGGAGGGAGGGGCAGCCCTGGTTTGCCTGGGGGCAGGACAGCTGCTGCAGCCCCGTCGTGGGGGGGTGGGGCCTTTGGGGCAGAGCAAGGGCTGGTCCTGCATTGGGCAATGAGCAGGGGTAAGGGGGCTGGCCAGACAGGTGCACACGGACCTCTTGACCCTCTCCTCTGGCCTGGCCAGTTCAGGTCCATCCCCGGATTAGCAGAGACCAGGGGAGACCAACTCCTTTCTCGCCCCAAGTTTCAGGGCTGGATGCTAAGCGAGTGCAGGGAGGAAGCGAGGCTGAGGGGCAGCACCACAGGGGAGGCGCCAGGGGAGGGGGGGGGGAAGAACAGGTGTGCGCTTCCGGAGCCAGAAGGACAGAGGAGGAGGGAGGGGCTGTCTGGCCCAGCGAGGGGGCTAATCCGGAGCCAGAGTCCGGCCTCCACTGACCCCTAAAGCTTTACAGTTCGCATCCGTCCTGTATAGCTGGAGTGGCCCGTTTGTTTTGATGGTGGCTTTTGTGGAGCCCGATTTGTGGGCTGCAGCATCCATCCTGTGGGGAAAAACCCCCTTCGCCCCCCCCTGCTGCCCGCCCCAGGGAGGGTGGGGTGGACTAAGTACCTCTTTTCCCCCAGGCGGCCTCCGGGTCCTCTGGGCCCACCACTGCGGCCTAGGAAAGAAAGGAAGATTCAATGTGTGTGTGTGTGGGGGGGGAAGGCTGCTGTAGAAGTCAATTCCTACACGTTCACACACACACACACACACACACACACACACACACAGCGGGCATCACAAGGTTATTTGTTAGGCCCATTTTGAGAGGGTTATGGGCCAAGCCCGTCCATGGCTTGCATTGGGGTGGCTCCCTGGATAAGGACTGGCAGGATTTGCTTAACGACAGCCTGCGGAGGGGGGGCCAGCGTGGGCCAAGAGGTTTTCCCAGGAGATCCTGTGTCCGTCTCTCCCAGTCAGGAGATGGGGAGGAGGCCCAAAGCAAGCAGAGCTTGCAGGCTCTCAAAATGCTGCTGAAAACCTGGGGTGGTGGGTGGGGGGAGAGGATTGGGGGAGTTTCAGGGAAGGGGCCAGAGACCCCCAAGAATGATGGCAGCCGAGAGGCGGGAGACCCCCGGATGGACTGCGCAAGAAAAAAGGGGCCTTGGTGAAGGGCCAACCCTCGGTCCATCGTCCACCCGGCCCCGGTGTGGCGTTCTCACGTCCTCCACCTACGTGCTGCTGCTGCTGCTGCAAGCCGTGCTTTCCGTAGTCGGGAAGAGAAGCCGATTTGGAATAGGGGAATCCTGTAGGGAAGAGGAAAGAGTCCTCTTTCAGGGGAGAGCAGGGGGCTGGACTAGAAGACCTCCAAGGCCCCTTCCCGCTCTATTCTATTCCATCCCAGAGGAGCTCGTTCGTAGCTCTGCCCTTCTGGCTCCCTGCTCTGGAGCTCCTGGAAGGGCCGGCACCCCCGGCCCCGTGGCAGGCAGGCCTGGCAGCAGCCAGCTACTCACGCAGGAAGGTGCAGTGTGTGTTGCTGTGCAGCCGCTGAAGTTGCCGGTCTGTCCCAGGGCTTTGAGGCAGCGACTGAGTATCCAGATCGGGAGAGTTAGTCCTAAAATCCATGTCCCCTTTCAAAGTCAGCCAGCTGGACTTTAGCTGCGAGAAACAAGGTCCCACGTTAGAAATCTCCCACGTTTCGTCTGATGTCAAGAGGGAGGGAGGGAGGGAGGGAAGGGGGCTCTCTAGGTGAACCAAGAAAACTGCATTTCTCTTCCAGCTTTAGAGTGATTTCTACCCTGGGGACAACCCATTTCCATTGCTTTTACCCAAAGGGATTTTTTTAAATCACTGAGACTTATCACAACAGTGAAGAAGGAAGGGGAGGAGGAAGGGTTGTTTGGAAAGCTGGTTTATTTTTGTTCAAGTGTTGAACACAACCACAATTAAACACATGCACTGTTGTTTTAACGCAGTACTGGACCGCAAAACAGGGCTCTTGTGCTACTGGGAATCCTCACTGGATCCCACTGAAATTTACCTTCTTGCTGTCTTGATTGGAGCTCCTGTCGCCATCGGATATTCTTGAGGCTAGACCATAGAAAAATGTCCCAGTAAGAGAAAAAGGCCTGACTTTAAATCTCTCTCTCTCTCTCTCTGCCCCAACAGATGGGAGGTGGCGAAAAGGTGGGGAGGGGTCCCTTCGGAGGAGGAAGGAAGCTGGTGGAATCCCTGCTGAGGCAAAGGGGGGAGGGCTGGTTCCCTGCCGGGGAGGCACCAGATCTGGAGTTGGCCCCGGAGGAGAAATGTGGGGATGACGTCAGTCAGCCGCAGACAGTCTCATTTCACCCTCCTCCCAGCCCCGGCCCACAGGCCATGCCCGACGTGCTCTCAACTGCCATCACGGCTGGCCTGGTGCCTGAGGGAGAGCCGAGGTGCCCAGCTTGGCCATTTGACCCCACCGTTCAGTCTCACTGTGCAGCCCCTGCTATGGTGGCACTTTGGGGGGGGGCTGAGTTTTGTTGGGACCCAGTCGCTCTTGCTCCTAGGGGCTGTTTACCACCCCCCTGAAGAGGGGCCCTTTGCCATGAGAGGGGATCACGAAGAGTGTGGGGCTGGAGCCTTGGTAGAGTGATGACGCTCCCTCCCACTGCACCATTACATCTAGGCTAAAACAGCCTGCCTGCCCTCAGGACCTGTGTCCGAAGGCCCTGCGGGCCGGACGAGGGGCCAGAGAGCAGCTGGACCTGCCAGTTTGCCCCCCTCCAGGAGGGAGAGATGTGGGAGAGGCCACAGAAATCCCTCACTGTCTCTGGGTGTTCAGGTCACGTGGCCAGTGGTGATTTCCAAACAGCGACACCTCTTAGTCATTCTAATCTGCCCAGACTGGAAACCTCATGCCTGATTTTCTGAGATCCAGACAGAAAACTTGAGTGACAATAAAATGTAAAAAAAAAAAGCTAACAAGAGTTCCTAAAACGCTTGTTTGGTCGATATTTAAGACCTGCAAAAGACAGCCGTGGCCTGCTTGTTCTCTAGAAACAGCGTTCGTCTCAAGTGACGTGGCCGACTGCAGCCCGAGAGGCACTGTCCGTCCTGGGGGCTCAAAGCTATTCCGATCCATAAACTGAAACAAGAGGATGATCACAAGCCAGCAAGGTCGCCCGAGGACCACCTGGAACCGTCCAACTCTCTGCAGACAAAACGTTCTTGGTTTTGCCGTGTCTAGCCTGAGATCCAGTGGAGCTCACTTTTTTCTTTCCATTTAAAAAGGTGGACGCGCCCTCCTGCACAAGTCAAACGCCCTTGTTTCCTCGCCTGTACAATCCACCCTGCACACAATGACATCCAGACACACTCCAAAGGCTGCAGAGCAATTACAAACTCTTCTTGAAAAAGTGAGCTTTAAGTACACAGCCAAGTCTTCAGAACACGAATTTATGCTAACGTTTTCTTATGCTAACGTTTTCTTGAAAAAGACATTTTGATCCTGTCCTACCATCCCTCAGGTGTTGAAGGAGACCAGCTGCCTCCCGCAAGGACTCTCCTTTCCCCAGAAAGGACGGAGAAGAGGCAGCCAGGAAGGCAGAAAGGAGACCTGCGCTGCAGCCGAGGCACCACGCAACTTGCCCAGGGCTGTGAGGGCCGGCACAGAGGATGCTCATGGAAGCGCCAGGCCACCTCGGGAGGGCTTCCCCTCGGGGGCTGGAGAAAAGCAGGGCTGCAGAGCCAAGCCTTCCGTCTGGACGAAGCCCACCCCCCCAAGTCAGGCAGGTGCCCCAGAAGCCAGAGGCTGCTCGGATTGAGGGGCCCTGCGTGATCTGGAGACCCCGCCCTGGAAAGCAGGACAGCCAGATCCAGGCAGGCCACCGGTGGCTGGCCAGCAAAACTCCAGAGGGCTGCTGTGTGTGTGTGTGTGTGTGTGAAAATGCCCCAATGGCAGCCCAGGACTGACTGCAGGAGGACAAGGCAGCGACCCACATGCCCCGGGAGTGTGTGTGTATGTGGGGGGGGGAGTGTGCCAAGAAGGGGAAAGTGCAGCTGAGCAAAGCAGACTGTACCATGCTGTCGGTAGATGGGGGGTTTCCTATAGATGTTATCTTTTATTCCAGTCTCTGAGGAAAAGGAAAGAAAAAAAGGAAAGAAAAAAACAAGCAATGGAAACCGGATTTCTCTGTCTGGAAGCCCTCCCGCCCTCTTCCCCACCCGTCTCAAGCAAGGGCACTGAACTGGACTCCACCTTCTTCTGGGGGGGGGCAGTGCCACTTTCTTTCCCACGGAAGGAAGGACCGGCTTCCCTGGAGCCCCTCACCTTCCCCCTTCACGGAGCAGAACATTGGGATCCAGGCCAATGGGAAGCTCACTGTTCTTCCCTTCCCTTCCTTTCTTCCTTCCTTCCTTTCCTTCCTTCCCTCCCCCCCTCCTTCCTTCCTTCCTCCCTTTCCTCCCTCAATCTCTCCCCCAGCACCAGCCTCTCCCTGTGACAGAGAGAGGAAGGAGGGTGGGGAGAGACGGAGGTGAAATTCTCCTATTAAAAAGCCAGCTTGGGACACCGCTGACTTCAACTGGGGAATCTGCAAACTCCAGGACTTCTCTGTTTTTTACTCCTTGTTAGCAAAGGAACAGATGCTGGAGAATTATTTTCCCTGCAGATGCTTCCAGAAGGGCTTTTCACCAGTGAGAGGGTTTCTGAAGAGATGGTTCCACAGAAACATGCCATTTATTCTAAAGAAAATCTTATTTTAGATCTTATACAACGTAGGCATTTTTGTTCATTCTGCCTCTCACTACCCAGCAGCCCCCCTGTCCGCCTGTAGGACGCTGCAGAGGGCCCCAAGGGAGGATGAGAAAGGAGTCGTGAATCCTACCTGGAATATGAAAATGTTTGGGTGCCTGCGGGTAGAGAGAGGACGCAGATCTGCTGTCTGAGCAGAGGGATAAGCTTGGGGTGCTCCGGCCACTTTCACTGCCTCCAAGGGGAAGAGCACAAAAATGGAAAAGGAAAAGAAAAAGCATATAAAACAAAACAAAAAAAATGGCAAGCAAAATAGATAAAATTCAATAGAAAAAAAAAGCTTCTTTCAAATAACTTGTTAATCCAACAAATATTCACGTAAAACACTTTGGGACTCATATTTCAGCCCTGGCTCTGATTCTGGGGCCAAAAAGCTTGAATCGGTCTCAGAATTATCTCTCCAATAAATGAAGATGTGGGACTATCAAGTCACGGATTCACAGGGCCAAAACACCGCCTTCAGAAGGGCTACTGTGCCTGCTTGTTTCCCCCGAACATCTGGAAGGAACCCATCATTCTGGGACGCCAGGGGGATTCCTTGATCGCCATCCTCTGTCTCACCAGGCAAAGCCTGTAGCTGGAAGACCCCACGCATGTGATGAGCTCTCTGGACAGGTCTCCCCCCCTCTCTCAAAAAAGCCCCCTCCCTCCGGCTGCTCTGCTCGGCCTTTTGGGCACGGCCGGCCCACCACTCGGCTGCACAACTCAGCGTCCCCCCTCTCCGATGTGACAAGCAACGGCTCGTCTCCTGGCTCTTTTCAAAGGGGGTCTTAAGGGGCCCCGCGAAGGAAGGCCTCCCCTGGACGGAGCTGAAAGACTCTTTAGGCAGGACGAAAAAGCACAAGGTGCAGAAGCATCATCACAGCTGCTTCTGTGTGTGAAATAACTTGCTATGTTTGGTAAGGGGCGAGTGGGCTGCAGCTGAGGGTCCCCTGCAGTTTCACGGCTGCCAGCAAGAAACTCAGACCATCAAGGACCCAGCGTGACTCAGGGTCAGGATGTGGGGGGAGGGGTGAGGGAAGAGGATGGTGGGAACCACTTTCAGCAAAGCTTCCTTTCTCTGACCTGGTACCTATTCTGCTCCCTCCGTTCTTGCACTCCCCCCCCTCCTGTTTCCAGGTCCAGGGTGGCCCATCAGCCATAGGAAGGGGCACCGAAGGAGGCACCAGCAAGGGGGCACCCGGTGTGAGAAGGGTGCTTGTGTGCGTCTTAAGGGGAAAGGGCCAAAGGGCAGCGACCCTCTTGGGAAGGCCATCCCTTGGCAGGGGCCTCTGGCAGATCGGATGCAGGGATCAGGGGAAGGGCTTCTGGGATCCGCTTCGGTTCTGGGATCCCAGAGGCCACTTGTGGCTTTGTTCTCCTCTAGGTAGAGCAGGTCAGGTGGACGGCTGCCCACCCAGCTTCAGGGCATTCCTAGCCCAGCTCCTCCTCCTCCTCCTCCTCCTGCATTTGGCTGAGGTCATCCAGGGTCTCAAATGGGCCCCCAGAGCCCTCCCCTTGTGTCTGATCACAAGCACTGACATCGAAGCTAGCAAAGCCCCTTCGGCCCACAGCAACCGGCGGAGACGCGGGGAGGCCGAAACAGCCTCTGCGATGCTACAGCGACGAACGGCAAGAGATCCCTGCCTCAGTATCCTCGTCCTGGCCAGTTCTCCAAATCCCCACACAAATTCTGCGTCTGATCCTGCAAAGTCTCTTTATTTCCATGAGGGTTTTTTGGGTTTTTTTTTTTTACCCAAACAGTGACAAAACCTGTTTAAAATAATGCAACATGGTTTATCAAATTTAAAAAGTTTTGCCTTCTGTAACCGTTCTGTTCTCGTGGAGGGCCTGGGCTGGAAATTAAAGTGAGAAAGGACTCACAAACGTCAGGAGAAAAAATACGCCACACAGGCACATGCAGACACACAAGGCATGGAGCACACAGCGGGAGATGTCCACAGGCACCACAGCACATTCCTGAGCCTTACCTTTGAAGAAGGGGACGTAATGATGTCTGAATGCGGAGGGAAGGCTGGGGTAGGTGGGCAGGGAGATGCAGCTACTGGTACCAGGGGTCTCGGTACCAGCTGGGGGGGCAACAGAAAGTTCAGTGAAAACAAACTCGCTCTCTCACTTGCTAGAAAGTTCGCACAAACACATCTTTCAATGCACGCAATGCGTGTTTTCCCGTGGCTCTGGCGGTTCCCAGCATCCCAGTCAGACTGCCATCCTGGCAGCAGGCAGCGCCCCAGACCGGCCGGTTTCTCAGGCCAAGGACCCCAGGAGCCCCTCTGCTCTGCACCCAGGACAAAAAGCCCCTCTGCTTCAGTAGGAAGTGCACCCCAAAGAAAAGGGGTGGTCTAGGTCCTGCCCCCTTCCTTTCCCAGTCTGGACACAGCCCACCCGCTTCCTGGCAGGGCCCTCCTAGCTGGAGCCTTGTTCTCCTGCCCAGTGCAGGGCTTCCCCATTATCACTACTTCTGCCAGTCAGGGTGTCCATAATTAATCTCAATTGTGCAGCAATGCATTGGTTCAAGTCACAGTAAGCAACGGTTACTTGAACAGACCACAGTGGCATAGTTCAGACGTGACCATTATGGGGGTGTGCAGCCTGAAAGAGATTTGGAAATTGTCCCATGGATCTCATGTGCACACAGCACCTCTTTGCTAACCAATAAAACAGCCATCCCCCCCCCCCCCGGCTTTCCTATGAACCTGAAAAAAGATGTGGCTGCTTTAAGGAGGAATCTCCTTAAACCAATGCAAGTCTTGAAGCGCTCTGGAGCCTGAAAAGAGGCTGCTTTAGCAAGGAGCAGCTGCTGCTCACACCAGGGGGTCTGCAACAGAAATGCCCACGTAGCCATAAACCATGTCTTATCAGCACAGTCCCTAGGCTGATACATCACCCTAAACATCCAACCCCATAAAAGGGAAACAAGCACCCAAAGGCATTCATGTTTTGCACCATGTGTAAAATCAACCTTATTTAGTGGATGAAAAGAAAAACCTTAATCTTAAAATTAATGTGTCAGGGTGTAATATGTGCAGGGCACAGCAGGGTCCATCTTAATACCCATTAGTACATTTTGATTTGAATTTCAAAGGGAGACCGTATTAAAGGCTCTTTACTAGCCACAGGAAAGCAGTAACTAAACCGTGCTATTATTCCTTTAGGACTTGGAAGAAAAACTACTTATCCCCAAGGTCACTCAGGACCACGGCCATCAAGTCCGTGAACACAGGTAAGTGTCAAACTCATGGCTTATTTGGGAAACGTCAACCACACCAGCCAGGGCACAAACGCCCTTCAGACAATATCACAAAAGCCCAAACGAAGTGCCAGGAATGGGGCCTCCTCTTACCAAGGGTGTGTGTGTGTGTGACAGAGAGAGAAAGAGAGGGGGGGGGGGAACGTGAGATGCTGAGGTAGCCGTGCTGGAGCGAGCAAGGAGGTCTAGCCAGTTGTCAGCCATGGGTGACATCTCCAGTCTCCAAGGGCCACTCCTGGCAATTTGGCCAAGAGGAGAGCAATCTTACATTGAAGGTCCCCCCCCTCTGGCGGAAAAGCCAGGCCCACATCAGGGGCATTGTGACCCTCTAGAGCAGGGGTCCTCAAACTTGGCCACTTTAAGACTTGTGGACTTCAACTCCCAGAACACCCCAGCCAGCCATGGGAGTTGAAGTCCACAAGTCTTAAAGTGGCCAAGTTTGCGGACCCCTGCTCTAGAGGGTCCAGCAGAGCTGACTGTGGAGAGAGAGGGGTGGGATACACAGCATGGCTTTGGCCCAATGGCAGCTCTCCTTTGGCACATGGGCTCCGTGAATGTGCACAGGCTTAGGAAAGGGGCGGGGCCTGCGTCACCATGCCACAACATGAGAGTGAAAGAGGCGGGGCTCCTGCCAATCTCAGCAGGCCAAACACAAAAACATGCAAACATGCAAACAAACAAACAAACAAAAAGCACAACTCAAAGACCGGTCCTTCCTCTGACTGCTCCATCAGTGAAACTGGTTCTTTTTTTTTTTTTTAAAGCCAACTTTCTCACCAATCTGTGGATAAATGTGCTAAAAATAGAAATAAAATGGCCCCGAAGGTTATCCGAGAGCACTTCTGCGGCACACCACAGAGTGAAGGTCTTGGCTCAGGAGGGAATTTGTAGTGTGCGCATGGGAGGCTTTAGCACTCTCGTCCATCGACCCATCCAGACAGCTGGACTTGAGAGAGAGATCCAGAAAACACAAATTTTGACGCGTGGCAGAAAAGCATGAGTGACAGCTGTCTCCCCAGCGGGCTGGGGGCAGGGAGAGGACCACATCTGTAAAGGCCCACTTGGATTAGCTGGCTCTGCCAATCAGGCTCAACTATTCGGAGCTCTCGAGCGCCCCAGCCCTCCAATGCAGGTCACGAGGAGATGCCGCCAGCCCCTCGGGGAGCAGCCGGCCGGTGCAGTGGGGCTGGCGTTACCCCCAAGACCCCCCTCTCTGCGGCCTACGCCTTCCAGTCAGCTTGGTTAGTTGGAAAAGGGGCTACTGAGCTCCTCTCAGTTTTGGAAATACAGAAAAGAGGCAAATGTCAGAAAAAAGTCCCATCCCAGAAGCATTTCAGAAAGCCTGCTTGCAAATAAAATGATGTGCCCCCCCCCCCGAGGGTCTCAAAGACGGATCCTCCTGTGGAAAGGGAGTGCCTGGCACGAGGACATTTCTCACTGGCAGAGGGCCCTCTCCGCCCCCTCCCCCCCCAAGACCCTCAGCTCTGCCTGGAAAACCGAAAGCCACCCCCCCTCCTCCTCGCACTGCCTTTCCCAGGTCTCAGCCTCCCTGTGTGAACGTGTTCTGGGTCTTTTGCTAGGGGATCCGGCCTGCCTCTCAGCCCAGCCAAACCAAGAGGGCAGCACCCTGGAGAGCAGGTTAGGGGATTTGCCCCCGCACTCCACCCTCTCGGAGCAGGCCGGTGGTTTGGGTTCAAGGTTCTCCCCTCGGCCAAGGGCTCTGGCAGAATCCTGAAGCTCAGCCTCTTCCACCCCTGTTTCTTTCTTCAGCCTGTTGGGCTTTTCCCAGCCTTCGCAATTCTCCAGCGCTTCCTCAGCAGTTTTAAAGAAGGGGAAGGCGATTCATCCCTTACTTTCATCCAGAACAAGACACGAAATAAACAAACAAAGAAACTGAAAGGCACACGTATGTCTCCTGTCTTATTAAAAACGTCCGTAATTTTCTTCTATAGAGAAAGGCGTTCAAGGTAATTGCCCTCAAGGGCCGGCTTTCTCACACTCTCCGTTTGCTCACAAAGGCTGCATTAGGTGGGCATGGCTGCGGTGGTAACAGCAGACTGGGGGAGGGGCTAAAAA
Source organism: Crotalus tigris (assembly GCF_016545835.1). NCBI lineage: Eukaryota > Metazoa > Chordata > Lepidosauria > Squamata > Viperidae > Crotalus > Crotalus tigris. The sequence continues at coordinate 316,093 of NW_024096550.1, forward strand.
GTTCAATCAATCAATTCCAACTTTGCAAGATCTTTTTTTTTCTCACGAGAAGTTGAAATTGACTGATTGAATCTTTTTTTTTTTTTTTTTTTTGCACACGGTGGCGGAGACCTAAAGTGAAAAGGTTTTATAAAACCCAGCTGAAGGCCCAGGACTGGGGCGACGGCGTGCGTGCTCACAGAGAGGGCTCCGAGTGCCACCTCTGGCACCCGTGCCATAGGTTCGCCACCACTGTTCTAGCCAAAGGCATACAAACACATGCAGATACACCAGAAAAATATAAATATCTTTGGCAAAAATGTCTATGTTTTGCCTTTCCCCTAAAAAATACCATAGATGGATAATAAAATCAGTCCCAGACAACTGCCAAGCATGACAATGGCCAGTCAACTCAGGTGTGTTTATCCACAGGCCTTTCCGACACCCGGGACCCGTTTGAATGGCATTAATTTTTCAGAAGGAGGCAGCCCAGGGAATCCCCAGCCTCCCCCCCAGAAAAGCAGAGGCCACGGCGGAAGAATTGCTCCCTGCTCCCTACTGCTACGTGGCTTTTCTCCTTCCCTGGAGAGGCCTGGAGGCCAGGGATACGGGCTGCTGCTGGTCAGAAAGGGCTCCCTGAGAGGGCTGTCCGACCGTGCTTAAAGCCTTCCGGGCCACACCGGCCCCCCAGTCTGGGATGGCTTGGCTACCCGCTCCGGAAGAGGGAAAGGGGTCTCTTCCGGGGGAGGAAGGACGATGGGCCTCAGCCTGCCGGGCCTCTTACCTGCTCGGCTGAAATTCGGAGGCGAAGCGCAGAGAGGCGTGGTGCGCCCGTAGCCCAGCGAGCTGGTGGAACTGGGGCTCGAAATCCGGCCCGGCTTGAGGGGCTGGTCCTCTTGGTCACCCTGTGAAGAAGGCAGGGAAGGTGGACCTATTTTTACGCCGTCAGGAGAGGGAAAGGCAGCCCTGCCCTCGGCAGCCGTCCTGAGGTAGGCAACGTTCCTTTCTTGGGACTGTTTGCCCTGAGCAGGAGGTTGGATCCCACAATTTTGTGATTTTAGTTTTAGAAAAAATGCGAACTTTCATCTCCCCCCTCAGGAAGCAAAAGATACGAAACAAATGTGGCACTTAGGCCGGACTGTGGTGTAACGGACAGGGCTTTGCGCTGAACTCGAGTGTTCACACCTGCCCCGTGAAAGGGCGTGAACACCCGAGCAGGAGAGGAAACCGAGACTGGAGTCCCAGTGCAACGGGCGCTGCTCCAGACCCGCAGGGACCGGCAGTACCTCAACGTAGTAGCTGGGCCGGTCGCTGGCCGAGTGGCTGATGTAGGGAGAGTAGGAGATCATGTCTGGGCGGTCAATGTTGTAGATGGCCTTGTTCTTAGGGAGGGCGGCCAAGTCCCGGTAGTCCAGGATTTCCTCCCCGAGCTTCGCCTGAACGAGAAGAGAGAAGGACGGAAGGTAGCAGCTTCCTTGACAAAGTGCAAAAGGGAATAACAAAAATAATAATAAAAAAATCCTGGCTCCTTACAATGGATCCCCCAGAGATTTTAGAGAACTTACAGTGTGAAATTGCCAACAGCAAGAGAAAAGAAAATGAAACTTTTTCCTGAAATAGCATCTATTTCTAAGAACAGGAAAATAGCTAACGTACAGTAGTAGCTTCCGTTTTAAAAAGGGATTGGGGAAGGTTACTGGAAATGATCACCAGTTTGCTTAAGAGCCATTCCAGGACGGCCCTCGTGGGGTGGTATCGGCCCCCTCAGAGGCAGAGCGGGCCAGAAGGAAGGCCAGAGCTAGGCCTTTTATGGAGATGGGCTACACAAATGCAGCCTTGCCAATCTGATGATGCTTTAACCTTCCTCCTCCTCCTCCTCCTCCTCCTCCTCCTCCTCCTCACGGCCCAGGGACCCGTGAGGGAGGCCTCTGCCCAAGCGGCTCCCGACCGTCCTCTGGCTTCCAGCTCTTGAAGAAGGGAGGAAGGCTCTGCCTGCCCCCTCCACCTTGCTCCAAGGGTCCCCTCACCCCCACAGCCTCTCCCGTGATTGTGGTCCCTTCTCTGAAACAAGGCCGTCCGATGGGCCTGCCTCAGCAATGGCCTCCCACCAATGTCCGGCTAGCCCCGAGGCGGCCGGCCCTCCGAACGGTGGAACGAGCTCTGGGGCCAGGATGGTGGGCATCCTTGCCAGGGCAGGCCTAAGGCATATTGGTGTTCCCAATTGGCTACTGCTTCTTGTCACTCTGACTTTGACTGTGATCATGGGAGTTCTTTTTATTTTCTTGTTTGAGTCCAGATATTGGACAGCTGTCTGAGCTGGTCAGCCACACAAGTGTCTTACATAAATGCAAGCCCTCAGATGTGGTTGTTTGGATGCAACGAACTATCATGTTTGGTGGTCCTGTAAAAATATAAAGGCTTTTTGGATTAAGATTTGGTGGAACATTCAAAGATTTTTTAATAGAAGGATAAAATTTACACCACAATTGTTTTTGTTAGGCATTATTGTTGATTGTGATGATAAAGAAATTATTTTAATGTTGAATTTAATTACAGCGGCAAGGCTGCTGATAGGGCAATACTGGAAGAAGGAGTTTTTGCCTACTTTAGAAGAATGGTTTCTTAAAGTTTCTTATTTATCTGAAATGGCAAAAATTTCAGGCTTATTTGAAAGATTAATCGCAAGAGAAATATTTTTTGGTGTGGAAAAGATGGGTGAATTTTATACAGCACAAATATGAGATTAAAAAGTATTACTTAGCTTTTGAATAATTTATGTTTAAGGTAACGACTTGAACTATTGGTTTGTTTTGTTTTTATATATTGGAGTTAAAGTATTTAAAAATTTGTTTTTTTGAATGTATTTATAATTGTTTGATGTTTATTCAAGTTGTAAGGTTTTTTTTTTTAGTTTTTATTAACCCTGTATTCAGCTCTGGGAAGGAGGGGGGAGGGTATGGGGGGAAGGGGAGGGTGGGAGAGGGGGACTATTTTATTGTAAAACTGTAAAAATTTTCAATATAAAAAAATAAAAATAAATGCAAGCACTCCACCTCACCAAACCCAGAGGCTCCTCCCAAAGAACTCCGGGTGACGATCCCTTACAAATAACCGGTTTTCTAAATGGTTGTATTCTGAAAAATTCCTACTTTCCCGTTTTTTGTTTTGTTTTTTGTTTTGCATTTTACCCACGGCTACGTACATAAATTATTCGACTTGGGGAACCTGATGTACTTGAAGGAGGCACCGAAATTATGCTTTCAGATGATGTTCGGGTTTCCTGCAACTGAAAACAAATATAGGTATGAATTTTGTAACATATCTATTTTTGTAAAAATACCTTAAAAGCCTCCTGCTTACAGATAAACTTTGCCCTAAAATTAGCGGGTAAAGGGCTCAATTACTTCAAAACTGGAATTTTTTTAACCAACTAGTTTTATAACCAACCATTTTTAGTTCTAGCAACACGAGGAAAATAAGAATTTCACTCCATAGGAAAGGTCCCTCCTTCACTGCCCCATTTCCATTTTCCTCTTATTTCTCATGTCCGGGATCACGCAGGAAGCAAAGGAGGAGAGCCGGATCACTGGATCTATGCAAGCCAAAAATCAAGGAATTTGAAAAAGTGCCACCATCTTGATAGGAGCCTTCTGGGCCAAATGCTCCCCGTCTTGTAAACAACACACCGAGGACATTCCAGGACATTCTTTGATTCTGTCCACTCACCTGATCCTTTTTTTACCTACTTCTCTCAACCTTTCCAGGTGCAGTCATTTTTTTCCTGGTCCATCCCCCACCACCTAGCAAAGTCCAATACGTCAGTTTCCGTTTGCTGATTCTCAGCTCCAAGAGTCTCCAGTACTGACCCAAAGGTGCTTTTTTTCCCAAAGGGCAACTGGACTCTTTTGATTTTTCTTTGAAAATGTTTCGCTTCTGATCCAAGAAGCTTCTGCACTTCAGAACTGAAGAAGCTTCGTGGATGAGAAGCAAAACGTTTTCAAGCAAAAAACCCCAAGAAAGTCCAATTGCCTTTTAGAAAAAAAAAAAAAGCACCTTTGGGACAAGCACCATGACCTGGATGACGGAGAAACGCCACAAAGACTCGCTGTCCCTGGTATTCTTGATCTCCTGGAGTCTGCTATTTTCTTTTCCAGCTCATACATTTTATTTAAAGGGAGAAAGTGCAGCTCATCAAAACTTATGCCTATAAATAAACTGTGTGAGTCAGAAACAGACTACCCCTCGTTTTTCGCTAGCATGGGAGCTACAGGGACTCTCCTCTTAGTAACCGTCTCCAAATCCATCGCTCAAAGGAACATTTTTCTCACAATTATCTCACTTGCACAGTTGCACAACTTCCTTTGACTAGTTGTAGACTAGATGAGACGTACGAGAGTCTGCCCAAGAAGACCAGACAGGAAACATGATGAGTGGTGAGCGAATTCTACTTCATCGTAAAGCCACATTAACAGATGCTTGCAGACTTCCCACCACCATTTTTAACTTCCTAAATTTCTTCCTCTGACCTTTAACTCCCCCCCTCTCTCGTTTGATTGTTTCCTAGGCAACATCTCTTTCCCTCGTCCCCCAAGGTCTTCACCCTCAGGTTCCCTTTCAAAATGTCCCCATCCTTTATCTTGGCTAAATCTATACTTGCCTTTCTTTTGCCCGTCTCCTCTTGAACTGAAGAAAGAAAACAACAACACTGCCCCCTTTCCTTTACTCATCACTAACTCTGAGCACGGAGGCTGCTGCTCTTAACATTTCATGGTCTGCATCCTTTTCACCTTCCCTTTTTCCGTTCGGGAGACGCTCTTCTCTTTCACTTTCCAAACGGTTAGAGAGGATGGGGACAAGACCCATCCCAGTAAAAAGTAAGGTCTCCCTTGAGTGTTTAACTCAGTTTATTCAATTTATGGTCATGACTTACAAAAGAAAGAGAAAGAAAAGGTATGTCTTCCAGATAAAATATAGCTTTGAAGCCAGGTTAAAAAAAAAGATACTAAAATTCTTTCTAGGAACAGTACATTTCTCTTGCAAGGTCAGAATTTGGCTGCTGATCCTGAACATGGCAAAATTCAGCCCCTGCCAGCCATGTGGGCTTGTACCGAGTGGCCAGTGGCGGTTAGACAGAAGGGCAGTTTATACCTCCTGCGATGCCCACTGGACCAGGTGTTTCCAGCCTCTCTGCCCCAAAGGCTGCAGAGCAAAGTGTGACTTAAGAGTTCCAGGGCACTCCAGGCACAAGGACATCATCCATCAGTATGAGGAGAATCCCCTTTGGATTCTCCTGCCAGGACAGCAACAGGCAAAGCACCACAGAGAACCAACAGGGAGACGCTTCTAGATTTGCGTATGGTCCTGTGCCTCCAATAGTTTCCCCACCCAGGAGCAGAGCTGCCTAAAAAAGGGAGGCTGAATTCGTTTGCCACTCTAAGCCCAGGATCCAAAAACCTCTTGCTTTGCCTGCCTGTTTATGGGGTGGCAGAAGTTTCACAAGATCACCCAGTGGAATGCGTTCCTTTCCCAGGTGGGCTGGAGGGATGGGCCAATGCAGGGGGGATCAATCAGTCCAACCAGGCCAACCAGGAGGGAGGCTGGGCTCTCCACGGCCTTGGTAGAGCTGTTAGAGGGAGGGGCATTTAGACTCTCCTCTTTCCACAGAGGCCCAGCTGCAATGCAACCCAGCTTGGCCTCCACGCCACAATGGGGGAACCACCTTCAATGGCTCTGGAAAGAAAGAAAAAGCACCCCCAGTTTGACAGATGTGAGTTAGGGCGATGGCAGTCCCGGGAGTGGAGCCTGGAGATTCCCAGGACATTTCCTCATTGCTTTCTCGGAGGAAAATGGAAAGTTCTGCCAGCGTTGCCTCAAAGAGGAGGTTCTTTTGAGCTCCCGGCTGGTGGCTGGGGGATTTCTGGGCAGCTAGGAAGAGGCGGCTGGATGCTGCCCTGTGCTCTGAGAAAGACGTCCAGCAGGATATAAAATAAGATCCAGCCGGGCCCCCTTACCTTGGCCTTTTCTTCACCTTTGGCTGCCTGCCTACAGGCTGGGTGCCAAATAGAAGATCCTGAAAACAGAATTAGAGTCTCAGTTAGCTGTTTGTCCAAGTTTTTTCTTCAGCCTTCTGCCTACAGACGACAAATGACCGCTTTACTGGACGGTTCTGCCCAGCCACGGATTACAGAGGGGAGCCCCCTTCAGACCCAGCCCTGCCCTCCTTCATGGGTCGCCCTCCTTGCAAACATCCCCACAGCTTTTCTTCGGGGTGGGGGCTTCCCTCCAACTCCTGGCCAGTCTGACCTTCCATCACTCAGGCGGATGCCGCCATCTAGCTGGACAGCCAGGAATTAAACAGGGAAGGTTTCATTCCTCTGGAGTTGGGGTGAATGTGCTAAACCAAGTTCAGAGGGAAGGGTGATGTCTCCACGTGTGAGTTAATTATTTGCACGATTCTAAGTATGGGACAATGTTTTGATCCTTTCAGTATCACGGTCACCGGACACACAAAGGTCATTTGGGTATTACTAAGCAACCAGCAGCAGCTTTTTAGAAACACAATGGGACAACTCGCTGTAGTGAGCTGCCCGCAGTGAGTTGGCCGCAATGAGCTGGCTACGGCAAGTTCAGGAATTCTGGGAGTTGAAGTCCATGAGTCATAAAAGAGCCAAGGTTGCCTACCCCTGTCCTAAATATACATTGTACATATATTTTTTGGGGGGGGGAATCACAGCCCGTTTATTCAGTTATTTTTTAGACTATTTCCCTTACTGAAAGTGAATGATCCCAGTGAAAGCTCTGTCTGGCATTGCGTATGAAACAAAAACCTTGCAAACTGGCTGTCCCTCCTGCTTAAGAAGCCCCAGAGCCAGCTGTTGCAGACTGGAGGACAGCTCTTCTGGCCACCCCGGAAGTGGTTTGCATTCAATATACAGCTCCTCCTCGCTACTGGAATTGTTGAGACAGTCTCCCATTTCTCAAGGGTGCTTTTTTCAAAAGGCAACTGGACTGTTTTTTCTTTGAGGAAGAAGACAATGTGCTTCTTATCCAAGAAGCTTCATCACTTCTGAACCTTCATCGGTCAGAACTGGTGAAGCTTCTTGGATGAGAAACAAAATGTCTTCTTCCTCAAGGAAAAAACAGTCCAGTTGCACCCTGGAGACAACCGTGACTGAGAATCATATTTAGCCTCCCATTTCAAACACAAACTAACCGTCCTGAACTCCTGACAGGATATCTCGAGGTTGGAATATCTGGAATCGGATGAGAAACATTTGCCCACCCCAAATGCCAGTCAATTCGCAGGCCTGGCTGTCCGAGGGGTTGGTTTACCTTGAAGATACATCTCCTCCCCTTCGGCGAACATCTGGCTGCACCTGTCACAGCAGGCACAGGTGGGGTGGTAGTGCTTTTCTCCAGCCTGGGGGAGGGGGGAAGTAGTGAATGTGAACATAATCACGGAGGGCACAATCACTTCCTGTCCCCTGAAGTGCGAGGCCAGTTGTGTTAAAGAGCCGACTCGCAAGTCACACATAAAACTGCTTCCGCCTGGCTTCAGGGAAGAGGCAGCTTTAAATATGTGAAAAGATCCTAAATACTCCCGGTTTACTTCACAGCGGAGATACAGTCACAACCTTGCTTTACAAAAGAAAATAAAAAGGCTGTAACTAGTAATTTATCAAACAGATGACAAAATGTAAAAAAAAAAATCTGCTTTACAGTTTTACTGTGTTTTGAAATGATGATTTTTGTGGGTTTCCCCCCCCCAGGCTTGTCACTGCTTGCGTTTCCCTGTCTCTTCTAGTGGCACTTCATAAAATCTATGATCTCTTCCAGCAGGTGCCTGGCCAGTTCCTTTCCACACGCCCTGCCCAGTTTCTTCCACCAGTTGCAGTAACTCTTCTGCCTGTGATTGATCTTTCGGCTTTAAATAGAAGGCTGGATTTAGCCTGAGCTTTGCATATAAGCACCCGCTGCCTGCCGGGTTTGCCATGGTTGAACAACTCCCCCCCAGGGGATAAAAATCCATCTGAGGCCTTAAAGTCACTTCCTCCCATAGGAGCAGGGTAAGAAATGAAATTACACGATCATGAGTGGGGCACTTCCTTTCCAGAGGGGAGGAAGGGCGTGGGGCAGAGAGCCTGCTGCCCTGAGCAGATGGACGCCACCGGGCTCAGGTTTTCAGGATCTGTCCTCCGTTCTCTGCTCCAAGTTTTAAAAGGGGGCTTTTAAAGTTCTAGCCTGGATTTTAAAAGTGAGAAAAGCGGGGAGGGGGGAGGCAATCAATGGAGTCTCAGGCAAGGGAACCCCCATCATCCCCTCGGCCAGATTCCGTTGCTCGCCTTCCTTGAAATCCTGCAGTGTCCAAGAAGCAGGTCTGACTGGAGAAGGAAGAGCAAGAGAACTATCCAAAATAAAGATGTCTGCCTCGAGAAACAGGGTCTCTCCTGATTTTTAAATGACATTAAACAAAGCTTCTGCTACTGTGATGGAATGTGGCCTGGATTCCCAGGAGGGAGGGACTGCTTTGGGAAGTTTGGGTGGCAGGAAGAGTGTTAAGAAGCCTCTTCTTGCTTCACTCCAGCAAGATCCTGTAGGCGAAGAACAGTAAAGGAAACTACTCCGAAGTAACTCCATGTGTCGTTCTTGGGGCCCGACGGGTACCTCACGAGTCAAACTCTGCTGCTTTTTTCCTGCTGCGCCTTTCTTTTAGCCTCGCCTTACCTCCAAAACTCTGCCGGTGATAAACTTCCCACAACGGTCACAGTGGATCCCAAAGGTAGCGTGATAGTCTCTTTCGCAGTATGGAACGCCATCCCTGCAGGGGAGAAAAGATCACGGCCACGCAGCACTTCAGAAGAACAGCTGGCACTACCCAACCTGCACCCCCCCCGCAAGGTGACCGAAGGGGGCCCCCCACTTACTTGCTGATGTACTCCCCGGTGAGCAGCTTCCCACAAGCCTTGCACTTGAAGCAGGCCAGGTGCCAGTGCTTGTCCAGAGCCACCAAGGACTGGCCGTTCTTGATTTCGGAGCCACAGTTCCCGCAATCTGTGAAGAGGAAGTCAAACCTCCGGAAGCTGCACCTGCCACACCCACCAGGCCTTGCAGGGGATCCGACAAGACCGGCCTGGGGGCAGCCTCACAGCTGGACAATTAAGAGCCCCTTCAGGTGTGTGTGTGTCCCTGTCTGGAAGATCAAGCCGAGCAGGCTGAGGGGGTGTCCTGGGGCTCCACCACCGAGCAGCGATTCACATCGTGAACTGGGCCCAGAGCCAGGGATCAGCAATCAGGATCCATCCTATTCTCACCCAAACAGGGAGGAATCTGGCTGGCATAGGCTGCCTCCATCAGCAGCACCACGTCCCGCACATTGCAGGAGGCCAGCCAGAGGTTGAAAAGGTACTCTGGGCACCGTTTACTTAACATCAAACTGGAGGCTCCAGAGGCAAATATTCAGGGAGGATATTTTCCTCCAGCTATTAAAAGCAGCCGCTTCGCAATAGATTCCTAAAGATAACGACTTACTTCGGAGGGATGGAAAACTGGCACCAGCAGGGGGCAGTGAACATTTCTGGCAGATGCACTCCTTGCCATTGAAAGTCACCCGGTCCCCAGGAGGAAACGGCTGCCTGCAGAAGGATGTAGAAACGGCATCACTAAAGGGGTCTTCCGGCTCTCTTTCCCCTTTGTCTCCCCTCCCTTCAATCTTTTCCCCCGTGGAAATCCTCTGCAGAAGGGGTCATTTTCCTCCACAAACATTCCTTCACTCCCCTTCTCAGTCACCCGGATGACTCTTGCTTGTGGCTGCCCTTCAGATCAGACCAACATTTAACCGTCTTTGCGCAGACACACTGAAGGGCACAATGTTCACTTTCTGAAGGGGTATATTTTACACAAACCACATGAGCTGGAATGAGAAAGCTATAAAGGGTCATTCTCCAAGAATCTGAGAAGCTGCCTGGACCTCTCTCGACTAGCACGAAGTCTGTTCTGTATCAAGCAAGGAGGCTGCTGCTACCTATTACTTGATACGGGCAGATTAACTCCACGGAAAGGCTGCATGCAGATTACTTTAATTCACCAGGCATTCTCCAAACATTAATTTACAGTTACTGTAGAGATCCTTCTGAAATACAGGTCATAATCTGGACCCATCACGTAGTTAAAAAAGGATAGCTTCTTCCATGCTAACGAAGCAAACAGATCTTGTGGCTGGACTTCATAAAGACCTCGCTGGCTGGCACGTAGCCAGGAAATCCGGTACCTAATCTGAAGTCCCTCCCAGTGGCCAGTCCGAATACAGATATGACCAGGTAACTTAAACTACATTACCCAGAAGGCTATCCCTTAAGGGGAGAGTTCTTAATTCCTAAGAGAGCTATACACTCTGACCAGCACAAAGTCTCTCCAGAACTCTTCTAGGTCTTATCCAAAGCAGGGATGGAGAAGGACACAAGAAATCCCCACCATCACCCCCAAACAAACAGCCTGGAGGACTGGACATCATCAGTCACAGGCGGGAAATCAAAGTTTCTCCTCCTCTGAGATTTGGGGAATTCTGATGTGTTCCCAAAGGCTGCAGCCGAGTGGACAAGTTTTCAGAGGAGAGAGAGAAAAAAAGGAGCATCTCAAAAGCTGAGAACCAGAGCAGAAAAAAGTTTTCTCCAAAGACCTCCGAGACCCCCAGTTTCGCAATCTGGGAGAAAGAAAGTCGAGCAATTCGGAGAGACAGTCACCTTCCTGATTTCACTAATCAACAAAGGCCGGCATTCTGCCTGCATCCCAGCCCCTTTCTCTCCTGGCATTAAATGGGATTATTAACACCCTGGGCAATTCCGGCCTCTCCGGTTGTTGAAGGTTTGACAAAGAGGCCAGAGGCTGTTGGGCTGCCTCTCTCCCTTCTAGAGGGTGTGTGGGGGGGGGAGGGGAGGGTTCTGGGATTACAGGGACAAACAGATCTGGGCGGCCCTTGAGGCTCACAGCACTTGGGAGCCATGTTGGGCCCCTGGATGGAGGCTTCCGGCTTCCCCATCAGCAGAGGATCTGAACTGGAGTGAAGCCGGTTCTTGGATGGCGCCCCAGGTTCTTGTCCGCTGCCCTGGACACTCTCTGGAGCAGCCCCAGGGGAAAAACAGCGTGGGCCGAACCCGTTTTGGAAAGGGGAAAAGGGGGCGCCCAGGCGCCTACCTGCAGAGCACGCAGACGAAGCAGCGTGGGTGGTAGGTCTTCCCCAGGGCGGAGACCACCTCGCCCTCAATGAACTCATTGCAGCTGAAGCACCGGGTGCCGTAGAGCCGCTGGTAGTCCGAGGTGCAGATGTGATCCCCCTGCCTCACGAAGAAGCCCCCCTGGGCCAGGTCGCATCCGCAGGCTGCAAGCAAAACAGACCCAGGGAGCTGAAGCACAAAGCCTCCCTCTCCGAGGCCCCAGGCCAGGCACCGGGAGCGGTGGGGGAACAGGCCAGGCATCTGACCGTTTCCCCCTCATCCTCCTGCAGGACCCCCTGGGAACCAAACCATGGGGGGGGGAGAGGTCCCTGTCCTCTTCCAGCATCGGTCGGACTAGAAGATGTCCAAGGTCCTGGGGCCACCAGCTCACAAGGCGCTTCTCCCCACCGAGAGAAGCAGCAGCGACACCCCCACCCCAGAAATCTAAGGGACCAGCTGCTCAGGAGTCCCGAGACACACCTTTGGGTTGTTTGGAGAGCTGCCTTCATTCTTATGAACAGAGGCCGTGGCCTGTTCTGCAAAAGGGCTGCAGGTCCTCTCGTCCAGGCGCCCGCGTCCGAGCCAGAGCCCACGGCCAGCATTGCATTTCGGCCACAGAGGCCCCGTGGTAATAAGCTCTCCTGCTCCAAAGGGCCCCAACCCCCGGCATTCCTACCGAGCGGGAGCCTGTGAGGGGCACCGGGCCTTTGCAGCCCAGCTTACGCCAAGGCACAGCCGCTGCTTTGGACGCGGCGTCTCTGCTGTGCCCTCCTGGTTGGCCCTGGGAACGCGGACGCCCTGATTCTAGCTTTCATGATCCAGCAACTGTTTCCAGCCAGCCACTGGCCCGTCCCTCTCGCGCCGTGTGCCGGCTCTCCAGGATGACATTTCAGTTCTCTGGAAGGACCCTATTTTTAGATTTGCCCAGGGAGGGGTCTGCTCTGGGCCAACTGCCTGAGCCCCCCCCCCCCGCCCCCGCCAGCAATGGCCTTGTGTTTACATAGTGTTTACTATGAAGTTACCTCTTAACCCTGCAGTCTCCTCACTGGCCAATCTGTGACCGTCGCAGAATGCTTCGGTCTCCTTCTGATGTGCTCAGAAGAGGCCCCTCTTCCTTTCCCAGGAAAAGCCAAGACCAGAAAAAAATCCGATTCTCCCTTCCCTGGAAGGGTCCTGGGCCTTTCTTCGCCCGTGGGAAAACAGGACAGTGAAATTAGGGTGGGGTGTGACTGCGCCACTGAGAGTTGACACCCAGTTGCTGCTACAAACCCTGAAGGCTGAGGCTTGGGAGAGACTTAACGCCACGGAGAGGGCCTTTCCTCCCAAGCCTCGTCCTTTGTGTTTGTAGCAGCAACTGGATCGTCAACACTCAGTAGCACAGTCACACCCCACCCTAATTTCACTGTCCTATTTTCCCACGTGCAAATTATGTTTCCCTCAATTAATTTTCAGCTCTGGGGTATAATACAAATCTAAACCTCTGTTCAGAAATAAGGAACGATATAATACCCTGGCTATGCGTAGACGGGGGGGGGGGGAGGAGAAGGTTAGCATGTGTGTGGGTCAAAAAAGACCAGCGGTTGGCTGTGACTATGTGATTCCTGCATGCAATACCTGCAAAAAGGGGACAGGACCCTCCCCTAATTTAACTGTCCTATTTCCCATGTGTGAATGTCTGCAAAGCGTGCCGGTGTGCAAATTTTAGGGAGGAACATCCGGGCCCCCTTATAGCAAAATGGCAAAAAAGCTCAGTGTTCACGTCATTTTCCCACTACAGAAGTTATCGCACGTACCTTTGCAAACGAAACACTTAATATGAAAATACTTCTTCTGCACTCTCAGCACTTCTCCTTTGCACGGACTCCCACAGTTGTGGCAAAGGATGGCGGCTCCGGAGGGCGTCTCCAGGTGGCTGTGCACAGCCTGTCGCTGGGAGGCTGCTGGAAAGGGAAACGGCCTTTATTCAGAGGGTTACAGAGAAGGTGGCTTCCATCCCTGCTTTGGTCCTTCAGCAGAGACCGACCCGACTCTGCCTGTCCTGGAACGGGGGTCTCTAACAGTGGCCATTTTATGACCTGTGGACTTTAACTCCCAGAATTCCCCAGCCAGCAAGAACCAACAAGTGAAGGAAAACAACTGTTTCTGCTTGAAAATAGGGCAAAAAAAAAAAAAAAGATAATTTAGGAAGTATAGACCACTCACTGTCCTCAGCACCTGGAAGAATCCTCAAGTAGATCATAAAAAGATCCATGAAAACAATGGAGAGGGATTGTTTCTGAAATTTTGAGATGGGGTGGAGAGGACGTTGGACAAAGTCCATTTCCCACAGTGGTTTCTTTAACTCAATAATTATCAGATTTTTTTTCTTTTTACGACCCAGTAATCCCTTTTTTTTATTGAATTTTTTTTATTTTTTAATATACAAGCATTTATAAAAATACAATAAAATTTTAAAGTAGAAAAAAAAACCCACCCCCTTACCCTCCCTCCCGCCCCCAACCCCCCTCCCTTCACTTCCCAGAGCAGAATACAGGGTTAATAATAACAAAATTTATAATAATTAAGAAAAAAGAAAAAAAAGAAAAGAAAAAAGAGAAAAAAAATTTATCATAATTAACCTTTAACTCCATAACCTATGAAACAAGTGTACCGATCTTCGGTCAAGGGTATACGATAGCTGCGCTCCCCTGCTAGAACCTCCAAACAAGCTCAAGGTCCCAGTAATCCCTTCTATCGGGGTGGAGTCTGGGCGATTGAATGGAGCTGAGCATTTACTGGCCAGATGCCCTCCCTGATACCTACGTGGAGATCGCAGTAGGTATTTTCTCTTCATGCCCTGATAAACATCTGTCGCCGCCTGGGATTGAACTCTCAACCTCCGAGTGGGAGGAGAGGGTCTTCCCCTCTAGGCCACCAGACCGCCTTAACTATCATCGGATAATTACCTTAATGAAATTAAGAGCGATAATCATTTTCATTTCCTACAGGGTGTGTAAAGTAAAGTGTTTTATATGGAATAAGAGAGGCTATTTGTCTACTTGTCCCCTATTTTTATGATCGTTCAGGCATCAGGTTGTTTGCTTGTGAACTTGCCCAGTACGTTGCCTTCCTATCAAAGCCGGACCCTTCATGGTGGCCTGGCTGCACCAGGACTGATGCTCGAGCGGTGTCTCTCCTACCCATCCAGGCTTTAATTGGATTGCTGCCCTCCTTGGCTGCAAGTAAGCTTGGCATTGTGGATCTACACCCAGCAGGAGCCTGGAGAGAGGATGTTCTCCTGGGCTAAATTAATGATGGTAATTATGCAGCAGAAAGTCATTTTAAAGAGAATAAAATGCTCAAAAAATAGTTACCTTGGAGATTTAAGCCTGTGTTTCAGTGAATGCTGGCAGATACTCCTTACACTGTTTTTAGGGAAAGTTCCATTTGTTAAGAAGAAATATGCAGACTAGGAAAGTTTCACTTCTAACTAGGCTACTAGATAGAGAGAGGCAAGCTGTGGGCAGGGGGGCAAGCAGGGGACAAGAGAAATGAAAGGGCCCTGACCCTCACACACGCAAGGGGTCCTTCAGATAACAACAGACCAGTTGGAAGACGAGACTCACCGATGGACGGAGGCAGGGGCTTCCCTTGATCTATCTCCCAGCATCGGCCTTTGTGGTGGCCAATGGGAGGAGAAGAGGCCGTTCTCCTCCTCTTGGCCACCATCTTCTCCCAGGGTCCTCAGAGCATCAGCCGCCAACAGCTTTTGGGAGCCAGTCCTGCAGACGGACATGTCTGGAGTTTGTAAATCCAGAACTAGGACTGTTTGGCGTCAGTTGCTCCTCTCTTCACAGTAATGAATTCCTTCTTTCTGTGAGAACTGAATACCACCTTTGTCTCTCCTAAAATTAGCACAAGCTTGAGTTCAGCCACTCCAAAGATAGTAGCCAGAAATCAGGGAGAGGCTGGCGGCCCTTTTTTTATTAAAAGGCAGAAGCTTTTGTTCTGGCTGCTCTTCTAGTGATTTGCAAGCCCCTGTGGCTTCATAATTGGCCAGACAAAACCTATTCAGCCACGGGTTATGGCCAATTGCTGCACCGATGTGATGTCCACTTGTAGACTATCCTCAGCTCAGTCTGAATCCAGGTGGCCGGATGGTTCAAGGTAGCTGCTGGCTGGCAGATTCGACTTCAGCTCAATTCATCCCCCAGGAGTTAAGCCCTCCGCCCAGCCCTCTGGCTGCAGTCCTGCTTGTGTTAGCCTGGCACTTGTTTTCCTGCCTTCGGTTCTCCCCACTGTGACCGTCTCTGGTCTAGTTTGTGTCGACACATCCAGGAGCTCCCCAACTCTGCTCCTCTATTTCCTGTTCCCAGCTTCGCTGTTCAATCTTCCCTTGGGAAATTTGGCTTCCACAAGGAGGCTGACCGGAGGAGCCTCCAGGTGCTCTAAACCAAATGCCGCGTTCAGTTGAGGAGCTGACTTCTTTCTTCATCTCTTTCAGTCTCCAAAATCCCAAGAGGCTTTTCACCCAGATTGGATTAATTTGGTCGCCACAATGTAAAAAAGATGTTGAGATTCCGGAAAGAGTGCAGAGAAGAGCCACAAAGACTTGACTGGAAGAGCCATAAAGATTTGACTGGAGGCCAAAACATATGAAGAACGGTTGCGGGAACTCAATATGTCTAGTTTAACGAAGAGAAGGACGAGGGGGAGACAGGATAGCAGTCTTCCAAAATCTCAGGGGCTGCCCCAAGGAAGCGGGAATCAAGCTATTCTTCAAAGCACCTGAAGGCAGGACAAGAAGCAATGGATGGAAACGCATCAAGGAGAGAAGCAACCCAGAACTAAGGAGAAATTTCCTGACAGAACAATTAATCAGTGGAACAACTTGCCTCAAGAAGCGGTGGATGCTCCAACACTGGAAGTTTTTAAGAGGAGACTGGACAAACATTTGTCTGAAATGATGTAGGATTTCCTGCCTGGTATAGAAGACCTCCAAGGTCCCTTCTAACTCTATTATTCTGT
This sequence comes from Crotalus tigris, assembly GCF_016545835.1. NCBI lineage: Eukaryota > Metazoa > Chordata > Lepidosauria > Squamata > Viperidae > Crotalus > Crotalus tigris. Next base: position 332,289 of record NW_024096550.1, read on the forward strand.
TAAATAAATGAATGAATCAACAAAACAAACCACAGCAATGTTTTCCTCTAATTCTCCGTGCAAGAAAGGCCTTTGTGTCCAGAACTTCCGTGCCTCTGGCTGCCTCTGGCATTTCCACAGCAGCAGCAGCAGCAGCAGCAGCAGGGATAGTTTCACCAGGGTCCTCGCCAGTTCTATGGCCTCGTAATCCTCAAGCGGCCACACTCTAGTCTTTTGTTGTTTTTCCAAACGGACAATATTTGAGTGTTTCCCATGTGCCTGGATCTTGTCCATTAACCTGACTTGTGTGTGTGTGTGTGTGTTAGGTTTCTGCAATTGTCTGCACCTCAACCAGCACTGTAAAACTGACCTGGAAGAGGGAACAGGGAATAGGGCAGAGGGATTGTCTGCTAGCGGCTGTTGGGTTGAGATCCTGAGGCTTGACCCTCAGCTGGCCCTGCTCTCCTCAGAGAGAGCTACGCTCGCTGTTCCATCCTTTGAGTGGGTGCATCATGGATCCTGTGCCCCGTGCGCCAGTTGCAGACCCAATCACGATACCTTCTCCCATTGAAGAAACACGAGAAAGAGAAGCTCCCTCAAACAGAGACACATTGAACTAGCAATAGGTGAAGTAGAAACAAGACAGGCAGAGCATGTGAAGACGCCTCCTCTTGTAGCCAAAGACGGTGCAAGATTCCTAGGGGCAAAGGGCACCAGCACGCTTCTCCTGTCTGTCTCTGGTCCAGGCAAGAGTCTGGGGGGCTGTGTAAATCAAATTAATCAACATGCTTGGCTAAAAATGCCCCCACCTGTCCTGCTTCAGAGGGCAAACGGCTTCTTTGTTGAACCCATTGCTCAACTATTTCACGAGCTTACACTAAAAGATTTTGACCCAATTTCCCCCCCCCTTAATTTTCTCTTGCCCGACACCTTTTCAGGTGTTTGAAGAGGGCTAGCATAGCCCCCTCTGTCTTCTCAAGGCTAACCAAGTCCATCCGAAGAATCTCCCTTCAGGGACTCTCCTATTTCTCCAGGCCTCCAGGCCTCTCTGATGCTCTCCTCCGATCCTTCCGAGAGTCCTGTCCGCAGGGCAGGGGTGGGGTATATCCAACCCAAAGAGAGTGGAGCTTTTGTCATTTGGAATCTGCAGCCCTTTTTCACAGCTGTGTCAGACTAATGAATCTTATTCAATTTACTGTCAACTATAATTCAAATGTCTTCTTTGTGAATATCCCCTATTTTATACCTGGACATTTCATTTCTGATTTTTAAATTAAAGACATTTCCTTCTGCTCGTTTCTCTAATCCACCAAGACAGTTTTGTAGTTTATTTCTGTCTATTGGAATATTAACCATCCCGCTCGATTTATGTCATCTGCAAACTTGATAAGCATCCTTTACCTCCCTCATCAAACACATTATTTAAAATGTTTCAGTGGGCCGAACTTTTCAGCACTCTTCCATCCCTCCAGTTTAACAGGAACCCCTGAGTCCCTTTCCATGATTTTTGTACTCCCTTACCTGTCATGCCATCCAACCCACTCAATGTAGCCTACTAATCAGATTGGCAGAAATCCATGTATTGTGCAAATTAACAGCAAAACATAGCAGCATTTTGAAGCACCACAAATTACAGATAACAAACGTATTTAAGTCATTTGATTAAAACAGCCAAAGTCCCCGCTCTGGCCTCTCCACTGCCTGCTTATACTGCCTTTTCTACGGCAGGCGGTTCCCTCCAGCATTTCTGGGAATAATCTCAGGTGGTCAGGAGCCTCTGTGTTTAAAGGGTCTCTCTGGGATGGGCCTGAGGCTGGTGCTGAAGGCAATCTGGCCCAAGACTTTGGCAGCAACCTGAACTGAAATACAACAGTAGCATTCCCTCTAGTAAGATTTTAAAGCGAAAAGAAGCCCCAGTATAAGGATTCCAGCAAGAAGACGCCACTGTTTGGAATCCATATAGATCTCATAGTGGGACTTTTGAGTCTTTTTCTTTTTCTTGTGGGACCTGATTGGGGGGGGCAATCCCTCTTCTTTCTCTCTCTTGGTGCCTCACCCTCCCTCTTGAGAGGCAGCTGACAGGGCAAGACTCGCTGCATGGGGGGATGGGGGGGGGCTTCTGTCAGGAGCTCTTGGAGCTGCCACGGGCAGCTGGGCCACCTGCGCCTGCTCACCTTCTCAGGAGCCACCATGCTGGGCATCCAAGGCCTCCCTCGTCTGCCCCCATGACTGCCTCTTGCCATTCCTCTCCCTCCAGGATCTTCTAGATCTCCCATCCGCGGGTGGAGTCCAGGGAGATCTAGTGGGTTTGCTCTTCCTGGGCCCTGAGGAGAGTAGGCCCTTCCCCAGTCTTTGGACCACTGAAGTGTGGGGCTGACCCTCAGCAGGCTCCCCAGCTCTGCCCTTTCTGCCCCCGGGGGCCCTTCTCAGCTGCAGCCCTCCTGGCCCGGGGCGCCCAGCACCCAGACGGGCGTCCCACTGGGGGAGGCGGGAGGGCCGGCCTTCCGCTTTCTTGGCTGCCAGGCCAGAGGGAGGGGCGGCTGCTGGAAGGCAGAGCAGGGACTGGGGGGTCCTCCCAGGGGCAGGAGGTGCCCCCCCTCGTCCAGTCCCCCGCCCTCGCCTGTCTTTTTGCTGCTATTGGCAAATTCACCGCCATTGCTTGCCCTGAATTTGCTGCAGCCGAGCAAACCCGGAGAGGCCTCGGGTGATGCTCCTGAGAACGCTCCGCTCCCGGACTTCGGACCGGTCGACCCCGAGGGATGCCGGGAGTTGTAGTTCAGGAGCCGCTCGAGGGCCACGGGCTCCCCACGCCCGCAACGGCGACCCTCTCCGCCTGGAATGTCTGCATCGCAGAATCGTCTCCCCGAGCCGGATATTAGCGCCGCGCCCGGTGCCCGAAAGGGAAAGCCGAGCTAAGCCCCCCATTGCGGCCTGAGGGTCGGGGCGGAGGGCAGCGCCGCAGGAGGCAGCCGGGGGCTTCCCGTCGCTGCGACACCTGCTCCCAGCAACGCCCAGGCCGCCCCGCCGGGGAGGGGCTGCGGCCGAGGCGCCCGGCGGACAGACCCGGCGCCTCGCGGAGCCTTCCGAGCCCAGCCTGCTTCCGCCGGGGCCGCAGCCGCAGCGGCCGGAGAGCGGCGCCGGAGGGCACCGGCACCTGCCAAGCGCAGCGGTGCCTGGGCCGCGGGGGGCGCCCGGAGGGGCCGGCAGCGCTCGGAAGCCCCCTCGCCCATCCCCCCGCCCGCGCGGCTCGGCCTGCCTGGCCTTCCCGGGCCCGGCGGGGTGGGGCAGGGGGACGCCCTCCCCCGCTTCCCCGGAGGGGCGGCAGCCGCAGCCGCCGCAGTCGGACGTGGCCGCCCGGCCAGACCCGCCCGCCCCGCGCCTACCTGCCGTGGCCGAGCTCATCCTGCCCGCCTCGCGCCCCGGCCGCGGAGGGGCTGCCCCTGGCGCTGGTCTGCGGGGCGCGCATCCCCCGGGCACCTGTTGCGGGGCGGCGGCGGCGGCTCCTCTGCGGAGCTCCTGCGGGCTCCCGCCTCCTCCCTGCGGCTGGCCAGCCGGGCGCGCCGCGGCGCTTGTGCGCGGCTGCGGCTGCCGCTCCTCCGCGCTGTCGATCTCCGGCGCAGAAGGTGGGGCGAGCGGCGGCGGGGCCAGGGAATCCGCGCCGGCCGTCTGCCAGCCAGCCAGGCACGGCCACGCTCCGCCGGGTACCGGCGCCTCTGCGGAGCCGCTGGGCTGGGCGCCAGCTGGACCCGGCGCAGACAGCAGGCGCGATGAGAGACCCGGGCGCCCCCCCCGCACAAGCCCCCCCGCAGTCCCGGGGAGGGCGGGGCCCGGGGAAGGGGCAGCTGGGCGCGGAGGGGGGGCGGTGAAGCTCCTGGCGGGCTTGGCGGGGCGGGGCGGGGCGGGGGCGGCTGAGCGCAAACTTGGACGGGCTGCTGCGCATCTCTTGGGGGCGGCCAGGCGGGCTCTGGGCTGGCGGCGGGCCCCACGATCCGGCCTGGGGGTCGAGGCGGCTTTCGGACGGCACTTCCCGGGCTCAGCTCAAGATCGCGGACGGGAAGGCACCGAGAGCGCCTCCGACCTGCCCGCAGCCGCCGCGAGTCTCTGCAGGCTGCTCCGGCCCTCGGCGGAGACCCCACTCCCGCGGGAACGGCCGCCTGGGGCGGTCTGCCCACCCGAGAAACCAGGCTGAAAGTCGGCACGAATGCCTCGGCCGAGGAGCCAGGGCCCCGCCGCCCCGAAGTGGGGAACCTTCTCTGGCCCTGCGGCAAACTCGGGTTTTACTCGCCTTTTCGGTCCCTGAGGGGCTGGGCCTCCTGGCTCCCAGGACCGTTGTTGTTGTTGTTAATTGCGAAGTCGTGTCCGACCCATCGCGACCCCATGGACAATGTTCCTCCGGGTTCCCACGACCGAGGCTGTGCCAAAGATGGGGCGCGGGCTGGTTTGGGCTCCCCCCTCCTGGCACCTGTGGCTGGTGGCTCAGGCAGCCTGGGGCATTTTTCCTAGCTCCAGCACGGTCGATGTATTCCTTTTATGCAAATAATAAACTAATCAAAAGGAAGAAAATTGTCTGTTTTAATAACCGTGTTAATAACTACTGCAACAATAAGGCTGTTTTTATTATTTTTTTCTATAATTTATATAATAAAACACTAGTCTTTGACTTGCAGCTGGTCAGTCATTGACCATTTGAAGTTGTGAAGGACACCCCTATCCCCCCCATCCCCGGGGGGGGGCATTTATGACCTGGATTCAAAGCTTGGGAGCTTGGCAACCGGGCTGTATATATGACCATTTCCAGCATTTTATGCCTCTTTTCTTAAAAAGCAGCATTTTTTTCAGCAAAACTGGCCTAAAGCGAACCCTTGCTTCACTTAATGACTGTGGCAGTTGCTTTACAACCGTCTCAAAAAAAGTTGTAAAATCGCACTGGTGGCTGATCCAATTTATGACCGTCATGAGTTATGACCGATGCGCACACTCCATTAACTGTTCACAATCTGAGGACTCCTCAGGGTGCCCGGATGGACCCTGATGCGTTGCTGCTGGGTTTCCTCCATCAGGGCAGCTGAGACAGAGGATTTCAACTTCCCAAATTCTGTGGATTGAAGTACACAGTCTTTAAAATTGCCCAGGTATTTACATCTATATGTGGAAAAGGAGAAGAATAAGCAGTCTAGTCAAAGCCAGACTTCATCCTAATTTAGAAGGCCAGATAAAAATCAAATGAAAACATATCCAATACTCTCAACGGTTTTCAGGACAAGTTCATGGGAGGCAGGACACGTGTCTGTTGAAAACAAACAAACAAACAAAATAGAATTGGTGCTCATTTGCTAAACTGAGGCTGCTCTTGTAGTCTTAATTCTTCTTGTAACACACAAAGGTCTACAGGGCAGCAAGTCTTAACTCCTTGAGGAGTGATTCATTTTTTGGCCTGTGAAGTCCAGAAAGAGAAAGAAAAACAAAGGGGAGAGGAGTCATGAGGGTGCCCTCAAAGCCCCCCAAGTTTACATACACCACAAAAACCCCAGTCTTATGAGATTCATGGGGTCCCCTCGCCCACCCTGACAGGCCCCTGTAAACCCTGTCATTCTGTTCTTCAGATGAACTTGATCGCCTAATTCAACAAGAAAGGTAGAAATGGAATATTTAAAATCAACAAGTGCTGAATTCTTGCTGAGAAAGGCCCCAAATCTGCATTTGGGCTTCGTTGTCAGGTAGATTTTCTTACTTAGTTCCTGGGGTTATTCCTTGGAGCTCCGGGCGGGAGTCAAAACAGAATGGCAGACGCAACCACAACATTGAAACCCGGACTCTTTTTTTGTGTGAGCGTGGTATAACTGTATTAAATATTTTATTTAAAAAACCAGATTAATATAAAGTGAGAAAAAAGACAGAAGAAATCAAAGAGAAAGCTAAAAATGCAAGAAAAGGGAACAAGAAAAAAACATTTGTCTTCTCATGTTTACCTCACAAATACCTTTTGCACCAATCTAGCTGGGCTTTAATTGGAGTTTTCCCGCCTTGAGCCAAGGCCGGAAGCCTAAAGTGAAGCCACAGTTAAGTGGCCAAATTTGCACTGTCCTCAGGGCTGTAAGGGAGGCGCAGGCGGAGCATTCCTCCCCCTGTGTGAGGAGAATTCACACATGCTCCAATCCCTTCACCCAATTGCTGGTCTCGGAAATTACCCAGTTCTTTTAAGCGAATTGCCTGACTTCCCCTCAAGTATCTCCTACCTGAATTCCGGTGACCTTCCCTTGCTGAAGTGACCCCAAAAGCACCAAGAGAGCCCAGGACCTGATTAGCAAATGGGACTCCTTGGGCAGCGGAGGCAGCCAGGCCTGCTTCCTCAGCCGGGCCTGCTCAAAGAGTGGCAGTCAGACTGCTGGGCCAGGAGGCAGCCTTCGTTGCAGGAAAAGCAGCCGTTGGAAGCTCCTCCTGGGGTGGATTCGGATACACGGTGCTCAGTCGAGGAAGGAAATGCAGGGGGTGGTCAGAAGTGGCCTTGTGGGGATCCTTTAAGCTGAGCCTTCCTCCCCTCTTTATTGGCTGAAACCACCCCTGGCTGTTTTCCTGCTGCTAAATTGCTTTGCTTTCCCCCCCTCAGCTCTGCATCTCATTATCCTTCCTTCTCACCAGGTTTTTGGTTCGTTTCTGGGGTCTGGTGGTATGACTACCAATAGCCCCAAGAGTCCACAAAAAGAGGTAAGAGGCTCTGGCAATTTTTCAGGGACTGTTTCTGAGGCGTGGTTGAGTTAATATTTTCCTGACTGCAAGTCTTGTTTTTAAAATTGTGGCTACTACAACCTCGTAGTTAAAGGTTCCCCCCCACCTTTTTTTGAAATTATTTTTACTTATTAGCAGCTTTCTGTAGATGAAAAGCTAACATTGGTTGACAGTGGGGAACTGAAGAAATATTTCAGTTACACTTTCTAACATTTTAGAGGCAAAAGCCTTAAACCTGGTGATGAAATTAAATTATGTTACCTGCTTTTCTGATTCCAATAATAGTGTAGTAGTGAAGAACAGGGATAAAAAATGCAGCCATCCAACCAGTAAGCCATCCTTTGCTCAGTGTGGGCCTGCATTTTAATCCTGAGTTATTTGTGGCCATGCCAGTAGAGCCAGCTACCTGTTGCCCTTCAGGTGTTGCTGTTGTGAGTTTATGATCTTTGGGCGTTGTTCATTTGTTTGTTGACGGTTGACGTTCCCCAAACTTTTACTAGGAGAAAAAAGTACATTTTGCTTGCTATCTTCTGTAACGCTGGAAAGATTTATGAACTGTCAGAAAGACAGTTTATAAAATTACACAGGAAGCTTCTTACTTCCGAATGAGAGAGATAAAAATGCTGCTTTGAATGCAAATGCAAGGATATACAGTTAAATGTATGCAATAAGCTAGTACTTTATGACTACTTATACTTGTAGCTTTTTACCAAAAGCAAAACTGGGCCTGCTAATTGAATTGGCCTGGACCCATAACCCTGGTTGATCACAATGCTTATAAGCTATCAAACTGACATTGGCTCTTAGCCACCACATAGATAGATTTCTCTAAGATGGTCAGTCTCCAACCAAGCCCTTCAGGCCTCCGGACAGTGCTGGGCACCCATCGCTGCTGTGATCAAGTCTGAGGATTGCAAACCTGCCTCCCAAGTCAAGAACTTTGCATTCGCCTCTGGTAAATTTCAGCTTGTTCTTCTCAGTCTGCTTCTCTCGCTCACTCAAAACCATGTTAAATTTTGTCCCTGTCCTGCGGAGGATGAGCTGAACCTCACAGTTGAGTGTCCCCTTTCACAGCTATTTCCCCACCCCCGATTTCCATTATCTAAGCCAGTGTTTCCCAAACTTGACAATTTTAAGGCATGTGGACTTCAACTCCCAGAATTCCACAGCCAGCATTGCTGGCTATGGAATTCTGGGAGTTGAAGTCCACATGCCTTAAAATTGTCAAGTTTGGGAAACACTGATCTAAGCTGTTAACAGAGCAGTGGACCTGGTCCATAACTGACCCTTCCCACCCTTGATGAGGGTCACCAAGGAGACTCCGAGTCCTTTTGGAGTAGCCGGGATCCACCTCACACAGACCTGCTTTCTGCCCGTTATTCCCTGGCTTGCTAGTGAGAGTCGAGAGGCACCTTCTTTTCAGCAAAGTAATTCGCAATCTCCATTTCTGAACAGGAATTCAGAGGCGTAGAGGACACTGTTCCAAACCTCCCCACTGCCAGAGTTTGTGCAGAGGTGCGACTTAAATGCTCTTCAGGAGCTGCTCTTCTTAAACGTAGAGCAAGGCACTGCGTGATGCGCTTTCAGTGTGAGGAGAGCCACAATCCCTTCGGCTGCCCATGTCCAGCTCTCTGCTCCAACCCCGGCCCAGCCCCTGCATCGTGTGGATGTTCCTCAGCAGACGGTACAGAAACTCTGCAGGGAAGCCAGCCAAGCGGGCAGGGCAATGAAGCAGGAAACAGGCCGGTCCTAAAGGAAACAATGAAAGGAAGCGCTGGAGTCCCACCATCCCAACGCTGGTTGTGTCCACAGCTTCCTTTCAGAGAAATTCAAAACAGCAGATCCACCGAAAAGGAATTTGGAAAGGGAGGGATCGTGTTTTTGTGTTTTGATGTGCAGCAAAAACAAGGAAGTCCAAATCTGGGCATCTGGAAAGAGAACGTTGTGCACCATCAAATGGCCTAACGAAAAAGTCTATTTAAAATGTTGTTATTCCACTTTTCTACTCCAGAAGTGCTTCAGGTTGGGATCCTGTGATCTCTGGTTCTGTCCTCGATAAGGGATCCGGCAGAACCAGCGTGGTTATCCTCCTCTTCCCAGTGTAGATTATCTACCTGAGTGACCAAGGGCTGAATTCCAATCAAAATGAGGGCATCCATTGGAAATTCTGCCCACAGTCCCACAACTGTCTGTCATACTTGCTGTCAGAAGGGAGAGAGTCCATTTAGATTCTGACAGGCTTGGTCATCCTCATAGGGAAATCTTTCAGCAAGGAGAATCCCTTCCTGATGGTTGAGCCTCCCCTTTCCTTGCCTGCAAAAAGATTCCAGCAAAGAGGAGGAGGAGGAGGAAGAGGAGGAGGAGGTCTCAATCCTTCTCTGCCAGTCCTGCCAGGACAGTAACTGACTGTGACATGTGTTGGCCCTCTGCGGCATGAATAGAATCTGCTCTCGCTCATATGGACACCTCAGTCACTTTTTATTGGTCAATCCTGATATTTGATCTAGTCAGATGGACTCTAGGGTGGTGCACCAAAGGAACATCTCGGGAATAACTTAGAAACAATTCCCATATTAAATAGGTGCTCCCAGTTCTTCTAGGGGCCCTGTGAAACCAGGTGTCCTTGAGGGCCTTCAGCTGCACCCCCAGGACCCTGCATTCATAGCAGGGGGGCTCTGTTCCTGCCCCCTCCCTTCCTGTGCAGGCCTTGGGGAGACGCTAGGCTTTGGGGGGCCAATGCAGGTATGGCCTCAGGCCATCTGGCTAGGGGTCTGGCACGGGCCCAGGGAGGAGTGTAACATCAGGTCCTCCCCTCCCCCCGTCCAGCAGCACCTCGGCCCTTGGCAGGGAAAGGAAGCTCCCCCCAGCCCCCCCCCAGATGCAGGTGGTGCCTCCTGCATGCTCCAAACCCCCCTTGTGGATGGCTAAGTGGTGAAGCAGGAGATAAGAAGTGAGGTGAAGCTAGATGGGTTGTGAATTTGCCGGCACTCTGAGACAAATTATTTGCTCTACCAGTTCCAGAACTCAGATGACTTGGGGGCGGGGTGGGGTGGGGGCTCTTGGGTGCTTTGGGGCTGCTGTCCAGCTCTCCTTCCATTCCCCTGAGCAGGAAACTTTTGTGGGATAAAATGAATGAAGACGCCCCTTGAGCTTCCAAAGGACAGGCTGAAGACGACACGGCAATGGCGGTTATAGTATAAGAAAGGAAAGTGAAAAGCTTCCTGTAGAATTAGCCAACGGTGGAGCCTCTGTTAACTCTCCCTTCTTGTGAGCATCTTTGGCACTTTCACAGATGTTTCTGTGGTGGCATTTTAGGGAAGTGAGAGACCCCCACCCTGAGGAATTGAGCACCCAAGGCAGCAGTCTGGATGCAGAAGCAGCAGTCCACTCCAGGCTCCGTAATTCATGAGCCATTGAGAGGAACCTCAGGTGTGTCTGTGTGTGTGTGGAGGAAAGAAGATCATTTCTGTGCTCCAAGCCTGGACAGGTGAGAAAAGGGGGCTGGACTGCTTTCCAAACGCTCCAGTGAGTCTGAGCACCGTTGCCTGGACTGGCCCCGTGAGGGTGAAACAGACTCTACAGAGTCCTTGATCCAGAAAATGGGGCCAAAGGGCCTGAATGGGGCTTCTGAGTGGGGCCCCTGGGTGTTGAGGTCAACCTCAATGTGTGGTCACTCTCAGCCTGTTCAATTTATGCAAGCCTAAAGCATCGCAACGTGTGCCCTCATACCGTTGGTGGTTAATTTGCAGCCAGCTCAGAAGTTGCTGTTGGGGGCTCTGAAGGCCCCTGGGTCCGAAAGCCCCCCTCCCACGCCTTGTCTCGGAAGGGCTTCCTGGCCGGCAGCCGTTTCCAGGAGGCCAGAGTGGCAGGGCTGACAACTGCGGCTAGGAAGAAGCAGGGATATTTCGGCTCCTGGAATTCTTGGGAAAAAAGAGGTCCATAAATTCACTCAGGCCCAGGAGGTCAGATAGGCTGTTTCTGAGCAAGACCTACCTTCAGGAAGAGGCTGTGAAGATTAACAGAGCCTGTTAAAGGTCAACATGCTGTGTTTGCAGAAAGGGCCCGATTAGCCCACAGCCAACAGGAAAAGAAGTGTGTGTGTGTGTGTGTGTGTGTGTGTGTGTGTGTGTGAAAGAGAGAGAGAGAGAGAACTGGGTGGGGGACGAGCTGGGAGCCTGAACAGGAAGGGAAGGATCAGCACTTTTGGAGTGGCAGAGCGAAAATTGGAGCGAGCGAGACTGAAGGAGGTAGGCGCCTGCTAAGTTGGCTTTTTGGGTGTTACTGGTTCTTTTCACGACCTGGACGATGAGCAAGACTTTAGGGGTGATCCTGAGCAAGGAGAGGGGATCAGCGTTTGGCAGGAATGTCAAAAAGGCTGCCGGCGCAGCTGCTCGCTCTCGGACACCAGGGTGGGCCCAGGGCCATTGGTGGAAAGGGGCACTGCAGTGGCACCAACAGCCCTTCCCCAAAGGCGGCATCAGTCTGAGCGGCTGAGAAAAGGAGGGCGGGGCCTTCTTGCAAGGAGGGGAGGGGCCTTGGAACCTCTGAGATTTGCACCCTGCCGCCTTCCCTGCCCTTTTGTCCCAGGGGCCCTTAAGATGTCCGAGAAGGGAAAGGGCCGAGGGAGCGTCCCCTAGGATGGTTGCGGGCGTCTGGGAAGCACGAAACTGCCCCTCTCCATCTGACAACCCTCCCCAGCAAGCACTCCTCCCCCGGCAGCCAAAGGCAGGGAGAAATCTTGGTCCATGCAGCTGAGAAGGTCCCCTTCCTTCCAACTTCCATCGTCATGGCTGCAGATGTTCCATTGCTCGGGGAGAGTCTCCTAAGCCCAGGCAGGTCTCCCATCTTTTTAGAAATCAAAGAAATAAAGAGGCAGCCTCGGCACACACACGTTTCTCAAGATTCAGGGGATCTCCATTTTAGGAGAGTTGGTGTCCAGGTGTGTTCCTTTCTTCAGATCTGTCAGAAATGGAGACCTGTCTGCGGGAATTATGCAGGACGGCTAACTGCTAAACGGGAATAAAGCGGGTGAATTCGCTTTCCGATTAAATTGATGAGCGGTGGTTTCAGCGGCTCCAGAAACTTCCCAGACGTGACCTAGTTGCATTCATGCAGCCGGACAGTCTTACTGCGCAGCTGAGGGTGAAAAAGGGGCTATGAGGAAACGCCTTGTCAAAGTCCACTCAGCGCGTGGCTCCTAGCAAAGGCGACCTTTTAACCTAAGATGGTTTATCACCATGTAGGCCTTGTGTGACCGGGTGTTTCTGCTGCCCAGGCCGCAGCTAGAAAACATGGAGCCCTCAGGAGGAGCAGCAGCAGAAGCAGCTGACGGGAGCCCTGAAGCCACCACGTCCGACTTCGTTCCCCGGGAAAAGCCTCCCCTTGGCGCTCCCCTTGACCCCGGAGCAGGGCAGACACCGAGCTGCGAAGAAGAGCCTGAGCTCCTGGGACAACCGGACCCCGGACAGATGTGTCCACCCGCCCACTCGAAAGTCCTGCCGTCTCCAATGGGGAAGGAGGGAGCTACACTGCAGCAGCCGCAAAAAGGTTACACACACACACACACACACACACAGAGAGAGACAACCCCCCCCATCCCCCCAATCTTTCCAGCTGCTCCTTGACTTTTGAATGGGTTTCTTCTCTGGGCTTTAGGGATGCTCCCCCCGCCACCCTCCCCCCCATATAATCTCTGGTTGGCCAGAAGCCAGAGTGAAAGTTTGTGATCTCATTTTGTGACACTGAATAACCGTTTTACTAATTTGAGATGCCAAAGCTTTTGTGATTCAGCAAATTAAAAACTGCTGCAGGGCACAATTCCTACCACCCCATGGCTTGTAGCAAAGAGAGATGGGTATCAGCTAAAGTAATACATAACATCAGCCAAAAATAAGTATGGATAAATACTTTTATCATAAGGAACGGGAATGGTATTTTAATGTTTATCTTTTATTTTTGGATTGATTCCCTGTCTTTCTACCCTGGAAGCACTCAAGGCTACAAACAAAATTGATAGCAAAAGGAGAGTATTTAATTAAATATGCCAAAGAGAATAAAGTCTGCCATGGAGATTAAGTTCCTCAAAGGATGGAAAAGTGAAGCTCTGACGTGCAGTTTCAGTGCTGGGAGAAGGGGGTCAAGCAGTCCACGGGGGGGGGGTATTCAGAGCTTGGGGGAAGATCTTTATTCCTCTTGCTGGCCACCTGGGGCTCTGCTGGGCAGGCCAGACCAGGCCTCAGCCAGGCAAGGTCCATCAGTTGCCATGGAGGGTCAGGACTACGTCTGTGGAAGAGCTCTGGCCAGGTCTGAAAGTGCTTCCCCTCCCTCCCCTTCTCTTCCTGGCCCCTGTGGAAGGAAAGGGGGCTTCTTGGCCGGGCTCAGGACCCTCTGATCTGGCCATTGCCCGGCTGGGGGCTTTTCTCCATCTCCCTCTGCACCAAGGGACCCTCCTGCCGCCCTCCTTTCTGGACGGGTTTGCAGGGAAGATTTTATTACTCGTTTCAGGAAAGGTAGGGGTTATTTCACTGACCTGTTTTCTGACTCTTTGCAACACAGAGTGAAATTCCCTTGCTCACACCTGAGCCCCATAGCTGCCCCAGAGAAAAGAAACGGAGAGGGGGTTTTGCCCTCCACAGGCCGGGAAGCGCCACTGTCCTCAGCAGGGAGGGGGCGAAAGGAAAACTGAACGGCTGTTCTTGGGGACGTTTCCGTCACCCGTAAACCTGACATTTTCAGCTCTCTTCCTGAGGATAACCCTGATCAGACGACGGACGGGCCTTCCTGATTCTCAGCTGCAGGAGTATCTGCAGGGAAGACTCCGTCTCCTGGAGAACGACAGCCAAGGGGCCGTGGCAGTCTTTAGTGTAAGTTTGTAAAGGTGGGATGAAAGACAGCCTTTGTCTTATGACCCCAGTGGCTCCTCCATCCTATTTCCAGGGTGGTGTGGAGAGGAGGGGGGACATCTGCGCCACGGCTTTCCTCCTCCTGACAGGCGGTGCCTCCGTGGCCTCTTTTGCCCCATGTCAGAGGTTCTCTTGAATGTATGGCAGCTGCAGGGAGGGAGGCAGTTGACGCTCCTCTGCGATTCCCCTTTGTGTGCTTGGAAAGAACGACGTGGGAAGGAGCTGAGGGCTCTTCCCAAATTTGAGATCAGGGTTGTGGACCTCCTGACCGTGAGCCCCTCTTTCTTCTTGCTCCCCCATCCCTTCTCCTCTCTCTCTCCTAAAGAGATTTAGAGATGCTTTTGTCTCACAAGATTCCACAGAGCGCTTTACATGGAGGTCAGTGTCCGTTTCTACCTATGTAATTGTCTTAACCCATTCAGAAAATAGATTTTTTTTAACATATAGCATAATGGAATAATGATTACCAAACTTAAACACTTTTAAGAGCAGATGTAACCGGGCCGGTAAAAGGCAGAAATTAGCTGCAAAAGTCTGTTTCCATTTTTGGCCAGCCATATTTGTGCCATTGTTCAAGAAGGGAGCAAAGTGTAATACAGAACCAGGCTGCCACGATGACTTTCTTGCACTTAAACTCAAAGATTTACTAGTTTTGTTCCCAGAAGAAATGCCCAGTTCCTTTTTGCCTTCCTCAGGAGTTGTCGGCCAGGTTGCTGTCCATCCGCAGTGAAGACCACCTCGTTGCCATCACATTTTGGACCTTGGAGGAAATCTGGAAGTTTATAACTTACTATTCTCTTGGTAAAGACACACACAAGAACGTTTGGTGTTTTGCTGGTTGTTGGTCCTGTGAATATGAAGACATGGTTTAAGAAATCAAATTTAAAGATCCAGTTTTAAATGTTGTGTCTGATAGTGCCTCAGTCAATTTCACACCAGGGGTTTTCACGGGTAGAGGCCAGAACTATTCAGACTGGATCCACCTCCCTGAGGCCGAGATCTAACCGTGGTTTCGGGTAGATTTGTTTGACTCTGCTGCGCCGTCTGCCCCTCTTCTCCCTTTCTAGTTTTCTCAACCTCTGAGCTGAGAGATTGACAGAATTGCTAGGGTTGTGAAAGTCGCCTTCCCCGCTTCTTCCTTCCCCGTCCAAGGACAGCTTCAGGAATATACAATCTGTTGTATTCCACCAGAAGGCAAATAACTGGGGGGGGGGGAAGCAACACGGCCCCCGGGCCCCAATCTGCCAATTCCACCCTGGGGGAGTTTTTGAAGGATCAGGAAAGGGAGATTTTGCTCAGAGGTGGGAAAGGGCCTCAGTTTAGGGACTGTGTTACTATTTTACTGTATTCAGGTTGAAATGGACAAAATCGGAAAATCCAACGATTGTCAAAATAAGGACATTTCATTCTCCAATTTGTATTGATCAAGGGATCCTTTTTGCCCCATAAGGCACAGCTGCCCCACTGCTCTGCCTCTCCTTTTCTTCTTGAACCTGGGATGGATTAAGGGTAGAAATAATCTGGAGGTCAAGGAGTTTGGGTACCTCATCAAAAGTTGTGGTACTTCCAGGAAGAATACGCTTCAGATTAATGCTACTTATTTTTAAAGAATAAACCTTGTTGGATAATATGAAAAATGCCTTTGATAGGTTTCTTAAATCCCTGTCTGGAGACTCTGTTGCTGGACGACTCTTTCTGGCTCTCTTCACCAGAAGAAGCTGCTGGAATTGAGGTCCTCCTAGATGAAAATTGTCTCCACCGGGTGTACAGAGGACTCTTGGTTCAAGAAGGTACCTGAGTTTTTATCTGCACTTGTGAAACTGTGTTTAATGAGCTGAATGAGATGCGAGTAGAAGCTTTGGGCCCTGCCTCAGTTCCATAACCATCTGGGTGAGGAAGGAAAAGAGGACTTCAAATAAAGAAAAAAATAAGAGGTTCTGTTGGTTAGAAGGGAATTGGAGATGGCTGGGATCACACTTCTGTCCGTCCGTCCGTCTCCTCAGCTGTGCCAAGGCTCAGAACTGGTGTTTGTGTGGAGAGGCATATTTGAGGAGTTGCCTTCACACATGGTTGCATTTGACAACAGTTATCTGCAGTGTGCTCTCTGTGATGCTAACCTCAAAAAAAAAAAAAAAAAAAAAAAAGGTCTCCAGAAATTGTAATTAGAACAAAATATGGAAAGGCTGCTGATCAGTGAAAAATACAGGGATTTCCCTGAGGGGGGAGGCTGTTGATCTGCCTTTATTCCCCCCCCCCCCCAATTCCACCATGAAGAATAAGGATTTAGTTATACAAGATACTCTCCAGTCTTCTTTGACTTCCATCTTGCAGTTGAGGCCAGTCTTTCTGGCTAAAGAGCTGATGAAAAATCCCTCCTAAGAATTTAAAATCTTTGCCCGTAAAAAATTAAATGGGGAGCTGTTTCCCCCCTTTTGTCAGCACTTTGCTTAGTCTCTCCATCACCAGAGGGAAGCTGCAAACAGGAAAAGGAAAAAGCTTTCATTCTTGCCACTAAAATAGCTGCTGGCTGCTGGGCTCCCACAGAAACAAGGAGTGACAAGTGGCTGAGCAAGGTCCTTGTTGCAGTCCATGCCACAGTAGACCTCCAAGGTGGCTGAGAAAGCAGGAATTCTGGCTCGGAATTTGTCCCCAGTCAGCTCCCAAGCCCTTCCTTGGGGAGGACTGGCCTTCTGGATTCCTCAAATACAAGTGCAACAAACGGCCTAAGGACTGGCTGGTACCAGTTGGAGGGATAGCAGGAAGTGAGGTCTCAGAGAGACCCTCCCTAGGCAGGAGAGGGGGGAAGCACTTTCAGGCAAGACCCTGTTACTCTAACTTTACATTAAAGGGAGTGTTATTGCTCACGATTTTGGTTTCCTCTCTGGACTAGCTTGAGGGGCTGAGATATCCCTTGTCTAACTGCTGTCCTGGCTGTAGCTTTTCCTCCTGTCTCCCGAGGTTATTCTTGCAGCCCATCTGCTCCACCTGGGGGAAAAAGAGCTACTTCAATCATGAGGTCTCTCTCCTCCACTCTCCCATAAGTAGTACTCAAAGCATAATGTTACTCCTTGATGAATGACAACTGCGTCCGCAACTTCAAACTTTCCCCCGTTTCATGTGGTGTTTTCTCCCCTTCAGGTGCCTATTTTGGGTTTTTTCCTGAGAACATTGATATAGCTGATGGAGGTGCCATTTGCCAGGTGGAATCGGCAGCTCTAGAGCAAGTCCAGAATGGCCGCACCACAGATGTCTTGGAAACCTCGATGCCTTTCCACCAGTAGGTACCCAAGTTCCCTTGCGGAGCTTCTCTCTGTCTGAACGAGAGCTCTGGAGACTGAGCTTGTCTTCAACGCATTGCAGCGATGGCATTTATGGTTGGTTGAATATTATTTTCTTGAATTTGTAGATGGTTTCTGAAAGCAAATGCAGCCTCTGACGGGTTTGCCTGCGTAACTGCACTTCCAGTCACAGATCAAGCGGGTAAGGAACAATAATTAAAATCGGTCTTTTAATTTCTGCTTCTGTATCTGGAAGATGTCTCTTCACCATAACATTCAACCTCCATCTTGCCCCAATAGGCACGGCACTGTGATGGGATCCCCAGTTGCCTTTACCTCCTCCGCCCTCATCATCAGGATCCTATATGAGGAATGTTCAAAGCTTATTATTTCTATCTGGTCTTTTTTTCTGGTTATTGCCAAGAGTTGTTGTCATACACTAAGAAATACGCTCCACGTTTAAGCTGAATGGGTTTAATGACCTCCTATTTCTAATGTTACTCCCTGTGAAACTTGCAACATTAAAATTAACATCTCTGACATGTTATGGACTTGTTTGATATCTTCCTAATTCTGTATCGTCCAGCCACAGGATTATCTGCCGCAGTCGTCAGCCATGAAAGCGTTGTGCCGGATGAGATCAGTTTCCAAAAAGGAGACACAATTGAAATCATGGGCTATTTCATGAAATGCATGCCTTGGTTTGTGGGAAGGCGACTCTCTACGGGCCAGGTTGGCTTTGTGCAGAGCAGCTGTGTGGTGCCCGAGGGCTTCGTGGCCATCGCTGCAGAGTAAGCACCCTTCAAGCCAATGACACTTGTCACGTCAAGTGGGGCAAAAAAGGTTGTTTCTGAACCGGGCTGGTGATAACGAAGCAGATCTGTTGGCCATCATCTGTGTCCCTTTCTCTGCATCAAGGAAGATGGCTGATGGGACCTTGATGAGAGCCCACAGGACAACAGCCTTGGGATCGATCAGCAGACTTTCCTTAAGGATAATGTCGCCAACGGTTTTAGCTTCCCGTCTCCCATTTTTTTTCCCTACTTTTCACACTGCTTCTTTGCTCCTCCTCATTTTTTGGTAAGGAGGACCTGCCTGGAAAGCCATACATGTCCTAAAGTTGCCATATTTTCCCCTTTCTCAGACTTCCATATATGGATTTCTTTGAGGAGGACGGTGACTCTTTCATGAAAGAAGAATCCCTCCTGGAGAACCTGACCAGGCTCTTGACACAAACCTCCCAGGAGAATATTTGCAGCACCTATCAAATTGGTGAGCAGTTCCTGTGCAGAACGTAGGTGCAAGGCTTCTGGGCGCCTCTTGGACTTGACATTTTGATAAAAAGAAAAATACAAGTGGCTGTACGGACTACCAAGTTATATATCGCTTACATTTCGTTAGTCTCCAGCTCAAGGAACTGAATGAGCGTGAATTTAAAGATTCAATCGTTTGAATATTTCAGCAGGGTGAAGCTTAAATGAGAATGAATATAGCCGGAATAGGATTTTCCTCAATTTCAAAGGATTTAATAGGTCATTTCTCAACTTTTCTGCACTTAAGAAAAATGGGAAGGTCTGCTTACTGCCACATACTGTCCCCAAGTTGTTGCAGAGTCCCCTGTGATGTACCAGGAGGGGAGTCTGAGTCTCACTACAGTATTAGGCCTCCCACAGCAGACAGTCAATGAGCCAAACGTGGCCTGAACAATGCTCTCATTTGTCTCATCTTACAGATGCAGAGAATGACGCCGGCCTTCAAAAACCTCGCGAACAAGGTAAAAGGAGTAAATATTCAAGAGGGAGGGAACATTCCCCCTTTTTAAAGTGTAAAACAAGATGGAGGAGGAAACATTGGGCTGACATGATGCGTGATGGAAGCTTTACGTCAGTGCTCCTCAACGTTTGTGTGACGGCGACCCCCGTCACACAAACGTTCTGCGCATGCATGGCGCCGCGCGCATGGGGGCGCCCCCATGCGCGGTGCGCATGCGCAACGCTGCCCCATGTGCGACGCGCGTGCATGATGCCGCCCCATGCACGATGCGCATGCGCGACGCCGCCCCATGCGCAACGCCGCCCCATGCGCGACGCGCGTGCACGACGCCCCCCATGTGCGGCGCGTGTGCGCGTCGCTGCCCCCATGCGTGGCGCGCGTGCACGGCACCGCCCCCATGCGCGGCGTGCGTGCACGGCGCCGTGAAAAATGGCGGATCACCACCTTTGCCGATCCCCGAAAAATGGTCGATCGACCCCAAATAGGGTCGCGACCCATAGGTTGAGAATCGCTGCTTTATGTGGTACCTTTAATGAAGATACCTAATGAAGTTATGTTTCATATGTAGGCTAATGAAAAGAAGGAGTGGGGGTGACATGATAGCAGTCTTCTGACATTTGAGGGGCTGCCACAGAGAAGAGTGAGGGGGTTTGACCTACTCTGCAAAGGGCCTGAGGGAAAGACAAGAAGCAACAGAGGGAAACTTGTCAAGGAGCGATCCAACCTACAACGAACCCTGGGAGTTCTTCTTTTTTTGTCTTTCAGAAATGCCATCTTCCTTCTTTAATGAAAAGGAGAGTCCAATTCCATGCAGAGCGGTGCGGTCATTAATGAAGATGAAGGACTTTCAACCGACTGAGGACAAGAAGCAGCAGCTCCCCACTTCCGACAGGCGGGAGGATCCTCCCCTGTTGCAAAAGCCACGTTTCTCCATGCGCCAGGATGGTACTTTGGGGCCAGAAATTCCTGATTCGTTATTGTCATTTTTGAATCGGGAAGGCTACGAAGACGGCTTCGGGGGCCTCTACGACCCTCCGTTGTCCTTTCTCAAGACGTCCTTCTGTGGTGATGCCACTGAGCAAGAGCTGATGGATTTCTTGGCTCGAGCCCGGGCAGTGGCCAGACAAGCCGACCTGCCCTGGGCCGTGACACGGCTGTGCTACCTGCTGGGGAGAATGAGTCTCCGGAAGTTCAAGCTGTCTCAGGCTCGGGTGTATTTTGAAGAAGCTCTGGCAACCCTACGGGGGGATTTCCGTGACCTCCACTTGGTAGCTACTCTCTACATCCATCTAACAGGCATTTATCTGAAACAGAAGAACGTGGAAAAAAGTGCTCGCTTCCTTGACAAAGCTGCCTCTTTGCTGATGGGCATGGCCAGCGACACAGACGGCGCAGAGATGTCACTGGAGATCTTGAAATATGCCTTGAAAAGGGCCGTGCTCAGCCAGAGCAGAAACGCTGAGGCCAGAGCCTGCTTCCTGCTGGCAAAGCATTGCCTCAGCTTCAAGCAAGGGCAGGAACCGGCCCCCTTCCTGGAAAGGCTGCAGCAGCTGCTGAATACGCGCCAGGGGTTGCCCAACAGCAGAGGGTCCGTGGACTGCTACTTGAAGCTTGGCCAACTCTACAGCAAGAAGTGCCTGCCCCGTCTGGCGCTCAGCTGCGCCAAGGTGGTGACTTCCCACAGCTCCTGTTCTCTGCAGGAGCTGTTCAGGAGCATTGATTTGGTGTTAAGGAACGCCTTCGCAGTCCACAGTCCCACACCTGGGGGACAAACGCACCCTTCCCTCATGGCCTTCTACCTCAGAGAACTGCTTAGCAAGCTGGAAGGGAGCAGGGGCAGCCAGAAACTGTGCAGCATCATTTACTATGAACTTTCTCAGCTGCATAGCCAATACAAGCAGTACGAAAAAGCCATTGGTTACATGGAGGAGGTTCTAGAGCTAAATACGAGTGTACAGATGGAAGACACTGTTGAGCACTTCATTTTCCTGAGCTGGCTCTACATCCTCCTTCAGCAGAATGACACGGCTCTGCACATTTTAAACGCGGTCACAGAGTCCCCCTGGAGCACCCGCCAGCAGTTGGGTGTCATCCATAACATGGCGGCCATTAGTCTGAGACGGCAGAACCAGTCCAGGCGAGCCGCAGAGAGCTACTTCAAAGCTCTGAGCATTTCCAGAGAGATGGGAAGCGTGGCTAATGAGGCGGTGGCTTTGGCCAACCTGGGCATCTTGTGCCTGCACTCGTCGGCCCAAGGCCTGGGGGAATGTTTCTTGATCAAAGCCATCCAACTCTTCTCCCAACTCTCCAGTGAAGAATGTGGGGGGAACTTTGTGGCCATCCTCCTCCGGCTGGGGCACCACTATGCCTGTGGGGTTCAGAAGGAGAAGGGGCGGAGTTGCTATGAGTGGGCCTTTCTGGTCGCGATGGAACTTGAGGATGTGGAAGGTAAATTCATTTCCAGGGTTCACAATTAGGATAAATAATGTGCAGCTTTTCCCCAGCTACCAAGGTTTAAGAGCCACTGCCTGGAGGAGCTAAGCTGGATATCTTATGGTTTGAGAGTGTTGCTCAGATTTCTTTTGTCTGCTCAGGCACACATTTCAAGGCAAGTCTGCTTCGCTTCTCCCTCTGCTATGATCTGGAACCATAAAGGGGCAGAAGACACAGGAAGAAACGGTGGCAGCTTCTGCCCCCTCTTCCTCATCCTCCCCCCTCCCGTTATTCCTATTCTTACTTTCAATGCCCAAAGAACTTGTAAGCTTCTAAGACTTTGCAAATTCTTCGGATTATGCTTTGAGCAAGGCTCTGTGTAGAGTAAGACTGAGTTTCTCCTTGACTGCCTTCTTCCTTGATGCACATAAATGGCTGCTCTGCAGGCTGATGAAAAGCTGTGGGGGCTGAAGGTGTCTTGTTGTTGAAAGACTTTGCCGCATTAATCGGTCAACCGCTCCTCCTTTTTAGGGCAACTCCAGGCTGTCCAGCATCTGTGTCATTTCTACAGCACGGTTGTCCCAGATCTGGCGCAATGTGTCCTTTACAACGAATATCAGCTCACCTTGGTTAGGAGGATGTCTGACAAGGTCATGGAAGGGCAGGTGCTGGAGACCATCAGCCAGCTCTATCTGTCTCTGGGAACCGAAAGGTAAGAACTGCAATGCACAAGCTTCTGCCTTTCGGATGAAGAGGTTTTTGTCACTCGGCCACTTGGTTAGTGAGCTGGACACAAAAGTGCCCTTCTGCATGCAGAAGAGGCTCTGTTCCTCCGGACAAAAAGTTATTTTATCCCAAGAACAGGCCCTCTTCTGATGTCCGGGATTAAAGTTTCCATCATCGCGAGCCAGTTTACCCTGTCCTGGCATGAGTTCTGCTGGACAAGCTCTGTTGTTCAGCCCTTCCTCACAGTTGCTGCAGGATGCCTACATTCTCTCTAAGGGGGTCAGGCATTCCGCTCTTTTGAGTTAAGAGACCCCCAGAAAGAAGACCCGGCTTCGGATACTGCAGGGAAAGCCCTGGAGGACCCTGGCCTGCCACCTTCCTTCTGACTTTATGAGTTTCACGACAAGCAGAATTTCAACTGGTGGAGCTTTTCTAAATTCTCTCATACTGAGAGCTTTATGTGCTCCACTTTTATCCCTGTGTGGTGCAGGAACCATGCCAGAAAAAAATTCCACCAGCCGGGAGAGATTGATTGACTGCAGTTCTGCATGAGAATCTCTAGCTTGCAGGGCTGGTGTTAATGATGTTACTTTAGATCTCGTAATATTTCTGCCCAAGTGTAGCTAGTTTGATCACAGCCTCCAAAAAGTTTCTAACCAGAATGGTTTCCACAGCTGATAAGAGGGAGAATATCCCACAGCAGATAGAGCAACTGGCTCAGGACAGAGTCTCTCTAAGTTATCAGACTGTAATGGTGATAGTGGGAGTTCTGTACTTTCAGATTTGCAAGACTGATGTTAGCTTTCCAGGTAGACCAGATAGGAAATATGGCTGCATAAGCTAATTCTGCTTTATTGTAAAGCTACGTTAACAAGTCTGAATGTACAATTCTCCCCTGTCACTCCCAAAGAGGCTTTTTCCCAAAAGGCACTTTTTCCAAAAGTGTTTTCTTTGACAATGTTTCGCTTCTTATCTAAGAAGCGTCTTCAGTTCTGAACTGAACGGGAAGCTTCTCAAACATGGTTTTGGTTTCACGGGTCTCCTGCCTATGGCAGAAGGATCTAAACTAAAGGATCCACAACGTACCAAAGAGGTCTGTTGGCTGGTCCTCAGAGGCTTTGAGAATAACAGTACAAGGTCAGCTGGATGGTGTTCCTCTGTCCGCTTCAGGGCCTGCCGTTCCGCCCTGGAGTATCTCAAGAGAAGCCTCGGGATATTCATCGATCTTCAAGCCAAAAAAAAGGAGGCCCAGGCCTGGCTTCAGGCGGGAAAGATCTACTACGCTCTGCGGGAGAATGAATTGGTTGATGTTTATATCCAGGTAAGAGGGACGATCTGGGGAGGTCACCGGAGCTGAACTTTTCCTCAGTTATTTTACCTGAAAAAGGAAAAAGATGTGACAGCAAATCTAGAAATGTGTGTTTCAGTGATTCAGTGTTTTTCAAATGTTACCAAGTTAGTAGTTTAAATTAAGCGCATATCTTTCAACATGCTACATAAATAGTCCTCGTTTAGTGACTGACTCATTAAGTCACCACTCACAGTTTCAACAGTGAAAAAGTAATTTTGTGACCAATTCTTACATTTATGACCTTTGTAAAGCAAAAGAAAGCTGAAATAAGACCATAAATACGGTCATGGTTTCACTTAGCAACCACTTAATGACTGAGTTGCGGTTGTAATTGTGGTTGTTAAACAAGGGCTTACCTGTGTAATAAATTTGACATAACTGCCTAGAACAGAGGTCTTCAAACTTGGCCCTTTTATGACTTGTGGACTTCAATTCCCAGAATTCCTCAGCCACCATCTTTTGAAATCTTTTGAAATCAAAAGATGCTCATTCGGTTGTTTTTAAAACGAGCTGTCGTATAAGTAGGAGATGGGTCTTCCATGATGCCCTCTGAAACTTACTAAGTTTACTTTTCTCAGGAGGAGCAAATGTGCTTGCAATTAATTCTTTCTACCTATTATTTCTATATATCTCAATATTATAAATACTTTTCTAATGAATAGAAGTATACACTCTCTAACTATGTATCCCTTTCACAATTTGTAATAGATAGTGTTCCTCTCACTGGAAGTGTCCATTGCTCCTTTAAATTTTATCCCTTTCAATTGAAAAATTGCATGCAAGTGTGCTTTTCTCCGGACAGCCAATTAGAGGTGGGAATCTTATTTTAGATCGGGTCCCACTAGCACGTCCTGAATCGCAGCCCCCATGGATTCTTCCAGAAGCTCTTGCCTAGACCATCTTCTCTGTGGTGCCTTTAGCATCTTCAAGATGTCACCAAGTTTAGCTGAAATGATGGGATTTGGGGTGATTCAAGAAGATCTTTTACATTTCCAGCAAAGAGGAAATGACCCAGTTCTTATTCAAATGTAAAATGTGACATCAGGGAGAGGCAGCTAGCAGCAGTTCTAATTCCATAAGGTCTATTTAGGGAACACTGGAAAAAGGAGAAGAAAGTGGATTAGAAGCAGCTTTTGGTTATGTAGGGCTCCTGTTGGAACGATTCCTTTTGTGTTGCTCCGTCTGGTAGAAGCCTCCTTTCTTCCTAGGTTGCTCACAACACGGCTCTGAGTTCTCAGGATCCCAATTTAGAAATGGAAATGCTCGAAGCCTCAGGAGATATATTTTTCAACGGAGACTGGGACAAGGAAAGGGCAGCGCCCTTCTACAGGGTGGGTATACTCTTCCCACCTTCTCACGGGTCGTCCTCGAGACATTGGGCAGATAAGGCTGGGTGACTGATACCTCTGTGACGTTACACTCTGCGAGACGGCCCTTCGTGTTCTTCTCCCGCTGTTGCTTTAGGACAAGGCTCTGCCACTCGCCACGAAGGCCAAAAACAGCAGCGCTGAACTTCGTCTCTTCAACAAGTTGGTTGGGTTGTTCTTGACCTTAGGGAAGTATGAAGAATGCCTCGGATACGCCCAGACATCGTTAATGCTCAGTGTCAATTTAGGTAAACCTGTCCGGTGCATTTCCGAAAGTCACCTGGGGGTGTCGATGAAGATTCTCGGTCATTTAGGCTGAAGGTTGAATCGTGGCAACTAATTTTTTTGTTAGCTTCCGATGTTTTATTGCTCACCCAAGCAGCTTCATCAGTCAGAGCAAGCTAGTTAGGCAGAGAATCCCTGAAATGTACCAACGCCTGCCACACCAACCTCAGGGGTTTTCTCCCCAAAATACATTGCAATATGTCGACAAAGACTCTCCGTCATGCAGGCAAAGGTGTCCGAAGGTTGAATGACTCTCTGCTCACCTGACTTGCTCTGGCTGATGAAGCCCCTTGGATGAGCAGCGAAACGTCTCAAGCTAAGAAAAAACTAGTCCAGTTGCCATGACTCAACCTTCAGTCCCTTGAGGATGATTCAGGGTTGTAGCTAAAGAGACGCATTGTTGGCCTTGTGTCAGAGCACTCTCCACAAATGCTTCTGCGGTGCGCAGGGTGGAAAAGAGGGGAAAAGGAGGGTTGAATCCAGGGATTGGCAGGTTTTGCCAGAGTTGTTTTAAGTATTTACATTCGGTATTCTTTTGAGACTGTTTTTCCCCCAACCCCTACTCCCAACAGCCCAGCCCCATGTCTCAGGCTGGACCACTCTTGAAGCAACATCTCAAGGGCCAGTTTTGGAGGCTTCAAAGACTGTTTGGCAGCTGGTATTTTGCCAAGCAGGCGAGTCAAAATCCAAACTATTCTGGGAAATTATGTTTCCTGTCATCCTTGGAAATCCCCTGTAGAAGCAAACATAGTGGCCAACTTTAATAGATTTTATTGCCGCTATCAAAGCAGGTATCTCAGCACAAGCAAAGAGCCAAGTCCTGCGCTAAGGAAACATTCTCCTGGTGGCATACTTTGGGTCTGCTGTTCACTCCCAAACATGGTGAACCAGGACCATCCCTGGTCTGCTGCCTGCCGTCTTCCTCTCTTTGATGGCTGGTTTTCTCTCTGCTTCTTGGCCAGGAGACCAGCTAAGTGAGCGAGTGGCCTACCACCGCCTGGCGGTCATCCACCATCACTTGGGTCAGAGTGAACTGGCTGAGCATTTCTTCCTCAAAGCCGTTTCCCTCTGCCCCTCCCCGCTGGAGTTTGACGAGGAAGCCCTCTATTATGTCAAAGTGTACCTTCTCCTGGGAGATATCACCTTCTACGACCTGAAGGTAAGACAGGAATGAGAACCTGAAGACAGGAAATCCCTTTCGCTTCACCTGGTTGTGGAATCTTTCCTAGGAAGGGAGACACGGGAGAACAGAGCGGACCAGAAGGAGAAGCTGGGATGATTTCAGACAATTTATGCTAAGGGTGGCTTTTGTCATGTTTTGCCCAAAATAAATTGGATCACTTTACCAGAAAGGCAGAGATCCACAAGAAGAAGCTCATCAGGGGCTGGCCTGTATCTCCCAAGATTCATGACTTCTTCTTAAGGGCAGCTTCCCTGTGTCCCTCTCCCCTTTAATTTGATGAGGAAGCCTTGCTGATTTAGAGAACCCGGGCTGTGATTGTTTTTCCAATGCTATTTCCCCCAGCAACTGCTGCCTCTGTCTCTCCCCCCCCCCCGCCGTGCATTGGCCCCTTTTGAAGAATTTGTGTAAAAGAGAGGCGCAATCAAGTTGCGGCCTTCAGTCCACAGCCTCCTACAAATAGTTCAAAGGTGCAAAATGTTCTTGTAGAAAATGGCTCCTAATTTTAGATGAGGGAATGTGCAGTCCTCATTACACAAGATGCTTGTTCTTGCACACCTTTCGTGTACACACACACACACACACACACACACACACACACACACACACATCCCTCTTCTGCACCTTCCTGCCTTCTTTGCAGGCTGAGGAAGCTTCGCCTCTCCCCGCCACCTGCTTGGGAAGCCAGGAGAGAAGCCCGGCCTGTTATCACTCCTGTGACATCCGCAACAGAAGCGAAATGCAGAGATTAAACCCAGGAAGAAGCCGGGGAGGAAAGGGAGAAAGTGGGGGACAGTCCTGAGGGGCTGGGATGGCTGGAGTGACCCCATGGCAGGCAGACGAGGGGCATGGCGAGGAGACCCAGGGGAAGAAGGGTCAGAGCGGGGAATAAAGCAGTTGGAGGCGGCAGCACCGAAACCGCCCCACCGTCGTCTGCCCCCTTCCCGGCAGAAGCAGGCAGGGGAGGGGCCAAGGGGCTGACCACAAAAGGCGCTTTGGCCTTTCTTGAAACGTTGGCCCAGAATGAGCTTTGCCCCCTTTGCCAAATCTCAGTGGCAGATGTGTGTTTGTGTGTGTGTGCGTGTGTGTGTGTGTGTGAGTGTGTGTGTGTGGGAAGGCCGCATCTTTTTGTTAAAGCAAAAAATTGCAGTTTGAGCTTGGAATAACGGAGGGAGGTTGTGGCTGCATCACCCCTGCGGGTGTCAATGGGCAAAGACGTCCAAAGCTCCCAACTTCCGGCTTGCAGAGCAGAGCAGAGCCGAGCAGAGCCGCTAGGAGGAGCAGCCAAGAGTGAGACAGATCATGGAGTTATCGTTGATTGGTTGGGGAATGCTGGCTCTGTGATTGGTTGCTGTGGGTGCGGAGGGGGAGTTGCCCTTTTCCCCGCCTTTTTTCTTCTGGGTGCTCTGGGGTTTACCTCATGATGCTCCTGTTGGCCTGACTACTTTGTTGGCTACATAGATGTAAAATATATTTATTTACATAAAACTGCAAGTTCGCGTCAGCGTCTCTGACTTCATTTGGACAGCTGCTGGGCAATCCCCTTGTTGTTTTCCTAGACTTTGACTTACCAACCAGCCTGTTTCCATTTTTTTTTTTTTTAAAAAAGGTAATCTTAGTCCCTCTATTGCTTGATGTTTCAGGATCCTTTTGATGCTGCAGGATACTATAATCTGGCCCTGGCTGCTGCCATGGACTTGGGGAACAAGAAGGCGCAACTGAAGATTTACACCAGACTGGCCATAATTTACCACAATTTCCTTATCGACCGAGAGATGTCCCTCTTCTTCTACCAGAAAGCCAGAACCTTTGCCACGGAGCTAAATATTTGCAGAATCAACCTCTCTCCAGACCAGCCTCCCAGGAGGAAGGGCCCATGAGGCTCTCCCTCTAGACACTGGCTGGGGGGGGGGCTTGCAAGGAGCAGAGAGCAGCCCCCCCTTTTTCTGGCACCAGAGGCCAAGAGCTTCAGTTCCTGCAACACTCTTTCCCCACCCATTTCCCCCCCAAAATAAGGACCAAGTCAAGAAAGAAAAGGGCATTGGGATGATCCTGGAAGGAACTGGCTATGAAACCACAGAACAGTTGAAGTCAGCAAACGGTGATCGTGTTCAAATGAAAGCATCTAACTGAAAATAATAAATGGGCTAAAATAATATACAAACTGAAGCTTAACATTTTCTCATGCTCCAATTTTAATAGTTCCAGGTTTGGGAAATGGTGTTTGCAGTGCATGTTACCTGAGGCAGCAACTGATGGATCTCCATATGAAAAAGAATTAAAAGTAAAGTAACAGCTTTTGGTGGGGGACCCAGTTACAGTCTGAAGATTTCCCTAGCATTCTCAGAGTGCGGGCTCATCAAATTCTGTTCAACATCCTCTTCAGCCTCTTGTGTCCATGAAGGACTGCAGAGCAGTTGCGGTCTTCAGATGTTCTGAAGGATCTAGAGAGTTGGGCCTTGGCGTAGTCTTCTTTCTCTTAGGGTGAGAAAGAAAAGCTCAAATGTGTCCGAGCCATTCAAGAGAACTTGACAAGGCGTGACATAAGGAAGCTGGGTGTCTTCCAGTACATTCTTTTTATAGCAACTGTCACTGTCTCAGGATTATCCTTAGATGCTCCTCCGTGCAACTGAGCGTTACAACAGATTCTTTCTGTTGGAGCAGAACACGTATGTCCTCATCCTCGAATAAATCCAACAAGAATTTCCTCAACCCAAAAGCACAGAAGGAACTGAAGATCAATGAAAGAAACATTGGATGCCCAGTTCTTTGCATTTCTTCCTCAAATCAACATGCAGAACAGAGCAGCAAATGTGTGGAATGATTGGGGGTTCTCCTAGAACTCTACCTTACCATGAGTATTGTCATGTTTTTGTTGCAGATGCTTTTTATTTTCAGTCTTACTGTGGGTGTTCATGTAGTACCAGACAATTTTATTTTTTGCTTGTAAGCTGCTATGAATTTGAATGGACATACTGAACAAACATCATAATATCTTTTTATTACTGTACAGACATACATAGTCATGGAAAACTGAATCAACCAGACACGGATTACAAGATTTACCTTATAGGTACTGGGAGCCAGAATCTAAGTTTAAGGATGCAGAGTCTAAGTCTAAGGATCCTCAGAGTCTAAGGATGCAGCAGTCGGCCCATAATAATCCCAGCTGAGCAAACAGATTTCCTCAGCCACTTCTTCAGGATTAGATTCCAACCCTGTAAGTCGATAATGCTTAAGAACCGAAATGGCTGCCTTTCCTGATTCAAAGTAGAGTTTTTCTGATCTGAGTCCCAGCTAAGAAGAAGAACCTGGTCTCAAAAGCAGACTGGCAAAAAAAATTGGAGGTGATTGTGCTTGGGGTCTCTCACTGGACACTTTTGACCAGTAATAAAAAGGGTGTTGGATGGACTTGCACGACTGGGAAAGATTTCCACATTTCACTGGGAAGGAAGGAAGGGGAGAGAGAGTGGGGACCTGCAAAGTCCATTGCCAGGGTGTCATAGTCCCCTTCCTCTGGAGGCAGTCTGTTCTTCCCTAGCAGAGCCGTCCAGGCACCTAGCAGCTAGAAAGTCAGAGAGACATTCAGGGTTTTCTCTCCAGCGTTGTTTATCCTAAAACTTCTTAAAAAGCATGCAGAGAATTTTTTAAAAAAGGAAAAAAGCCTTCCACAATTGACAGTTCAGAGGAACTGAAATACGCCTTTCCTGTTTGCTACAAGATTGGGCTGCTGCTTATTTTATTGCCTTCGGGGTTGAGACGGAACACTGATATAAGATGCAAAATAATGACAATTATGAAGAATAAAATGATATTAATCTTGTGGACCAAAGGCAAATATTTAAAGGGACATCTAAGAAAAAAGCTGATGGCTTTCAACATTGTCATTAATTTATGGTCAGAAAGCTATTTTAACAGCTTATTGTTCGAGAAGGAATGCTGAACTGGCAGAGAAGGAATATTCCATCATTTTGAAAGCAGACAAGAAGCCGGTTCGGGGAGGCCCTGCTCGGTTGTTTCTCCTAAGCTCGGTGTCTTCTTTCATTTCCGTTAACATGATCCTTTCCCTCCAGTGATGAAGGTTCATTAGCAGCTCTTGATGGGCTTTCCTGTTTACATTCTGGACCTCAACTTGCCAACGACAGGTTTGTTGTTACAAAATTCTGACCACCAGGAGGCTCTTTCCAGGATTTTTGGGCTCTGAAGAACTGCACTCCATAGATTTTTATATAGCTGGAAAAACATAATAAAATACAAGAAAGGTTTCGGTCAAAGCAGTAGGTTTTAAAGGAAGGAAAAGGAAGTTGGTATCAGAGATTGGGATGCAATTCTGACATTGTGTGATGCAATTCAGAAAGCAAGAAGACGGGCTAGAAGACAGACCCCCAAGGAGGGGCGAGCCCTGCTTACCTCTCCATCGGCCTTGGCAATTGGGGAGCCGAGGACAAAATCAGGAGGGGCAATGACGTCCACCAGAGCCACCGATTCGTCCTTCAGCTAGGAGAGAGGCAGAGGGAAGAAACTGGCCACGGCAACAACAACTGTAGAAGACCAGCCTAATTGATCAGGCAAAGGCCTATCCAGCCTTGGTTTTTAAGCCGTGTCCATACTTGCTTTGTTTCAGAGAACCTGACTAACACATTTTCATGAATGACATAAGGGTAATAACACCCAACAGGGATTGCAAACGGCTCCAAAGAATCTCTCTAAACTGGACCAAAGAAGCTGAAATTGGAAAATGTAGCTCAGGGGAGGCAGATGGGAAGTGACCCCTCTTGTTTCTCTGAATACAAATTTCCCTCTCGGTAAAGGGACCTGAGCTGACTGTGACTTGCTGGGAAGGGCAGGCAGGTCACAAAGGGTGTGGAAAGCGAGGACATCGCTTGTGGTCCTGCACTGAAGCTAAACACAGGAAGGTTCAGGATATGAAGAGCTTCTTGGGTCTTCTCTTACATCATGGATGGTGAAGTTAACACCGTGCACTTAAATGTCCACTGAAATCTGATGAGATCGCCAAATTTTCAAGATTTCAGTAGTCCCTACTGGCACATACCTTTGAACAAAGTTCCAGAATTGAATCCTGTATCCATTTACTGACGTTTTCACCTGAAATGTAGCCACCTGAAACGTATTTAGAGCAATAATACATTCAGAATGAAACAGTTCATTCATACTGAAGCATACTTTAAGTTCCTGTTGGATACACGATATGCAGAAATAATCCCTGAAATAAACCGAAGGTGCTGTACTGAGGATTAATGCTCCAGTGCTTTGCATTTGAGACCTTCCTGCCTTCAGGATATGGAAATTGCACGACTGGGAAAGATCTCCACATCTCACTGGGAAGGAAGGAAGGAAGGAAGGAAGGAAGGAAGGAAGGAAGGAAGGAAGGAAGGAAGGAAGGAAGGAAGGAAGGAAGGGAGGGAGGGAGCTGGTCTTCCTGGGCTGAAGGCAGAACCATCACCTGTGCACGGAGAAGGGTGACTCTTAACAATATCCCACTGGGGATTCACAAACTGTGCCTCAGAGGGTGGAGGCCTGGACAGGCAGATCCAAGAGACACCTGCCCCCCTTTCCACAGCCTCCGCCTGGCCCTGCCTACACCTTAGGGGAGGGGGGGGGTCCTGAATCCAAAGCGCTGCATGGCCTTTCTTAATGGCCTGCTTTGGGGTGTGTGTGTCCCAGGCCTTTGAAGGAGCAGCGTCTCTTAACAAGGAAATCTAGAAATGCAAGCAGCAAGTTAATTTGCCAGTTTTATTTTAGAGCTCAGTCTGGCCCCGATTCTACTTGGGACAACTTAGAAATAAGTTAAGTAACAGAATGGAAGGTTTAAAGTTTACTCTAAGTTATTCAAGAGAAATACTTCATCCTTTAGAAAAAGAGGCATGACTAAAAAATGCAAAAACAGAGGCTGAAATTATAGGCATGTAATGTATTTCACCCTTATTATTAAATGGTATAATTTGGGCACTTTAATTTCTGAGTGGGTTAGCAGATAAGATGAATTGTACAGAGTTCTCAAGAAGACATAAAGCCAGCCTCACCTTGGTAGAGTGTTGCCGTGTGCTTATTTAAGGACCAGAGTCCATAGAGTGAACAAATAAGCTTTAGTACCGGCTGAAGATTCACTGGCGTGCTGGGACTGTGCACGTGTTTGTGGTACTTTTCTAAAACTGTGTGTTCAATAAAAGCTATAGCTAATGAACGACAGTAATACACCTGTGGGGGAAAAGGGAAAGCATACTTCAGGATGACAATTTAAAAGCAGAGCTACAAATATAACACATTCTGCCTTACAGATGAATTGATGCTTATTCCACACAGGGTGTCTGTGGAATGAAAGTGAGTGGAGGCTGCTACTATCACCTGAAGGAAAACGCAGAACGCTCTGAAATTAGAAGCGGAAGTTACCTGGCTGTTGTTCTTTGCCTCAAAATCAGCACAGCCGCTTTCTTCCTGCTTCCTCAGTTTCTGGATGCTTTCTCGGAGCAAGTAACAAACCAGCCACTTGTAGGCCCTCAGAGATGCTGGAGGAAGGAACTGCAGTTTTAGACATTCATTTGGGCAATTCAACGTGATGAAGGGGACAGCGAGCAGCCATATGTGTAATGAAGGCCACTGGATGCTTTATGAGCCTTGCCAGAATTCAAGAGCACCTGCCAGGGAGATTTTTTTTCTCTTGCATGCAGTTCATAAAGAAGAAAAGGATAAACAGGCACCGTGACCAACAAATCCTACAGGGATGAATCCATTTTCACTGACATCGGGAAGTTCACAATGCACCAAGATCGCAGCTTTTCAAGCCACCTTTCTGATAACTCCCCTCTACCCCCCCCGGAAGCGCTGCTGTCTCTTCTGCCCTGCACCTCCTCCGCCCACTGGCCACCTTGCTCAGGAGGGCCACACAACGCAGGCTGGTTTGAGCCACAAGCAGCGGGTAAGCGCCCACAGGCTCAAGGAACTAGGAGCAGGCACTTGTCCCCCGGAACATTCCCCGATCCCAAAAGGAAATCCCAGAAGGACAGCGGGAAAAGAGAAATACCTGAAGAGTCCATGAGGTCTTGGCCATATGGAACCACAAATTTCTGACAGAGAATATCATCGTAATCGTTTAAAAAATCAACCGATCCCAGGGGTGACAAAACAGGGTGACCTGTAAATGAAGTGCCAGCGACATCAGATCCAAACCTCCAGCCAAAAGGCACGAAGAGTTACTTGTTGCTCTGAGGCCCTGTGGAGGTCGGGTGCTCTCCCCTGCCTTTGCCACCCATCAAACTGTTTTCCTGGACCTCCGGTCTCAACTCCTATCAGGACTTTTCCTAAAAATATCTGCTTTTAGAAGAAGTCCCCTTTTTTGTCACGGTGAGGGAACCGTTTCCAAAATACAGCTAAATTTTGCAAATTGGGTCCACTCTGCATCCCAGATGCTCCACGCATTATGTTCTAAAGTCAAGAGAAGGGGATTGGTGAAGACTAAAACTAACCATTTATTCGATAGAGATGTCTCAGCCTATGGTGAGTTACACTCTTTCTCAGAACAACAGTCCCTGCTCATAGTTACTCATACGCAAAACATTGTTGTCTCCTTCGTAAGTGCAGTTTGACTCCTGCAATGCACTCTACATGGGGCTCTGCTTGTGTAAAGTATCAACTGGTTCAAAAGGAGGCAGTCTGCCTGGTTTTCTGCGAGTCTGGATTTGCACATTTCACCTCTCTTGTGGGAGCTGCACTGGCTGCTGAGCCCTGGTGGACGCAGTGGTTAGAATGGCATATTGCAGGCTGACTCTGCCCACTGCCAGGGGTTCGATCCCGTCCTTCTGGTGAAACGAGGATCCAAATTGTTGGGGGCAACAGGCTGACTCTGTAAACTGCTTAGAGAAGGCTGTAAAGCATTATGGGGCAATATATATCTAAATGCTGTTGCTATGGATATTTGCTGCCGGATCCAATTCAGGGTGCTGGTTGCCACCTTCAAAGCCCGACATGGGATATTTGAAGGGACCGTCTACCTGGCCCACTAGAGTGGGGGAGGCAAAGGCACGGTAGCGCAGGGGGAGAGGGGGAGGGGGAAGCATGTGCTGACTCCTTTCATTGCCTCCCTCTCTGGGCTCCGAGCATGGCAACCTCCAGCCCCCCCCCCACTAACCTTGGGATCTCTCACTCATCCAGCGCAACAGGTAGTTGCTTGTCTGCTGTAACAAAACATTGTTGTCTCCTTCGTAAGTGCAGTTTGGATCATTGTCATTACGAATATCGCCCAGACGATTCACTGGGGGTCAGGGATAAATGGCACACAAAAGACACAAGCATTATGAAGGGACTGTCACCTATTTAAAAGCTACAAAAGCCCTTCTTGTTGAAAATTTCAAAATAAATAAATCTATCTCTGTCAAGGTTGAGTGATTTTTAAACATTGGCCTCCAGCCGGGGGAGGCACGGGCCTTGCAAAACCTTGGGGTAACTGAGTGGGGGGGGGGCACCCTGGAACCCCCCCCCTTTGCCTTTCCATGGGGAAACTGGGGTGAACCTTAATTATCTAACTCACTTCTACAGGCATATCCATTTTCAAGCATCCAGAGAGCTTGAGCTCAGGAGGAGCTCAGTCGAGTGCAAAGAGCTGCTAGAGGAAGTGACGTACCGGCAGTCCCCGACTTACGACAGTGCATTTAGTGACCGTTCAAAGTTACAACGGCACTGAAAAAAGCAACTCATGACCATTTTCTGCTCTTATGACCGTTGCAGCATCCCCCGGTCACGTGATCAAAATTCAGTCACTGGGGAACTGACTCATGGTTTACGACGGCCGCAG
This sequence comes from Crotalus tigris, assembly GCF_016545835.1. NCBI lineage: Eukaryota > Metazoa > Chordata > Lepidosauria > Squamata > Viperidae > Crotalus > Crotalus tigris. The sequence continues at coordinate 367,098 of NW_024096550.1, forward strand.
GGTCCCCCGGGGGTCACGTGACCCCTTTTGCGACCTTCTGACAAGCAAACTCAAGGGGGAAGAAGCCGGATTCCTTTGACCAACCGGGTTACTAATTTAACTGCATTGAGTCTCAAGTCACTTAACAACAGGGGCAAGAAAGGTCCTAAAATGGGGCAAAAATCACTTAACAAATGTCCCACTTAACAACAGAAATTTTAGGCTCAATGATGGTCGTATGTCGAGGACTACCTGTATTTACCAGTTAATATTGTCAGAATCAAACCTTTAACTTGTGAAAAAGGAGTACACTTTTGCACTAGGGGGTCACCAGGCGGCTGCAGCCTTTTGAGGGGGGGGGCCCTCCTGCCTGCCCTTCTCCGTCCGTCCCTCCCTCCCTTCCTCCCTCCCTCCCGGCAGGGGACCCAGGAGAGCTTCCTCACTTACTGGCCAGGTAGCCGTGTCCCCCGCAGGCCTCCCGGCACTCCTGGATGGCTTGCTGGGTGAGCCAGGAGCAGAGGGGCTTCCCCGAGGTGGACAAGGCATGGATCTCACGGCCCAGCTCAGCCTTGGGGGAGAGGAAGGAGGAGGAGGAACAACATGGCGGTCATCACCACAGCAGGAGGGGGGGGGGGTCCCTCCAGCAGCCCCTCCCTGGGGAAAGGCAGACAGAAGGGGAGAACCCTCCGTGTCCTTGCGATGACCTTAAGGACTTTGCCCCAAGCAACGTCCACCCTTTTTGTGCAAACACAATGAAGTCTGCACCATGAAAAAAAAAACAAACCCACACCGCCCGTGATATTCTGGGGGGTCCCTGGCGTAGCCACCCAGCCTGCCCCAGGCCCAGAGACCAGAAGAGGATCTTTCAGGGGGGCCACGAAACCTGCTGTGGAAGGAGACTCTCCCACCTGCTGGGCGCTCTTGTCCTTCATCAGCAGCCCTATGTGGAACTCCATGAACCTGAGGAAGAGGGAGCGGGAGAAGAAGTCCCAGGCATAGGTGGCCGCCAGGTAAGGAAGCAGGCGCCACTGCTGCAATCGAAAGACGGGCAGGTGAGCTGGATGAGTGGGGGGGTCACTTCCTTTCAAGCAGTTTTCCTCACAAACTCTGAGATGAAGCGGAACGCGCCCCCCACGCAGCCTACAACCTCACGGATTCCATTGCGATTCTGCTCCCGCCCATCCAGGGGCGGCCCCGTTTCCCCAGGTTCTCCCAGGCCAGTGACGGGAGGATAGGAAGACACCATCTCGGGTTCAAAGAAAGATGCTGGCTTATTGACCGACACGTTCCCTTAACCATGAAAAAGGCCGGAAAATTCCTTCTGGTCAAGCGGCCGCCTCAGTACCTACGCCGTAATGGCTTATGACCAGAATTCTCAACTGAATTACGGCTTGGCGAGGCTCCCCGCGTGGCGAGAGCCATTGCCTGCCAAGAACCAGGCCTGGCCTTGAGGCAGCTCCCATTGGCCGGGCTGCTCTCACCTGCATCTGGTACTCCAGGACGGGAATCTCCTCGGCCTCGGCCGGCCCAAACTGGCGCCGGGTGGCGGAGAAGCGAATGGCTATCGACACGGCCAGCTTCAGATTGGCCACAGACATGGCGATGATCATAACTCTCCCGGCGGACAAGGTGCCCAGCGAAGCCCCCAAGCGCTGCTTGTGATCCTGAGGAGACACAACCCGCCCCGCCCCAAGGAAGCGGTGACACGCCCTGCTTAGCCCTGCAGGGAGATCGGTCCTCTCGTGCGACGGCAACTCTGCTGACAAACCAGCAGGTGAGGCAAAGGAATCCAGCTTCAGAGAGCCAATGTAGCCTAGTGGGGAAGGCTCCGGGCTAGAGACCAGGAGAGGGGGAATTCTAGTCCTACGTCAGGCCTTCGTGACTTTGGGCCAGTCTCCGTCTCTCAATCCAGCCCACCCCACGGGGTTGTTGTTGTGGGGAAAACAGGAGGAGGTCTGTTCAACAGCTTGAACTGTTTGTAAAAACTAATAAAGGTGGGATTAAAAACAGCAGAGAGAGGAAAGAGAGAAGCTCCTGACAGGAAGCAGAGTTCCTACCTTGAAGGCGCTTGTGTATTTCCCCTCAGCAGTGATATCGCCCGTTCGGCTCAACAAATTCTCTTTGGGGACCCTCACTTGGTGGAACATGGCAAACCTGGCAGAGTTCAAGAGAGGGTTGAAAGGGGGGGGGTTCCCGGGCTCAGCGTACACACTAAGCAACCCTCAGCCAGAACAGCACATCTCCCGGCTTCTCACCTGGTGCCTGAGCCTGAACCCTCACCCGGAGTGGAAGTGGTGGCTTTCTGCTGCCTGAGGGTACTCACCCGTTATCTAACCCATTCTGCCCAAGTTTCCTTCCTATGTCGCCAACCATGACCCCTGGCATGGGAAGCAAGGTTTTCGGATCCCGAATCTGCAAGCACAGAGGCACATCCAGATCAGTAAGTGCATTTACGGGAACCCTTTTTGTTTAGATTAAGGTGCTGAAGGTGTTCGTTTCACTGATGTCATTATCGCCTCAAAGGTGCTTTTTCCAAATGGAAACTGGACTTTCTTGGGTTTTTTTCTTTGAACAGGTTTCACTTCTCATCCAAGAAGCTTTTTCAGTTTTGGAAAAAGTACCTTTGGGACAACTGTGACCTGGATGATTGAGAAATTACATTACACAGCCAGGCAAAGAGGGTGAAGCTCAGGGGAAGGAGCTCTCCAGGGTTCTGAAACAAGGACAAGACGTTGGGGAGGGGCACTGGGGCCATCACCGCCTGGGACTCTCGCCCTCCCCTCCAGGGGGACTGGGGTCACAAGACATTCCTATTCTACTGTACAGCATGACAGGAACATCCGTCCTCCAGTCCCCTTTCACGGCCTGGGCTGAACTTGAGTCTGGGAGGACCCGAGTTGCCCAGAATCATGCATGAGCGAGTGGCCATAAAACCTAAAGTTTATATGTGAACAATCCATCACACCTGGGTTTCATCTGATCTAGAAAACAACACCTCACCATCCCGGTTCTCCTTGGCTTCAGTGGGGACTGAGGCCGGCTTAGACAGCAAGCAATGAAAACAGGTTTCACATGTTCTGACTGCATCAAGAATGCCAGTTTGTGTTGTGGTTAAGGCACCAGGCTAGAAACTGGGAGATCACGAGTTCTAGTCCTGCTTTAGGCATGAAACCAGCTTGGTGACCTTGGGCCAGCTGCCCTCACTCAGCCCGCGGGAGAAGGTGGCAACGGCAAGCCATTTCCAAAACCTTGCCAAGAAAACCGCAGGGCTGTCCACCCTGACCGAAAGCACCAAAGAAACCCTTCCCCCCCCCACACCCGGGATCTCTCTGTCAGGATGCCGCAAAATGGGACATTGTGCCGTGCCGAGCACATCGAGCACGGTGTGAAGGAGAAGCAGAGCTGCTGCCGGAGCGCGCCCCTCACCTGCACCACAAAGGAATGCAGCCCCTGGCTTTGGCCGTCGGGCGTGTGGAGCTGGGCGTAGACCACGGCGTGCGTGGCGTTCTTCCCCATGTTGCCAATCCAGAACTTGGCGGCTTCGAAGTCAGGCGAATGAAGAACAAACTCCTGCACAGTTGGGGGGGGGGAGAGAGACACTCAGCGCCGAGCAGAGAAGAAAACAATTGCCCAGCTCTACAGGCAGTCCTCGACTTACAGGTTTCATTTAGTGACCGTTACAACGGAACTGAAAAAAGTGACTTAGGACCCGTTTTCACACTTGTGACTATCGCAGCCCCTCCCCCCTGCGGTCACACGATGAAAATCCAGGTGCTTGGCAACTGACTCAGATTTATGACAGCCACAACGTCCTGGGGTCACGCGATCCCCTTCTGTGACCTTCTGACTAGCAAAGTCAAGGGGAAACCAGATTCACCTAACAACCGGGTTGCTAGCTTAACAACCGAAGTGATTCACTTAGCAACCGTAGTAAGAAAGGTGGTAAAATGGGGCAAAATTCACTTAAATGTCTTGCTTAGCAACGTAAGCTTTGGGTTCAAATGTGGCCCTAAGCCAAGAACTGCCTGTATTTGATGCTAAGTCTTTTTAAACAGAAACAGGAAATATTCTACAGGACACCTCAAAAGTAGCCTTGCTAGGCAACAAGGCCTAGGTATACATTCTTCCAGCGCAGAGAGGTCATGTAAATTATTTAAATGAAGCAATTTGAGTTGCTTGAAAGGCCATAGATATGTCATTTAACAGATTTTGGTGAAAAACTGACGCCCCACTAGCCCTGAGTCCATTTAAACACAGTTTCACCGTCCAATTCTATTATTTTAATAAAACTAAAGACGGAGGATTAGAAGCTGCTGGTTGTTGATAATCTGACCTGCGCGTCTGGGTCGTATCTTGCAACCGTCCGGATGTTCTTGGTGTTGCTGCCGTGGCTGACTTCAGTCAGTGCAAAACATCCAAATATCTGTGGCCAAGAGACACACAAAAGAGATCTTAAGAGTGGGAACATAATCACACAGTAGCATTGTTCTGCCATGGTTCCACTGGTGAGCTGTGAGCTGAGCCTGGGGCTTAGGGCTAAGAGGAAGTTACCCACATCCAGCAGATCCATTCTTGGTAAGGCGTTCGCAGGGTGTGTGTGTGTGTCAAATAAGTCACAATAGTGGCCACGACAAGGATTTTTTATGTGCATTGCTGGAGGGGGAGGCTGGACTGCACTGTTGCAACCAGCATCTTACCTGCCCTTTGGCGATTCCTCGGCAACTAGAAAATCTACAGTATTAACACAGTCAAACTTGAAAAGGGGAGAGCCTCCCTATTTTACAGAAGATTCCTATCACCCTTTTTAATGAAATTAATTAAGTGATGTCAACAAATTCAAATTCCAAATAGTAGAAAAGACGTACCTCCATGCTTTCAACTTGTTCAATAAATTTTCTGTGTCTTTTGGATCCAGAACTCTCAATGTTGTCCTTGAACACCTGTGACATTAACCGAAGCCAGAGAACTCAAAACAAGCCAGTTAAGAATCGTGCAATGTTCGGAAAAGTTTAAATGTAAAGATGTTGCACTATTTGCTGCTCAAGTTAAAAAAATAAAATAATCTAAAGTATTCTTCCAGGCAAGATAAGTTTTTTCCCAACAATTTTATGAAGGATTATATTAAACAGATAAAGTGAATAAAAAGGAGAAATACACTAGGACAAAATCGCTTTTCACTGGGAATAAAACAAATTCTGGAAACTGCGTTTTGCTCTGTGTGTAGAAGAAACAACTGAGCCAGGCCAGCCTGAGGGGAAGGCATCTCTGGCTAGACTAAAACCCAGACCCCAGAGCTGGAGCCGGTCCACTTTCAGTGGGCGGGGCCAGCCGGGCACCCTTGGCTCCTCCCTCCCCCCCACTCGTGCCCTGTGCTTCCCCTCCCCTTTCTCTTCCAGCTGGCTGGGGAATTCTGGGAGATGGAGTCCACCCATCTGACAGTTGTAGAGGCTGAGGCTGCCTGGGATCTTCTGCTGATCCTAGAGGGAAGCCCGGGAGATTTCCTTCGCTCCCCGCCCTGAGCTTTCGCCCTCGGCCTCCCTCTCTCTTTCAGCTCAGCAGGGATCCATCTCACAAAAGAATAATTACAAGAGTTCATTTAGTGACCGTTCAAAGTTACAACGGTACTAAAAAAAAGTGACATATGGCCGTGGTTCACACTTACCACTGTTGCAGCATCCCCAGGACCACGTGATCCACATTAGCAACCTTCTGACAAGCAGAGTCAATAAGGGGGGAAGCCAGATTCACTTAACAACTGGGTTACTAACTTATCAACTGTGGGGATTCACTTAACAACGGTGGCAAGAAATGTCGTAAAAGGGGATGAAATTCACTTCACAAATGTCGCACTTAACAGCAGAAACTTTGGGCTTCAGCCGTGGTCGTTAAGTCGAGGACTACCTGTATCGTTGCTTAAGCCTAAAGTAGAAAGCGCTGCTAATGCTTTCAGAGCAGAATGTGGCTCTGAATTGCAGCTTTGGCAGTCTACTCCCTTCGTATTTAAATGAGAGCTCCAGCCCTGGCAGCCTGGCACCGGCAATTTCACAGGCTTGAGCAACGAAGTTGGTAATTGACATCAAAGTAAACATCTAGCTGAACAGCCATCCAGAAGTTTCTCAACAGCAACAAACCACAAAATAGGAAAAAGAAAAGATGATCATGCGGCTCCAGTGAGAAGAACTGCACCTACCTGGTAGTTGAGCAAGTACTTGGTTCCCAGGGACCAGTCGTACATGCCCAGGCAGCTGATCAGAATGACCACTTTCAAGGGTTTTTCAAGAATCTCCTCCAAAGTTAGGAAATCGTATTCAAAAAGCTTCCGGCAGCGCAGAAAGGTCAGCTCCCGGTACTTCTCCAGAGACAACTCTTCCCCAGGAACACGAGCAAAGAGAGGTTCGTTTTCAAGAGCTGAGAATATTTTGTGCTTCACAAACAAAAAAATCAGAACGCTCAAGTCAGTTCCGAACATCCTGCGGTCGGCAGGACATACATCCTTGAGGCATTTCTGGCAAATAATGCAAGAAAATATGAACCCAAAAGCCCAGAATGCGTTTTTCTCCTCCTCCTCCTCCTCTTTAGGACTGTCAATCTAAAGGCAGGATAGGTCTCCACATGCTAGTTTGGAGCCTTTAGCGCTAGAAAAAAGGGTGACGACGCTTCAAACGCTCCTCTAAGGAATAATTCATGTCACAGCAACTTCCGGGTTCTTAAAACCTTGTATTTGGTAACAAAATAGGGCATGTATTTCCTTTTATTTGTGGTGGTGGCAGTAGTGGAGATCTTCTCATCACCAACATTTCTGGAAAGGCAGCGTTCTTGGCGCCCTCTGAGCTTAGTGGTTTCCTTGCAGACATTTTGTGTAGCATCTAAACGAAAAGAGGCAGCAAAGCCTACCCTGACTTGTGCCAATGATATTATCGAGCCAAGTAATGAACGTCTGCAAGCAAACAACCAAAGAACAGTAAGAGCTCCATAATTCAACTGAGCCACAAATATCCTGCTTCTGAAAATGCTACAATTGGAGCACAAAGCTGGACTGGAATCCTTGCAACGAGGAACTCTGGATACGTTCCTGTTATAATGTGGAGTAATTTAGTTCAGCAGGAACACCAAAAAAGCAAGCAAACAATGGAGCTGTCTTGCACGTAAATTCCTAAATTCAGAACTTTTATTAACTCATCACTCTGGCTTTGTACCTTTTTGTGTCTTTGTATCTTTTTCTATTTCTTTCCTTCTCGCGCTTTTACCTTTCTCTTTGATTTCTTATTTTCTTTTTCTTACAGTAGCTTTTGTCTCCTTTTAAAAAATCTAGATAAAAATCCAGCTGTTATCATTACAATCAGAATAAAGCAGGAAGGGACCTCAGAGGTCTTCTAGTCCAACCCTCTGCTCAAGCAGGAGAACCTAGACCGTTTCAGACAGGTGACTGTCCAAAAATGAGGCCACATGGGAACACACAGAAGAAAACCGACACACCCAAATTGAACACAATAGGGAACAAATAGCTTCCGTAAAAAAACGACCCTATTATATATATATATATATATATATATATATATATATATATATATATATATATATATATATATATGGGCCGGGCTTCCTTCCCAATTCCTGCGGAGCCTCACCTTGAAGCGGATCAGGTCTTCCTCCTCCACAAAGAGGGCCATCTCCTTCCACTTGAAGGACGCCTTCTTCCGGTAGGCGCACAACGGCCCCTTGGGGAGGTCCGGCAGCAGCGAGGGGTTCGAGGAGCTGGACGGTGCCAGTTCCCCAAACGGAGCCATCTTGATACGGAAGCTGGAGACTGGAAATAGAACTGAAATTGAGGAGAGGACGTCAGAAATGCTGGGCAGGAAGGCAGAAACGTGCAGATTACCATTTCAACGTTGTGCCCTGGGCCCTGCAGCCACGTCTGCACGGAGATCACCATCTGTTTCTAATTTAATTTGACAGATGGAGTTTCCGAGGAGTTCCTGGCAAACGTTCCAGCAGTCCTCCACTTAAGAGAGCCTGAAGTTAGGATGGTAATGAAAAAAGTGACACGACCGGTTTTAAACACACGACCGCCGCCGCAGCATCCCTGTGGCCACGTAATCCAAATTTCAGCCACTTGATGACTGACTCGTATTCATGACGGTTGCCGTGGCCCAGGGGTCACGTGATGCCCTTTGGTGACCTTCTGACAAGCCGAGTCAAGGGGGAAGCCCAATTCACTTAACGACCGGGTTACTAACTGAACAATGGCAGCTATTCACTTAACCACATTGGCAAGAAAGGTCTCGGTGCCAACCAGGGACCCTCATCCGGGCCGGGGGGGGGGAACAGGGTTTGGTCTGGCCCAGAGATGAGGAGAGTCCCCCATTTGGTCATGAAGCGTCTCCTGGGAAAACTCAATTCACGAAGGTCTCACTTAAGCACAGAAATGCCGGGTTCAATTGCGGTCATAAGCCGAGCACTACCGGTATGTTGCGCTGGAAGAGACCCAGGGCTTCTTCCCCAGGCGGAGAAAGAGGCTCCCGGTCGCCCCCGGAAGCGGCAGAAGCAGCAGCTGCCGGTCCCGGTGCGGGTCTCCGGGGGCTGACGCTGCCCCGCCCGGCCTTTCGGGAGGGAGCCGGGCCGAGGAGGCGCTCCCGGGCAGCGGCAGGGACCATCCGGGCTGGCGGAGGAGCGGCTGCGGGAGCCTCGCCCACCCCGGGCAGGGGGCGAGTCCGGGGGTCGCCTGCGGGGCTGCCCTTTAGGGGGGAGGGGGCGGCCTCTCCCCTTCCCACCCCTTGCGGGGCCAGAGGGGAGGTCCCGCCTCGCGACCCCCGGCAGCCCCCGCTCGGACTCCTCGCCCGCTCCTGATCTCGCCCCCCCATGACTAAGTACCCCGGCGCCTCGCTGAGACGGAGCCCCCCCCCTCCGCACCTGCAGAAAGGCAGCCGCGAGCCGAGCCTTCCTTCAACAGCCTCTGGGAGCTCGGACAGACGATCTCGAGGGCGCCCTCCCGCCTCTACCGAAAAAGCAGCGGGGCGGGTACTCCGGACTGCGCAGAGGCGACCTTCGAGAAGCGGCCAGGACAGTCCCGCCCCGGCCGCCGTCCCTTCCGGCTCCGGCCGCCCGGCCAGCGCCACCGCGCAGGCGCCAGCGGGACAGACCCGGAAGCGGAGCCATGGAGGCGGCGGGCGAGGCGGCGCTACGGGACCCGGCGGGGCGCTTGCCCGGCGGCTTCTGGACGGCGGCCGGCGTGTGGCTGGAGCGGCCGCAGGTGGCCAACAAGCGGCTGAGCGGCGCCTGCGCGGAGCCGCCCCTCCGCCTCCCCAGAACGGGCGGCGCGGCCGGCGCGGCGGAGCGCGCCTGGCGGTCCTTCTGCGCAGGCGCGGGGGCCGCGGCTCTGGGGCTGGAGGGGCCGCTGGAGCTGGTGGTGCGCCGGCTGCTGCCCCGCCGCCCGCCGCCCGCCGCGGCCGTCCCGGAGCTGGTGGTGCGAGGTGGGCGGCCGGCCTCCTTCTCCCCCCGCCTTCCCTCCCCTCTTCCCCGTCGCCTCACCTTCCCTCGCCTCGCCCGGCATGGCGGCGGCCTCCTGGGTGGGCGGCGGGAGCTCTGCCTGCAGCCTCGCCGGCCGAGAGAGTGGAGGGGGGCGCGGCCGCCCGCCCGGGATTATTCCCCAGGGCCCGGGAGGGAGCAGGCCCATCCCCCGCGGGCGTCGGCAGCCTGGGCGGGACGGTGGGCCGGGTCTGCTGCGGGCTGGGGCGGGGAGGTGGGCCAGAGGAGAGGGAGCCGCCCCCTCCGCCGCCCTGCCCGCCTTTGCCTCTGGGGGGGGGGCGGGGGAGACAGTCTGGAAGCACCGACGGGAAAGGAATCCTCTGGAGCCCCCCCCCCCGGACCTTTCCTTGCAGATGCTTCCTGACCCAGCCGGGGAAGGTCATCAGGGCCGGGAGGGGGAGGGGGGGACGGGGTTTGTGGAGGGGAGGGGAAAGGAAAGGGGAAGGACTGTGGGGTCTGTGCAGGTGTTTCATGGCCCAAGTAGGGAACATCATCAGGGCCAGGAGAGGGGATGGAGTTTGACCTAACCTCGCACTAATGAGGGTCCCTACTTGGGTCATGAAGCATCTGCAAGGAAACGGGCTCAGAGAGACAAAGGAGCCTGCAGTCTGGGAGTGGTTTTCTATCAGCCCCTCTGGGTTACCTTCTCCATTTCTCAGTCTGGTCTGCATCCCCCCCCCACCCCTTAGATCAAGCATGTCAAACTGCCAGCCGGTGGGGCGGATATGTCATGTCAAAACCGCGCCAACCCCATTGCCGGCAATGGGGAAAAAGTCACCACTTTGACATGCCTGCCCTAGATGGTTTGGCCCTGCCAAGCGATATATGCTCAGTAAATCAATTCAGAATTCTATGTAACGTTCTTTTTGTCATTTTCTAAAAGAAGCATATCTTACAAAGAATAAAGCTGTACAATTTGCAACTCTTTACAGATGTCCTTAACGGGTCACTGACCTTTCTGCCTTTGGAACAGACCCGCGAAGGCGAATACAAGGTGAAGGTTGGCAATATTTATCAGATTCGGCTCCGGCACATACGGGACGATGAATGGTGGGTGCTCAGAAGATGTTGCTGTCCTTGAATCCTTTCACCACAGTACAAGATGCATTTAAGAGAGTGATCATTCTTTACTTCTGTTTGCATCGTTCAGCCTTGCCAGGTTTTTTTGTATACGGCATCTTTCTTCATGAAGGTGTAAATTTAGCAGGTTGCATCTGGTTTGGGAGTCACTGCCCTCAGTTTGATATTATTTGGGCTTTGGCACCACAGTCCGTGTGAGTTGGACTTGGGAGTAATTTGCAACCAGTTTTCAGAGCAGAAGCGTTGCATGCGCTACTCTAGGCATACACGGAGCTGCCCTCACCGCTGCTTTCTGTACCAGCGGAACCTTCTGGATACTCTTCAAGGGCCAGCCCTCTATAAAGCTCATTGCAGTAGTTCATTCTGCAAGCGACTGGGTGGGCTGCTGCTCCAGGAACGGGCTCAACTGGCACACCAGAAGCAGGTGTGCAAAGTCCCTCTTAGCCATGACTGCCCCCTGCTCATTCAGCAGGAGTCATGAGTCTAGGTCAGTGGTGGCGAACCTATGGCACGGGTGCCAGAGGTAGCATTCAGAGCCTTCTCTGTGGGCACACCCCAGTCCTAGGCCTTCAGTTGGGTTTTATAAAACCTTTTCGTTTTAGGCCTCCTCTGCCATGTGTAAAAAAAAAAAAAAGGTTCAGTCAATTTCAACTTCTCGCGGGGAAAAAAAAAAGATCTTGCAAAGTTGGAATTGATTGATTGAACTTTTTAGTCCCACCCAGTCTCCCACTACCACCCTAGCCACGCCCACCCAATTGGCAACACCCAGCCAATGGGCCACACCCACTCGGCACTCGAGGATGCATGAATGGGTTTTGGGTTGCACTTTGGGCACTCAGTCTCTAAAAGGTTTGCCATCACTGGTCTAGGTCCTAGGAGGTCTCCAAGATTGCATACCGGTCTGCGAGAGTATTAACTCCATCTAGTAGCAAGGATGGCTTAGTCCTGGTGGGCCCCCAAAACCCGAGTCTTGCCAAGGTTCAGCTGTTCCCCTCCCAGATCCTCATGGCTTTCTGACACCAAGATAAGATGTTCATGGCTTAGTTGCTTAGTTCGCCAGGGTGGAATTCTCTAATTGGGTATTGTCAGCATCATGAAGATCCCTCACCCTGTGGCAATGAAGGAGCTTCCCAATCCTTCTAATTGGAAAATCCAGGGAAGCTCACCTGTGCCGGTTAGTGCTGCTTTCTAAGAAGGCTGCAGGTGAGAGTGTGCCACAAGCTGTGTTCCTCTCCCCAAACTGGCTCTGCCTTCAGTTCTTCCATTTGAGAAAGAAAATATTGTCTCATTTTGCTGCATCCCAGTTTAAACTAAATCAAGAATCTTGTTTGATTGGCCAGAGGCACAATTAAATTAGTGCTCTACTTAACGGATTGACTCTGATCCTTAGTTTTGTTTGTAGGACTCTGTCGGTGCTCCTGAATCCAGAAAAATATGTTCCTGATGGAATCGTATATCCTAAAGCAACGTGGCTCGGAAGTGAATTGCTTTCTAAACTGGTTAAATGGTCTACGGAGATCACAAAAAATGAATTTAAGAGTACGCTCTCTCTAATTTCTGTGGCTAGATACAGCAAGGTTTATCAAGATTTAAAGGAAAAGTACAAAGAGATGGTTAAAGTAAGTCGATCTGGATGCTTTTTGCTTTGACATTTTTGAATGTAATGTACATGCAGAAAAGTGTCTCTATCTTAAATGAAAAGCATAAGCTTTGTTCTTAATTGGATAAGGAAATCAAATCGAGGATGCTTGCGCCTTGGGAACAGAAGATGTTTCTTGGGCCGAGTTTAGTCTTCCTCTGATTTCATGGGAAAGTGTGTGGAGAATTCAGACCTCCTAAAACCACGGAGGAAATGAAGGGGGAAGCTGAAATCCAGTTGTGTCAGAGGAAAGCATGAATTATGATTGAAAAACGTGAGATCTGCATATATGTGTGAGAATTCATCACTGCCAGATGGAGAGGATGCTTGCCTGTGTTGGCCGTTAATCTGCTTGAAATGCACTATGTGCTAAAGCGGCGTCATGATTCTCGGAGCCACACCCGAGTTTGTGAAATCTGAGGGAATCTTGTTGCAACTTTTTGGATTAGCAAATGCTAGGAAGCTGTCATGAGCTGCAACTCACTTCATTAGGTTTATAGACTGGCTAGATTGATGGAGAAATGTAATTACAGGCTGGTTATGCAGGTGAGAGTTAAACATGAGGCAGATTCCAAGAATTTGATCAATTAACAATTGTAATGTGTTAAAAACCTGTTGGGTTTGTTGAGATTTACTGAGATAGCCTGAAATCTGTAAATTGTGTGAGCTCAGCAATCTCACTCAATTGCACTGGGGAAGTAAGTGCACCTTGATTTTCCCCAAGGTGGCTGCTTTGAGCTCTGTTTAAAGGAGGCTTCTAGAAGGTTGAAATGCTTCGTTGCTGCCTTTTTTTGTCCGTGGTTGAGACCTGATGCCAGACCTGTGTCCTATTGTACAACATTTGCCCTGTTTGTGCTATGAGATACGCGAAATCTGGAGGCACTTTTTGCTGATGGAGGCATCCCTTTCAGAAGCAAAGCAGCGCCTAGTCTCGTGCGTGGAGCTGTTGGTGTAAATGTGGGAGGAAAGCAGACTTTTGGGTTTGTCGCAGGACCTGCTTCCCAATTTAACATTCTGCTGCTTCTGTAAAAATGAGCTTCAAGGTGGGTGGTGTGTGCTTGCTTATTTATTTGATAAATTTATGCAGCTGTCCCTCTAACACACGGATGTCAAACTCTTCACGTGTCATGACGTAGCGTGACTTTTTGGGCATTGATGGAGCTGGGGTGGGTACGGCCTCCGTATGATGCAACCGGTCCGCAGGCCGGCAATTTGACACTCCTGCTCTTACACAGTATACATGATTCTGGACACCATAAAAAGGAGTAAAACTAATAATGAAAGAACATGAGAAAAAGTAGTGAAACCATAAAACATAAATTTCCAGGAGACCGAAGTCAGTTTCCCTAACAATATAAGGACTTTATAGTTAACCTCCCAGGCCTGAGGGCAAAGTCCAGTTTCCAGGCCCTTCCTGAAGACGGGCAGGGTGGGAGCAGTCTGACCTTGGGGGAATGATGGGCCAAAGGGCGGGTGCCCCACAGCAGGAAAGCCTCTCCTCCCGGCACCCGGCAGGTGTAAAGGGTCCACAACGTGCTCTCCCTGTGGGCAGGTCGGTGTGATTGGAGAGGGGGGTCCCTCAGCCCGGCCTCATGCCAGGTGAGGCTGTAGAGTTCGTTGCCAGCCCTTGGAATTGAAGCCGGAAGGCAGCTGGCAACCAGTGTGACTCCTGGAGCAGAGGTCAGACGTGCCCTGATCTAGGTGTGCGTGTGACTGACCGGGCCACTTGCACTTGGTGCCAGCTGAAGGCTGAGGGCAAAGTCAGCCAGTTTTGGAGGGCAAGGAAGAAAAAGGTACTTGGAGAAAACGGATAGTTAATGGTATTTATCCCCAGCATGGTGGCTCCTCTTGAAAGTAACATGGATCTTCTTGACAGTGTGCAGAAAATGACATCCTTGCCTCCAAAGCGACGTCTGAATCCATTCAGCCACGCAAGTAAAAGGGGATGGGCTGCTTCGGAGGGAGATTTGCCTTCTGCTGGGAAGGTGTTCTGTGTGGGTTGTGTTGGCAGGGAGAGCTGACTGACTTAAGGATTGTCGCCCTCTCTTTACGGAGGCTCCCCAACCTGCTATGGCAGCTGTTCTGTGGGCCTGAATGTGCACTAGGTAGGCAACTGCTGGAAATTTGAAATAACCTGTAATCTCTAATATCTATAGTTAATTTATATTTATAGTTAATCATTTGAACCTTTGTTTTCCTGTAGGTTTGGCCTGAAGTAACAGATCCTGAAAAGTTTGTGTATGAGGATGTTGCTATAGCTACTTACTTACTGGTAGGTGGTGTTTAAAACTAATTAAAAGTTTACTCTGAAAGTATAAATTATTCCAAAATAATAACTTTCCTAAAATTCAGCTATAAAGAATAGATTTTTCTGAATGTGAATGTTTGACACTTTAAACTGGATATACAAGATACATTTTGAGCACAATTCTGTTAATAATTTCAGTTAGGAGATTATGTATTTGTTTACTAGGAGTGGCCTCTGTGTCTGCATATGCTTGTATATCTCTAAAGCCCCCCCCCCGAGTGGCAGGGCTGCTCAGGAGGGGGGGCAAAGCCTCAACCCCACTTCTCAGCCCCTCCCCCCACAGAGGTACCACGGGGAGAGGGAAGGTGGGCTCGTAACCCCAGGAGCCAGCCCTGACGTGGAATCTCCTGGGCCTCTGTGAACCCAACTCGCCCTTGGATCCTTTCCAGTTACTCGTTCCATGCTGGTGGTTATTTGGCGTTTCTGAATGGCGATCCTGTCTTGCTAGATCCTTTGGGAAGATGAGAGAGCTCGGAGAGGCCTGGCCGAGAGGCAGTCTTTTGTGGACCTTGGCTGTGGAAATGGACTCCTAGTTCATATTTTAAGTAACGAGGGGGTAAGTCGGTTGTACAGGATTGATCAAGCCACTTTTTCTCTGGCTCTCCCGCTAATTAAAGTTGGGAGGCCAGATTTTATCCTTGGCAATTTAGTTTCTTCCTTGGTGTGTTGTTGCGGTTCTGTGTTATTGTTTCCTCTTATTATACTGCTGTTACATTTAACCTTTTTTAGTGTAGAAGGGAAAACAGGCTGTTGGAGTGAGTTGAGTGGCCATATAAATTTTCTAAATAAATAAGCATTTACTGACCTCGATTCAGCATTGGGTCTCCAAATAGAAACTTTTTTTTATTATGAAGGGGTGAAGTAAGAATCTTAACTACAGATACATAAATTACAACACTCCAACCACATTGTAGCCACCGCAGCTTCTTAACTGATTGACCTGCAAGTGTAACATTTTGAAACTCCACGCCCAAACATTCTGGTTTTCATTCTCCTCTTTTCCTTCCGACAACTCCTGAGGACTAACTTCTTGTGTTCAATTTGGGGCCCCGTCTGTCCCTCCGGGGAGCCGAAGGGTCGAGGCTGCTCCGATCCCCAGGCTGCCTCCTGTTCCCCGAAGGGCTTGTTTTCTTTTAATCAGTTGTCAGAAGAAAAGAGAGGAATGTTTGCTTGTTATGATCAAGGCTGCTTCCCTAACGACGCTTCCTGTGTGAATTCTTCCAGCATTCGGGAAAAGGAGTCGATGTCAGGAGAAGGAAAATATGGGACACGTACGGCCCACAGACCCGCCTGGAGGTAGGGCGCAGATGTGGGTTCCTTTCAGCCGGGGCTTCTGCTCCGACGGGCTCCTCTGCCGCCACACTCTGCAAAATGACCTTAAGCCGAAATACAGGTAGTCCTCGACTTAACGACGGTTCGGTTAGTGACTGTTCGAAGTTACAGCGGCAGTGAAAAAAGTGACTTGGGAACATTTTTCCCGCTTACAACCACTGCAGCTTCCCCGTGGCCACGTGATCCGAATTCAGATGTTTGGGCAACTGGGTCGTATTTATGACGGTCGCAGCGTCTTCTGGGTTCACGTGGTCTCCCTTTGTGACCACCTGAGAAGCAAAGTCAGCGGGGAAGCCGGGTTCACTTAGCAGCTGTGTTACTAGCCTGACAACGGGGGATCCACTTAGCCACAAAAATTTTGGGCTCAGTTGAGGT
Organism: Crotalus tigris; assembly: GCF_016545835.1. Lineage (NCBI taxonomy): Eukaryota > Metazoa > Chordata > Lepidosauria > Squamata > Viperidae > Crotalus > Crotalus tigris. The sequence goes on from NW_024096550.1 coordinate 383,336, forward strand.
CATAAGTTGAGGACTACCTGTACTGATAGATTTCAGTGGAAAAATACTGGCAACCCTTTCCATATTTTATTAAGTTGTTTTCTTCCTCTTTATTTTAGGAAAGTGCCATTAACCCAAACAACCTTTATCCAGATGTTGACTGGCTAATTGGGAATCACTCTGACGAGTTGACGCCCTGGATACCCGTAATGGCAGCCAGGTACCAGCCAGGGGGCCTCTGAAAGCGGAGCGATCCGGGCCTTCCGCAGCCGTTCTTTTGGGAACGGCCGCCTTGCCCCAAGCAGTTCGAAACAGGACACGTATAAACACCACTGGCGTTAAAAACGGATGTCTTTAAGTTACGCCAAGGAACGTGTTTTGTATCTGAAGGAGTGTATGTAGTGAAAGTGATACTAAGAATCTCGGGAAATACTGAAAGAGGAAGTGAGCTATGAATAAAAGAAGGAGCTTAAGAAAGTTTCGATTTGGTGGAATAGAAATTGGAGGCCAGTCAGCATCTGAGCTCCTGCAGAGAGTGGGTAGAAAACAGACTGCCCAAAATTCTACATTAGTTGTGACAAATTTCCAGAAAGTGGAAATGGGTGAAGGCAGCATGAATACTAAACTAAATTTCTAAAGCAAAGTTTCCCAAATTTTCTCAGTTTGTAGCATTCCTAAGTGTCTCTGAATTTTTTCACAGGGTCCGTAGCGGTTCCCAAAGGGTGCACAGCAACCAGCGCAGTAGCAGTGCCGCTTATTAAGTCAGAGGCCCCCAACCTTTCTGGCTTTGTGCACCAGCAGGGGAGGGGAAAGGGATGGTTCCTCGTGAGCGGCGGGCAAGCACGTGTGCCGGCACAGCTCCGTTTGCACAAATGGCGGGCATGCACGCTTGCCACTCTTGCAAATGGAGCTGCACGCACACACACCCGTAAAGTACCCAGAGGATGCGGCTCACAGTATTTAGCGGTTGTGTTTAGTAGTGAGTGTTTGGAAGCCTTAGTCAGGCTTATCCAACTGCAGATGTCCATTTTGAGCAGACAATTTAATCCAGTATTTAGAAAGCTGTGAGACATTGTTCACCCCATAAAGTAGGAGTTAATTGGCTCCTTTTCCCAGAGTCTCCCTCCCTCCCTCCCTCCCTCCCTCCCTCCCTCGGCTTCTGACAGCTCGATGGGCACACGTCATCCCAAGTCCCGGGAGGCTTTTGGGAGGCCGTGGTGTGGAGGCTTTGTGAGCAGTGCCTGACTCGGCCTTGTGCCCCTGCTTGCAGGTCGTCGTATTCTTGTCGCTATTTTCTGCTGCCTTGCTGCTTTTTTGACTTCTATGGGAAATACAACCGGAGGCGGAGTCAGACGAGCCAGTACAGGGAATATCTTGATTTCGTGACGGAAGTCGGGGCCGTATGCGGCTTTAAAGTAGAAGAAGATTGCCTCAGAATTCCTTCCACAAAAAGGGTAACTTCTGCTTTCGTGGCTCTTTCTAGATTTTAGCAGCCTTATGGTTGTTGAGCCTCGGCTGCGTGAGGGGAGCCGTTGGCGGCCCCGATAGGCCTTTGCACGTAGATCCCAGATGATCCCCTTATTAGGCTCTTAAGCACAGGAATCCTCTTTGTTTTAGGTCTGTCTGATCGGGACGTCCAGAACCTGTCCGGCGGCAGAGGCCGCTGCGCTCGCGGAGGAGAGAAGGGGCTACATCAGAAGGCGCCAGCCCCACCACCTGAGCCGGGCATCGGACAAAGGCTTTCCCTCACACCCCCGGGAGGAAGGTCTCTCGGCTGCAGCGGAGGCCGTCGGTCAGCGGCTGTGCGAAGAGGCCCCCTGGGAGAGGGAGGGCAGGACTGCCTTGCCCTCTGGGTTTCTGCCTCGGGGCAAGGAGCAGGTCAGGAACTGCACCGCCCTCCCGCGTGCCTTCGTGGACCGGGTGGCCTTGCAAGTAGCCCACCTGCTGCTGAGGGAGGCGGAAGGGAGCCTCCGCGGACCCTCCAGCCCCTGGAACGGAGGAGGTGAGCCCCAGCTGTGAGGTCGGCACCTGAAGGGTTAGGCTCCGGAGGGCGATTTGAACGAGCAGGTCAAATTCACCACACTCTTAATTAGCGACAGACATCCTGGGTCTTTCAGCAATTCTTCAGTGGCGGAAGAGTTTGTATAGAACGCGAGTCTCACCAGTAACAAAAGAAATCTGTGTCGATGCTTGACATCATAAAAAGATTAATATCCGTCTGGAGGCTCACAAAGCACAGCGTGGGATATAATCTTGAAAAAGGGGGAAAGCAAATGAGGGGGGGAGGGAGAGGTGAATAATCCAGAGGACATGAATTTCCAGAGAATTAAGTTTTTTACAAACCTTGTTTTCTGCAGAGAGTCTTCCCTTGAGTGAAATTGCGGGACATTTAGACAAGGACACATTGAAAACTCTGAAGAGGGAATACGGAGGCCTACAGACCTTGCTTAGAAATAATTATCAGGTATTTAAAGGTAAGAAGTTAGTTCCGTCACTGTCCCTTTCTGGGCTGAGATTTGGAGGCTTTCGGTGTGAGTCATAGATTAGAGTCTCTCTTCTTCCTTTAGGCATCTACTTGGGGTGTGATTGATTATCCTGGGAAGATCTCTAGATGTTTCCTCCAGGTCAAGGGCAGTGGGTGTCTAGAAGGAAGACAATTTTATCTGCAACTTTATTATTTTTAATATCAGCAAACTAGTTCTGTGTATCACTATTTCTCAAATTTTAGGATCTCCTAAAATGATAAATGAATTATGTAATTCCCTATAATCTCATTGATGTGTTGGTTGGGCAACAGGTAAAAATACTACTTTTAAGTTTTAATCTGTACATCACTTGGATTCTCAAGCTGCCAAAATAAGGGGGAAATCCTAGACAGACTGTTTTGATCTACTAAGATTGATGGATGGGATGAGAGCAAAAGTTTCCTCCCTTCCAACTGTCAGCTGCATGGATATTAACAAACCTTTATTTATTGTAAGATTTATACTCCACCATTTGTTTCTAAAAGCCCTCAAGGGTTCAGGTACAAAATGTAAAATATGACTGTTAAATCACTGCAATCAACACAAGGGGAACGTGAAGAGACGCATTTTTGCCCTTTCTCTCACTGCTGGGAAGGTGGGGCTCTTTGAGGGACCGGCGGTGGGAGAAGGGGGGAGATGGATGAACTTGCTTTGCAGGTAATCCTTGACTTGCATCCGAATTAAGTCGTTGAGTGAAGCATTTGTTCTGCATGGTTCCCACACACGACTGCCTTCGTTCAACTCACGCAATCCCGGCCCTCCCAGTCTTGCAATTGTTATTCCCCAAAGCTGACAAACACCCCAGCACTTGAGTTAGGTTTCAGATCCATGGGAAAATTGGATTTCTATGGGAGAAAGGATCCTGCGTGTGCCTACTTCAGTAAGATTGGGGGAGGGGCATGTGGGGTTTATCTTTTGGCACTAATTGGCCTATCGTTATGATTCCTCCCCTCAGTCCAACATGGGAAAGTTTGCATCCGCAACTGGAGAGAAGAGGAGAGGCCCAGGAAGCAGAGGAGAGCCCGTCTCCCTTCTGAAGCTACAAAAACTCGGTTGTGCTGGTTCGACCAGCATCACCCTCAAGGCTGCCCTCTGCCCTCGGCCTCCTGCTCTTATGCCCATGGAGCCACCGAGCTGAACCAAAGACGAATCACGCCGGGCAATAAAGAGCTGCTACTTCAACTTTGCTAAATAAAAAGTCACAAGCAGCTTCATGGCAGCTTCTATCTTTTATTCTGTTCCTAGGACAAAAGGAACAGCACAACAAAAATGTTGACCAGCATTTGGGGTTGCTTAACTGAGTTATCTTCTTAATCATGGATATTCATTATGCATTAAAATGTATAGTGTATAGATTCCCCCTTTTACTAAAAAGCTCATTTCTCAGAACATTTTTGAATGGAGTCAGTCCGTGGAGCTAAATTGTGAGTCCTGGAGAGCATTGTTTTGTCGCAGATGTTTCATGACCCAAACTAGGTGGGTGCACTGATGATGTCACCTAGTTTGCGTCGTGAAACGTCTGCAGGAAAACCACCAAGCTCAGAGAGCAGCAAGGAGCCTCATGGTAGACTGTGACTTTTCTGATCAGTTTGGGCCATATAATAAGTTGGTTAGTTTATTGCTATAACCACAGGTCATAACACATAATGTATCACAAAATACAGTAAAATAACAGTAAAACAGTAAGATTATGAATGTGAGGTGTAAGAAGTTAAAATGAGATAAAGCCAGAGCTACAACTGAGAATTTAAAGTAAGATCTAACCAGAAGATTCCCAGATCATCCTTGGAAGAGGGATCCCTAGGAGAAGAGGGGAGCTATATTTGTCTATTGAAAGCCAAAAATTGGGAGGGGCCTGATAGCATTTTTTCTAACTAACAAATTTTATTAAAGGGAGCCAGCTCAACTCAGCCAAACTTGTTATATTGAAAAAGATGCTGCCTGGCTGTTTTGATCTGGGCACGGGAAAAGGGGCTCAGCCGAAAAGAGGATTGGGGTGTTTATCCCATGAGGCTGAAGCCTTTAGAATCTAAAAATAAACCGACGCATAACTAAATGAAGGGAGTAGCGTGGCTGGACTGAATGCCAGTTCTTCGGACAGGAGACCAGTTAAGCGTAGCACCAATAAAGGAGAATATTTGTGGCTCGGGGTTGACGCGAGGGGTCAGTCTCGGTGCCCTCCGAGCTGGGTGGGTTCCTTGCAGACCTTTCGTGAAGCCAATCGAGGACAGCCTCCCAAGAGACCACCGACCCCGACGGGGCGGGCCGCAGGGGTATCAAACGGACGCCCCCCCCCACTTCCCGGCGTTTATGGTGTCGCCCAATTTGGGTAACCGAGAGGAAGATGGCCGCCTTGCTTCCACCCTCCGGCCGTCCCCCAGGTGGGCCCCGGGGCAGAAGGAGGCGACGGGGTGGGGGGGGGGTCGGGCCCACCGTAGCGGCCAAGCCGGCCAAGACCGGGACGAAGCGCCACAGAGGCGCCATCGCGCCCCGGCATCGGAACCGGAAACCCGCTTCCCTCCGCTTCCGGTTTCTGCGCGCCTCCAGAGAGATGGCGCCCGAAGCCGCCGAATCTCCGTGCTGCCTCCCAGAGCGTCCGCTCCTGACCCCTGGTGGCGGCCGCCGGGAACTAGCAAGGCTGAGCGTGGCTCCGCTGGATACCGGATGTGTGCTCTGTATCTTGGGTTGCTCTTCATAAGAAATGGTCGCTCCAGCAGTGTTCTTATATTGCTTGCTAAAACCACGTTACGTGTTTGTGTGTGTGTGTGAAGAATTTCACTTGCTCTTCGTCCGTTTACTGAATTTCATTCTCAACTAATGTTAGTGTAGAATCCTCACAAAATAGGTAAATAGGCTTCTTTTATGCCTAGCATTGTAGACATAGAATTTAATTTTTCAGTTAAAAGAGGGGGCTGTTAAATTGTTCATGGGCATGTTAAAAAAAAGAAGAAGCTGTAAATGAAACTATTTACACACACAAAAAGTTTTTTAAAACAAAAAGCTTTAAGGAATCCTGTGCGAGGTTCACGATCATTCTCAGTGGAAAGAAACCACGCCAGTGAAATTAAACTTTTGGAAACTGAGCCTTATTAGGAATTTAATAAATAAATGAAAGGCTACTCGCACAAATGAATGAATGATAAAGGACCAGGAGTGAGATTTATGAAGCTGTGCTTTGGAGCTGAGCTTCTGGGGGTTCTTTAGAGTCTACAGAGGTTGCCAGGCTGCCAGAAACGCTAAATATCTCTTTATTTATAGACATATTCTGGCTGGCTCAGCATTTCTTAAAATGAAGCTGATGGCTTTCTCCCTCCTCTGCTGCACGCAACAAACCTGCCAAGGTCCTAAATCATTTTTATCTGGAAATAGGCGGAACTTGGCTGTTTGGGAAGGGACGGGTTTTAAGGTGCTTTTGCTCTGCTAACCCTCCAGCCACGCAGGAGGGATCAAGATGGCACAATGGACGCCTTGCCCCCCTTCTAAATGTGTAACTTCTCTACAGAGCACAACAAGGCTTACTTCAAAGGAGGGACATTCCCTTTTAAGGCCTTGGGCATCAGAGGAGCCTCCTGGCATACTTACATGGATCTGAGAAGCGTCTCTGCTCAGTCCATTTCTATCAGGAGAAGCACCGAGTATCAATAAAGGAGAATATTTGTAGCCTGGGTTGAACTGAGGGGGTCCCGCGTCCTCTCTGAGCTCGGCAGTTTTCTTGCAGACGTTTCCTCACCCAAACTAGGCCGCCCCGCATCATCGGTGCCAGTGAGGGCCTCACCCAGGCTGGGCAATGAAGCATCTGCAAGAAAACAGCCGAGCTCAGAGAGGATCCGGGACCCCCTCAGTGCAACATGTTTATGTCGTAGTACAGACAGTCCTTGACTTACGACAGCAATTATGACCAGGATTTCCATTGCTAAGCAAGGCAGTTGTCAAATGAATCACATCTGTTTTTATGACCTTTTTTGCAACTTTTGTTAATCACTACGGTTAAGGGAATCATGGGGCACTTGAGGAATTTGTGGGGGGAAACTGTGGGGAGATGATTAACTTTCCTAAATTTGAATGACTTTTGCCTATAAGAAAAACCTCCTTGGATTCTTTAAAGTTTATCAACGACACATTGCATTTGATTGATCTAGTAGCTCACTAATTACCATGACAATTTTTCCAATTTTCTTATACAGAAAGTGATGAACAGACATTCTGATAACGATCAATTTGAAATATAATTTGTTTGTGAAATGAACCATACAAAGAAAACGCCACTGGCAGTTGGGTTCAAACGAGGCGTGTTTAATGCCGCCCCCTTTGCCTGCACTGCTCATCACTCTCAGCCACAGCTAGATGAACATGTTATAAATTTAAACCAAAACATCCAGGCGAAGCATTTATAGTGTTTTCAGAACAGTTTCCATCCGTTGCTTCTTGTCTTGCCTTCTGGTGCTTTGGAGAATAGGTTGACCCCCCTCTTCTTTGTGGCAGTCCCTCAAATACTGGAATACTGGTATCATGTACTCCTAGTGTTTCCTTTCTCTAGACTGGCCATTCCCAAATCCTGCAATTGTTCTTCATATATTTTTGTCTCCGGATCCTTAAGATGTTGAGACTTTAGAAAGAGTGCAGAGAAGAGTAACAAAGATGATTAGGGGACTTGAGGCTAAAACATACAAGGAATTGTTGCTGGAATTGGGTATGTCTAGTTTAATGAAGAGAAGGACTAGGGGTGACATGATAGCAGTCTTCCAATATCTCAGGGGCTGCCCCAAAGAAGAGGGAGTCAAGCTATTCTCCAAAGCACCTGAAGGCCGGACAAGAAGCGAGGGATGGAAACATATTAAGGAGAGAAGCAACCTGGAATTAAGGAGGAATTTCCTGACAGTGAGGAATTAATCAGTGGAACAATTTGCCTCCAGAAGTTGTGGGTGCTCCATCAATCTTTAAGAAGAAATTGGACAACCATTTGTCTGCTTGAGAAGGGGGTTGGACTAGATGACCTCCAAGATCCCTTCCAACTTTATTATTATTATTGTTGTTGTTATTTCTAATTTATCTTAGTTGCTCTTCTCTGCACTCTTTCTAGAATCCCAACATGTTTTGGTATTGTGATAATAATTTTTATGTCATGATAAAAAAACCTGACCCATTAAAAAGTTTTTGGGCTGGATCAAAGAACAGGCAAGTTACTGCCATAAAAATACAGAGCTTTTTTCCAGATGTCGGAATCCTTTTTCCAAGACCTGAGATAGTTTTCAACACAGTTATGTTGAGAAACTGTAACAGCCACCCAAATTCTTCTTGCAAGCAGGTTTTCTTCAAACTTTCGTTTTTAAGTAATGTCCCTTCCTGTCCACTTGCCCTGCACATCTCAGAGCCAGCTTTGGGGGGGCTATTCTTCGAAGGAAACCCTGCAGAAAGAGGCCTGTCGTTGTGGTGCCTCCTCCCAGATCTGTATTGCCAAGAACTGGAGGGGGATGATTGCCTCGTTCAGCAGCTATTGTGTAACTTTTGTGCAGTAGCAAATTCAGTATTGAGTGTAGGTTGAAAGAGCTGTTTGCAGATGAGGCAAATGGGAGCTGGGAGCTGAGGACCTGAGCAAAGGATTTCATATATGATGAGCTGGACAAGATCTTAGAGCTTTGCCTTTGGGGCTTGGTGGCCTGGCCAGGGGAGGGAGTGGAGGGGAACTGGGCTGCACGAACGGCCGGCTGGCGCACGCACCCGTGTAACTAATGCCTTGCTTCGGGGTGGGGTCAGGGCGACTGAGTGGAGCTGAGCAGTTGCTGTCCGGCTGCCCTCCCTGACGCCTGTGCAGCGTTCACAGCAGACATTTCCTCTTTGCTCCCTGGTAGAGAAACGTCTGTTGCTGCCTGGGATTGAACCCTCAACCTTCTGAGTGGGAGGCGAGCGTCTTCCCCTCTAGGCCATCGTGCTGCTCAGGTAGGAAATGAGCCACTAACTCATGGATAAAATATCCAGTCCATCCAAGGTAAACTTGGGAGAGGGAATCCATAGTGCACAGTGGCTGTTGGCGGAAACCCTGGCTTCCCGTATACATATGCTCTGAACAGATTTGTTACAACAATTTCATATTGTTACTTCTAATTAGCAATTTAAATAATGAAGGTCGAGACAAATTAATAACATATAAGAAGTAATGAGGTCCCTGTGTTAGTTTCAGCTTCTTAGCTAATAAAACACTTTCTAGATTTGGGAAAGTAATTAGATTCACTAGTCTCAGGAGACATAGGACTAAATCTTAATTTCCCAGCCATAAATAGGTTGAAATGATGTCTTGGGGAACTGGCTTTGTAATTGTGACAACAGCACGAATAAATAGCTCTGCTTCGCTTCGCTCTGTGCCCACACCATCAAAGGCAGACGAGCACAGATCCTAATTATTAGTAGCTATTCCAGGAAAAGCTGTTACCACCTTTCCTAAAATACCAAAACGTAAGTTACGAGCATTATGCCCAAATCTCCTTAATTTAAATTTTATGGTGCTTCTAATAGGGAAATATATCTGAAATATATTGTGCTGGTGTGCATCCTTAGATTGCACTTTGCAAAGGTCAACAAAGTGCGACAGCTGATGGCAATAAATAAAGCTCAGTGGGATAGACTGAGCAGAATTAGTAAAGCAGCCCTGAGGAATGGACAGTTCTGCAGCTGGGGTCCACCTGCGGTCTACTACAGAGTGGGGAGATTAGTAGGGGAAGCAGTGGTTAGATCCAGGAGAACATTAGAGGCCAATTCCTGGAGAGCAAGAGATACTCAGAATATAGGATCATAGAGCGGGAAGGGATCCTGGAGGTCTTCTAGCCCAACCCCTGCTCAAGGCAGGACACCTTATACACCATCCTGGACAAACGATTGTCCTCTGTTTTCGAAAACCTCTAATGATGGAGCAGCCACAACTCCAGGAGGCAAGCGATTCCATTGATTAATTGTTCTCACTGTCAGGAAATTATTCCTTACTTCTAGCTTGGATCTCTCCTTTATAAGTTTCCAGCTGTTACTTCTCGTCCTGCCCTCTGATGCTTTAGAGAATACGTCAATTTCTTCTTCTCTGACAGCCCCTCCACTACTGGAGGAGTGCTATCATGTCCTCCCCAAATCCTCCTCTTCCTTAGTCTAGCCCAGGGGTAGGCAACCTCGGCTCTTTTATGACGCGTGGACTTCAACTCCCAGAATTCCTGAGCCAGCCTGGCTCAGTTTGGAAACCTCTCCCTTTCCCCTCAGCATGGCTGGCTCAGGAATTCTGGGAGTTGAAGTCCACGAGTCATAAAAGATCCAAGTTTGAAGACCCCTCACTTAGAGGAACATATGAAAGCATAATTAATGTTAATTAATGTAGACTTTATTAGTTTAGAGCAGAGGTAGGCAACCTTGGCTCTTCCAGAATTCCTGAGCCAGCCTGGCTCAGCTTGGGAACTCTCCCTTTCCTCTCAGCATGGCTGGCTCAGGAATTCTGGGAGTTGAAGTCCACGAGTCATAAAAGAGCCAAGGTTGCCTACCCTTGGTCTAGACCAGCGGTTCTCAACATTTGTGTGACGGTGACCCCCGTCACACAAATGTTATGCGCATGCGCGGTGCGCGCGCATGGGAGCACCCCCGTGTGCGGCGCGCATGGGGGCGGGGCCCCGTGTGTGGCATGCATGCGCGCCGCCGCCCCCGGGGGCGCACCGCCGCCCCATGCGTGGCGTGCATGTGCGGCGCCGCCCCGGGAGGGGACAAAATGGCGGATCGCCGCCTTTGGCGACCCCCGAAAAGTGGTCGCGGCCCATAGGTTGAGAACCGCTGGTCTAGACTCTAGGCATACCTAGTTCCCTCAGGCTTTCCTCGCAGGATTGAGCCTCCAGACCCCTGATCATCTTTGTGGCTCTTCTCTGCACCACTTTTCTAGAGTCTCAGGAACTTTTTTTTTTTTTAATCATGGCGATTAGAACTGGACTCAGTGTTCCAAGTATGACATTTGTGAGTTGCAAATAAGGGGATATTTCCATGTAGAAGAAACCATGTGAATTTTATCAAAAGAAATTAAGAACCATCCTCAATAGCGTTAGGAGCTCTTCGGTGACAAGGAATTGTGGGGATCGGGGTCCTCTGGAAGCATCCATGGCATCTGCCACTTCATCAGGGTGGTAAGTAAGACGTGTTTACAGCATTATACATGTAACAGACGCATATTGCCTGTAAAAAAAATGGTTTAAGGTTGCTTGATTTCAGACAGAATCTGGGCATTTCGCTTTTTCCGCTGGATGCCTCTGGAAATATACGTCATTTGAGCCAGTCCCCGAGCAGATTTTTCACTTTGCAGGTAACTCCTGATAAATAGAAAAAGAAAAGAAAACATAGCCCCACATTTTGTTTCCTGGGAAGATCTGATTAATTTTCTAAGGCAGTCCAACACGTGCTGTAATTTTTCACTGTTTGTTTGAAGAAAAATTTAAAGCAAAAGAAAAAAAAATAAAGCCTTCTGCAATGTATTTACAAAGAATATTGTAATGTTGCAGAAGCCGGACAAATTGAAGCAGACAGGGTTCTCCCTCACTGCATTTTTCAAAACTAATTCATGGTATCTAGAGGGATCCCAGCCATGTTGTAAATTAGCAGCTGACTCCATCTAGGGTCATTTTAAATGGCTCCGTGGCAGCTGTTAGCGCATGCCAAGTTATTAATGTGCAGTCATTCATCATAGCTCTTAGGTGACTCTTGCAATGCTCCAGAAAGTAAAAAACACCAGCCCCCGAAGAAGAAAAAAACTAACAGAAGAAGGAAGGAAGGAAGGAAGGAAGGAAGGAAGGAAGGAAGGAAGGAAGGAAGGAAGGAAGGGAAGGGCTAAAGGGATTGGCCTTAGTCCATCTAGACGCCCATTGTTCGATGGGAATTGATCGATTTTTAATCTTTATTCCGTCCACATTATACCGTACTTTTTGTTTTTTTACAGACACACTGGTTATGCTACACGTATATCTGAGATTCTATCCAGTAATCTAAACTGAAAAAGTAAATGCAAACATGACAGATTTGGGTATCCAATGCTGGGCAAAACAACTCAATGACGTTTAACCAAATTATTTCCCCAAAGGTGCTTTTTCAAAAAGGCCACTGGACTTCCTTTGTTTTTGCTTGAGGACATTTTGCTTCTCATCCAAGAAGCTTCTTCAGTTCTTCTTCATTGGGAACTGAAGAAGCTTCTTGGATGAGAAGAAAAACGTCTTCAAAGGCAAACAAAGAAAATCCAGTTGCTTTTGAAAAAAGCGCCTTTGGGTCAGCCGTGACCCTGATGACTGAGAAGCTGCATAGGTGACCAAATTATTTGCAGATTTTCTTCATTGTCCCTCTGTTGAAGGAGAACCGGCTGAAACCCCAAAGGAAAAGGGTCGTCACCACTTCCCCACTGCAAATGGGGGCAGAGCTGCTATATCCACGTGCAACTTTCTCCTTGAACCATTCCCCCCCCCCCTTTGTGGATGAAGGATCCAGGAGTCTTGGCAGGTGGCTGCTCCATGGGCTGATTAGCCCTGCCTTCCATGATGAGGAAGAGGAGAATTATCTCAGCTCCTCACTTTCAGATATTTCCTGATTAGGGTCTACTAAGCTCAATTTCCAAAACCGCCTTGTATTCCCAAATGTGTTTTTAAGTTATACTCTGTTGCATGGTATTTTATTTTAATTATTGCTTCCAGTAATTGTTTCCTCACAATTTATTTTGGAAATATTTCAAAAGAATGTCCATCTGTAGCTAAACTACACACAGAGAGGGCAAATCTAAAATGTGCAGACACCAGGGAATCCTTGAAGCACAATTTTCCAATAGTAATTTCTGGCTAGAGACGAAATAAATGGAAGAGCTGTATCTGCTTAAACAAAGGTGAGCAAATAATTTTCAAGATGTAACATTTTGTGCCTTTACCTCCTTAAGACCTCGAACACACACACACACAGAAACACAAGTGCGCGCACACACACACACACACACACAAATCCAAAGCAGAACATCCAGATTCAGTCACAGTTTTGTTCCATACAGTATCAACCTTATGAACTCTCAAGCTTCCTCCTTCCGCTATGTATTCAAGACGCACAGTGATTAATATTTATATGTATTTATGTGTATGGGTGTAGGTATATACATATGTATGTATATAGCATGTTTATATGTGTGTTATGTATATGTGCAATTTTGAGACCAGGCAACAGAATTCCATTTTTAATGTGTGCCAGTGTGCCCACAGTAAAAAATGACAGTAAAGGTTACCTTAAATGCACAAACAAAAGGAGGGGTGTTTGTGAAACTTTTGGATTTAGCTTTATTAGCAGCAAAGCTCCTGTTTGCAAGGAAGATGTCAACCTTGGAAGCTGGTAGATTCCCCATCAAAGCTATGAAAAGCCTTTGCTTGAGTCTTTCCTGGGCTTCTGTAGGAAAACACAGAACTCCCAAATTGAAGACTCCTTCCCCAGCCCCCCCCTAAATAAAGTTATTATCCTTTCCAGAATTTGAGGAAACCTGAATATGAGCCAGAAAAATGTAGGAACTTTGAAGTGGTGGGAATTTTGGGACTCTAGCCACATATATCCACTTAAAGCACTTCCGGGAGGGAGGGGCTAAGAGGTTGCGCTGCAGTGCACCAGTGCGATGCTCCTAAAAAACGGGCTGTAGGAGAAGGCCAGGCAGAGCCTGAGGGTGGAGTCAAGAAAGGAATCAGCCTCGAGTCATTATGTTCCCATAAGCGTTCCAAGTCCAGCCTCTTTTGAGTCCTATTGACTCTTATCTAGCGCCAGTTTAGTGCTGACCGTTAGTTGACTAGATTCTTACCTATGGGCATGAGCAATAAATCAGATTATCTGGAATTTAACAAGTTTGACACCCAAGTTCTGTGTTTCTTACTGACATTAATTAATACACAATTGGGATTAATAGCATTTTGCATTTGATCATGCGGGATTCTGGAATGATAGGCTAGCAAAATCTTGATGTTAGCAGGACTTCATTTGTGGTGGCTAACAACAATTGCACTTTTCATCCTGCCACCATGCCACAGACCCAGGTATTCAAAGGGCCCACACAGTTGCTATTATCTACCACAAATGTACTCCTGCATTATTAATGCAGAATGCTACCATCCCAGTGGTACATTAAGGTCGAAGTGGGATGTCAGTAACAAGAGCCACAGAACTAGCAAAACTGGGGGCTGGCAGGATTCCAGTTGTTACTGTATGAAAATCAGTTGTGATATGGTGGGGTTTTCCTGGAAACCTGATGACAGGAAGTCCTTGCAGGCCCAAATGATATTAACGGAATGCAAAGAAAAAGATTTTAGGACTCGTAGGTGGGGTTCATGACCCAGACAGCTAAAATGTGGGCCTGTATTTCCATAGGGGATCCCAAAGAAAGCATACATCCTGAAAGAGGAAAATTTTTGAGGAGAATTCTCTAGATAACATTTCTGAGGATTTGGAGAGTGTAGTTTTCAAGATCAAAATTAAGCATTTCACTAGCAATGGGCTTTGCTGTGTACAGGTAGTCCTTAGCCAGGATGGCGCAGAGGTGAGAGTGCAGCGTTGCAGGCAAACTCTTCCCACAGCCAGGAGGTTCAACCCGACTGGCTCAAGGCTGACTCAGCCTTCCCTCCTTCCGAGATGGGTGAAACGAGGGACCCAGATTGTTGGGGAGGGCTGTGAAGCACTGCGGAGCGCTATATAAGTCTAAAATATTGCTATTGCTATTGCTTAGGGGATAATGGCGATTGGGACCAGAACTCTGTTGCTGTGCCATGAAAAGTGTGATGCCACATGACCACGTCACTTCACGACGGCCATCCCGCTGCCGTTGGTCAGCGAGGAATCCATGGGTCATTAAATCAGGATCCCACATGACTGAGGTGTGCGACTCCTGCCGGCTTTGCCATTGTCCTTGCGGAAATCGCAACTGCAGCTCCTTGCAAAGTCACAATGGCCAGCTGGGCGCTGAGTGCCTGGATCACAACTACACGAGGGTGGGGGCCCTGAGTGAGCCAGAACAGTCGGAAGCCCCGTCCCCCCGTTCAGCCTCTGATATCCTAATTTTGGTCTGAGGGCGAGAGAGGGGCTGGCAAGCTGGTTCGAAGAGAAGAAACTGACCTTCGTTTCCTGCACTGAACTCCAGGTAGCCCAGGGGAGGCCACACACTTTTTGCCACTAGTTAACAGTCACACACAAGCTTATTCTTTTATCTGGTTGTATGTTGCTTTATTAATACATCTCTTATCAAGGTGAATAATAATACTCTGGGGACGGAGTGTCTGGTGCATTTGTGTTCACTAAAGGCTAACGACTTTCTCTTTCTGCAGCAAATGGGTTTTTCCTCATTAAAGCCAGAAAATTGTATTTTGAATTGTATCTGGCAGGCAATGTTCCTTAAAATTAAGCACGAATAGCTCTCCATTCAAGGTCGGTCATACGGAAGAGGTCTAGGTGGACACTAGATGGCGGTGGGGCCTTGCACAACACAACATTCCCACAGCATGGTAAGCAACACACTAAAGAAATGCAGGTCTGCCAGAGACCCGTTCAGAATTCAAGAAGGACAGCCTCCCCCCTTTTGACCTTTTCATTTATCGAGCTGTTTTCTCCTTGCTTTACGGCTGTGTCTTATTTGAGTCCCGGAAATCTACTTTATTTAAAAATGCGATTAAATACGGTTTTACGTTGGCTCCAAAAACTGGGATTCAATCCGTTCTAGCAGTTCTAGTTATTTGGGACTCTGCAGCAAGCGCCTTTCTGTCAAGCCCAGTTAGGGCAATTCCTGGAGGCAAACGGGATCTTGGCTGCCTGTGTCCCTGGCCTGAGGATCTATCCACGGGGGGGGGGGGGGAGGGGGATGGGAAGCTCTCTGGGTGGAAATGCTGCAGCCATCCCCCCCCCCACTCATCCCTCTCTTTGGGAAAACCTTCAGATGTGAGATTATGCAACCGTGGTCTGAAGGGGCCTCATTTAAGAAGAGTTTATGCATTTGATTCCAATTGTCTGCCGTCCTAAGCAGGTATAGGAAAATGTAATTTGGGAACTCCAAAGCTTACAAGCCACCTGGGAAAGCCAAGGGAAATCATCAAAACAATTAAAAAATGAAAATTAGAATATTTCGGACATGTGATGCGACACCCAGAAAAACACGGCATGCTCCATTTAATCCTCCAGGGAAAGACGGAAGGCCAACGAGGTCCAGGCAGAAGAAGAACATCGTGGCTTCAAAATCTAAGGGACTGGTTTGGACAAAACTCAGCAGCAGTTTTTCATGCAGCTGCTGATAAAAACAGGATCACCAACATGATCGCCAATGTCCGATAACGGATATGGTAGAAGAAGGAGAAGAAGGAGAAGGAGAAGGAGAAGGAGAAGGAGAAGAAGAAGAAGAAGAAGAAGAAGAAGAGGAAGAAGAAGAAGAAGAAGAAGAAGAAGAAGAAGAAGAAGAAGAAGAAGAAGAAGAAAGCTTACAGACCAATGTTTGTTGACATTACAAATATTGGTTTTGTCAGAGAGAGAAAACCTCACCCTTAAACCTCAGAGCCTCCAGAGTGAAATGCAAACTCGACGGAGGCCATAATCTGTACAGTTCTCGGCACAGCAAAGGCCAAGTCGGTGGGGGTTTTCTGCAGAATGAAAAGGATTTTGAGGGTTTTGGTTGCTCTCGGTGGGTCCGGCCTCATCCTCCTCCTTCTATCATCTTGCTTCTCCAGACAGCCAAGTTGGAAGCCTCCCCTCCCCTCCTTTAGGGAGCTGAGTCTGAAGTGCTTCATTAGGCACAGACGCTCCTGCCTTTGCCCCCGTCCACTCCAGTCCTGGCGCCTTCCCGAATTTTGCCCACAATGCAGACATGTATTTATGGCCTACGAGAGGGCCGGCAGGAAGCAGGATTGTGTTATTGTGCATGGAAAAAAAAGGGGGGGAAGCCTAACCAGAAGAAAAATAGCTTCATTCAAGTAGCACACCTGCTTTGGGCCTCTTCTGAACCTGCCTGAGGTTGAGCCTGGCTCTTGGGAAGCAGAGACAGAGAAGGAGTGGGGGGAGGGGAGTGCCCATGCTGCTGGCTTGGAACCAACCCCTTCAGAAAGGGGGCACAGATTTTAGGTGGCCCTCTCTCGGGGAGGGGGGATGGATTGAATCCCAATTGTTTCCCCTGAAGAAAACATCTTTGCTTCTGGGGCTTCCACTTTGCAGAAGCCTTTTTTTAATTTTGTTTGGGTCTCCAGACAAGTCTGCAGAACGACCATTCACAACTGCATAGCTGGGACTTTAGATTGTTGTCCCCCTCCTGTTCCGTTCTTGTTTGGTGAGTTTCACTCGGCTGGCCCTTCTTTCCTTCCAAATTCCAATTTGGCTGAGAAACCTCGTCAAGCAAACCAGGCGCAGGAGCCCAAACTAGGCATTTTGAGCCACCTTCCAGAGCCTTTAGCTCGTTTTGTATCCCCCCGCGCCATGAATGACTGAGGTTGTGAGCAAACAGCCAGCCCAAGGGCTACACACGATGGGATCCAGACGATGAAGGCTGTAAGTTGGAAAGATGTTTGTATAAAAGGCATGTACGGTATGAACAGACTACACCGAGCATATGCTGTATGCGAAATTCAGCAGACTCTAACCACCTACTGATAACTCACCACTAATTGTAATATATTATTTTTTCTGCTTTTTATTTATTATTATTATTTTTAATGTTTTCTTTTTCAGAGTGATGTGGTGGCAATCGGGAGGCCGTGAGTTCAATCCTAGGTAGTGACAGATATTTCTCTGTCTGGATGCAAAGAGAAAATATCTGCTCTGAGCTTTGCATAGGCAACAGGAAGGGCATCCAGCTAGTCAATGCTCGTCTCCATTTTCTCACCCCAACCCCGCCACAAGACAAGAGATTACAGGGTTGTTAAAAGAAAGAAAAACATTTCAATGTTTTTATTTGTAATGCTTGTCTGTGATCATAATAAAAATTGATTGAATGACAAAGAGTTTTCAATTTTCCCTCAGTAACTCACTTGAAGACATTTATTTACACTTGCTTGCCATACACAAACAGGCACCGAGTAAGTACTACACATAGAGCAACCCAAGGCACATGCTCTGGTAAAGAGAACTTCTCCCTGAGGATGGGTTGCAGCATGAGCCGTTTTGTACATAGTGAGAATCTACAGAAAACAACGGTCATAAATGAAACGGGGTTTTGCAATCAGATCTGGATTTGAATGCGAAACACACAGAAATTCAGAGTTTGCAAAGAGACGCAGAGCAAGGCTTCAGTGTGAATTTGGACCTAAGGAAAGCACACAGACGGAATGACATGTTGCTGGTGCCTCTTAGTGGGAAATAAACAAAGTATTTTTCTAAAATTCTTCTTTTTTACCGTACATACATGTTGACAAAGCATGAATCAAGTAACCTGCAGAAAACAGCCTCTGGAAAGGTAGAAATGAATAATTTGCAACCATCCATCTCACATCGGAGCTGACTTGCATCCGGGACTGAACCTTTGAGCCCTCACCCTTTGCTGGTTTAAGCCGGTCTTGGCCACCCCATCTCCAGTCCTGCTGCCAGTCAGATAACGGTCACAGCATATTTGTGCCTGGTGGACAGGATGGCTTGTGGCGTGTCGTAACATGATACAAACTGACACGGTGTGTTAAAACGTTAGTCAACAACTTCCAGGGTTGTCCAGCGTGGGTGACACTTGAAAATGGCCTGGAGCCGCATTCCTTCACTTCGGCCTCTGCGTGGGCTTCGGCTCCAAATAGACAGAGGAATATTTGACTGATAAAACAGTTTTCTTTTGATTGTAGATGTCAGTAAAATGAGCTATCAAGCAGAATGGAACAGAGGGACAGTGAAAGCATTTCACAGATCCTGGAAATTATCTTTGATGCTGGCAGAGGATGGCAGAAGCGTCAAAAGGGTGCCACAAGCAGGTCACTGAATCAAGCCTCCGGTTTTTGTTCTGTATGTGTGTGTTGTGTGTGTGTGTGTGTATGTGTGTGTATCGTGGAGACAAGTCTGCGAGCAAACCTAATTGCAAACCAAGTTTGTGCTTCCTTTGTGTTACCAGAGGAAACTGCTCTGGTTATGTCTTGAAGGTCGCCAGGAGTCCATCTCGTGTCGAAGGAGATTTTGCTTTTTGAAATTTCTGCCACTCTGTCCCAACATTTGAGGGCCGGAGACACCATGTGCTAGTAGGTGATTTGACACCTTCACTGGATGATGTTCTCCGCCAAATCTCTTCTAGACAGCAAAGGGATATGGAAACATCAGCTCAAGTGCCTTTGTGCATGATGCAAAAGATGAAGGCGTCGGGGGGGGGAGAATCAGATGGGGTAGAAGTCCACTTTTCCAAAACACACCCACAATTGCATTTTGTTGCCCTACTCTAACCATACCTCTTCTTGTGTGTGTGTGGGGGGGGGGCGGGGGGAGAAGCCTGCTCTGTCCCCTTAAGCTCCATTCTCCTGCACAGGACATTAAAGCGAGGACAGGCAGCCCTCAGTTAACCGTCGTAATGGGAATGAAAAAGCCAACTCAGCCCTGGGTGCAGTAAAAGGGGAATAGAATCGAGACCACTTGAAATGTTGGTAGATTTCTATAGGGCCTTGGTGAGGCCACACTAGGAACCCTGCAACCAGTTTTGGTCACCACAATGTAAAAAAATAGAGTGCAGAGAAGAGCAAGGAAGATTTTTAGGGACTGGATGCTATGAAGAAAAGTTGAAGGAATTGGGTATGGCCAGTCTAGAGAAAAGAAAAGGGGGGACATGATAGCAGCCTTCCAATATCTCAGGGGCTACCCCAAAGAAGAGGGAGTCAAGCTATTCTCCAAAGCACCTGAAGGCAGGACAAGAAGCAACGGATGGAAACTGATCAAGGAGAGAAGCAACCTGGAACTAAGGAGAAATTTCCTGACAGTGAGGACAATTAACCAGTGGAACAATTTGCCTCCAGAAGTTGTGGGTGCTCCATCAATCTTTAAGAAGAAATTGACAACCATTTGACTGCTTCAGAAGGGGGCTGGCTAGGAGACCTCCAAGGTCCTTCCAACTCTATGGTTCTATAATTCTAAGCACCGGAGAGATTGTGCATGTATCAAAATGGTGTTGCAATACCCAGAGAATCTGACTAATTACATTTTTTTAAGCAAAAGATTTCAGACATGTGCAAAATGTCCGATTAGGAAACAAATACGACAAGCATGATTGATTGATTGACAACTAAAATTATCTTAGTGTGAAAAAGTAATTATGAGCTAATCATACTCATTACCTCAGTTAGCTGAAATAGGTGCTTCCAGGCAGTGAAATGAACAAGAACAATTTGAAATAATATTGTACAATTAACATTTTGGATTACTTCAAGTCATCTTCTCATTAGAAAAGCTGTTATGGATACCCTTTATTAGGCTGTCCTCAAGCTTTGTACATTTCTATTAAAATTCAGCTGTGGCTTTCCGCATGCATTTTTTTCCTGTCACATATGCAATGTTCCCCCCCCCTTGGAATCTTCTTAGATCTTCTGCTGTTAAGAATTTCAATTTGCTTCTTTTTAACTCATGGATCTGCTCTCCCAATAAGGTTTTTTTCTGGCATCCCTCTTGGGCTGAGACTGAACATGCACAAACTCGCCCATTTGACGGCCCAGCAGGCCAACACTTTTCCATTCACGATGAGTATTTACTATGGACCATTTTAGGTCTGGCTCAGCTCTTCAGATGTTCACTTGCCCACTAATATCCATTTCTGTTTTATACAAATTCTGGATTATGCTTCTCCTTTGATGTCATGACTAAGATGTCGGACTTGATGGGATGACAAAATCATGGTGGGAAGGTGGCTGCTGATACAATTCCACAGGGGATAAAACATCGGTCCATATTTTCATGCCAGCCTCCACACAAGAACCCAAGGCCGGGCACCGCTATTCGGCCCAGCTGCGTTTGATCCTTCCTCCACTTGTCTTTATCTGGAGTTTAAGCCCCAAGGCCCGATGTGTGTGTGTGTCATGAAATAGGCTCTGGGACCGGGCTGGGTTGCTGAGCACCCACTTGGCTGGATCTCAGGGGCTTTTTTTCTCCCATCCATGGGTCTCCCTCTGCCCCCCCAACCGCACACAGACGGTTAAGAAAAGAGAAGCTGATTGGGAGCCCGAATGGATGCTTAACAGCTGCCTTTTTCCACCCAGGCTTCAAAGATTCAAGATCTCCCCCTTCCCCATTTTACTGGGATATCTGAAGATCAGCTGCTTTGAAATCTAAAGAGGATTATTTAAGGAGGGTTCTCCCGCCTGCCTGTTCCTAATTTTTTGGAAGGGGAAGCATTAATCTACTTAGCGCTGGTGCTGGGCCTCTCAGCAAGACTGTTTCTTAAGTGGCCGCTCCTTGCTTAAGCAGCAGAAGAAGAAGGCTGGTTTTTGGATGGCTGCACCGTGCAAATGTCAGACAGGAACTATATCCCTCTTGTCCCCAAGCCAGCGCCCGTTGTTCTTGCAACATGGGAATCGGCTTGCAGACATGGTTGAGGGAGCATCAATACTGTCTTCACAAAAAAGTCAACCAGGGAACAGCCAATTCCCTGCAAGTGACCGAAGTAAGCCATCCGAGTTGGTGGCCAAGCGTCTGAATTTTGATCACATGACCGTGGGGATGCTTCAACGGTCGTCAGCATGAAAAACAGTTATAAGTCACTTTGTTTTCAGTGCTGTTGTAACTTTGGTCACTAAACAAACTGCTGTAAGTCGTGGAGTGCCTGTCTGTATAAGGGTCATTTGGATTTTTACAGCGTCAAATATTTGTACGGTAAAACTATAGATGGCCACCAGAGAGCAGCAGAGAAATACAAAAAATGTTCCTGGGCTGTACCAAGGCTTTATTAGGCTGTTTCTGTCCTGTCTTCATTCAGGATGTTTTATAAATTGGCCCATGATAATCCGGTCACAACATTTAGCAGTTGTTTGGAGATACACACTCTCAGGAGCACTCTTGCTCCTCTGCCCTCCTGCCTTGTTGACAATTGCTTCTATTTCTGTGGGAGGATTTTCCTTGGGCACTTCCACGTATCTACCGTAGATGCTTGTATGTATGTCTTAATCTATGCAGATACATTAACAGGTCTGTTTGCATGTATAGGCGTGAAAGGGCATCTGCAACAGATACAAATAACCTCCTGTTCCTTTCTAATGTCTTTTAAATCTCTCCTCATCAGAAATGCTACAACAGCACAATGATTATAATTCTTGCCTGGTAAATAGTATGTTGCTGCTTTGAACCCTGGCAAAAATATGTTATTGCCATTTTTTTTATTTCCCCCGGACTTCCTACTTTTCTCGGTGCTTTTAAAAATAAGTCCAGCAGTGCATCGTTTTGGGTTTTCTTTTCAGTCAAGAAGTAGGCAGGTTTGACTCTAAATTCCCAAACAACATGAAGAAGCAAGTGTTTTGCGATTATGTGATTTGAGGGGGAAAAACCCAATTTTGCAAAATATAATAGCAATGAGGTGGGCAGTTACCACAGCTGCCAACTCAGCCATGTCATGCAGCAATACCCAGTCCTTCCCTCTGACCTATTCTTGACCAACGTCGATCCCTTCATTGGCCAGAAACGGGGTTATTCAACCTCTTTGCTGGCTGGAGAAATCTGGGAAGTGATCCATACACCTTGAAAGTTCTCAAAATGGAGAATTGCTGGACCAGCGATTCTCCTTTCCCGCAGTCACAAGAGAATAAGGTCCTCTTCTTCCGTGGATGATGTTGATAATGGGGAGAGGAGAATAGGAAAAGGGGAAAACAACAGTTCCCCTTGAGGCAGTTCTTTGTCTTCATCTCCTCTTTTAATTGTCAATGGCCAGGAGGAACTGAATTTCCATGACATTAACATTAGGACAATCAGCCAGTGGAACAGAAGTTGCCTCCAGAAATCATGGATGTTCCATCCCTGGAGATTTTTAAGAAGAGGCTAGACAGTCACTTGTCTGAGATGTATAGGTTCTCCTGCGTGAGCAGGGGGCTGGACTAGAAGACCTCCAAGGTCCCTTCCAGCTCCTATTCTATTCTACATTCACAAGTGTTGAATCACCACTGCAAAGTTGCTTATTTCCCAGCATTCTGATTTTTATTTTTTTTTGCAGGTGTGTATTTTTATTGTCTTGTAATGTGAATAATCTTGGAAACAAGGGTTCCTTCTGAGAGATTTGCTTTGGGCCTTGGACAGAACTTTATTTTACTGCCCTATATCTGTGCTAAATGAAACCCATAAAAGGTGAAAAAGTATTCCACAAGAGTTAAAATTGTTACTATTATGTAAAGAATTATGTAGCTTATTGGGACTGTATATAATAATAATAATAATAATAATAATAATAATAATAATAATAATAATAATAATAATAATAAAGTTGGAAGGGACCTTGGAGGTCATCTAGTCCAACCCCCTGCTCAGGCAGGAAACCCTATACTATTTCAGACAAATGGCTGTCCAGTCTCTTCTTAAAAGCCTCCAGTGTTGGAGCATTTGCAACTTCTGGAGGCGGTTACTGCAGTTCAGTATCAGTCTCTGGATATTTGGGTCCAACTTAAATGCTCAGGCTGGCTTAACCCCCGGGGTGGCCGTAAACCACACTGGAATAAAACAAGGACTCGTTATACGGACTTAAAATATGAAGTTCTTCTTTCGAATGGAGGTCACTTCTAAAGGTGACCCAAATTAAATCCATTTTTCCAAATTAAATCCACAAATCATTTTTTTTTAAATCTAAATGCAGTAGAATTAATTATAATGATAGCCAATGTAGAATGGATAAACACAAGTTCAATCGTAGATCTCATGCCAGGAAAATAGTCAACAGCTGCAATTGTCAGCTGGATTGGCAGGCAAAGTGTCATAAATTCTAATCTAATGCTTAGACTGTCCTGTGCTGAGATTCCCTTGGAAATGCTGAGGCTGGCCCATTGTGGTCTTCCTAAAAGCTGTCAGGAATTGGTGAATATTCTCTTGAGACGGTTATACTGTTGTCTCAGTATGTATGTATGTGTGTGTGTGTGTGTGTGTGTGTGTGTGTGTGGAAGAAGAAGCATAATTATATATATATATATATATATATATATATATATATATATATATATATATATATATATATATAAAATTATGCTTCTTCTTCTACCGTTCAATGTTTCCATATGCTAACATATTATTTTTCTTACTCGCCTAGTTGGTAGCAATTCAAAAATGAACATTGATAGTAAGCTTTGAAGAGATTGTATCAACTTTGCATTTTGGCTCAAGAATTCCAAAGACAAAAGATGTTTTTTTGAGGAAGGGGCTGTTTAAATGAGGGGCTTCTAAGAAAAGGAATTTGGTGTGCCAGTGTAGTGGTGGATTTTCTGCAACAAAGAAGTAGAACAAGGGCATAAGCAGAGAAACTGTACATGCTTTGCTAGGGTAGGATTAAGCCCTGTTGACTCAGCCCAACACAGGCTAATTAAATAGCTCTTACCGCTCTTCTTTTGTAGGAGAGAAAGTGCAGTTTCTCCCAAAGCGATGAATGGAAAATAATCATAAGGGAAGAGGATGTGGGAATTGATTTGGAAAAGAGTGAAAAAAAACTCAGACTGTCACAAGAGTGTGCCGGCTCAGGAATTCTGGGAATTGAAGTCCACGAGTCGTAAAAGAACCAAGGTTGCCTACCCCTGGGCTAGTGGGTCTGAGAGAGAAGGATGTTTTGTGGGAACGGTGGTGTGAAGAAGGCCACGGATGTTGACAAGGCCAGGCAACAAGGCCAGGGCTGCAAAAGGGAGAATGTGAAGAAGGCATCCCTGGCGTGGAGTGTGGAGTTGCCAGAAGCGGAGTGAAAGAGCAAAGGGCGCAAAGTTAAGGAAGGCAAAGTTGTTTTGGAAGTAAGCGACAAGGACTCAAGAAGGAGCTTCTGGCACAGTTTGTGGAGTTAAAAATAGAACTGGCCTGAGGTGAAGCTGAAGGGAGAGGACTCTGGAGGGAGTATTTTGATTAATTGATTGATTATCTGCCATCAAGCTCTTTTCTCGACTTCTAGCAACCACAGAGAGATTTTCTTCATGATGTTCTATCTGGTTTTTCAGGTTTTCCAAGAATGTACTCATTGCCGCTGTAACCATTTTCATCCACCCTGCGCTGATCTCCTCCTCCTCTTCCTCCTCCTCCTCCTTTCTCCCTCTACCTTTCCCAGACCCCCCCCCCCAAAAAAAAGCCTATTGGAATATTATTTTGTTTGGTGTCTCTGGGAAGATGTTTAGCAGAATTCTGAGTGAAAGTAAATACATGTTAATTACCTCTTTATAATGCCCTGGAAAGACCACACGTGGAATCCTGCATCCAGTTTGGCTCACCACAATATATAAAAAAAATTTTGACACTCATTTTGAAACTCATAGGAAGAGTGCAGAGAAGAGCAACTAAGATGATTAAGGGGCTGGAGGCTAAAATATAGGAAGGATTCCATTTTTCTTAATCTTAAATAAATTCTGCAATCGTTGCTCGAATGACTACAGTCCGAACATCATGAGATACAATATGTAATTTGTTTACATTTTATGGAACTAGAAAAAACCTGGAAAAATGTATAGAGCGTTTATTAAATCTGAATTAAATTTGCTTAGATAAAAATCAGAGCAGCATGCCATATGGTTTAAACATCTGACTTCTCTTTGATTATAACTGTAAAAGCTAAACAAATAAAAGTCCTCTGAGGCAAAATTATTTGACATTTCAAGCTGCTAATCAACACTGTACTACAAATGTTGCAGGCATTGGTAGTATGTGTATCTCTGAATTGTTTATCATTGTGATTGCTTTATTTACTTTGAAGTTAAATTATGCAAAGAAATGCAAAGTTAAGTTGAGCTCCATCCTTTAGGTGTTTGGTAAGATATGGTAGCTCCATACATGGAAGATGTGTGGCTGTGAGGGTTAGATGGCTGTCCTCCCATTAAGGGCTGGGATGGGCACCCAAAATGTACTAAGCTCAATTACAGAATGTAACAAACAAATGTTTGTGTTCTGTCTTCTCATGATAGCCAACATGCTTGTCCATAGACATTTCCGTGGTCATGTAACCAGCATGACTATATGCAGAAGCACACAGAACGGCGTTACCTTCCCACCAAAGTGGTACCTATTTATCTACTCGCATTCACCTGCTTTCGAACTGCCAGGTGGGCAGGAGCTGGAGCAAGGAACGGGAACTCACCCCGTCCCGTGGTGCTCAGGTTTTGAACCTGGGCTGTCAGTTTTCCAGCTGACAAGCTCAGCCTCTTTAACTGCTGATGCCCCCTCATGCCCCCCATAGATTTCATAAATACAAATAAAATGATAGTAGATTGATTGATGGGCCACCCAATCCCATATTAATATAATACGTTCCGCTCATGGATAACGACACGCTCCCATGAGCATTCTTTTCCTGAATGTGTGGTTTGATCACTAGGCATCCTCATGGCTGGAGGCCTGATTGCCAACTGGCTGGGCTTGCTGGACCACAGAAGAAGCACAGGGAAAACCAATTACTTGAGAAGTAAGAAGTGGTCTCGTCGGTTTGTAGGAACTGATATAGCTAGAAGCAGAGTCTGTGTTCACCCAACATTCTTAACCAAGTCAATGAAAGTTCTCCTTTGCAAAATATGATTAATATTAAACAATCAGGATTCTCGCTCTCTCCCCTCCCTCCCTCTCTCTCTCTCTCTCTCTCTCTCTCTCTCTCTCTCTCTCTCTCTCTCTCTCTCTCTCAGCATGCTAGTATATCATATGAAGCTCACCTGTCTGGTTGGCTTATGGCTGAATGTAGTCTGCAAACCCAGAAACGGATGAGTTGAGCAACCTTGTTGATGGGCAGATTGGGGAAAAGGGGTTCTGGAAAGGTCTTCTCTCCTTGGGGAACTCTAAAGTTAATAAATGTTTCTCTTCTGTAAGGCTGACCTTTCTGCCAAAGACGTTGATCTAAGATGGAAGGAGTCTTTCCACGGGTCATTAAAACTGAATCAAGCCTCTGATGATTAGCTAATTTATTTTTTCTCCATATCTAATGTTCTGGGAGCTGAACCATTGGCGGGAGATATGAAGATGCATAGCGTGATTAGGCTTCAAAGTGAAAAATACTCTTACTGGACTGTACAGGTATAGCCTGCAGACAAAACAGTTCAGATCAGGGAAGAAACGAAGTTGCTGGACTTTTTGAAGGCAAAACTAATGTTGCCCTATTAAAGGGTCCAAATTTATTTACTAAAACACCAGAGAGGTGGACTTTGGGTTGGAACAAATAAATTATGTAGGGAGAATAATTTAACTAGCACCAATGGGAGAATATATTTTCTTTTAAATATTGCTAGGACCAAAGATATGAAAGGATGCCATGTCAGGTTTGAACTGTCCAATAGCTTAAAAATCAAGGAGAGAAGCAACCTAGAAATAAGGAGAAACTTCCTGACAGGGAGAACAATCAACCAGTGGAACAGCTTTGCCTTCAGAAGTTGTGGATGCTCCAACACTGGAGGCTTTTAAGACGAGATTGGACAGCCATTTGTCTGAAATACTATAGGGTCTCCTGTTTGAGCAGGGAGTTAGACTAGAGGACCTTCAAAGTTCCTTCCAACTCTGTTTTGTATTATTCTGTTAAGAATGTCTATAAAATCCTCATTTTCAAGTTGAAATGGATCACCAAGAATAAATGATATTATTTTACCATGGATCCACCAGTCCGTCTTCACCACCATTTCTTTTCTGAAAAAAGTTTCCTGAGGGGACACCCAAGAGACATCTTCATAAAAAAAAACACCTTGTTTTATATTTATTCCAGACTTCTAGAATGTCTAACAATGTGATTGTTAAAAATCAACATTTACTTTAACCTTTTCATACCATAAATAACTGTGCCATCCAAATCTTAATTCTAAACCAAGTACCCTCTTATTTTGAAGGTTCACCTGCTCTTTTACTCAGACCAAACAACAAACATCAAAATACAGTTTCAAATATGCTAAACCCAAACCCTCTCTTTCGTTAGCATCTTGCAATAGTTTATATCTAATTCTTGCTTTTGTTTCCCTTGCCATATAAACGTGGAAATATCCCTCTGCTATTGTTTAAATGGAGTATCAGTTGCAAGTATTGGGAATGCCTGGAACAAAAAGAGCATCTTTGGCAAGACATTCATCTTAATTACAGAAATTCTACCCAATAGGGATAAATGCAGCTTATCCCATCTTAACGTGTCCTTTTTAATATCATTCCCGAGAGGCACATATTTATTTTGAAACAGTTTTGTGTTTGTATTTGTCAATATGACCCCCAATATTTCACTCTTTTCTCAACCCTAAAACCAGACTTTTTAGTTGATATATCACAGTCCTGTGGGGTCATATTCTTAGCAAGGCTTCCAGGAACAGTATTTTTGTTAGAGAATTGGATATTATATAAAGTACTATAGAGCTGCCAGAACTGAGTTGTAAAACGTCAGACAACCACTAGGTGACAGCAGAGAGATGCAGAACAGATCTCTTTAATCCAGATCTGGTAGCCTTCCTCTTCACTACTGACTTTGATGTGTCCTTTGCTCTCCTAGAGGTTTGAGAGTTGGCTGGGATGTGGGCTGGTGTGGAAATCAGTGTGAAAACATCTGGTCCTGGCAATAGAATGACAAATCCTTTAGGCTCCGTGGTGATGCTGAGAAGGCTCAGGGCTTGCTTTTTTTCTCTCTTTCTTTTCTTTGAGAAGACCTTTCCAGTGTTACGTTTTGCAAGCTGGATGCTGACAAGCGGCTAGACTCGTTTTGGAGATTGGCAAGAGAATTCCCCTCCCTCCCTCCTTTTTTTTCATTACCGTTTTCTGATAGGCTCCAGATCTCAGCATGAGGTAATGACTGATTCTTTTAGCCAAGATGTGGTTAGTAGGACTGTGGCTTGCAGTTCTGTGAAAGTATTGAGGTGGAAGACAAAAAAGAAAAACGAAGCGAAACGTAGTTTGGCACAAGGTATGAAGGTGGAAGCTGACTCTGGCTTCCAAGCCATCCTCAGCTACCAGCCTTCAGCACCTCTCAGTGTCAGATGGCTCTGTATTAGCCTGTCTGAGGTTTACTTGTGAAGACTCATTTTAATTTTGTCTAAGAACTGGATGGATGAAGTTGGCCAGGTGTTTTTGATTCCAGGGAACCTTTTAGAAATGAGATAAAACAGACAGAGAGAAGAACAGTCTGCTCCAGACCACAGAGCTTGGTCAGCTTCTGGAAAACAAAGAGGTAACTTTCTGTTATTTGGTGGGTTCCCGAGACGGTTCCCATCACTGGTGTAAAATCAGAAGCTGCGTAGCCATCAGCACGGAATCTGTTTAGGCTGGTCTTTTGTCAGCAGCATTCAAACATGGCAAAGTGTTTGCAGGAATGCAAAGTCTCATTCCTTTTTTTTAATAAGTGTGCAACATGGACACTCTTACAAAGGATGTGGGGTTTTAGCCTAATGTTCCCTCTTGATATCTTTTTGATTTACTCCACCCCTGCCTTCCTATGGTCACCTTTGTCTTGTTCAACATCATAGGCCAGGGGTCTTCAAACTTGGCCCTTTTATGACTTGTGGCCTTCAACTCCCAGAATTCCTCAGCCAGGCATGCTGGCTGAGGAATTCTTGGAGTCCACAAGTCATCAAAGGGCCAAGTTTGAAGACCCCTGACATAGGCAGGGACAGTCTCTGGATTTCTTGCTATTCTTATTTTGGCCATCAAAAGACACTAATATAAACTTCAAAGCCAAGCATATTTCTTATGCTCAGTAGGGTTTACTTCTAAATAAATATGCATCAAATGGCATTGCAAGCCAATTATATGGCTTAACAATTAAGAATGTCCCCACTTTTCTAAATAGATACAACATTAATGCGTGAACATCCTCAACAGAAACTTTAACATCTGTGAAACTAACCTAGTCCTCTGACTGGAATGAGGATGACAGGAGGGGCCATGTATGGTGATCATAAGAGAGGCTTCATCCAGTGAATGATTATCAAAATTCAGCTGTGAAGTCATTGAGCAATTTGTTGAAAAAGCCAGACCTCTAACCCTTCCTCATTCATCGCCCTTTCTAATCCCCTTCAAAATATTCCTCTGGGGTATCTGGAGGCGATCCTGACCTCTGACAGCAAACAGCCATTGATTAGTTCACTTTACAACCCAGAATCTATAACCTTTTCAGCTAGAGATTGTGTTATGCTTTGCTGAAGAACATGTAACTGGAAAATGCAGGAACTCATGCCAGGAAAAGCAACTGAGGGGAGGAAGCACAGTGGAAAAATAGTATTTAATTCTCAGAGTGATTGTAACAAAAAAAGTTGGCTTTGGAATCCGTCTCTCCGATTAATTTCAGGAATAGCTTTCAGGGGGGCGTCTCGTTTCTCTTCTCATCCTTCATGAATAAGAGCACACGGAGATGTCAGCTGGGGGAGTAGAAAAAAACCAGGGTGGCGGTCGCAATCCTTGGACCAGGCCCCTCCCCCCTTGTACAGGCACTGTGCATGCGGAAGGGGCGGGGCTTCAGTCGTGCGGTTGCATCTTGATATTTTTTGACCCTTTGCTCCAAGCAGTGATTTTTGCTAGAAGTTGGACATCCAGGCAAAGAGACAGGAGCATTCATCCTTTGAAGGGAAAATGTGAATTCCTTGAATATTTCCCTTGCTTGGATTTTAATTCATGGATCTTCTAAGTCTCGTCTGTTGATGCAGGCTAAATGTTCTAATGGACATTTCCAAGTTTTCAGAGCAAGTCAGACCTTGCTTTCTTCAGACGCTTTCTGGAAATAGCATGCAATTTTACAGGTGGGCACAGCTGAGAGTCTCATACTTAAATGGGGCATGGGGTCTGATTTTGGAGATACTTGGATAATTGGGGGAAAGCTGGGCCTGAATGAAGGAGATGTCAAGGAATCTCCCTTAAACTAGCTTCTTTAATTTCACAATCTGCACTGCAATGACTCTCATGCAGAACTGCTTAGGAGTAAAAACTATAGAGGTTTCCTATAGAGGCAAGAAGGCTCAGAACTGGAAAAAAATATAATAATGAAATAAAATCTATCAGCGGCTGCAGTGTGTGTATGATGTTATATAACTTTATATTGCATTAAGTGCCTCTTTCTACATTTTGTTCTAGTTTAATAGAAAACACAAGTGGGCTATTTCGTTTTCCTGCAAATGAAATACTATGGGATCGAATAATTTCCAATATATATGAAATATGATAAACTAGTAATACAGAAGGAAGACGGAAAGAAGAGTAGAAAATGAATTTGCTAATTTTAGTGTGCTCCTTGCTCATCTCACAAGCAAAATTGAAAAGTTACGGTGGGCACCAAGAATTGCTGCAGATCCAGGTTATTAAGTGTGAGCTATTTTATTTGTTTTTCACAGGGAGAGAAAAACTGCAAGATTTTCTTTAGGATGCAAGATATACTACACAAGGGCTGAAAATAGCAATATCCTATTTTGCACAGATACCCAATTTGGCATTTTCTACTCTGGTTTCATGTCATTAAAGGGAAAGTCAGAGAAACGTGCAAGGCTTCTGTTGGTATATAAGACGATGACTTTAGACATTCACTTGTGACCTCGGGCCAAGCGTTTTCTCTCGTTCTGTTCTGCCTTGCAGAGTTGGGATAAAAAGGAGTATCCCCATAAATGTTACCTTGAGATCTTGGAGAAAAGCAATGGCATTTGGGGTTCCATATTTGGGCTGCAAAATTTTGAGTGGCCACTAGATGGCAACGAAAAGGCACACAACCCCCTCCTTACTCCCATCTATTGCCACATTACAGTAATTTGTCTTCTAATATGTCTTCCAATTTCTAGTCATCATTCTTCTCTTCAGTTTATTTCACCCCTTTATTTTTTTCATGTCTAATTTTCCTATGATCTACTCTCAATATTACAAAAAATGTTCCTTTTTCAGAAATTCTTTATCCTCAAGTATCTTCATTAATTCTGTCAATATATCAACTTAAAAATCAGCCACAGGCTAGATACATATTTATTCCTTTGCCACGTGGACAGCGCATATACTGATTTATGCAGCCCAGAGAAGGGAGCCTGAGTCACCTTAAGGGTTTCGCCTTTGCTTTTACATACCGAATGAAGAATGTCAGATCTTTAAAAGGAGATTTTTAAATGGATGGGAGGACACTGGTCAGATAATGAACAGGAGATAACGACTGCCCTTGGCAGTTGGAATTAACCCCTGCCTAAAAATTAATTTTTAAAATTACAGATTGATATTTTAGATGCAGCACTTGTTTCTCTGGCTATAGGACAGGAGGAATTTCCTGAGAGCGAGAACAATTCATCAGTGGAACGGCTTCCCTCCAGAAGTTGTGAGTGCTCCAACACTGGAAGTCTTTAAGAAGAGATTGGTCCACTATTTGTCTGAGAGGGTATAGAGTTTCCTGCCTGAACAAGGGGTTGGACTAGAAGACCTTTAAGGTACCTTCCAACTTTATTGTTCTGTTATTCTGAGTTAGCAGAATAGAAGATAAAGAACTGGAAAAATTCACAAAACACAAAGACCTGAAAATAAAAGTAGAGTACCAGTAGTGATAGGCACTTTGGGTGGAATCCCAACACATCTGTAGCTCCACTTGAACCCCATCAGCCTTGACAAAATCCCCATCAGTCAATTTCCGAAGGCAGCTTTACTTGGAAAAGCTGACATCCTTTTAACAACATCAAACAATAAATTTTCCTTACCCCAGATCCATGGGAAGGACTCGATAGGTGGATAAAAATGCCAGATCCAGACTAAACATCTGGCTGTGGGAACAACCGTAATAATTTAGTTCTTCAAGAAGTGTCTAGCTTACTATAAGTCTAATACTAATACTCCTAAGCTTTTATGGAAGAGTCATATTTATAAAGAATGTTTTATGCTAAAAATAGGCATTGCTTTTAAGGTAACACTGTAAACATGCCATAAAATATGATTTATTGTACACTAAATGAGATTCTATATCTTACACTCAACCCTTCCCATTGGGTTTATTAGTGGTGGAGTTAGAAGTACTACTTCAAGGTCATTCTGCAGATGACCTTCATCTATCCAATATTATTTCTAACACTATTAATCTTTGGTGATTTTAATTGCCATTGTCCTTGATTAACTATTCAAGGGTCACTGAGTTGACTAATTGTTTTAGTAAGACTAGAAGGCAAAAGACAAGATCTTTCTTAGTTACCAGAGCCATGGTACATGGGCCCCTTCAGGATTCATTAACTCCTTTCCTTTGAGTCTGGAATTCTTAAAACATAGAATAATAGAGTTGGAAGGGACCTTGGAGATCTTCTAGTCCAACCCCCTGCTCGAGCAGGAGAACCTATATCATTTCAGACAAATGGTTGTCCAGTCTCTTTTTGAAAGCCTTCAGTGATGGAGCATCCACAACTTCTGAAGGCAAGCTATTACATTGGTGGATTTCTCTCATGGTTAGGAAATTTCTCCTTAGTTGTAGGTTGCCTCTGTCTTAACTGCTGGTTAGTTTCCATCCATTGTTTCCCGTCTTGCCTTTTGGTGCTTTGGAAAATAGCTTGACCCCCTCATTTTTGTAGGACCCCTTCAAATATTGTCTGCTATAATCTCACCCCTAATCCTTCTTTTCATTAGACTAGATGTACCCAGTTCCAGCAACTGTTCTTCATGTTTTTGCCTCCAGTCCCCTAATCATCTTTGTTGTTCTTCTCTGCACTCTTTCCAAAGTCTCAGTGTGTTTTTTATGTTGTGGTGACCAGAACTGAATGCAGTATTCTGAATGATTTTGATCTTGCTTCCCACTGTACCCAAAAGCTATAATTCCCTTTTGTTTAATTCTCACTTTCTGGATTATGCTTTCTGGATTATGCTGGATTTTTGTCCACTTGTCTTTGCTCCTGGCTATCAGAAGCGGGCAGCATAAATCCACATGGCCACTAGGTGGCAGAAATATTAGAGTTTTGTATAAGTTTTGCTGTGCCCTAGTGGTGGCTGAATTCTGTAGCAGAAATCTAGCAGCCCTAGACTGAATTACACAGCAAAATCGAATCTTGATATCATTACATCGGGAGCAGCAGTGCTCTTGTTTAATTTGACAACTTCAATCTGGATTTCAGGTGGAGTGTGGCTTTCTAAACTTCCCCTGAGGCTTCTTAACAGATCACATTAAGCCACTAAGATCTTACTGATGCCAGGAAAGGCAACGGTTTGCAGATCACAGTCATTACTAGCATTAACCTGACTGTGATTATATGGTTTGAGTTTAGTTGCCCTGAGGCGCCAGTGTGTTATTATTGTGTTATCATTTTTATTGCTATTATTTATTGTTTTAATTGTTTAAATCCTGTGCTTGTTACCCAAAGTGAGATGGTTAGCTATATAAACTGATCAAATGTACGTAACTTCTGTTGTTTAGTTGTAATTTTATATTCAGCCATGATTTGCTATGATCTCCAAACATGCATTTGGGATACGGTAGAAACAGCTTTGTATGGCGACCACCCACACCTGCAATTATATTAAATGCAAACACAGCTTTAGAGTGCATGAAATCTGCCAATGAGATTTGTGTCCAACAGCATTACTGTCAAATTTAAACAGGTCCTGTGAATAAGGTTTCACTGGAGAAGCTTCCACGAACAGCATTACCCAGTATGAAACCTTTGTGTTATCAGAATGAATATATAGACATCATTTAATTTGCTGCAGGATGAAGGACTCTTTCTTGAATATTGTAGATCACGATCTACTGTACTGGTCCACCTCAGGTTGGTACACAGATGTTCTTCAACCTCTCCATCTGGAGTGAGGAAGAGAGACTGGCCCAGCGTCATCCAGATGACTCCATGCCCAAACAGGGGCTCAGACCTTCTGGGTCTCCCCATTCCTTAGATTAGCAGCTTAACCACTGTGCTCCATTACCCTGTGCTGATTCTTGTCCAAGGTCACCCAATAGCTGAAGTAGGACCAGAACATGGCCTCCCAGCTCCTGATCTAGTCCAGATCTAGCAGCCCAACTATTACACCACATCGACATATATATATAGGCATTTCAGTCACCCAAGTATGCATTTCTTAACGCTAGTAGGAACGGGTGCATAAACTTGCTTAATTGATGGTTTCAGTTACTTTTTTTTCTAGAGAGTCTGGGTTCTTGTGGGGCCAACATGGCTAAGGACACCTCTGTAAAAAGGGCCACACTGAGAGATTTCAAATGAGGCTGTTCTCAGGAGGGTGATGGTTTGAATACAGTTCAAAGACAACAAAATGCACTACAACTGCCGTCGTAACCCCAGAACCAGCTGCATTCATTTATTCAGTGGTTTGTGTTGTGTCGACCACATTTCACAATACTCACTTTTGGCTTTTACAATGATTCTCAGTCTTTTAATGGGATATAATGCATACAATACATTTAACTCCTTGCACGTAATGCGTGATATATTAGAAAGTGATAATCTCTATGACACTGTAAATTCCCTCGTTCATTCATTTGCATTATGGGTAGTTCTCTATTTATGACTGTCGTGGAGCTTGCCCATTGTGGCCGTAAGTCACGATGGCCATTAAGCGTGGTGCCCACATGACCGCCTCACTTAATGACTCGAATCCCTCCTCTCCCCGTTGCAGTCATTAAATGGACCACACAGGTAATTAACCAGAGCCTCGGGGGCAGGGGAAGCCTTGGGAGTTCCAGCACCTCCCCAGCTCACGCCTGTCTTTTTTACAGCCTGGAAATGTTTCCAGGGCAGAAGAAAAGTGCATTTCAGACCTTAATTTAAAAGGTGAAGCTAAATTCCACAGGAGTCCTGACGCCTGGCATGGACTTACCACTGCTGTCAATCAAGGGGGCTGATAAACAGACCACAGGGAAGGAATGAAGGCCTGGAGTTTCAAGAGAGAAGCAAAACACTGAATATATTTGGGACTCTAATGCTCCTTTCTATTTCTCTAAGTGGATGAGAAAAATTGGTTTTACAGTGCCCGGTGTTTTAGAGACAAGAGAAGCAATTGCCTCCTCTGCAGTCTTCTAGACCCCTGCATTTAAAAGAGGCAGGAGGAGAAACTTGTTGTTTTCTGTTTTTATATCTGACACAACAGCTGACTATAAATAATCTTATTTAGGCTTTGGTTCAATTTCAGGAATGTAAAGTGTTACAAAATTTAATCCTATGTTGCTGTTACGATTATTATGGTTGATTACACGGTCAGACAAAAATTAGGACTCGAAGTGGCAGTTCTGTCCATCTCTCCACTCCTTTCCAAGACTCTCTGATGGGCAGATGTTGTTTAATGAAATTGCAGGATGCTAGCTGTTTCCGAGCAAAGCGGCCTTTGTTCAAGTGGTTCTCCAGATGTTTCGGGATTTCATCCAGAGTGCCTAATGGTTAATACCTCTGCTTTCTTTTGCCACTGTAGCTACTTTTGTTTCTGGGCCTTTGTATTTTGTGATTTTCTTACTCTTTTCTCTTCTCTTCTGCCCTCTCCAGACACTGCCTCATCTGTTATCCAAAACTGTATTTCTCCTCCTCTTCCTGATAACAAAAGTGGTCCAGGTGATTCTCAACCTATCCCATCCCATATGAAGGCTTCATAATGAACAGAATAGACTTCTGTCTCAACGCCGGTCCAGCCTGCCACTCAAACAAGCCTCCACTGTCTTTTTGAGCATATTATTTGCATCCGTACTTGCAGCAATAGATCGTCTAAGGCTGCTTGCTCAGGTGGCATCTGCTCTGGGAACGGACTCATTGTTTTACAAATGTTTTCAGTGTGTTCATTCAGGGAGCTGCTGTGTCCCACCTTGTAATGTTTGCATATTATAATATTGTCTCCCTGGGAACTGTGGAGAACCACATCACTATGCCAGCTGTGCCAGCTGTGGTTGACAGCCAGCTGGCAGTTGAATTCTTTTCCCACCCCCACCTCCCCCAATCAAACCCATTTGGGAAGCAAAGATCTGAATGGGCAGCACCTAACATCTTTGCTAGGAACAGCCAAAAGGTTTGTTTTATGGCTAAAAGTTTTCTCCTTTTCCCCAAAAAGGTTGCTTGGTTCAGGGGTGATCATGTAGTTTCAAAGCGATCAGCAAGAGTTAGATCAAGAATAAAGTGTTTCCATTATCAGTCTTTCACTGTTAACAAGTAATTGCATCCACTTATTGGTTCTCTAGGGAGAAAGACATTAAGCCTCCCAGTTGGCTACCAATAGAAACAAATGCGTATTTCCTTCTCTCTTTGACATTTGAGTCCATTAGATAGCTAAGTAAGGCGTCGATATTGGATCCAGGATGACATTCAAAAGCCTAAAGCTGTTCTTCCATCTAATTTCTTCCCTAGAAACTTCCATTCACCCCATTACCTCTGGAGTAGACTTTTATGTGCTGCGTTTGTTGGATTCAATTCTCAATTGTCTTCCAAAATTATAGTCTTTTCACTTCATCATTCATGGACTTTCAACTGCTTTCTTCACTCATTCAGAGGAGGAAGTGGATTTTTAGAGCTTATTCTTCTATTCCTAGTGAATCCAAGAAGCTGCTAGATTAGCATTTAACCTTTGTTTCATCACTGGCCACTGGATTACACCACTTAGAGGAATATAGATTTGCTTAGGTGATGTCGTGACACAGAAAGTCTTGTCCTTTGGCATCTTGTTGCTGTTTTTTCCTCTCAGGATGCGCCCCCCCCCCACTCTGTCTTATCACAGGCCTGGCTCTTCTTCAGGAGAATCTGGCTGACCAGAAAACTCTGCTGGGCCGAGAATTTCTTCCTTGAAGGACAAGGCCACCTTTTGTACTCAGCCAGATAGAAAAGGGGTCTGTGTTTAACTCTCGCCCCTTGGCTGTCATCCAGCTAATTAGTGTCACTTGTCCCAAAAGTTCTGTAGATGGCTTTGCCCCAAGGAGGACTGGAAATAAAAACTGATCAAAAGTACACTTAACATTGCATTTTTTAAAAAAGTTGTGACTCTTCAGGTATAGGATGGAGAGTGAACTCATAAAAATGTTTTTGGGAGAGTAGTTGACTATAATTTGAATATTTATTTATTTATTAGATCATACAGATATACTTCCCAGGTCATATACTTCTGATAGTGTCAACTGCAGCTCATCTGGAATCCGGGCAGTTCAAAGGAATATATAGGTTTATTGTATGCGAAAACTCTCTATAAGAATCTGAACTACTAATGGTAGATAAGAATTAACGTAACTCCATGTGGGAACATGGAGACTCCAGACTGATGACACGTTTGACCCCCCCCTTCCCTTGGGCTCAGCCTGGTCATCTCCTGCAGCTAGATTTACAACAGTAAGATTAAAAACCCAGGATTCAATCATCTTAAACAAAAAAAGAATAACATGGCTGCCCAGGAAAAACATGGCCATATTACTATTCAAACCACAATAATAAGTCATTTTATCAAATGCTCAATGGAAGAATAGAGTCTTCTCTGCTCTGTGAAAAAGCATTATGATTTAGCTGCAAGAAAGGAAGATGCAATTTTAGATTGTGACAATGGAACTATAATTTCCATATCATGGGAAGAACTTATTCCACTGTGTTCTGCATTAATCAGATTCCCAATGTAATAATTTGACCAGTTTGGGCTGCCCTCTTTTAGGAATTATTCAGAGAAATTGGAACGCATTCAGAGAAGAGCAATATAGATGACTACAGAATAGCAACATGTTTTATGAAAAGAGATCAAAATATCTTAGCATTAGGCAGGGATGTTTCAGTAGATATCTTATAGCACTCTTCAAAGACTTAAAAAGATGTCAGATAGAAAAAGATTGGGATCTGTTCTATCTTGTTCCAGGGGTAGGACATGGAAGAAAGAATTAAGTTACAGGAAGGAAGATATCAAAACATCAAAAAACATTTTCTAACGAGAGAGTTGACAGGGGACCCCATGATCCAGAAGGGCGATGACCCCTCAATTGAAGTTCAAGAAATGCTAATCTGTCCAGGATATCTTAATCTGGATTCCTACCTCAAACGGGACGTGGACTAAAACTTGAAAGGGTCCTTCCAATTCCAGAATCCTATCGTCCTTCCGTCAATAACATCAAGGTAAGATTGTGAAAGTCATCACAGTATATTGACAGATAAATATGGCGTCAAGTAATGTTTTATTGGCAGTTAGTATAATTAAGCCGAATGTTCTCCCACATGTGAGCACATAACTGTAGCCCAAAGTATTTTTTGAAAGAAAATAAAAAATTACAAAACTGTTATGCTTAGCAAGAGAAGCAGAACAGCTACTGTCCAACACGCTCAAATATATTCAACAGCTAAGCACCATTGGCGGAGAAGGAGAAAAATCAGTTGCGCGTGCTTTGAAAATAATTTGGATGAAATAGTTTGGCCCTCACAGTGCAGGCCAGCTGAAAAAGATGGGAAGCTCCTGTGATTCAGGCAAGGGCTGAATTTATGTGAGGTCCAAGCCGTTTCTTCCCATACTTCCTGAAGCTAGAGCAGCCTCGGAATCAGGAACGGGATATGCTATTTAGAAGAGTACCAATCATTGGAGCAGTAAAAAGCAGAAGTTTCATCTTGCACCTCTGGAGATCCATGAGTAGATTAAACTAATCCTAGACACCATCCATCATTGCTAGGAGGAACAATCCAAAAATAAGTCTATTTTTATCATGCTGGAAACGTTGGAAAATATTGCTTGTGTAACAGAAAAACCAGCCAGGAGGATTAGCTACCTGGGACTGTATTAGGAGTTCTGAGCGCATCAGAAGGTTGAGGTCCAAAGCTCAGTGGAAGGATGGGTTTGATTGCTATTGGCCAAAGACCTAATCTGCTCTGAGGAGCCTCTCTTCCATTTGAGAGAAATCACTCATTAAATAGAGAGGTCTTTAGTAAAAGCACTGGGTTGTTGACAACAATGTCAACAATAACGCATGTAACTTCCCAATGGACCAGAGTTAATTATTATGGAATTAGAAGAAGATAAATTTCCAAATGCAGCCCAGCTCTTCTCCCTCCCTCCTCCCTCCCTCTCTCTCTCCCTCCTTCTCTCTCCCCCTCCCTCCCTTTCTCTCTCTCCCTCCCTCCCTCTCCCTCCCTCCCCCTCTCTCCCTCCCTCTCTCTCCCTCTCTCCATCCCTCCCTCTTTCTCTCCCTCCCTCCCTCCCTCTCTCCCTCCTTCCCTCTCTCTCCCTCCCTCTCTCTTTCAAATTGGAAATTCCAATGATATGTCAATGCTATGACTTCAGAAGTAGATGTTTATACAGTATTTAATTAAAATGGCTGGTCAGCAGGAGCTTAATGAAAAAGGAAAGCATCAACAGAACATTACAAACTATACTTTGCTTATCCAACCACTGTGTTGCAAAAATCCTGAAAGAAATTCAGAAAAGTCTTCAATCTTTTATTGTATGATTATCTGGGTTTTTGTAACCTGGGTGTGGTAGGTGAGTCTATTTGTCTTATGAAAATTGTGATTCTCCCCCTCCTCCAAACACAATTTTCTGGAAGGTGTAGCAAATATGTTTGATTCCTCAAAGTATTTTTCCATGCTCACAAACAGAGATTATTTCCTTGTCAGGAAGGAAGGAAGGAAGGAAGGAAGGAAGGAAGGAAGGAAGGAAGGAAGGAAGAGAGAAATATCCAACAATCACAGCTTTTCCCATTAGAAAACTAATGTTCTATCCCAGCTGTGTAGTCACAATTTTTCAACACAACTGCAAAATATTTCTGTGTGCGCATTCCCCTTCTTTCACCAGGATATATTAAGAAGAACACTTATGGCCTTCCTCATTAATTCCTCCATCACCCAGACTGTCGTTTTCAAAAGATTCAAGGGAAATATACAAACAAATGGCCAACAGACTACAGTCTCATGAAAGCCACAACGGGAGGATGGGCCGTTGTCTCCCCTCGCGGCCAAAAAGAATGGCCCTGCGGGGAAGAAGGCCTTGTAGTCCCCAGCTTGCAAGGTCTCCCTTCCTTCGGTCAGCCTGCATACTTGCCATCACCCAGGTGAACCTCAGCTGTTCCCTCAGTGGGAGACCCTCCCCCTCCGCCTGCTCCAGGTCGGCCTTTTGACCTGTGGAGGGAAGCAAACCCCCAGGGACCCTCAGCTCCCGACTGAACGGTGGGAAAATGGCTCTTTGACGAGGAAGTGTGGAGAGACGACCCCAGGCCCTGAAGCCGAAAATGGGACAAGAGTGTAGGCTGCGACATGCTGATGGAGGACGCTGAGCTGACTTCTGGGAGAGTTTTTCCACAAGCTGGCCAGGTGTTCGTTGCTCAGGCTGTGGACACTAAGAAGAGGAGAAGAGGAGAGAAAACCCTCTGGGGAAAACATTAAGCATTCCTAAGCATGAAGAAATCGGCTGCTTTTGTGTTTCTGAGGGCTGTTTCTCAGCAGAAGCCTCCCTGGGGATGGCAGGATCCCTGGCTGCCTGCCTGCCAGCTCATGAGAGGTGCTGCCCACCGCATTATTCCTCTGTGACCAAGAAAGTTAGAAGCCCCATGTTCTGATTCCATCAGGATTGCAACTGCACAGCAATCCAACACTATCCCACACTTTCCCACTGCTCAGCACACACACACACACACACACACACATTTGGAGGCTCTTTATCTGTGTAGACATTTTTGCAGCCCCTTATGGGGAGGCGATGGGTAAAATGATGGGGCAAACTTTTTGCACAGGAAGGAGGGATTGCAGACACTCCTTCAGGCTGATGCTGCGTTCTGGGCTGTGCTATTTCTAATTTATTCTCATATGGTTTGGCACTCCATATTTTGGGTTTATTAACTCAGGTTTTATCCTGGGGTGATTTCTTTCTTTTTTTTTTTTTTTAAAAAAAATATCTTTCTCACGTCCTACTGATGGAGGAATAAAGGCAGCCTAATAGGTTCCTGTATTTGTTTTCACAAGGCTGTGGTTTTGGTTTCCTCAAGAAATTTGAATAAGAGTGAGGCTAATACAGTGACAATCTGCACTCTAAATGGATTAATTTCTTCCTTTTTTCCTGCTTAGCAGACTGATGCTGTAGCAAGGCATTGTGGGTAAAGAACAGTAGTGATGGCCACTCTCTGCCGACCCCTATTCTTGCCACCAGCAGAATCAAGAAATACCCACTCTGGACAATGTAATGAAATTAGTTAATTTTTTGAACAGCCCTTCAATCTTCTATTTTCTTCTATCCATCTTAAAAACACGAGTTCCTTCCCTCTGAATGTTTCCTTCTGGGGCTGATAGCAGCAGACAGTTTATCTCCATCTTTTGACCACAGGACCCAAGGTTGAGTTTCTTCTCCGAACTGAATACTTTATTTGGCCAAGTGGGATTAGACACACAAGGACTCTGCCCCTGGTACAAAAGCACTCTGTACATGCAAAGCAACAAAATAATAATGCTAATTATAATGCCAATAAAAGGGTGAATAAAGATAATAAGAATAATAAATAATAATATGACATCCACACTACGTGGGTAAATATCCATAGACATTAGACAGCACTGTAAGAATTAGGTGTTCAGCAGAGTGATGGCACAAGTGAAAAAAACTGTCCCTGGACCTGGTTGTTTTGGCCTGCAGTGCCCTACAGTGGCATCCCCAGGGGAGGAGTTGATGTCCTCCAGTGCAACTAATTCAAACCACAATGATTTCAAATTAAAAATTAATTTGGAAATTAAAAATAACTTTGAAAATATAAATGAACACATCTTCAATTTAACCTTACAACAACAAAAAACCCTCTCAGAAAATAAAAATAGAGAGTGATCAGATAAAGCAGACAACTGAACATAAACCAGAAGAAAGAGATTTAAAGATGGAACTCAATGGAAGTAATTAAGATTTAACCCAGGCGGAGAAAAACGTGCAGGAAATATCGGACATGGAAAGATAACCTACACTTCAAGATTGCAAAATAAGTCTGAGGACAAGAAAAAAAATGCGACAAAATGGATTATAGAGCTGTCAAGAGAACTATGAGAATGTGACAGACAAAAAATGATTAGACAAATTAAGAAAGAAAGAAAAAGATTTTCAATGAATGTGAAGGGGCGAAACCCCCCCACAAAAACATCTTACTGGATTTGTCTCTTGTACTTACAACAACATCTACAA
This sequence comes from Crotalus tigris, assembly GCF_016545835.1. Taxonomy (NCBI): domain Eukaryota; kingdom Metazoa; phylum Chordata; class Lepidosauria; order Squamata; family Viperidae; genus Crotalus; species Crotalus tigris. The sequence goes on from NW_024096550.1 coordinate 425,953, forward strand.
GACTATGGGAAGATTTTTTGGTTCAGTGGAATATACAGATTAGGAAAGATGTTTGGCAAAAAAAGGGGCTAAAATTAGAATTAAGAAATTAGATGATGGGATTTATCAGATGGAATATCTAAAGATTAAACACCTGTTTGAATATGGTTAAAAAATAGAAAAAATCTGGATATAAATGTATTTTAGTTTAAGAGGGATGGGTCCCTCAAGTAACATAGTATTTTTTATGATATGAGAAATATAAAAATATTGGGAGGGTTTATATGAAGGAAATGTTTTAGATAATTAAGTGTAATTGATCTTGAGAAAATCTCAGTTGATAAAAATGTTCTGAATAGATTTAAAAGATTAGATGATCGGATTTAAAAAGAAAAAAAAAAAGGATATAAATTTATAAAATTAAGAGGGACATGTTTCTCAATTAGTATAAGATCTCCTTCCTTCTTCTTTTCTTCTTCTTCTTCTTCTTCTTCTTCTTCTTCTTCTTCTTCTTCTTCTTCTTCTTCTTCTTCTTCTTCTTCTTCTTCTTCTTCTTCTTCTTCTTCTTCTTCTTCTTATTCTTCTTCTTCTTCTTCTTCTTCTTCTCTCTTCTTCTTCTTCTTCTTCTTCTTCTTCTTCTTCTTCTTCTTCTTCTTCTTCTTCTTCTTCTTCTCTCTTCTTCTTCTTCTTCTTCTTCTTCTTCTTCTTCTTCTTCTTCTTCTTCTTCTTCTTCTTCTTCTTCTTCTTCTTCTTCTTCTGGCAGAAATCACAGCCAAGGAGCAAAAGTTCAAATGGAGAAGTACACTGTGAGAATCCCTCTCCTGCACACCATGTAATTGCAGAAAATGAATAAAGATATAATCTTTCTTCTTCTTCTTCTTCTTCTTCTTCTTCTTCTTCTTCTTCTTCTCTTCTCTTCCTCCTCCTCCTCTTCCTCCTCCTCCTCCTCCTTCTCCTTCTTCTTTCTTCTTCTTCCTTCTTCTCCTTCTTCTTCTCTCTCTCTTCTCTCTCTCTCTCCTCCTCTCCTCTCTCCTCCTCCTCTTCTTCTTCTTCTCTCTCTCTCTCTCTCTCTCTCTCTCTCTCTCTCTCTCTTTTCAGATATGAGAAATGTAAAATTGTTGGGATGGCTTGTATGAGAAAAAAGACTTAAATACTTAAGTGTAATTAACTCTGAGAAAATCTTAACCGGTAAGAATGTTTTGAACATTGTGGGGAAAACAAATCTAAATAAGAACTTTGAAAACAGGATCTATGATGAGGTAATTAAGATGATCAATTAGAAAAGAAGCTTTATATTGACGTGGTTGTTAAATACTAGAAAAATGTTTATATTCAACTGTTATCTATCAAAATACTAAGAAATGTACTAATTCAAGGTTGGTAAAAGAATATTATTGGAAGAAGAGAAAATCAAAGAAAACTACTATGTGGATTATGAAATTATAGAAATTAATTGTTATTGATTGTTTTTAGATATAAACCCAGACAACGTGCTGTTTACCAAATATTAAGGTGACTATGTTAAAAAACCCAAAAAGGACCTGTTTTGTGATTGTGGAGGGTCTTGTCAGGTTCTGTGGTTTACATCTTTGCACTGGCTCCCCCCCCCCCCCGGCTCTTTCTCTCCCGTCTCTTAAGAGGGCCGGCTTTCCAGTTGTTTGCCTTCCATATACAAAGCTTCAGCATGCACTATAAACATCCTTGTACCGTTAAAAATAAATAAATCTTGTAAAATTGTGAGGTTAAGTGTCGTGTCCTTTAGAGGGGCTTTTCTGAGTTGGAATTTACCAAAGGGCTCCGGGGGAGATCATTTTTAATTCTCTGTCAGGGATTGTGTCTCAAAAGGAACATCTTCTTCAAAGTGAGCTTCAGATTTTGCCATTTTGTTGACCTTCCCGCCAGGTTTTCTCCACAAAAATTCTGTGCCAGCCTGCTTTCTTCTGGATTATTCTTTCAATTTCCCAGCCTAATCCACAATCTTGGTATTGTATTCCCTGGAGATCTCCATCCAAATACTCATCAGGACTATCCCAGATTAGTTTAGGAGCTCAAACAAAGTCAATCAAGTGTTGCCATTTGCTCTAACAAAACATTGCCAGGAAAGCAGCGTTTTAATGCAGCTAGTAAAATACAATATTCAGTTTATTAATTTGGCTGCCAACAAACAAATAGCATGGTAACTATTTATTATACTTTCTATTTTTATATTTTTTAAGGATTTGCTAAAGACAAAATAAAAGAAGCCTCGGAGGGTCAGTTTGGGCGGAGGCAGCGGTGGGATTCAGCCAGTTTGCACCACGTCGGCAGAACCGGTAGCTAATTTTTTGTTGCCCAGGTGCAGAATGGACTTCTGGAAGCAGCATCCACACAGAGAACCGGTTGTTCACCTATTTGAATCCCACCACTGGGAGGAGGGAGCATATAGCTATTATAAGTGATGTTGACAATAACACATGATTCCCCCCCCCCGCGCTTACTTCATCTTACAAAATCTTTGTGGAATTCTTAGAAGTTCTTAGAAATTCTTCTAAGTTCCTAAAATTAATCTGAATTTAAGTTTTCGTTAGAAAATAAAATGGCACAATAAGGTTGCTGCAAGGAGCTCTTTGAGGGCCCTTGGATTCCTAGCCAAATCTCTGCTACTTCTGTCTCACTCTAGATCAGGGGGGTCTTCAAACCTGGCTTCAACGCTGGCTGAGGAATTCTGGGAGTTGAAGTCCACAAGTCACCAAAGGGCCAAGTTTGAAGACCCCTGCTCTAGATCAATGCAAGTTCCCTCTTTTGCCAAGTCCGTAAACATAACCTGTTTTCCTCTGATCTGTCTCACCTTTCAAGAGGTGTGCTCCGCAAAAGGAAGCCTGAATGGTTCCCTCCTAGCCAGCCTCTGCCCGAGGGCCCGGGGTCTCGTCTGAGATTCCACTGAGGGCCTTTGAGCAGCCAAGGCGAGGCAGGGAGAACCGGCTTGGGAGAGGAAGGATTAACTCTCTTGGCTGCACCCTTTTTCCATGGTTCAGATTTACAAGCCGCCAGGCACAAATGCTTCACGGTCCTTTCAGCCTCCACACCTCCACACAAAAGCTCAGTGGTGCCACATTTGAACACAAGTCAACAGTGATTTATCTGTGACGAGCTTTCCAAGCTAACTCAGCGTTACAACTCCCTGGAGTGAGAGTCTGTGCCTGTCCATCCGAGTTCTCGAGTGGGAGTTTGAAATACTCTCCGCAAGGTGAAAAAAATGAGTTATGTCACAGGGTGGTGAAGCAAAAGAGTGTGAAGTCATTTGGGATTCTTCTCCCCTGTTTACATCTATTATCGCCGAATTCACAGACAGGTGTTGTGGCTTGCCGTGGGGCTAATTCAGAGCACCAGTTGCAGGGAGATTAAGCACTGAGTTCAGTTTCAGTTGTGATGGGACAGCCACACTCCCGTGAGTGGACAGTTGGGATTCTGCTTGAAGCCTGTGGTTTTCTAATGCCAGGTTGTTTAAGAGGGACCATAAATGAAAACTGGCAAGGTTTTCCTTCCAAGAGGTGGGGAGTCTTTTCAAGCCTCTGCACCGGGGTACTTACTGCCATATTTTTGGGAAGACATTGGGCATAATCTTTGCGTCCAGTCCTCCTGCTGGTGCCACCTGTTTTGTAAGGGAGAGTCAGATTACCAGACAGGTGAACTTCTCTGCCTGAGAAATGGAGGAGCTACTGACAGAGCAGGCAAAATGCTTTCACCCGATTCAAAACAACAGAATGAAACTTCTGCCCTCCATGTTCCAGTGTCCAGAGGAATAGCTTGTTATGGTACATGATCTTCTGGAAGGAGGGGGGAGGGAGGGAAGGAAGGCAAAGAAAGAAAAGAAAAGGAAGAGAAGGGAAAGAAAGAGAGAGAGAGAGAGAGAGAGAAAGAAAGAAAAAAAAGAAAGCTTTTCTTGAGCCTCATTTTGTTTGTTTTAGGCAAACGGGCGTTAGTTTTTCTCCACATGACTCCCAGACGGGGTGCCTATTATGTGCTAGGCCTTGAATGGGGATGGGAGGGACTTCTCAGTGCCAGAAGCACCCCAACTGAGCCCCACATTTCTCCAAACACGGCCAGGTGAAGGTGACATTCTTGCTGCCAGGAAATCAGGGCTTAATCCTTAGCAACATCCCTTAATGACTTGGAAGGGATTTTTCACAAGGACGCGTCACAAAGGTTTGTTCATTAATGCTATTTCTCAATTTGGCATTAATTAAATTGTAATTTAGGCAATCGTAGCTCTTGCAATAACATCCCCTCCCTTTGGGGTAGAAACGGGACAAGAGAAGCACCAGGAAGGGGAAGTCACGATGCTGTGAAAATGAACTGCTGTTAAAAGGAGGGGTTGATTTCTGCAGCTCTCCTCATAAGTTAGAGTTGCATGTTAGCAAGTGCTACCTTCTTTTTTAAAAGGGAAAAATAAAGAAAAAAAACTAACACGAGGAAGTTTTTAAGGAATTAATTATGTGCAAGGAATTTGGTTGTACATAAAAAAAAATGCGCACCTCATACTCCCCAATGCATAAGCACAATGGAGGCCAAAATTTCCATTGCTAAGCAAGACAATGGTTAAATGAATTTTGCCCCATTTTATGACCTTTCTTGCCATAATTGTTAAGTGGACTTATAAGGTCATTAAGTGAACCTGACTTCTCTCTCTCTCTCTCTCTCTCTCTCTCTCTCCTATCTATATCCATCCATCCATCCATCCATCCATCCATCCATCCATGGCATCATTGAAAAGACCAAAGCATCTCTTCACTTTATCAGTATAACCAACACCACCAAGAAATGTATCTAGCAGTGAAACTGAAGTCTCTCAAGCTGAGCTCCTGGGGACCTTGACTCCATCACCCCTTCCAATTCATTGTCTTGACAGTAGCATGGAGGTGTCTTGGGATGTTGCTTTACCTTCCTGGTTTTCCCAATCCGAGAAGCCTGCCAGTCTTCCTTGCAGTTCTAATATTTTCAGGTGGGGCCCCGTCGAAGCACTAAGAGTGCTGAGATAGGCCTTATTTCCAAAACAAGAGGCAAAAGAGGAACTTCTGAATCTTGGGATTGCCATCGCCTACTTATCCCCTGAGTGGGAACAAGGGTATTTTTTTGGTAAAAGTCTCAGCAGGGGCACGCTGAAGAAAAAGAGGTTCATAACATTCTTTTAGGAATCCCAGAAGATGCATTATTAAAAAGCAATCTATAATAATGTTCTTATTTTACAAAGGAGCTGCCAAGTTTTAGCTACATAGCAAAAGATATTATATTCCTCCGCAGTGTCTATATGGTGATGTATTGCAGAGGAAGGTGGTTATTGGTGTTTCATGTTTTTGCCTATACTTGGAATATTTTACTGAAAACCGATTTCTTTCAGACATCCTAAACTCAGCTTGACAGCATCATAACCTTCTACAATGGTCCACGTTTATTAACTTTATTATCTGCCGTTCTATATACTATACACTGATGAAATTTATGACTGTTGGGTTAGCATTTAATAACGAGACTATATTCCACAATAGAGCACAATCTGTCAAGCTAAACTTAAATATTTAAGCAGCAGTTAAGAACTGAGGAGTCCAAAGGGGGAGGGAGGATGGCAATTGTTAGCCTCTTCATTAACAGTAAATTAGCGATTTTAGAACCTCCAGGCGCGCTTTGACGCTACTCAGACCGCCGTTAAATCAAGAGTTGTTATGGGTGAGCAGCTATTGAAATTGAGTTAAAAGCTGAGCCCTTGGGGCAACAAGAATGCCGTTTTCTAGCATATCTGGAATATGAAATAACACCTAATGTTGGAACCCTGGAAACAACACCACTTGCAGGTCAATCTTCCTGCTTCCCTTCTTTGCAATACAAATAAAGATGTTGAGCCCCCTCAAAAGAAAGTGAAGAAGAGCAACAAAGATGATTAGCGGACTGGAGGCTAAACTATACGCGTGGTTGAGGAATTGGGTAATTCTAATCTAACAAAGGGAAGGACCAGGCGTGATCTTCCAGGGCTTGAGGTGCTGTCACAGACAAGAGGGTGTCAATCTATTCTGCAAGACGCCCAAGGGCAGGACAAGAAGCAATGGATGGGAGATCATGAGTGATCTAATCTGGATTTAAGGAGAAACTTCCTGCCAGTGAGAACAATTAACTGGTGGAATGGAAGTTGTGGGTGCTCCATCACTAGTGGTTTTTAAGAAGAGGCTGGACACCTACCTGTCCAAAATAGTATAGGCCAGGGTCTCCTGATGGAGCAGGGGGTTGCACTAGATGACTTCCAGGGTCCCTTCAAACCCTATTATTCTATCTTCTATGTTCTAGGTGGAGTGAACAGAAAGGGAAGTTTATTTATTTATTTATGAGACTTATATACCGCTTTTAAGTGCAAGCACTCTCTAAGCGGTGTACACCAGTAAGCAATGAATATATATTTACATTGCCCCCAACAATCTGGGTCCTCATTTTACCTACCCCGGAAGGATGGAAGGCTGAGTCAACCTTGAGCCGGTGAGATTTGAACCGCTGACCTGCTGAACACAATCAGCTAAAGTGGCCTGCAGTACTGCACTCTAACTGCTGCGCCACCTCGGCTCGATTGACCAATGGAAACTGTTTCTATTTTTTATTAGGGGAGGTAGGAAAAACCCCCCTGTTTCTTGGGAGGTGATGATGCAGTAGGAAAGCCGTCCAGCTTCTTGTTTGTTCTGAGAGAGAACAAAAATAATTCAGGAAAGGAAACAACAGCAGCAGAAAGAGATTCCATAGTTTGGTAAACTGATGGTCTTCTGATCATTAGGAGCTCAGTCTATGCCAGAACAGAAGTCCACCTCAAGTAAAGTCTGGTGGGAAATCAAAAAGCAGCTGTCATCTTTTCTGGAATAAGACAAATCAAGTCCGCTTCCTCACTACTTCTTCTTCTTCTTCTTCTTCTTCTTCTTCTTCTTCTTCTTCTTCTTCTTCTTCTTCTTCTTCTTCTTCTTCTTCTTCTTCTTCTTCGTCTTCTTCTTCTTCTTCTTCTTCTTCTTCTTCTTCTCCTCCTCCTCCTCCTCCTCCTCCTCCTCCTCCTCCTCCTCTTTCTTCTTCTTCTTCTTCTTCTTCTTCTTCTTCTTCTTCTTCTTCTTCTTCTTCTTCTTCTTCTTCTTCTTCTTCTTCTTCTTCTTCTTCTTCTGGCAGAAATCATAGTCAAGGAGCAAAAGTTCAAATGGAGAAGTACACTGTGAGAATCCCTCTCCTGCACACCATGTAATTGCAGAAAGTGAATAAAGATATAATCTTCTTTGTGATTTGCAATAGGCAACACCTGTTTTTATAACAGGAGGAAAATGAAAAATACATGGTAATAGGATATCTGCCTTGAAGTCTGAGGCAGCACAACAAATAAAGCCTGAATTGTTTTACAACAGAATTTGCCATCTGAACCTGGAACACCAAGTCAGATTCCGGGCTCAATTTCGGCAGCACAAAAGAAAATGCAGAATATATTTTCAAGTGAACTGTGAGGCAAGCTTTCCCAGAAAAAAAAAATAGCCCCTCAACTAATAAAACATTAGCATACTCAGTTTCTATATGTCTTTGATTTAGTCTTACATCTGGTTTACACATAAATACCCTTTTTATACACTCCCGCAAATGATACGCCTCTGTCATTTTCCAGACTATTCTCACCCTTTTAAAAATATTGCAGATTGGTGTTACTGAAGCAAAGGCTGAACTATTAACAAATCAGCAGCTGCAAAATGAATTGCTGTGGTCATTAAGCGGATATCACAGTTGTTAAGTGTGCCAATGGTTTGCTATGGGCACAGATTTGCCAAAACCCAGAAGTGCTGGTTTTCGGCAAAAACATTGCAAAATGTAGCCACTGGGCCCTGTTCCCGAGTGCCTCGAATTTGGCACGTGACAAGGAGGGCCCCCGACAGTGTGAAACTTTGAATCGGGGTTGCAAATCCCCATTTTTGGGTTGGATGGTAAATCAAAGACCACCTGTGCAGATTTTCCTCCTCAAGGACTTTACACCGAGGAGATACGGAGGCCATGTTGTCTGTCCTAATATATGTTCTTCCAGCTGGTCCCGTCCAGCACTTACAGTACCACATCCTGGTTTGCAAGACGGAAGTATATTTATTTAGTCAGTTTATTAGCCACCTCAACTATTGAAGCAACCCTCGGTGGTGTATAATGATAAACAGCCATTTAAAGCAGGCATTAAGAATCCATTAGCTTATCCCTGAGGGAATGAGTCAGCCTTTCAGGTGCCACAAACAGTGTGTTTTAGTGGTAAGAAAGGCCTCATTAAGATATAATTTTCCCGAAGATTTCAAGAAACCTTTCTTGATTTCCTTGGGCTATAATTATATAGTTTCATTATATAACTACACTTTTCTTGAAGATTTCCAAATCTTTTGCCCAGAAAAGAAAGAGAATATACAGCAACACATACCTAAGAGGTTGTATAAACAAATGCAACTGAGTTGTGAAACTTAATACGTGGGAACTTGATTGTAAATGTCACTTGCCTGAACAGAAATTATAATCTGATTTCCTTCTGCAGTTTGAATTCTGAGCATTGTGGGTTTGTCTCCCCAGCTCTGAAACATAATAGAAACCACCAAGAGAATGACACGTTGCTTTGTAAAGTGTGCAGCATGGAGAACAAAAAAAGGCAAATCTTGTGAGTTTCTTCCCTTCCCTTCCCTTCCCTTCCCGTCCCATCCCGTCCCTTCTCTTCCAAATCTTCTGGGTTTCCAATATTGCCAAAGCAAACTTTATGAACAACACAACTTTTCCAAATAGTTTGTAAAGAAAAGGAAATATCAAAGGAGAGACTTGGTGGGTGAAAATACTTGCAAACTCCCAACTCAGAGGCACTAGGAATTGAAGCGCCAATCACAGAAGACCCAAGGCTGAGGTTTTTGTTAGCAGGACGGGCTCCGCCTACCGTCCCTTCCTCCCTAAGACTGGAATTTGGTCGTAACTAGGACTTCCTCTTGACTGTGCTTAAAACTCACATGGATAATATTTATAAGGACATTAATCACTTATCTCAAAAATGTATCTAGGATTCTTTCAGTTTCCTTCACAATTCAGTCACAATTCAAGGGACAACCACAGTCATTAATCTGAGACAACCAACCCATTCTCACAAGAAAAAGTGTTGAAATGTATCAGGCATGATCACGAAAAAAAGATGGGAAGAACAAGGCTTAGGAATAACTGGAAATCTCTTGTATTTTGCTTGGCAACTATAAAACTAACTCATAATTGTATGATTGAATTTTCTATAAAACTGTCCTCCTCCTCCAGTAATTTTTTTTTTAATAACTCAACGATTGTTAAACATTTTGGAATTTCTCTTGACTCCTTAAAAGAGATTTTAAAAAGTTGTGAGAAATGGAACAATTATGTTTCTAGGAGCCAAGTCTGCAAATTTTTAGTAAACGAATATAGAATTCTTCATCCCACTTCTGTGTGTTTGAACCAGGGGAGAATTCTTGGGTGCTCAAGTGTTTCCTCTCTGCATTGTTTTAGTTTGTACTATGCAGGGATCTGCAGTATTTATGCATAATGCTACCCCATAGTACCAGAAGGCTGAAGTGTTTCCATCCCAAATTTGGCAATTTCAGTTATATTGGTTTATTCTGGGAAAGGTGTAAAACTGAATAAAGACATTGCCTCAGCCCATCATACCATTTTATTAACTATTTTATGCTTCATAGACCCTTTTCATTAAACCTCACCTAACCCCAGGCACTATTCCAATATGGAATATTCTGAATAAGAAATAATTCAGAAATAGAAGCTAAATAGCTTCTAGGGTTGCATTAAAGTATATGTAGGTCTGGTTTTCAACTCAATAAATGTGATTTTTCCTCCCAAATCCTCTATTTCTCTTCATTGTGTCCCTTCTCTGATACAATTTCAGTGGTATCTGCAATAACAGCAGCTCTTAAGAGTCATCCCATCAGTTAACCATGGTTAAGGCTGTCAGAAGAGCCAGAACTTTATATCTCCCTCAACACTCAAAGCAGAGGAAGAGGAAGAGGCAGAGGAAGAAGAGGAGGAGACCGGAGGAAGAAAAAGAAGAAGAAGAAGAAGAAGGAGAAGGAGAAGGAGAAGGAGAAGGAGAAGAAGAAGAAGAAGAAGAAGAAGAAGAAGAAGAAGAAGAAGAAGAAGAAGAAGAAGAAGAAGAAGAAGAAGAAGAAGAAGAAGAAGAAGAAGAAAGGATTAAACCAGCTAAGAGTAGTTTTTCAGGAGCAGGATTAAGAATTTGGTGTAAATTATGCCTTAGGTTTGATGGTTTTATGTTAAATTCTTTTCTGTCCTTTCCCACCACCAAATATTCTGGGTTGAAAGATATATGTTTTAAAAAGCTGTAGGAGCCAGAGCTTTTGATTAGAGTAGGTTATTAATCACATATTTCTTCTTTTTCATATTGGGTGACCTTTCAACTAGTAGATAGCTTTTCCATAGAAAAATGTGTTTTTTTAGTATTAAAATACAAATGGTGCACATTAAGCTAAAACCTGAATTTGGATGATTTTCTGTCTGTTTCAAGAATTTAATAGCTCTATTAGATAGATTGACACAATATGATGCAAAACTTGATACTCTCAAGTACTTAATAAATCCTTAGAGGTTTCCTAATTTTCCTCCCTCTTAAAATCCTTCAATCGGAATTACATCAGACAAATTACATCAAAAATAGAAAGCAGATTTGACTTGATTAACAATAGAGAGAAGAAACAGAGTGGCTATACAGAGTCCCGTGTTATAAGCACAGCTGCTTCTTATTTTATATTCTGATTAATTAGTTTCAGAGGAAGAAAAGCATTTTCCGATAATTGGCCCCAAAACATTGCTCTGATTTCTGCTCATGCCATCAGCACCGTGCACTTATTACATTAGGTACAAATTAGTTTTTGTGATGTGTTTTGTGTTTATTGAAATAAATTCAGTTAAAAGAAATCACAGCTCTCAATTCAAGCTGTTTGTCTACACGAGCAGAACAGCTGAGAAATAACAAGCTAGTTCGCCAGGGCTGTGCCCCGGGGAAAAAACAGGTCACCTCCACTCTTAAGAGTCTCCGTATACCTAGGAGATGGTTACAAAATAAGGTGCCGTTGATGATAAAAGCAGCACTTTCATTTTTCAATAGGGTGACAAATGGAGACTGAAAGATTCCTGTTTTGTCTTTTATTTATCTGTTAAAATGTATTTAAACTTTAGTCGGAGCCTTCTGATGGCTTACAATAAAACACAATGAACGTTACAATTTGAATAAAAACATATGCAATCAAATCAAATACAAAATTATGTTGTTTAGGTATTAAAATGATATGACAGCCCCATGAAGAATGAAATAAGTCTGTCTGAGAGCTCAGCGTTTGGATTAAAATCAGGGTTACCGTAGTTGGACTGCAAACTCCAAGTGACTTGCGGATAATAATGGAGAGATACAGAAGCTACTGGTGGCTGATAGACCCTCTTCATTTTTCTGAACCCCAGTCTGAAAACTGTGCTCTAGGAGCAGAAACACGGAGAGCCAGTTTGGTGCAACAGTTCAGGCGCCTGGCTAGAAGCCGGGAGACGGTGAGTTCTAGTCCTGCCTTGAGCTGCAGCTGAATGACCTTGGGCTGGTCACTCCCATCCAGGAAGGAAGCAGTGGCAAACCACTTCTGAAAACCTTGCTAAGGAAACTGCAGGGACTTGTCTAGGCATTTGCAGGAAACAAAAATTGAAGGCACCCTTCCCCAGGGAGGGAATGTGAAGCTGCTGAAACCAGACCTAACAGCCTTAATGGGAAAGGGGTTTGTTGTCCAAACTCAGTTCCATCCTAGCCAATACACAGTGGATACAGAAACTGACCTAGCAAAAAATAAAAATGGCATTCTGCTATAATTAGATAGAAGATAGACAGAGATAGATAGATAGATAGAGATAGAGATAGATAGAGATAGATATAGATATATACAGATAGATAGATAGATAGATAGATAGATGATAGATAGATAGAGGGAGATAAAACAAAATATATTTTCAGATCTTGTTTTGGACCTTTAAAACCTACTGTGCCATGCCTAGCCAAAGACATATTTCCCATTAGCTCAAAGACAGTAATGGATACACTTCTTTGGATAACTGTTGATAGGATATGGAGAGCAGACTTAATAGAAAGGATCGTCAGAAACGGTAAAGCATCTCTAGATATCCATGGAGGGCTGTGTTCATTTCAGCCCAACGGAGCGTCTCGGAAATAGATTTGGGAGAACCGGCTATCCTAAGAAGTGAGTGCAGTTGGAATGTCCCCTCACCAGGATCCCTATCAGAAGTAGAGTGAGAGAAATTGGTCCGAGAGCTAGCGCTGCTGTTCCTTCCAAGGGACAGACATTTAAGTCAACATTAATAAAAGCCCCACCGCTATATTGTTTAGCCTTCTTACTAAGGCTTAAAAGAACTTGGCTCCCGCTGGCATGTGCGGCCCATTTTTAGAGGCCTAACTTAGTTGAGAACTTGGGGCTCAATTTTAATCCTTGTAGAGAAAGATTTAAGCATTGCTTTGCCAAGAGTGTTTGAGGGAGGAAGAGGGGAAAAAAAAATCTCTTTCTATTCAATTACTCTTTCATTTCCTTCAATAATTCACAGCGTGGAGAATTTGGATACACATCACTCAGTGATTTTACACCACTGCAAGCAAGCAAGAGTTAAGCCTTTTGATTGACAAGTGGATGGAAGTTGAGGGAATCAGTTGGAGCTAATTATGGGTTGGTAGAGAAGGTGATTCAGGGAGACTGATGGAGCAGAATTTCATGTTAAAAGAATTTGACTTATCCTGCAAGGAAAGTAATGGCCGAAGGTTAGGACAGAGTTTTAATCAGTGGAATCTGGAATGGAAGAGGAACAGAGACTTTAAATGCTTCAGGACTATGAATAATGAGCAAAAAGCAAATTTGCTGTATTTTCATGCAGACCTCTCTTTTAAAAAAACCTGGGGTAAATTATACTTATCCTAAATAGTTGTCACTCTTTATTTTTCTTTGATATATTTTATTTTTTATTTGTAATCTGTCCAGTTTGGCAGTTGGGTAACCTATAAATTGAAATAATAACATAGTATGTTTAATAAAGACTACCTGTGGCTGAAAATTACATATTGGGGCTCTATTAAAGAAACTCTGGTCTCACCACAGCAATGGAAACAAAAGAGGCTTAGCTGTGAGCAGGTGGAAAAGGGATTTGTGATGGAAGCGGACCAGGTTTGAGAATCTCATAAAACGGAACTAACTTCACATGATCTGGATTCGGTCCCTCTGTTATATGCAGCCTAGGATTGTGTTGGCCTTTTTGGCTGCTGCTGCACACGGCTGGCTCATATTTAAGTGACTGTCCACTAGGACTCCCAGATCTCTCTCATAGTTACTGCTATTGATTCAGGTTTCACCTAATCTGTACCTGTGCATTTGTTTTTTCTTGCCTAAGTATAGAACCTTACTTTCCTTTATATTGAATTTCATTTTGTTTACAAATTCTTGTAATCCAACCCATCAATTCATCTTTTTAACGAGTTCTGTGTGAAAAAGCTACTTGGAAGAGAGTCAGTCCAAAAGTGTCATTTCTCATCCTGTCCAGTTTCTTCACAGTTCAACTTTCACTTCTTTGGAATACCCTGACTTGCACCATTCTGATATTGTGACTTTGGGCAGTGCACACAATTAAAGTAACAACAAATCAAACAATCAAAAACAAGTGAGGAAACAAAACCATAAATAATACAATTAAATAATACAGTTTAAAAAGTGGTAAACTTCAAAATAGGAGAGTACATTCCAAAGTTACACACAATATAAACCATTTAGCAGGCGACTACTTGAGGGCTCCCGATGCTGACACAGTTTTGAGAGGGACATATTTTGGACTCTCCTCTCTCAACTTCCATAAATTTGATCAGAGATTAAAAATGCGACGGTTGTGATCAAGAGCAGAGAAGTATGAAAGCAAAGTCATTCTTGGTTGCGATTTATGAGATTATTAAAATTTGTAGCAAGGTTATGAATAGGCACTTTATGGAACACACTCATTATGATTGTAATGGTTAGCAATGAGAGATTAAAAGATTACCATAGAAACTAAATAGTTGTTTTTTTTTACTGGAGGTCCAATTTTAGGAGCCTACTAATTGCCAGAAACATTTATGAACCTTGGTTCATGGGTAATCCTGTTGATTTATATGTTGGTCAAAGAGGATCAGAAAGGTTAATTTTTAATAGGCCAGATTTAAAAAAAATGTTACTGATTTCCATTAACTCTTAAAAACAGGGAACGGGATGGCAACTAGCCACAAAGTAGAAGGCAGAAAGGCCCCTTGGCAAGCCAGCTAGGTGTAGTGGTTCAAAGCCCCAAGCCAGAAACCTGGAGACCGTGAGTTCTAGTCCTGCCTTGGCATGAAGCTAGTTGATCTTGGGCCAGTCACCCAGCTGGCGAACCACTTCTGAATCATGTCCACAAGACAGAAAAACTGCATGCCCTTGTCCATTTAGTCACCAATAGCCAAAAGTGACTCAAAGACACACACACACACACACACACACACACACACACACACACGGGGGGGGGGGGAGAGAGAGAGAGAGAGAGAGAGAGAGAGAGAGAGAGAGAGAGAGAGAGAGAGAGAGAGAGACACCCATTGGCCAGGCTGGGTGACCAGTGTTTTGTTTTTTCTACATTTCCACGTCAAAGTCGGCACCAATGGAGTCAAAGAACATGCCTCTCTTTCCTTCGCCTTCCCTCCCTTCCCCAATTTTGAGGGGTTTGCCCCCCTCCCCAGTTCAGTTGGCCTGCCAGTTACAATTAGGAGGACAAGGTCAGCCTGTCAGAGAAGAGGCAGCTCTGAGCAGAAAAGTGATGAAGCTTTATTTTCCTGTCAGCTGAGCTCTTGCTACGTCAGCCTTCATACCATCAGGTTTTCATTTTATCCTGTTCACGAAATACGAAATACAGCGCAGCCTAAGGAAGAATGTGGGGGAAGGAGACCTGGAGGAACCAGATCAAAGGCAAGCAGACGTGAGGGAGGCTGACAAACTCCAAGGTATGACGGGCTTTCCACCAGATGTCGACACGGGCTGATCAAACAACCTGCAGGGGAAGTTGATAGGTCTTTCAGTACCTAGCTAAAGTCAACATCAAATCTGCAGGAGTTCTTAAATATTGTCAAGAGGCAAACCAATCTCTAGGACTGTGATTAGATGGAATTTTGCACAGTGCCTTCGTGTTTGTTGGACCTTGCTGTGCAATGGTGTGAGATTTAGGTTTTAATTGGTCACTATTTTGCCAACGTTTTAAAGGCTTCTGGACATGGCCAACTGTCTTTAAAAGGCAGGAGAAATTAGCTATCCTGCACATATTGTTCCATTCATAAATCTTCACTCAATGAATTCCTGTACCACTTTTTGATTATTTTTTTTTCAAAAGGCATAATTTGATATGCAGTTACTAAATCTTTCTAGATTGCTCAGTTCATTCCCTTTAGTTAATCTATATTTACATTGCCACATTTTTTCTCTTTTTTTAACATATGATTTCAACCATTAACATCCTGAATATTATCAGGATAGCATAAAAAATTATAAGTATAAAAGGAGGGCAAGATTTCCAAAGCTGTGAGGGAAATTTCCCTGATTTTAATAGTGGTGAACAGAAACACCTATTGAGTGGTTTGGTTTTCTACATTCTCTATCTTCTCTCATTTTTCTATAAACTATTGCCAAACTAATAGTTCAGCCCAGAACCAAAGTTGAGTTTATTGAATAAAAGGCTATATTATCTCAACATCAAAGACAACAATACATTAAACATGGCCAATCTGAGCCAGGCAATCCCCAGACTGTGGCACCAATGTTGCCGTTCAATGTATCTGGGGAGCAGATGTATTCAGAACAATGTTTTATAGTGGTTAACCATTAGGTACATGAAAGGCACAAGAATGAATTGCCCTATCTGATAATGAATGACAGAGGAATGATCAAAGTCAAAACTGATGGAAAACCCAGCAAGGCTGTCAGAAAGAAACTTGTCTTGAGGCTATGATCTCCTACTATTTGAAAGACACCACATAAGCTTTCATTGACAGCAGTCTTGGAATGGGCATTATCCTGCTGTGCTAAGTATCGTGAAGTCACCTATCCATAGCTGATTAACAAAAGAAAGAAAAAAGTCAAAACATGTTCACTAATTCTGTTCACCGATAGTAAGTTCTGATTTGTACAGTCTTCTGTAACTAAGCTAAATATTAAGAAGGGTACCCACTGGAGACCAGGCTCAGACTGAAGCAGGCGTCTTTAGAAAGGTTTGCATCTGTCTTAAACAAATTGGGTGTCAGAGTTGTAGGACCATTTCTGAAAGAAACACACAATTGAACATCAACCTACTACCGGCTATGACACTATTTTTACTCAACTTTTGAACGTACATCAACTTCTCTGTGAAACAGAGCTTGAGAATTATTTCTGACTTGGGAGCTATCTGAATCTACAGCTACATCTTGAAGTGTGGCCACTGATGGCCCCAGTTCCTCAACCAGGTTTGCCAATTTTCACCCTGCTCTTCCAACCCAAGTCATTCCCAAGTCAACACCCCCACCTCCAGCAGTTAGCTGTTGATACAAAGAGCACAAGGCAGCCACCTTCATGCTGAAATCTGTGCATGTTTCACAGTATAAATGGAAGCCATGAGAGAAACTCAGCTGGGGGACTGCTTAATAAGGTTTTTGAAATAAAGAGACATATATTTCGCTTGGAAGAGCATAAAAAATGCTCTAAGGTTACAGAGGACAGGCTTTTGAATCCAAAGTTGTACATGTTTTTAATTTTAAGCCGCAAGGGTGATCTGGGTGAAAGGAAGAATAAGAAAAAATCCATCACCCTTATCAAGATCTTTTCTACTGAACGGGGAGAAATTGGTTCTGTTTTAATACTCAGATTAACTGTTCTACAACTGTAGTAAACACCAGTCTAGGAAAGACATAGACACTAGATCTCAGAAGGGAACAAAAATAAAGATCTAGTCAGATTCACACTATGTTTTAAGAGTTCCTCTGACATTCATACAATGCTATATAGCATACAAAACTATTGAGTCTTCCAGACACGAGAAGATGGAGCCCAGCCAAAGCTGAATACCACCGCTACAGTCTTCCAGTCAGGTAGCAGGAAGAACGCATGCTAGTCAGAAAACTGTCTGAGATCAAAAAGCCAGGGATAATATGAAAAGGCTATGGGGAAAATGGGAGCCGAGACGTGAAAACAATATAAATTTATTTATTTATTTATTTATGAGACTTATATACCGCTTTAAGTGCAAGCACTCTCTAAGCGGTGTACACCTTATATATATATATATATATATATATATATATATATATATATATATATATTTACATTGCCCCCAACAATCTGGGTCCTCATTTTACCTACCTCGGAAGGTTGGAAGGCTGAGTCAACCTTGAGCCTTCAGAATAGCAAATGTCAGCAGTCAGATATTCTGAGATAATAGATCATCAATAGCAAAGGTTTATAACTGCTGAGTAACTGCAATTTGACTGAAACTTGGTAATTTGCTGATAATTGGTACTTCTGTTCTCATGGTTTATTCCGATTTAGCTGCCCTCTTAGCTTTGATAAGCACAGGATGATGCTCTGGTGGACTTGGAAGAACACAGACTTTCAACTCTAGGTCAGAGACAGGCCAGCAGACAAATTATTCAGCTCTTGGAAGAAACTGCCATGTTTCCCAGGCTGTTTCTTTCAATTCAGTCTCCTTCTAGCACAGCTGTATGGTCCCCAGTTCCTGTGTGATCCCTGCTAAGATGGCCCCTCTAAAGCAGCCGATTCCCAACTTGCTGCGTGCGCCAGCAGGCCTGTGGACATTGCCTTGTCACCTACTTGGCTTTACTTTTTTAAGGTGTTCTATTAAAAAAAACATCAGAAGGCACATTTTTTTCCAGAAAGCAGAATTTTAATTGCATTAATTAAAGAATTAGAGAAGTTTGGTGAAATGACAAGGAAATTGTATTATTGCAGCCAAAATGTTTCTTACAAGAGATCACAGATGCCTGCAGGGTATAGCCCCCCCCCCCCAAAAGAAATAAAAACAAGATGGAGTTTTGATTATATTGTTGGACTAAAAGTCTTTGACTTTTCTACTGCTTAGCTAAAGAGAGTCCACAATAGTAGTGGTGGTGGTTTTTCTCTCATTTGGAGTAATTTCCAGCTTTACGTCAAAATTTCACTTTGCAGGAGAAGCTTTGATAGCAACCCTATGATGTATATATGTGAACATTTATGTATACGTATGTGGTCAGGTGTCCTCCCTCCTAGAGAAACATAGGTACAACCTGCTTAACATTGGAGGTCATCCAGTCCAACCCCCTGCTCAGGCAGAAAACCCTATTACCATTTCAGACAAATGGCTGTCCAGTCTCTTCTTCCAGTGCTGGAGCATTCACAGCTTCTGGAGGCAAGGAGTTCCACTGGTTAATTGTTCTCACTGTCAGGAAGTTTCTCCTTAGTTCTAGTTTGGCTATATACAAATTCTATAATGCTTCATTTTTAGCCACTCTACAGTGTTATCTCTTTCTTAAATAAAGGATGGAGTAAGTTGAGTGGAGCTACTACCTCATTTCTGTCTGGGCGATGGCTTCCCTGTGACACAGTGTGTTCCTCACCACTAACCTGTGATGGTAAGGAGCAAACTAAACCACGAATGTCAGGGCTCTGGATTAAAAGCCATCCCTGCTTTAATCTGACTGACTGGATTTCAATGTTCTACAATATACCAGCCCTGTCCATGATGGAATCTAACTTAACATTGTCTTTATACTCAATTCAACTGAGGTTTTTTGTTTTTGTTTTTACTTAATCCCCATTGAATAGGATGGGAACACATGTTTAACTTCTACGTTTCCTTCAGAATTTCTTCAGTCCTTAGCCCAAGGGGAATCCTTTCCATTTCCAAATATACAAAATTTGGTCGATCTTCAATTCACCTGAAGCAGGGATAAGACGAAACCAACAAGGAACCTCTTGCACTTTGTGACTTATTTGGTTTGTTGAGATTTATTGCCCAATGATAGATACTAACAGAGGATGAATTCACTTCCAGATGACTCAGCAAATGCTGGGCAGCAAGACAATTGGAGGAAGCAATAATTCTCAGGGAATTAAATGTTTTCTTCCAAGGGTAAATCAAACACAGATACCTTCTCATTTAGTACTATGTGAGAATGAAGATTTTTGACACCCCAATAAGATACGACTTCACAACTTACAGCATTTACTACGAGTGTGTAAGGGTAGTGACATTGTCGCTACTCATAGGAATTTGTATCAATCATTTCTTTATCCCCTGTTTCTCGTTCAACAAGAGCCTCTGGCCCAGCCATCATAAATTTCAAGCAGTGCGTTGGAAACTTGTAAGCAGTACAGTCGGCAAAGGAGAAATAAATTAAATGTTAGCTGCCCCATCTGAAAACACTAGTGGCAGATTGCCCAAAAAATAATGTAAAATGCACCACCATTTTCACTGAAGCTGTGGAGAGAAAAGAAGACGCCCATCCTTGACAGCAGCTACAAGATTCTCTCCATGCCGAATAGCTTGGAAAAGTCACTTATTACCTATAAAATGAGCGGATGCGGTTAAGGACCATCCCTAGACTTGACAAGTTAATGAGACCGAGCTTATAAGAGCATTATTATTTTAGCAGAATATTGTGTTTCCGTCATATCTTTCTCAGGAGTTTATGGAGAAAATCTTGCTCAGACATCTGTGTCAGTCATCGTTGTATTATATTAATGGGAACCGGAGTCACAAAAAAGGTGGAGCTCTTTTCGGCTCCTTGCGATCTTCCGGGGAATGGAAAAGAGGCACAGCTAGAAAATTATAGGGCTGCCCAACCTTTGAAGTGGTGCTTCATTTCAACTTGGCTTTGAGGAAAAGGAGGTGGGAGTGTCTGCAGGGGGTGCTCAAAAATGGCAGAAGGGCAGCCACAGGGGGTACAATCAAAGGTGTGCCCATTCAACACACATAAAAATGGGCGGAGCTTCGACTCCACTGTCATCTTACTCCCCCCCCCTCATATCTTCGGATCTTCTTTGCTAAGAAAGCGTCTCCCTTCTCCTCAAGCGCTCTGTCTCCCTCCAGATGCCTTCTGCCAAACATGTAGGTTGGCTGGAAGAAGAAAGCAGAGGGACACCAAGCATCTTGATGAAAATGACATCACTTTCACACCTGGACAGGCAAAAAACAAACAGACCACCACAGCAGACGTTGTTTCATTGAATCAAACTGGGAAAGCCTGGAATATGATGGAGGAGATTATACGATGGTTCAAATGAGAAGAAAAAAATAAATAAAAACAAACAACACAGAACTTGGCTGTATTTTATACAGTAATATGGTGGAGCTGTCATCCTTTTTAAAGTTAATAATTCAAATGCCTCATTTTAATCCAGATTGCAGTGTGAGAAGGGAGATTATGATGACACCACCAGGGCTTCTTTCCAAGATTTGCTAAATTCCTCATTGAGTAGGGACTTAATCTCAAATATCTTCACTGCGTAGCTGATGTTCTGACTTAAAGGTAAAGGTTTCTCTTGTCCGGCCATGTCTGAGTCTAGGAGACGATGCTCATCTCTGTTTGTTAGCCAAGAGACCCAGCATTGTCTGAAGATGCTTCTGTGGTCATGTGGCCACAATGGCTGCAACCCAAATGTGCAGGGAACACTGTTATTTTCCAACTAAAGTGGTACCTATTTATCTACTTGCACTTGCATGCTTTCAAAATGCTAGATGGCAAAAATTTGGGATCCTCTAATATATATATATTTTTCCCCAAAAGTGAGGGAGATGAAAAGCACAGCAAGCAATTCTCACGTAAGAGTTTCAGCCTCCAGGGCCAGGGGTATTCCGCAGTCAGAAGTAGCCTGGCATGCTGAAAACATGCAATATAAAATTTCATACAAGCCTGTTCTTGATATCAGCTAATGTTGGGACTTACAACATGACAGAAATCTTTGTAACAGCGGAAACATGAAGGGAACTCTTGAAAGACCGGATTCAGAAATTAGTAATTACAATATCAATGCTGTTGGCAATGATGTCCAAAGGAATGACAGATGTGGAACAAATTTTATCTGATGAAAACAAATATTAAAAATGGAAGACAAATGAGAGGCCGAGAGAATAATTTGGAAAAGGATGTTTTATTGGATATACAAAAGAAACTGGCTGAAGTTTTAAAAAAAATTAAAAGGGAAACACAAATTATAAACCAAGAGTGACCTGAAAAATGTTTTCTTATTGGTTTTTGTTAAAACCTTTGAAGAAATCTGTGTGATGGGATAAAGAAGAATTGAAGAGAGTTCAAATCCTAGCACAATATTTGATTAAGAATGTTAGAAATAGACAAAAATGAAGTAGGTTTATTTGATGAAGGTTAAAATAATACTTTTTTTGCAAAAATTCTGGGAACCTTTTATGGATTTTTTTGCTGATACCAGAATTGAAAAATGGATGTTTTATGGACTTTTAGATAACAAAGAGGATGAAGAGACATCTCTGTCTGCAATCTTTTAGAGGCAAGAAGCCTTACTAAATTGGTTTATCCTCGTCATGATGAAAGTTGGAAGTCATTTTTTTTCATTTTCTTCTTTCATTCTTTTTATATTTCCTGCATTTTTATCCTTTTTAAAAATTTTCTTTCTCTAGGTTTAGTTTGCATTAGTTTTTACAACCGGAATATCAACATTTCTTGAAGAACGTAGCCAGAGAGATGAAAAAAGACAGACAAAATGCAGAGTGATTTTGAAAGTTTTCTTAAAATGCCTTTTGAAGACCTCTGAATGTACATGTAATTAAAAGTAATACAAAAAAAGTTAAATAATGCATCATTAAATTATTAATGGATTTAATAGATTTAAATGAGAAGAGAGATACCAGATTTCCCTTTATTGTTTATGTAAATCCATTGAACAGCCATTCACTTATATGACCTGGTCTCGTGAATCACTGAAATGTTTTTGGAATAATATTTTAATGTGCTTAACTAGGTTTATGGGAAACTCTTTTCATGATAAAGATATTATTAATGTGTGTTGAATTATATCCCAAAACTTTGGAACATGACTTTTTTAAAAATAAAATTTTATTACAATTTTAAATACAAAATCTAACAAGAACTAATACTGAGAATAAAAAATGAAAAAAGAGCAAACACAAAGGAGCAGAATTTGTTTTTTTTTAAAAAAAAGATTACAAAGAAGTGTCAGCAGTTAAAAGTATAAATATAAATTAACCTCTTATTCTTATGCTTACAGTATTGTTTACAATTTCTCTATAATTTATTGTTTTATTTTAATCCCCTGGCACAGATTTCATGATATTTTATGAGTGTTACTATTTATTTTCTTTAAATTAGATGCATAGGTAGCTTGTAATCCTTTCTTGCTGTTTAGTTTGTTATTGCTATTTTTTTGTTTTCCTGTTTTACGTTTCTTATCATTTTTTGTCTTTCATAAGTATATAAAACTTGTTCATATAAATGCAAGGTTTTTTTTTACAAAGAGCAATCCATATCAGAAATAAAGCATGCGTAGGAAGAAATGGAATCCTTTATGAAATAGATGGCAAGGATGTCTCCTTGAATATACTTAGCACTAGCAAAAGCACTTAGACTTATATACCGCTTTATTATTTACAGCCCTCTCTGAACGGTTTACAGAGTCAGCCTATGGCTCCCCAACAATCTGGGTCCTCATTTTACCGACCTTGGAAGGATGGAAGGCTGAGTCAACCTTGAGCCGGTCAGGATCGAACTCCAGACAGATGGCAGAATTAGCCTGCAATACTGCACTCTAACCACTGAGCCACCAGCGTTCTTTTGGCCAAGCTGATTTTTGAAGAAATAGTCCAAAGAGGAAAGGAAATAAGGAGGAGAAAGAATTTGCTTCTTCTGAAGCAGGATGGAAGAAAAGATGACTTTTGGAAGCCAAGAGATTGGAATGAGAAATTGGGAGCTTTTTCTCCCTCTGCGCTGTAGCAAAAGATGCAGCAGAGATTTAATTACAAAACAAACATGTGATAGAAGAGTGAACAGGCAGAGAAGAGCCAGAAGCCAAGAAACTCATGGCTGGATGGAGTTGATGAGAGCCTAAGAAGGAGAACAATGCGATGTTTAAAAGCACACGGACACGGGTCACGAAAGGAAAGATAGTTTGCAAAAGGAAGAGGTACAGTAAATGCTGTTGGCGTAGCTGATGTTCAGTATTTTTCCTTTTATTTTTCTCACCTCAACCCTTTAATTTGTGTTAATATACCTTTCTTTCCTTTTGCCCTTTGTATAGCATGGCTTTCTCTGAAAGGTATGCATTTCTAACGTTCCCAGTTTCAGTGTTTGTGGTTTGATTTTGGATGGAAATGTCTTTTAAAAACTTAGGATTAGGAAACTGTAAGGTATCAACAATAGCACGATGGAAGTTGAGATGTGTCAACATTAAAAAAAATGTTTTTGGTGCCTTTCAGCGAAGACAGCTCATATAATTTAAAGGCAAATACACCCTCTAGTTGAACTGAACTCTTGATGATGACTTTGGCAGGTCCATACAATTTTTTGGGCAACGTTACAAGAGTGGTCTGCCACTGTCTTCTTCTAGGCCGCTTGTTAATATTCTACGTTTTTGTGGGATTCCTATTCAAAATGTTCTTGGCCCAAACCTTCTTAGTTTTTGAACCTGAACAAGTCAGTCATCACATTTGTGATTGGTTGGTTATGCACCAACAATTTGGTGTCAACTCTTAGCAACTAAAGACCTAGATTTTATCCAAGATGATCTGTCTACCAGGTCTTAAGTCTTTCGGGTCTTCCAATGGCCCCCTTATCACCCCTCTGGTTGAGCCCATCCATTTTGCTTTTGGCCGCCTCCTTTTTCTTCCTCTTTCCTTTCATCTTCATGAGCACTATAGACTTCTCAAGAGAGCTAGATCCAAAATGTAATTAGCAAAATATCATCAAAATACAGAAAACTGATGGCAGAAAAAGACCTAGTCTGCCCATAGAATTTTTATTTTTTACTTTTTTAAATTTTAATTTAATTAATCACAATTACAACCTAGTCGTTTGTTGTTTTCCTGGCTATTCATGTTACTCCCTGAAGTCTTTTCCAACAGCAAAGTTTAAAAGCATCAACACTCTTTCTATATTGTTTCTTCAAAGTCCTTCTTAAATTAAATAAATAAATAAGGGGGTAGTATAATTATTATAATTCTTTGGCAGCTTGGATCCAGTCTGTTTCACTATGTTCTGTTGTACTGTGGCTTTCAGACTTGCACATAAGTTTCTCATAAGGACAATCAGTTGTTCTGGAATTTCCCCTAATTTTATAACCACTTTCATATAGTTGGCACAGCTGAAGACCTCTCTATAATTAATTACTTGTGCTAAATCAATGACTTGTGTCAAATTGGCACAAATTTCATATTAGGACTCAAAACAAGGGCAAAGTAATATCAACTCCCCCCCCCTCCCCCTGCATCAGACACTCTATTGCAGATCTCAGAGTGACTGTCTTGGAAAAATGAGATTTTAATAGCATCACTGAACCAGGGATGGCTGAAGTCAAGTGCTCCAAGGGTTCACAAAAGGTCTGAACAAACACATTGCATTTATAGAATGTTACAATTGTTAATTGATAGCTTAGTTGTAATGTTCCTCATGTGTACCCTGGATATGTATAGCCGAAGTTCCCCTATATCTCATGCCAAATTAAAACCTATGGCAGTCTAGCCAGTCTGTGCAGCTGGCAAAGGGAGCAGCAGCTCATGAAAGGCTATGCCTCTTAATTAAATGAGTTTGTTGGAAAAAGTGCTCTCAGACACCGCATTTTTTGCTATCACAGAGGAATGGTATGTCAGCATGAGGAACAAGATCATCAGGAAACTGATAAACTACTAGAGCTCAACGATCTACATTGCATACTCATCAACTTTGACCTTGAGTGTCTCTGCAGGAGAGTGTGCTGCTCCTCCAGGGTGGGGCACATCTTCGAACATGTGAAAGAGAAAGACCTAGGAACAGCTTTATGGAGGAAAGAGACCATCAAGCAAGGAGTAATATTAAAGGAGGATCTGGCTGAAGGATCTGATCTCCCTTATACTACTTGGACGACTCTGAATAGGTTGAGAGTTGGAGTGCCTAAATGTAAAACCCGTAGGCTCACGTGGAGGCTCCTTAGTGGATAATAACATGCTGTGTGAATGTGGAGAGAGAGGTAGAACCCAGCCCATCTGCTGGTAGTTGGCTACTACCAGAAACTCATACCTATAATGACAAAGCCAAGAAGGTGGCTTCATTCTGGCAGTTTAAAGTTTGATCTAGATAGAAGAAGAAGAAGAAGAGGAGGAGGAAGGAGGAGGAGGAAGAGGAGGAGGAGGAGGAGGAGGAGGAGAAGAAGAAGATGATGATAGTGGCAGTTTAGATGTTTAATTTTCAGTGGAAATCTGGTTATGTTTTGAGAAAGGAGTGGTTATAAGTACAACTCATTTGAATCTTTTCCCGTAATCGTAAATCTAGATCTCCACAACATTTTGAGGGTGTTTATCGATTAAGGTAAAACAATAGTTCAGAAGTGAAGGACTACATTTCTGGATGCCTAGCAGGTTTATATCCTTTGGTACATTAAAAAAATAAAAGGGATTCTTGCACACTGCATAATATCACCTTCATCCATCCTGTTTATGAACCGACTGCCTTGACATTTCATATTCAGGAGGCTTAGGTAACCTTAGAAAATAGATCAATACTCACAACACACAATTGCATTTTTTTTTAAAAAAAGAGATGCTCTCTGACCCAGAATATGGATTTGTATTGTACTGTTACATGGGCAGTCCATAAGCTAATGGTCAAATACTGTATAGACAAATACTGTATATTGCATTTATTTGTATACTTCACAACTGCACACTTGTGGCCATGATGTCATTTGATTTCTAGGAAAGTCTTGTCATTCCAAAGACAGAGTTCCACCACCATCTGGAAGAACAACCCCACCCCCCCAAACAGCAGAAGTTGTGGATGTCCTTAGTACAGCAGACTGAAAATGGTTTAGAGCCATTTTTTGGCTAAACACACTTACCAAATTCCATGCGTTGTGGATGATGCAAAATTCCTAAATCTGGAGTATTTGTAAGTAGAACATAGAATAATAGGGCTGGAAGGGACCTTGGAGGTCTTCTAGCTCAACCCCCTGCCCATGGCAGGTGATCCTATACCAGGGGTAGGCAACCTCGGCTTTTTTTATGACTCATGGACTTCAACTCCCAGAATTCCTGAGTCAGATATGCTGACTCAGGAATTCTGGGAGTTGAAGTCCATGAGTCATAAAAGAGGCAAGGTTTCCTACCCCTGTCCTATACATTCTGGAGTTTCATTACAGTATAACCACTTATAAACTCTTTCCAGATCTCTGGGAGATATTATGGGTGAAATTTTTGATCTATTCTACGATCGATCGCTTCTCAATTTAGGAGAATTCATTCCGTAGCAAGCAGGCTTATTCCTCTTCCCTTTCCTTCCAGAAAGTGTGCTCAAAGTTAGAAAAAAAAAATTGGGACGGCTTCTTGCAATGAGAAAGCACTTGCAAGCTTTGAAGTCTAGGAACAGGAATCCCTTGTTATATAAAAAAGGTTGGGAACGGTGGCCTCCCCAGAATTTCAGGGACTTTCTGATGGACTTGGATTCCGGTCAACGGATGGATGATCTGGGATTTCTGTTTAAGGCATTTTTGTCACCAAGGCTTTAAGAGAGACACGGGGGCCTCCTTTCCCCTCTTGTCTATAGTGCAGAGGGATCCATACCTTTTCCCAGATCCAGACTGAAAGGCACACCCTAAAACCAGCCCCCTTTCTACAGACTTTGCTTCTGTCCCAGCCTGCTAAAAGGTTTCTCCCCTCCCCCTTTGTACTAATGTCATGTCATCACGCACAGGTCCATAAATGTTTTTATCTTTAAATTTGATCTCTTGCCCACTTTGAAAACAAGGACTGCATGAGCAACAGCCTCTATAATCCCGACTTTCAAGGTTGCTGAAGTAGAAAAGGACACAGAGAAATCCATTTGTGATCTATTAGTGGATGAAGGTCACAAGAAGGGCTCTCTTTCCCCCTGTCAGATCCAATTCCCCCCAGGTCTTGGTTGAAGTACTATATGTCCTTCCCACTGCAGGAGAGGGTGAATTTAGCAGAAGGCCCCCCCCCCGTGGAAGCTGAGGAAGATTTGGCTAACATTCACCCTATAGCAGGACGGCTATTGCTGTTTAGTTGCATATGGGTCTAAGAGCAAAATTCTGCTAAATCAATTCATGAGTTGAAATGAAAAAGTTTTTGGCTTGGATTTAAAAAGTTCATTAACACAAAAATGTATCTGTTGTGCTGCAAAATGAATTGTTGCATAAGAGTTTCCTGGCCAGTGTTTTTGCTCATTTCCTCCTGGTGCTTTTGGCCCCGTCTTTTGTGTCTATCAGAACTTCCACAGCTGTGATGGTCATTTCTTTAGGCCAGTACCCATATTTGCAGAGTTACGTATCCCTTGTTTTTTGCAAAATAGAATAACCTTGGTTCACGGGCGGTATTTTCTGACTAAAATGGAATTTTGTAAAGCAGAATGGATGCCTTCAGTGGGGCTTTGGTAGCCATAGTGTGGAACATGCAATGTACATATGGAAGATAATTTGCGTAGAAAGAGAAATGGGCACAAGGAATTCCAATATTTCAACCTCCCCCTTAATTTTTTTTAATCTGACAATTCCAAAGGGGAAAAAACACTGAATACCTCAGTTATTAATTTACTTCCTATGAGGTGACGTTTGTTCAGAAACATATCTTATCATCCCCTTGGATAGCTTTAAAGTGATTTGTTCCAATTTTATGGCTCTCTAGCTATTTACCAATTGACAAATTTTGAACTGTCAAAACAGCCTTTTAAAAACTGAACAACATCCAAGAACAATAAAGGCCTTCTTCATAACAAATTCTGGCATTGCCTTATCTGTTCATTCTTACACACAATGAATACTAAACTCTTTTAAGAGATCTGATTTTCAAACTTTTATGTTTAACTCAAGGATATACAGTGTCTCAAAGTAATCAATCTTACACTGAATTTTTGCTCTGACTCAAACAAATTTCATATAGGCTTTAAATCTCTTTGTTGGCACAGTGAGGATCTGACATGGAACATTGACAGAGGGATACATAAACTGTATTTTGGCAACCCCAGTTCTGAATCTGTCTGCTAACTCATTGGGTCAGACAGTTTTGAGCTTATGCCTACCCAGTGCTGAGCAATAGACCAGTTTCCCTTCTCCCAGAAGACGCTGACAACGCCTCAATATTCTCTTTAATGCAAGTAGGCCTGAGGTAGATTTTTGTGCTATTGCCATGATTACACTGAGGAGAAGCTAGTTATCAACTACAATAAACATCTTTTCTAGAAGGGCAGTGGCTGATTGATGGAAAGAAATAAAACCAGATTTTGATAGGTGAAAGAATGTAAAACTTTTTTGGCTAGGACTTATTGTGACAATAAAAATAAATGCACTGCCCAAAATGAGCTTCTTATTCCAAATGGCAGATATAAACAAAAGAAGAAAAGAATTCGAAAAAATACATTGTAAGGCAAAGTTTATTTAAAAATTGGAATCTTTTGAGAACAAGGAAATGTCTGGTAATTTCACCATTAACATCCCTGCCAAATGTTTCTTTTTATTCTATTTAAGAAAAAATATATTAAGATTTGCTGATATGCTACATCCAGACTCAGAAAACAGACTAAACAACAACAGCAACAACAATTACTCAATAAAGGTAGATATTCGTTAGAAGAATAAAAAAGTGACTTTAAAAAAGAAGGAAAAACAACAGAATTTGAAATACAGAATCAAGATTATTTATTGGGATACTTTTCTAAATTATTACTGAAATGTAATATGGAGGCAGAACAAATTAAAAGTCACACATTAAAGTGGGTGCAAAATTTAAAGCAGTAAAACCTCAGAATAACAAAATAAAAATAAATACAAATAATTCCAAACTGTAGTTTGAGGGAAAACAGGTATAAACTGTTTTATAGATGGAATATAGCTCTGTCAATGATCACCAAGATGGGCAAATGATATAATAATAAATGTTGGAAATGACTCAATAAAAACGACCATTTTATTACATGTGGTGGTCATCCCAAAAAAAATCCCCTCGTGAGTATTGGAAGTGAATACATCAAAACCTCAGCACAGTTTAAAAATAAAGTTTGAACTGAAACCACACATATTTTTATTGGGAATAATTCCAGAAAGCATACATGGAAAGTGTCACAACCTATCAAGATATTTGCTGACAGCGGCAAGAGCAAGGCTTGTGCAACACTGGGAAAAAAGGAACTTTGCCAACGATACAAGACTTGGAAACCAAAATTGGAGAAAAAGCAGCAATGGCAAAACTGACATTATACATTCATAACAGAAATGTAACGGAATTTAAGCAGGAACGGCTCCTTTATACAGTACACATCACACAGCAATGCAGATTCAGACCTTTGAAATATGATTGCTAGGAAAAAATAAATAAGAAACCAATCAAAATTACGTGTGAAACGTTTTAAACAGATACAGCAAAAGTTTCCAATGTTTAATGTTTAAAGTATAATGCAAACAGTTAAGGAGCAGTTAGTGATGAGGAGGGGGGGAAAGGGAAAAAGTGTGACCAAAATTCGTCCTCACAATGCTTTAACTTATATTTATTTTTTTAACTTTGCCTTTTGTATCCTTATTCTTTACTTTTTGGGCACACTTTATGCTTGCCCAATTAAAAAAAATAAAAATAAAACCACGCTGTTAGCATTGGTCAAATCCTCCCAAGGCGAAGGATAAGTCAAGGTGCTGTAGATCACCTGGAGATTCCCTGGAAGTTTGGGCTTGGCGGACTTTTCAAGACTCTCTGCTCCAAATAAAATCTACCTGCAGCATCTTCCTTCCCTGAGGGAGGGCCCTGGGCTTGCCTGAGGTGGATGAGGGGGTGGCCTTCTCCTGGGGTGACTATTTCCCCACAAGACCTAATAAACACCCCTTCAGTCCTACTTCAAGGAAGTTTTCAAAACACGGGCTTCTTTGAAGGGGATTGAAGCCAAGGTAAGAGATGGAGCACCATCGAGGTGAATCTCGCTGCTCGGTCACAACACCACAACCGTCCTAAAGGGGAACCAGTTGCCAAGCCTCTGAATCTTGATCACGTGACCATGGGGAAGCTGCAATAGTCCTTAGTGCGACAAACGGTCATAGATCGCTGTTTTCAGTGCTGTTGTAACTTTGAATAGTCACTAAATGAACTGTTGCTAAGTCAAGGACTTCCTGTATACTCAAGGATATATATAACTAAATGGCTGCTGCAAACAACATCCAAAACAAGAAAGGTCCTCAGGGCCTGGAGAAGATTCATTACGACCCCAATATATACAAGAGAAGGAGCAACATCAACAAAGGGACAGGAAAGAGCCCAACAGCTCCACATGCTCAGTCTGTGGGGCATCAGAAGCAAAGGACCCTCATTTAAGGTTGGAGGGCACAAAGTGGCATTTTGTCAGAAGAATAATCTGGTTTCAGGAAGGGATGGCAATGCTTAACCCATGTGCATTTTTCATGGCCTAAAATGTATTATCTGTCCTTGATGTGTATGAAGTTTTTCTCTGTTTGGGACACCCTTCTCCCAAGCCTTCAGCAAACAGGACTTCTCTGCCCCACAGCAGAGCTGTTATCTTTGTCCACTAAATGTTTCTCCATCTTGATTGTTAGAAGAGTCACACAGAGAACCGGTTGTTCACCTATTTGAATCCCACCACTGGTGATAAGTATGTATGTATGTATGTATGTATGTATGTATGTATGTATGTATGTCTACATACAGACTAGTAAATACTATTGTACCCAAGACATGTTTAAGTCAGTCAGCCCAGGGATGTATCTTAACGCTTTATAAGTAGCGGCCATATATATGCTCTTTTGAAGCTCATTGAAGCATCAGCAAGGACATCGGGTCATAAAGTTTCCTTGTGAGCCTCTTCAAACTTGGAACATGATGGACCCAATAGTGAGCTGGCCAAAGTTGCTTCTGGGTTCTCTTTTTTTGTGCTTCCCACCTAAGAAACATCCTAGTTTATCAAGGCAGTATCACACTGAAAGGGATGGCGTCAGAAGAGAGCTGATGTGACGAAACATGGAGAGGTGCCCACGTTCAGGACTACCTTAGCAGTGGTCAGAGGGGCCAAGCCATCTTCCCTCTCCAAATTCTTATCTGCAGGTCCTCACCCAGAGATTCCCCATTTGATTGCACTGTTGTGGCTGTCATCCTGACATTTTTGGCTGCGCCACATGGTACCTTGCAAATGAAGATGGAAAGAATTCTGAGTGGTAATATTATTTTGTAAAACATGAAATAGAAAACCAAACACTTCCCCCCCTTGCTCCACCAACCACAGTGGTGCAGCTCTGAAAATTGGTATGTGCATTATTTTCTTTAAGAAAAATACCTTAGGGCCAGAAAACTTACTAATCGCACCATTTTTGTGTGTGAAAATACTGCCTTCTTGACATATTTAAGTAACTTCCTTAGTAATTCCCTTGATTGTACTTTGTGTTTATAACATTGGTTCAACAATGTTCACTTTTTTTTCTACTTATCTATATTCTGTATGCTTTCTTCTACTTCTAGAAGTTTTATTTTTCTCAGGTTGATTGATCTCTTCTAGAAATGTCTTGTTTTGTGCAATCGGCATTAATCTATTTTTATGCGAAGTCTGTTGTGGCCAGGAAATGTGTTTTGTGTGGAGATTCATTTCTGAATTCCACTCATGAAAGAGTAAGACTGATTTTTAAACATAAGCCAAGCCACAATCTTAGATTGCTATAAACCCTGGACTTCAATAAAATCAATATTTATATATACGGATATTTTGAGGGTGTGATGAACAGCAGCAGATAGTGTAAATAATTTTAGAAGATCTCTGGACTTGTTTTTTTTAAAAAAGGAAGTTTATGCAGAAGTAATTTCCCCCCATCCCACATTTTTCTTACTCCAGAACAGAGAAAATTTTAGTCTGCTTAGAGATTTTTACTTGAAAATAAAAAATAGAAAGCAAGGATAAGCATTAATTGCAGGCCCCTGGTTTATGCTTTTCTGGTCAATGAAAATTCTCCTGCTTGAGCAGGACGTTGGATCAGAAGACCTTCAAGGTCCCTTCCAATCTAGTTATGCTATGTTCTGTGTTCTGTTTTCTCTAAAAGATAGTAACTGTTGTTAGTCACTCAAGCTCTGTTTGATTTCTCTAAGGTTTCATTTTAATTGACGCAAAGGTATGAGCAAAGTAACATAATGTCGTCCTTTTTGGGTTTGGGACTCAGCCTTGAGAAGATTTGGTGGGTTGGTGAGGAGAAGTTATGAGACTGTTCTTCAAGTACTTCAGTAAGGTCAGCCAGGAGAAGTTCAAGCCTTGGTCTCCTTCATTATAAGATGGACAGGGGATTAAGGTCCAGGAAATTCTGACCAAAATGTAAAACGGTAAAAGCAATTTATCAGTGGAAGCAATTATTCAAAGGAGTGATGGGCTGCCCCTTCTTGGCTGCATTCAAGTGGAGGCTGGACCATCCTCTGCCTTGGATGCTTTAATCTGGACCCATGAACTGAGCTTCCGGCTCTGTGATTTGCAAGCTGTCCACCTCTACTAATTCAAGCACAATTTTATCTTATTAAAGATTGCACCTTTTCCTTCCTTCAGGCCCGTTTTCCTTTCTCTTCTCCTCTTTTTCCTATCTCTTGAGATCGCTCCCTTCTGTTCCTGGCTGTATATTTTTTCCTCTTGTATCTTTAAGCCACTAAATCTCTTTATCTCCCGACTTGCCCTCTCAAACTTTCATTCTACGTCGGCTTTTTTTTTCTAGCTGAAATCCCGCCTTCCCTTTTCATTGTCCTCGCTCCCTTCTTCACACATCAGCCGTCATCCCTGTGGTGAAGGCTGCTTTTCTCCTCTGTTATGGAAGGCAGCAGACACTCTGGGCCCTTTGGAGGCGGCCTGGCTCAGCATGGAAGCCTCTCCCTTTCCCCTCAGCAGGGCTGGCTCAGGAATTCTGGGAGTTGAAGTCAAAGAGCCAAGGTTGCCCACCCCTGGTCTAGTCTCTTCTAAATAACTGAATAATTGAAATTGAACCTGACCGCCTTGGGCAATTCTGGGTAGTCTTTGACTTATAGCAATTCAGTTAGTGACTGTTCAAAGTTACAACAGCATTGAAAAAAGCAACTTCTGACTGTTTTTCACACTTAGGACCTCTGCAGCATCCCCCATCGTCCCTTTTTTTAATGACGGTTGGGTGATGTGATCCCCTTTTGTGACCCTTTCCTGACCAGCAAAGTCCATGGGGGGGGTCAGAGTCACTTAATCACCCTATTATTAACTTAATAACTGTAGTGATTCACAACTGTGGCAAGAAAAGTCACAAAATTCAACCCAGAGTATAAAACCCAGAGCAGAGTATTCTGAGTATCTGTTCCTCTCCATTTATTTGTTCTCTTTATTTTACTTTATTTCTTATTTTACCAGTCTGTGCTGGAGAAGTTTGGAGGAAAACCCTAGTCCAGCTGAACATTATAACTAGAATAATTTGTATATTTCAGCCCTACCGAGTCACCGATAATTGCCCGTTGTTTCGCAAGTGCTCCCTCAGCACATAGAGATATAAGTATTTTAACAGACATTTAATCATTTGTCAAGCAAATACACAGCATTAAAACTATCACTGAGTAACTGGGAACTAAGGCTTCATGCTGAAACTATTTTTTCAACAAATAAAAAAAGTAAAACGAAAAAATACAAATTGCTGCTTGTCTTATTCATTCTTTATACATGTTTAAATTCAAACCAGGTTTGTAGTACATTTTCAATTAGAAGAAATTGGTTCCCAAGGAATCAAACAGGAAATGTTAAGATTCATATACCAGCTTTGGCAGGTCATTTGATTACATTGTTAACATACCCTGAGGATGTTTGTAGCTAGGTAATTCTAAGAATGTTGTAGTTGTAATGGCGGTAGAAGCCTTTGCAGTAACAAGACTTTTCCTTTCCAAGCTAATTATTGCAGAAGTCAACACAACTGACTAAAGGATCTAGAAGTCTTCGGTGATGGAACTGACAAATAAATCAGGGACCCACATAAGGCAAAATGTCGTGTTTATGACTGCAGGTGACTAAAGGAATTCTGTGCTAAGATCCTAGCTTTTGGATCTGTAAGGGGAAGATCTGGATGCCATAAGCATACAATCATCTGTCCACTTACAATATTCATGCATGAGTCACGTGATTCAAAATAGCAATTAGCAATTCAGCAGATAGAAACCGAGTATCTGATGGTATTGGAGCAGCCTCTGATTTCTCATTTTTTAACCATTAGATTATGAATGAATTATGCATAATTATATTCATAAGAAGATAAATGTTGCCCTGCTGGATTGGACCACTGGCCCATCTTGTCTAGCAGTCCCTCCTCACACTAGCTAACCAACTGCAGAAGGCTTTGGCACAGAGACGGTTCAGGGGTTCCATACATTGGTACAGCCTTTTCCCCTTGTGTGTTGTTTTGAAGCCAGTCTACTTAGTCTAGTGTAGTCTAGTGAATTCCAAAGTTTTAATTATGTATTGTATATAAAAAATCATTTTATCCATTCTGATTTCTCCAGAATTTAAATAGATAGATGATAGATAGACAGATAGACAGACACATACAACACAGAAAAAAGAACATAGAATAATAGTTGGAAGGGACCTTGGAGGTCTTCTAGTCCAACCCCCTGCTCAAGCAGGATACCCTAGACCATTTCAGACAATAGACTGTCCAGTTTCTTCTTAAAAACCTTGAGTGATGGAGCATCCACAACTTATGGAGGCAGGTTGTTCCACTAGTTAATTGTTCTCACTGTCAGGAAGTTTCTCCTTAGTTCTAGGTTGCTTCTCTCCTTGATGAGTTTCCACCCGTTGCTTCTTGTCCTGCCTTCAGGCGCTTTAATATATAAATTGACCCCCCTTCTTCTTTGGGGCAGCCCCACATCATTTAAACCTGACTTATTCAGCAATAATCATTACTCACATAACTTTAATACTCTTGCAGCAACAGCACAAACAAAAAAGCATAAGTTGTCACAGGGAAATGACTTTCTGTGTCTGGGAATCTAACAGAAGAAATGCTAATAACCCCTAGAGATTCTGTGAATTGAACGCAGTGCATGATACCCAAAGCTTTATGCAGCCAGAAAGGCAGAGGCAGATGATCAAGGAGGCTTGCAGTGACCCCAGGCAGGGTCACCATGAAAAAAACATCCTCGTTAGCTGTGTGATTAAAAAAAATATGCTAATCTCTGCTTCTGCTTCCTTCCGCCTGGTTGTTCAAACAGCCAAGAGGGCAGTTTTTTTCAGCAGCAGTCCAGACAGAAGGGTGTCGAGGTGTCCATGCTGAAATATTCGGAGTTGTGGTCAATTCAACGCTGCAGAGTCCAGCGAGGGCATTCTGATTGCATCGGGAAGCCCCCCTGCCAATATCATGGGCAGCCCTATAGATCAGAGGCCCCAATCTGTTGGGCACCAGGGACCGGTTCCGTGGAGAGAGATTTTTCCATGGACCGGAGAGTGTGTGGTTTTGTGTGCTGCCTGCATCCTGCAGATGGGGCTTTGCTTGTTTGTGTGGACCGGTTGCTGGCATGCCATGACCTGGTAGTGGTCCACGGACCAGGGGTTGGGGACCCCAGCTATAGATAATCTGGATGTACCTGTGCCTTTTTTTCTTGCCTATTCTCACTACTGAATTGTGTTTTGTTGGGTAAGGTCCAGTGTTCAAGTCTGTCAAGGTCCTTCTGAATCATCTAAAGAGTTAGCTGTTCTCCCTAGTTTGGTGTCATCCTCAGATCTGATGTTTCCCTTCTATCCCCTCATCTAAATCATTTTTGAAGATGTTAAAGAGTACTGGAGCCAAGACAGAATCTTGGGGTACCCAACTGCCTGCTTCCCTCCGTGCACATGTAGTCCCATTGTGCCCTACACATCGAGTGGTAACCAATTGTGAAGAGTTGTAGCTCTACACATCTCGAGGTCACCAGATTGCCCATTTCTGGTCCAGTCAATGGGGCACAGTGAGAGCTTCCTGTAAAACAGCCACCCATACATAGGTATGCTCCATTTTTGCTTGACTATATTTATAATTTAACTTCCTTCTGTGTTCTGTGTTGTACTCCAAGCTCCACCCATGAGTCCTTTTAATTAAAAAAGAGGAATAGAAAGATAACGTCAGAATGTCACTGGCTGGCTTTTCTTCTTCCTGGAAGCATTTGAGTTTCAGTAGCGATGGGAAGATTGGGGCTTCTGATTCTCTGCTATAAACGCAACCTCAGTCTAGGCTTCCTACTGTATAAATAAAAGAAGAAACCTGATGTTTTGGGGGGGAAGAGTGGGTGTCTTCTAATTTGTATGTTGGAGAGGTGTTCACTGCCTGGTCTGATCAGAAGGAAATCAATGTTTTCTTTAAAGAGAGCAGCTTTGAAGAAGGGGGCTGAAAGGCTGCAGCAGTTCACAAGTTTATCTGTCTGACAGCCGATGCACTGAAAGGAACGCTCTGGCGGATCAGAATTGCTGAGTGCCCTGAGTTTCATGTTTTTCTGAGCTCTCCTTCGGCAGGGAAAAAAAAAAAAATATATGAGGAAGTCTGTCTTTGCGTCTCTCTGGCTTAGACATTGCAACTGCCCCAGGGTGAATGTTTAAAGTAAAAGACTGGATGCATATTTATGCGGGCTCAAGTCATTCTTAATGGCAGATTTTTCAGGAGATGACATGAAAATTTGGCTAAGGCCGTAATAAGGAAGGGATTGCTCTGAAAGTTTTAGCAAGCGGAGAAAAAAAGAAAAAACAAAGTGAGTCCGTTTGGCCCGATGATGACAGTGATCAAGCTACCGTTGACTCTTTTTACATTTCATTTTAATTAAAACATTTAAAGAAGAAAGATAAAAACTAAGGTAGAATAAAGAAAAGAAAAACAATGTTGAAAAACTGTTTTTTAAAATTTTTTTACATGCTACATAGACATTTTTAGACTGCTGCCAGCCAAAGCCACTTGCCTTCCTTACCAGTTGTTCCTTCTCATCTTTGGTTATGCCAATTTCCTGACTGACAGGCCGTGAGAGTTTGAGGGATGCCAATAAAGGAGAATATTTGTAGCTCAGGACTGACATGAGGGTTCTTTGGTGCTCGCTGAGCTTGCTTGTTTTCTTGCAGACCTTTCATGACCCAAACTAGGTAGCATCACCAGGGCTAGCACTGATGAGGTTACCTGGTTTGGGTCATGAAACATCTGCAAGAAACAGCCCAGCTCAGAGAACACCACGGACCCCACGGTCTGATTGATGTCCTGTTTATAAGGATCACATATTAAGAAGTGGGGCTTTGAAGGCACCGTCCCTTTGGCTTGGGGGGAGTCCTATTCTGCGGTGACACATTAAACATAGGATTTACCTGCGCAAAGCTGGAGTTCCCTTTGAATATTCTTTCTAGGCAAGAACACGTCTGCATGAAAAAGCGAAGAATGTGGAGTCCCAGAAGGAATGAAATAATCACAATGCAACCGACCAAATGTATTGACTGAAGTGAACAATCCAGGACAACGTGTCAAAGCGGAATAAGGTGCCTCTTGTGTTTTCAGCCCACCATGTTGTATATATTTTTACATTCCTGTCTGAAGGAAGACAAAGGCCAGTGTGTCCCCAGGAAATTGGCATGGAACCAGATATCACTTTCATTAGAACTTGGTGTGTGATTAATTGTCTATAACTCTCTAGGTGGAGTTTGTATTTTGCCACTTGAGGGCATACTATCATTATGATTTCTCCAACATGTTTCTCAATTCTCTCTCTCTCTCTCTCTCTCTCTCTCTCTCTCTCTCCCTCTCCCTCTCCCTCTCCCTCTCCCTCCCTCCCTCCCTCCCTCTCTCCCTCCCTCTCTCCCTCCCTCTCTCTCTCTCCCTCCCTTCCTCCCTCCCTCCCTCCCTCCCTCCCTCCCCCCCTCTCTCTCATAATAATTACGTTCTAATAAAGAGAAAATTTGTAGCTTGGGGCTGACCTGAGGGGTCATTGCTGCTCTCTGAGGTTCTGCTGAATTAGGTTCCTGCTGAAAAAAAAAGAGAGAGATCTGGTAGTTGGCCAGGATAATAGATGCTGCTCAGGAAATGATAAATTATTTTTTCTGGGAAAAGAACTGCTCAGTAAAACTGGATTGCAAGACAGGACAAATCAACTCCCACCTCCTAAGCTAGACTAAATAGAGAACTGAACTTATTTGTAATAACAATAAGGAAGACGAAGAGGAAGGAAAAGGAGGTATTGATGGCTAAGGGAAGGGTTAGTATGTGGACTACAAATTGAGCTGCTTCATAGTGGATTGTGCCAAAGTTGGATACCTGTATATATTAAAACAAGACAAGCTTCCCTTTTATTCCTTTTCCAAAAAATCAGCTGTAAGACAAATTTACATTACCAGTAACAGCTGGAACTCTGCAGGCTCACCCTGTGAGATCTTACTAGTATTGGCAAAACAATTTTTCATTTTTCTTAAAATGCTTGAAATGTTTTACTTTGGAAACTCAAAATGTCTTTCAAATTTTGTCTTAGCCACCAATAGAAACATTTTGAGATAAAATTGGATTGCTTTGAATACCTATTTGCATGACATTCTTGGTGAGGTCATGGCCACTCCTTGCCAAGTCCTGAATTTTATGTTTTACAGTCATTTATATATTTTACTGACACTCCAGTCCTAAATAAATTGGCCACGGTATAACGTAGAGTTAAGGCTGCAGTTAGATGCAGTTTGGAGCTGAATCAAAGCATGTTCAGATTAGTGCAGTTGTTGCAGTTGTTCAGAGTTGTTTTACATTATGTAACTGAATGGAGCCCTCTCTTACACTTATTCTTCTTCATTTTGTAGGCATTTCATTCTTAATAATGTGCTTTTGTGCAAAGTACAAAGTACATTTTCATACATACTGTGGGGCTTTCTTTGAGCTGAAAACGGAATAATGCCATTTAGGGAAGTGCACAAAAGAGAAGATAAAACATACCAACTTGTGTATTTATCTGGGAAGTGTAAATGAGGACAAAATGGCCACTTTGACCATCCCAAGGAACCCAAGAGTGGAAGTCCTTAGTGAAAGAAGAGCGACGTCTCCCAAATTCACTGAAGAAATGGCAGAGAAACAATACAGATTACTATGAATTCGGTTTTGCATGTAGGCTGTGCTAATTTGTCACGCAAAGCCTTGATGTCCCTTGGGTTCCTGACCCATCATATTTAAAACCTTCCATTCCCCACCATCCAGTCAGAGCTGAAGAAGCTTCTGGAATGAGAAGCAAAACATCTTCAAAGAAATACAAGAAAGTCCAGTTGCCTCCTGAAAAAAAGCATCTTTGGGACAACCCTGAGCTGGATGACTGAGAATCTCCATGGACATTTAGCTATGCACTTTGGGATGGACAGTCTTTGAAGGGTGCAGGAGCATGGACAGATTTCCAGAAAACATTGCAGACCACAGGAACCATTTGCACTTCAGTTTGAGATGCAGACAACACGGACTTATCCCCAACAGCCTGGGCCCGTCTCCAACAGTGAAGGGACCCAGGACTGAAAAAAAAAACACATCCCGCAGCCAAGAAGGCTCCACACCCATTTGCACCACTCAGGTGACCCTGAGGACACAGACAAACCTCCAAATGGCCTCAACGACTCTCTAAAAGGAGGCAAATGACCAGCTGTCTGCAAGGAGTATAAATCCTTCCATTCCCCACCATCCAGTCAGAGCTGAAGAAGCTTCTGGGATGAGAAGTAAAACGTCTTCAAAGAAAAAACCAGAATGTCTAGTTGACTCCTGAAAAAGCATCTTTGGGGCAACCTTGACCTGGATGATTAAGAACCTCCATGGATATTCCAAGCCAAAGGTCACCTCTGCAAGTCCCCTTCTTGTACATTTTGATCTACCGGAATGCTAAAATTGTCTCTGTTGTTACAGATTCTGCTCCACAGAGTGGAAGAATTTCCCTGCATAAAAGCCATTATGCCACAGAATAGGATGTACAATTAAAAATTGTTTTTAAACTTTATTTAGTATTTAAGCACTGCCTATATTCTCAGTCAATCAGCAATTGACTTAACCACTGCAATCTACGTGGATTAGAAAGAAACTGTTGGAAAACATGGACGAACTGTTGGAGACGTCACCACTTTGGATGTGGGAAAACCCTCCAGAGTCCCAGTCTTTTAGATATCTATTTTGAGCTTTTCCATAGATAGATTTATTCAGTTTTCAAAGCTATCTTCCCAAAGACTGATAAGCTTCCTTAATGGAAACCATCACTTTTCATCACCTACCTTATATAGAAGTTCAATTAGACTTTACATATCTTCAGAGTCTTCATTGTCTTCTCTGTCTATAAACACCGTCACAAACCTTTTCCCATTTTTAGAAACATATTGCACATTTTAAAACAACATTCTTCATTTTCTATCATAAACCTTAAATTTAGAATCATTTCTTATCATAATTATATTTTTTTTAATTTTTGTTGGGAGGCAATTGGATATACACAACTTCTAATAAAAGTTAGTGTGGATATAAACCATTGATTGTAGCGGCAGAAATACATGGTAACTACAATCTTTCTGTCCAGAGAATGAAAATTAAAAAAAAACCTTACTTTTCAGAGAGTCCAGAGAGACAAAACACCAATTTAGAAATGATTTAAATTCCAATCTAAAAACCAGCCAAGTAATCCAAGGAACCCAAAACAGTACGTAGAGTTGCAGGCAGGATATTTGTATCTGCACACCCCCCACTGGTGAAGGAAGATCTAGCTCTCCGTCCAGCTTTTTAGGGAGAATGGATGAAGCCTCCTTTTAACCAGTTGGGTTCTTTGGTTTTTGCCCTCTCTCTCTGTCCTTTGGTTTCTCTCTTTCTCTGTTTTTTTTTAAATTTTTCATGTTTTATTTCATTTGTAAACTGTCCAGCCCCCCCCTCCCTACAAGTCAGGCATCATACACATTTCATTCTAATATCAATAATGCATAGAAGCCTGAAGGCTCCAAAATGTCATCCAACTCTCTGGTTTCTTTTATATCGCCTGGACTCCCGTGCTTTACTAATTGGCTGAGTCCAGCTTCTCCCTTACAAGGCAGGCAGGTGACTTCCCCTGCTCTTCCCTTCTTAATTACTGGCGTGTTAATGGGGTTCAGGACCCCTGCTGGTTCCAGCTCTGGGTCTCTTCATTCCTTCTGGCCACTGGCTGTGGTGGTGCAGGTGGAGGTTTTGCCTGGTCAAGACGTTTGGTTTCCGAATGTGAAGGCTGACACTGATCCCAAAGGAAGCCCTTTCCTAACACTAGTAAACGTTTCCAGCAGCCCTGGTGCGAAGGCCTTTTCCAAATCAGCCTTCCTGCCTTTTTGATGTTCCTCACAGCTCAAGTCCAGCCTGGTTTTCTTTCTGCTTCTCTCACGGTCTGGTTTTTTTTTTTTTTTAAGGGTCCTCCTTGCGTCTGGTTGGAAATCAAGAGAGTCTGCCTCTTAGTTCAGAGTGTGTTTAATTGCACAACAGGTTCAGATAGAAAGGCTAGCTTTTTCCACATGGCTGTTGAGAATTTGAGGAGAGGGGGAAGTTTTGCAACATCACGAGTTTCGCCCTGCTGCTTGTCAAAAGGCTCCGGATGAATGGGATTCCCATCAGATAGGTTTGAAGAATAAAAGGATCAATCAGCATTCCTGATAAGCTCCATGTGAAATGACCTTTCACAAATTGTGCAAGACTTCCTAGGTAACACTTGGGGAATAATTGCAAAGGATTCAGATATAAGACAGAACTCTCCTCCTCAGAGAGATGGCCAAAAGAGAGAAGACATGTGTGTGTGTGTGTGTGTGTGTGTGTGTGTGTGGCACTTATTAATTTGAATGAGGGTTTGCAAAAATTGTAAAGAGTGCAACTGGAAAAGTTCATCTCCCAGGCTGCTGAGTTTACAAGGGTCTTCGGGGTAAATAGAACGAAGGACAATGTTGTGTTTCTTATAATTAAACACAATAACTCTTACACAGCCCGGAAGAATGTAATTACTTACATAATATGTTTAAATTGCTTCTAATAATTTGTGAATGGCCCAGAGTTTTACTGAGAGTCAGGATCACATATATATAAGAAATAATTATCTTATGTAAGTGGACAGGAAAACTAGCGTTCTCTCAAATTTAGACAAACACATGAAATCCGGGTGGAATTCTAGTTTTCCATGATGCACCTATGCTGGCTCAGGAATTCTGGGAGTTGAAGTCCACGAGTCATAAAAGAGCCAAGGTTGCCTACCCCTGACCTATGTTCCTTATAATGCAGTAAACACCTTTGATAGTTTGCAGACACAATCTATGTTGGTGACCTTCTTCAGGCA
The DNA here is from genome assembly GCF_016545835.1 of Crotalus tigris. NCBI lineage: Eukaryota > Metazoa > Chordata > Lepidosauria > Squamata > Viperidae > Crotalus > Crotalus tigris. The sequence goes on from NW_024096550.1 coordinate 468,520, forward strand.
AGCTCAGAAAAGGTCTTTCTTTCTCTCCCCCCCCCTCCGATCAATAGCGCTGCACTCTGCATTGCCATGTTAGCACTTTCCTTTTGTGTTGCCTGGCCTGATCCTATCTGGTTCAGAAAAAGGCTTACCCAACCAAAGGTCAGGAATAAAAAAGAAAAAGGAGTGAAAAAGGATTTTTTTTTTTTTTAAAAAAAGGAATCAGAATTTGGTCTCCATTTGACCCTGGCACATTCTTCCACATGTGGGGCAGTTTGCTGTTGACACCAGTTGGGAAAATGGGACACAACTTTTTGTGGGATACCAAATTTTTGAGCCAAAATAGAAAATATTTTCTAAGCAAAATATACCTTTTCAAATAAAATTCCCTGTCCCTCAGGCAATACTAATACCTATCCTGACTGACTAGACTGGGGTTAATCTTTCTAGGGCTGGATTCCCACCAGAGGGCTCTTTGGATGAAGAGTGAAAAGGGGATGGGAGTCTAACATCTCCCAGGATCTAAAGTCCTGTCCCCCATCAACAGAAACCAACCTTGGAGGAAGCAAGAGAACCATAAGCCCCAAAGGTGAAAGTAATCCAGAAGAATACTCATGATGCTATCAAGCAGAATCAGGTAGGTACCCACAAGTTTCATGAGACTACACACACACACACACACACATCACAAGTGAAAGATAGCTTAAGAAAGCAGGCTTCCTTCTAAAGAGTCATTTTGTATGGTAAACTGCAACCCATTTATTTTCTTTGAACTGTAGTGAAATGTTGAGGAATGGATCACGTATCCAAGAAAACCAGAACTGCAGAGCTGCCTAAATAGAAAATGACAAATAAAAATGATGGTTCAAACAATGGATCAGAAAACTCAGTTATGGAATGGGTCCAACCTTATCGTTCCCCCCCCCCCCCGATTTTCTGTGCAGCCAGCTGTCTGCTTCTGTGTGTGTGGTAATGGCAATAGTGATAGTGGCTCTTTATGTATCTGTGTGTATACATACACAAATCACAGATGTAAAACAACAGACACAGAACACAGAACCAGAGACCCTGTAAATCACGGCAGAGCATCTTGTTTATTTCTCTTGGGATGTTACAGAAAGAGAACTCACACACACACACACACAAAAACTCAAAGGAAAAAGTCCCCTAAAGCAGTAAAAAGTAGCAGAAGAAAAAAATAATAATTCCTGATTACAATTGTATACCTGCCATAGCCTAATCACGTAGGTGCAGGCGTCATGGGGCTTTTTGCAAGCACAAATGAATCACTGTGAAGATATGCACACATTATATTGAATTTCGCTATCCCTTTATAAAGGGTTTGGGAATGAAGCTGCACCCAGGGTGGGCAGAACGGGGTATGGAGGGAGTAATTCACTTTTCAGCCCTCATACTTCTAAATCAAGAGTCTCCAAAGTTGGCAACTTTAAGACTTCTGGACTTCAGTAAAACAAGGGCAAAATAAATCAGGGAGCCCTGAATGCTTGAGTCCTACAGCAGTAACAAACGCTGAAGACTGACGTGCTTTATCTCCTAAGAAACCTTTTGATGAGGGGCTCCGAGAACAATAGAGGAGACCAGAAGGGTGTCTTCCTCCATCCCAGAAACGAAAGGAGGCCAAAGGCCTGTTTTGGAGATCTGCTGGAAAGGGAATCCTTGGAAAACATCCAGATTACCTTTTGGCCTTGTGTCAGCTCCGTGGTGCTGGCCTTCTGGCGATCTGGCCCAAAATAACAGCCTGCTTAGAGGACGTGCTGATCGTGGTCAAGCACAGAAAGCTTTGAGGAGCAAAAGAAGTTCTGGTGAAAAGAAAGGAAGGAGGCCCAAGAATGCCTTGAAAGGCTGGCTCCTCTCCAGTCGCTTCACTGAGAATCTGTCCGTCCTCAAGACGGACATTAAAGAAGAGCCAGTCAACAGTAAACAACAAAACAACATGCTTCTGGATGGCGCAAACCATCCCTCTTGGGGAATTAACTGGTGGAAACAAGAGAATTATTGTTTGATCGTTCTGTCAAATAATTACCAAAGAGAGGTCTGTTGTTATAGTTTAGCGTAGAAGCAATTGAATTTCCCATTAAGATGTTTCCATCGGAAGCCACCAATTAGTGATTCTTCGCTTCTGCCCATTATCCTTTTATTAGAGTTGTATATTAGATTAGGAATGGTATTTTCCTATTGAATTCTTTCAAAAATTGCCCTGTGTGTTAGTCTCATATGAAGCTACATTCTTCCAGCTTTCTTCCAATGTCTTTCTGATGGGGCCTTTCTCTTCTTATCCAGCTTGTATGTCGCAGACATTTTTCTTCACAAAAATGTATATGCTTTTACGGTATACTCTGGAAAAATTTGGCATAACCCACTATGCAGTGATGATTGGGGAAACTGATGGGATTCCCCTCAGATGTCCAGATTGACTTCTTGGATTAAATCAGGGGTCTTCAAACTTGGCCCTTTTATGACTTGTGGACTTCAACTCCCAGAATTCCTCAGTCAGGCATGCTGGCTGAGGAATTCTGGGAGTTGAAGTCATAAAAGGGCCAAGTTTGAAGACCCCTGGATTAAATAAAGGTCCTTATTGACCTTCCTCAATGGTTGGAAAGCCCTGATAGACTTTGTCTATTAAAAAGACCATGATTTTGTGAGTTATGGTTATGATGATTAGAAAAAAATAGGTTATAGATAAAAGGGACTTACTTACGATATTATCTTAGAGAGATTGGTTTGATTATAATTATATGTATATGTTGAGTGGAAGATCAGAAGCCACTTCTTTATATATATTCTTTTATATTTTCTCCTCTTTTCCAATTTCTTTTTTCTTTGTCTTGTTTTTTTCTTTCTTTTTTCACATTTACTATATAGTTTTTGAATGGATTGATTATTAAATATGTGATATTTTTAATACAGGCTTATATATATATATATATATATATATATATATATATATATATATATATATATATATTTTCCATGCTTACTGCAACTCCTTTATCATTAACTTAAACATGGAGAAGAATTATTCATTTACACTTAGGTATATTTTTTGAAGAATCAGTTGAGCCAAATCTTTGAACAAAAGGGCAACAAGCCAGCAATAATGCTTCAGTGTGAATTAAAGTGTAAATTTAATTTGGTAATAAATTAAATTAATAGTGTTCTATATTTGCCTTCACACTTTTACCTTTTCAAGTAGCTGAGTATTTTATATTTTATGGAATTACTTAGTTTTTAATCATTGCCAACAATCTTAGGCATGGCAAAAAAGAACCCTGTTAAAATATTTCCATAAATAAATCAAACAATCTGTATTAGTTCTATTCTGATGCCAAACAAAGATTTGTTTTTGCAATAAAGACTCTTTAGTTGGGAAAAGTTTCTATATTTTGCTCTTTGTGACAAAACTGATGCTTGGAGGTGGAGAGATACATCAACAGGCTGATTTTTGAAGTGGAATCTTGATTATTCTTCAAATTGTTGATTCAAACAGGGTTATGTGGCGAGTTGCAGAGTTAAGTCCTTTTAAAATGCGTGCCTGGCTTACTCCCTGCTAGGAGCCCTGGGCAACCGCCTGGCATTTAATGAGAAGCATGATGGACACCTGCAGCAGAACTGGATGGAGAACCTCATTGCATAATAAGGAATAACGGATGGAAACTGATCAAGGAGAGATTCAGCCTGGAAATAAGGAGAAATTTCCTGACAGTGTTCCACCAACCAGTGGAACAGAAGTTGCCTTCAGATGTTGTGGGAGCTCCATCACTGGAAGCTTTCAAGAAGAGATTGGACCGGCCTCTGTCAGAAATGATGTAGGGACTCCTGTTTGGGCAGGGGGTTGGATTAGATGACCTACAAGGTCCCTTCCAACTCCATTATTCTATTCTTTTCTTAACCCTTTAAATTCTGGGCTACCTATCTGACATCACTGATCATGGTCAAGGACAAGTGAGAAGTCGACCAACATTCAACTAATCCTTCCACACAGTTGTCATTTATTTTCCCAAGTCCTAGTTGGAAGGAATTTCCCAGGAGACCTTATAGAAAATAAACTGCTATTCATTTAGTTTTTTTTTAACTTTTCTTTTTTTCCTGGATCCATCTGTACTCATGGATATTACTTTAAGGTCTTATTTTACCAGTTTACCAGGGTCTTCTCTAAAAATCATCATTTTCATAAGTAAAGTGTCTTTCTTTCTTTCTTTCTTTCTTTCTTTCTTTCTTTCTTTCTTTCTTTCTTTCTTTCTTTCTTTCTTTCTAACCAAATGGGGATCCTGTAAGCTTCTATGGACAGAGTTTCTTCCATTATGATTCCCTATGCATCCACACAAATGCACCTAACACTCTGCTCTCTCTTGATCACCGGAGCATGAGGGAGAAGCCGTGATTTGAAGCAAAGCTAGGAATGTAAGAATATTTCTCTGCCTGTTGCCAAGTTCTGAGGACAAAGTAAACAAAATGCATATATAGGAAATCCGTGTCATTTACAGCAGTGTACAGCTTTTATCTAATTTAATCTTTGGTTATTTTCATCTGTAGTACCAACACCTTTGTATTACTAAAGGTCAACATGGAACTGCTTTTATTGGTATGTTAATTCTTCTACTTTAGCATTTAAATTCTTTTCAGTAGCCCTTGTAGTCCAATTATTTAATGCAAACAAAACATAACTTGAAAACAGGTACAGTTTGCTTCTCATTCTAACCAGTAGATCATCTGGAACAAGGATTAAACCAAGCTTTTAACAGAATCCCTGTCTTCAGCAAAAATATATGTAAAATACCTACTGTCTCTTATAGAAGCAAACAACTGCTGTTCATACTTACAAAGAAAAATAAACGTTTGGTGGAGTCTCTCTCTGACTTTGGAGTCTGGTTCCTATCCCATTGACAGAAATGTTTCAATGTGTGTGTTGTTTAGTTCTCTGTGTGAAACACCCGAAACTCTCCTTACAGACACACATGGGTTTGTAACATCTTCAGGCTTAACTACTATCTAGTGCTGGAGGTATTCTGATCGCACAGTATCGCAGGCTGACTCTGCCCACAGTCTGAAGTTCGATCCTGATCTGTTCAAAGTTCACTCAGCCTTGCCTCCTTCCGAGGATGGTAAAATGAGGGACCCAGATTGTTGGGGACCATAGGCTGACTCTGTAAAATGCTCAGAGAGGACTGGAAATCACTATGAATATAAGTCTGAGTGTTCTTGCTATTCACGTGTGTCTCAGACTTTCCAACAGATGCTGCTTTTACTGCTTTTTCTGACCTGTCAAGAAAGCCGCTGTGCACATTTTCCATTGATGCAAGATGCTTGTCCAGCAGTTGCTGAGTTTGCTTGTGTCTGATAATAAATAAATAAATGGGATGGTTTTGTGTAGGCGATGAAGAATATAACCACTGAGATGGCCAGCAAGATAAGTGTAGTTTATAAGATCCAGCTTTGTGCACGTACTGCAACTATTCCAAGATCTCTCAGGAAGTTGAACCAAGTACGGAGGAAAATGTCAGCTCTAAGATGCAGCTACCGGTTATTTTTTTTCAGCTTCGGCGGTCGAAAGCCAGCTCCAGTCATAGGGCTGGATGTGAGCACATATTTCTAATGATGTTACCGGAGGCACCAGGAAAACCATCTCTTTCTGCACAGCAAATACTCACAAAACTCTTTTGGCAACTGGATTTGCTGGCTGAAGCTCCAGGGCACTGCAACACACACCAACAGGACAAATTGAAGGGCTGGGCTCATGAATTCCCCTTGGCCTTAACTCAGATGCTGCAAACCAAAGAAGCATGAAACAAAGATGTCTGGTTGCTCGGCTCATTTCTTCTTCTTTCAAATAGCCACTAACACAAAAGTTTGTATTGTTAGCTGGACTCTGATTGGTTCTTTGTGCCGCCTAACAATGTCCAGAGTAGCCTTGTCTTCTAGCCAGCTCCATGGGGAAGATGGAGGCAGAGCCAGCAGTTTTCTGTCCTGTCCTAGGATTGTCCTAGAAGTTTGTGAGCTGCTTCGGTGAAGACGCTGCTTCAAGGCCCAGCTGGTGCGCTACTTTCTCTCCAGGGTCCTGTTCTTCCCTTGTGTTCCACTTCTCCCCCCCCCCAAAAAAAAATTCCACAGGTCTTTAATTATCAAAGAAAGGATCAGAGAGAAGGAGAAGCAAGGAAGAAGTAGGCTAAGGAAGTTATTTCATCCCCTAAGGAATAAGCGTGAGAATAAAAGGAAAGTCGATTCTGACAGAAACTGGGTGATATATGGACAGAGTAAACCTCAGCCATGCACTTTGCCTCATGAAATATCCTGAGAAGCAGATTTCAAGAGCTGAGTTAAAGTTGGCAGAAAGTATGCCCGGAATGGGGGCTGAAGTTAGAAACAGCTGGAGCTGGGACAGAATCCAAGGCGAAGCATTCATGATTGATGACTAAAAAACCGAGTCTATCTACAGCCCTTTTATTTCAGGTTGCATTAACTCTTTAGTGGCTGTCAGAATGTAGAAAGACATACTCAGGAATGCAATGTTGCTGATTAGACCTGCATTTCTCTCCTCCCCCCCCCCAGTTTCAAGATATTGATGAATTCCCATTTCCTTTCTTTGGTTCACAAAGTCCCAAGGTGTAGCTCATCTGCATTCTTGGAAATTTTCTCTTTCCTTTGCTCAGCAATTAATGAACACATAAAATTAAAGGATTCATTAGCTCATTGCTTTACTTAATTTAAATTCCCAAGCTGATGAGGTTGAGCCTTGTCTGCAATTTTTCTCTGCTTTGGAGGAATCATTGCAATGAAATAGGTACTGAGACATTACTGTTTGAGGAAATACAGTAGTACAGAAAGGAGAGACAGAAAAAAATATTATTACTTGTATCTGTGCAATTTGTACAGCAATGATAAGACTAACAGAGAGAGAACAGGAAGATATGGTAGCGTGAATTAAAAACTGCAGGCTGAAATGCTAACAGTATAAGATCTGCGAATGACACAACATTGTAAGCTGAAAGAAAAAGAGACAGAATTCATGTAGGTAAAAATGAAAAGTGAAAAATCTAGGTTACTATTAAATATTAAATAATGCCAGGAAGCTATTCGCTCTTATGAAGAATGTAGATGGTATCTGGGGCTCAAACATAGAGGGCAACATGCTAAAGAAGTAAAGACGATGCTCATCCTAGGGAGAAAGACAACGGCAAACTTGGATATCCTCATAAAAGATAGGGATGTTTTTATGATAGCAAATATTGAAAGAATAAGGACAATGGTTTTTCCGGGCCTAAAGCAAACAGCAAATCAGTGAAAGCCTGAGGTTCCATAAGAAAGAGAAAGAGGAGAGATGACTTTGAGTTATGGATTTGGAGACAGCTGCTGAAAGGACCATGTCTTCAAGAGCTAATCAATCGCTGCTCTGCCATGGCATTGATCAACAAGTAAAAAACATCTAAACTTTGAGCGTTCAACATGATGGATTTGGAAAAGCTGTGGGTGTCTGGGATCAAAACAAAATTGCAAGATAGTTCTTGAAAGAGGGATGAATTATTAGAGACAAGCAAGATGAGGGCCAGGGATATGCATCTCTCTGGGTGTGAAAACTTTAAGCCCATAACAGACAGATAGTATTTGGAAGTTGTTCACTTGTCTAATTCTCTGAATTGTAAAAAGGAGGAGGATTAAAGCCCTATCAGACTTGCAAGGTTCTGTTATTAAAGACATTCCCAATAAAAGTAGCTTAGCCTTCCTGGAGTTGATTTCTTGGCCTGGTCTTCTGAGCGGGGCTGACAATGCAGTTTCTCAAACTGAGCTCAGCCTTTGTTTGGTCTAGAACAGGGGTGTCAAACTCGCAACGTCATGTGAAGTGTCGCGATGTATTGCGACTTTTTCCCCAATGGGGTGGGCGTGGTTTTGCTATGATGCATCCGGCCTGTAGGCCGGCAGTTTGACACCCCTGGTCTAGAAATATCCAATACTTTAAACAGAAATAAAGCCAGCATTGTCCTTATTTAAGATTCCCTATCTCTTCCTATAAATTAAATTGCAAGCTTTACAATCACTAGGAAACAATCACTTGATGGAATCTGAAATATTAGTATTAGGCAGAAGACAATCCTGCACATTTATTAGCCTATTTTCATCATAGGTACAATTTTGTTTGGGTAAATATTCACAAAAGAGCAAGACAGGTGTTTCTTTTTCTCCCAAAAATATCAAGCTTTAAGGTACTCTTAAAAATAAATCGTAGGGACAAATTTCACACATTGTAATAAAGTGGTTGAATGACCCAACCACTATATTTTGTTAGCCATGGAAGGGACCTTGGAAGTGATCTAATCCAACCCCCTGCTCAGGCAGGAAACCCTATCCCATTTCAGACAAATGGTTGTCCAGTCTCTTCTTAAAAACTTCCAGTGTTGGAGCATTCACCGCTTCTGGAGGCAAGGAGTTCCACTGGTTAATTGTTCTCACTGTCAGGAAGTTTCTCCTTAGTTCTAGTTTGGCTATATACAAATTCTATAATGCTTCATTTTTAGCCACTCTACAGTATTATCTCTTTCTTAAATAAAGGATGGAGTAAGTAGAGTGGAGCTACTACCTCATTTCTGTCTGGGCGATGGCTTCCCTGTGACAGAGTGTTCCTCACCACTAACCTGTGATGGTAAGGAGCAAACTAAACCACGAATGTCAGGGCTCTGAATTAACTAGGTAACATCATCAGTGCTAGGAGGTTTTGCAGAAAGGAAGGAGGAGGAGGAGGACTGTGGGGTTCTTGGGGGTCTCTGAGCTTGGTTGCTTTCTTGCAGACGTTTCATGAGCAAACTAGGTAATGTCATCAGTGCACCCATCTAGTTTGGGTAATGAAACCTCTGCAAAAAAACAACCATGCTCAGAGAACACCAAGGATCCCTCATGGGACAAACTGGCAAATAATAATCAATGGAAAAAATTTGGGGCGAAGAAAAGGCAGTAAGATAGGGCTCAGCATTAACCTTACTCAAGATAATATAGACACAAGCAAATGTACCTGGATACCCTGCTTATTTTAGGAACGCATGTTATAGTTACTCTTATACAACAGCTTTCCTCTTAAGTACGTTCACCAATTACACAAGAGCTTTAACTTTCCCCATTAACAATTGACTGGTTTAACCTGTAAGGTAAAGGTTTCCCCTGTCCAGTCTTGTCTGACTCTAGCAGGTGGTGCTCACTTCCATTTCTAAGCTGAGGGAGCCAGCATTGACTGAAGATGCTTCTGTGGCCACGCGGCCGGCATGATCATATGCCAAGGATGCTCTTTCCTTCCTACTGAAGTGGTACCTGTTTATCTACTCGCATTTGCCTGCTTTCGATTTGCTAGGTGGGCAGGAGCTGGAGCAAGGAACAGGAACTCACCCAGTCACACAGAGCTCGGATCTCGAACCTTGGGTCTTGAAAGCTTGAACCTTTCCAGCTGACCAGCTCAGCCTCTTTAACCGCTGAGCCTTGGCATCCCCCACGATTAACCTGCACTTATACCAGGGGTCTTCAAACTTGGCCCTTTTATGACTTGTGGACTTCAACTTCCAGAATTCCTCAGCCAGGCATGCTGGCTGAGGAATTCTGGGAGTTGAAGTCCACAAGTCATAAAAGGGCCAAGTTTGAAGACCCCTGCTGTGGAGGGTTTCAAAGGCATTGGGTAACCCCTCAACATTACCTCAAGTAGTGTTCAGGACTTATACGATAAGATGGATGGGGCTTGGCAGAATTGAGTGGGAGGATAACAGGGAGTGTCAAATAAATTACACAGTGGATCCATTTATCCATATGGTTATCAAGGGCTTCGTTCTACTTAAAGGGAACAATATTTTTGGGTGTGTGTGTGTGTGGGAAATCCAAACTGTTTCTTTCTGTGGAGGGTTAATACCCACCACAAAATGCTTCCCATTGAAGTGCCGGTCACTGCACCCAGCCAGGCTCGTTCATTTCATGAAAGGAAAATTCCTTGCTGCTTCAGAATACAATGAGCGCTTCATAAAGTTGTCCTAGGGCTCAGCCAAAATGACAAGGGTCTTTAATGAGTGTCCTAGCAAAACGCTCCTCTCTTTCTGAAGGCTGTGGGGCTAGGAAACAGATGCCGCTGGCCAGTGGAGAATTGGCCCATCGGATTTCCCAGCCCTTTCAAGTATTGGGGAGTTTGAGATTTGGGCCACCAATCGTGTCCCTGCAGAAGGTCGCATGGCTTCAGCTCAGTCATCAGAGACCCAAACATGGCGGCCTGAGTAACTCTTTCTGTGTCTTTTCTTGGCAGAAAAGAGAATCCTTAATAACGAGCAGGGCAGCAGCAGCCAAACCAATAACACTAATGACCAACGATCACGAAGGCTACAATATGTGGGAATTGGGGTCACTGCAAATTAGCAATTCAAAAGACTGAATTAGATGAGTGGATGAGCTGCATTGCCCTGAAAAAGAACCGGCTTGAACGTTGAAATGAGACCTCTTTGGGCATCAGGAGTTTACACAGAGATGGCAAATATCAGAGCCAAACTAGAGAAATATTTTTCTTGTCCCTTTTGATATTAGAATCCACTTTCCTTGAATGAAGAGATCTATCATCATATGGACATGCCCTCTTAAGTTCTCTTTCCCAATTCTTTTAAACTGGGCGATCTTTATTACCCCATTTTAAAAAAATGTTCTTACAATTTTCATCCTACTCTTAAAAAAAGCAAATACAGTAATTTTTGTTTTTCCCATTCTAAGTAAAGGAAGGCATACATTTTACTTCTGAATGAGGCCTAAATCAAAGTAGACATTATGATTTTTTTCCCAGGCTGAATTATTACCTAAGCCGAAGTATCTAGTTGAGGTGTGCATCAAAGAACAAAATAAATTCTTCACCAAATTTTTATTTGCTGTTGATTTCCAACGAGCATTGTTGTCTTATAAGAACAACTTTATAATTACAAACGAGTTACAGCAACAGAATTGGGAGGTGGCAGACAGAAGTTCTAATTTCTAGAGGTTACAAAACGGAATCATTTCATATAGAGAATTAAATTGAAACAGAGAAAAGAACTAAGTGATACTCAGTGTGTTTATTTAGGCATCAATGCAATTAAATTCAACTGAGGTTACACCTAGATAACATCCTATGTAGAATTCATCATATTTCAATTTTTAATAATGTTTAATACCTCAATTTGTTTGACATTTTAAACGGAATACTTGTTCCGTGCATTCAAAGACTTCTGATAGGTCTCTAAGAAAAATTCAGAGAACGGCATAGCATGTCTTTGTAGAAGCCTGTTGGTCGGTTTTGTCTATAAAATAAGCAAGAGCCTCACAAGATTGAGTCCAAGGCTTCATCTTCACATAGCAACAATAGAGCAGTGCTAGGTAAATCAATAACAGTAATAGTATTTATTAGTCAATGACCAGGAAAATTAAAAAACAAAAACAGAGCGAAGCAAATTGATGCAATAGTTTACCAACAACTAGCAAAATGATTCAAATAGTAAGACATTCACCCTTCTATTACTTTATTTGTTATCCAGGTAATAAAAAACTAAAACATGAATAAATATAAAATAAAAACTATGTATTCCCTGACTATGCAAGTCATCGATGCTGTGTGCATTTTCTTTTTATCAGAAGTACTTTTTTTAATGCTGTGATTTGCATGTAGTAATGCAACGAATGTGGGATCAAATCAGAATTAATACATAGAGACAGAGAGAGAAAGTGAGCCTGGAGAGAGGAAAAGTACTGTAGACTAACTTATAACACAGTTTGTGGGAAGGATGTAAATCTCAACCAGAAAAGAGCAGAAAAGCGAATTCATGATCAACCACATGAAGATAATTCTCTGAATATTTAACAGAGTGTCATAGAAATGACAGCTTCTTTCCTTCAGTTTGAACTTTCATCTATAAAACAGTTTGATTTAATTTAAAACTGCAATCATGAAAATTTCAACAAAAATATATATAATTTCTCTCCCTATTAAAGTGAAAGGTCTCACATTATTATGGACATTCTTGAGGGAAGTTGAATGTACACCATCTACACTTTCAGCCTCAATGGGGGGTGCCATTTGTTATTGCAAATGTACCACAGCGTTGGAAATCAGAGGTAAAAACCTTACAACAAAGTTTGTGGGAAGGATGTAAATCTCAACCAGGAAAGGGCAGAAAAGTGAATTCATGATCAACCACATGAAGATAATTCTCTGAATATTTAACAGAGAAATGACAGCTTCTTTCCTTCAAGTTGAACTTTCATCTATAAAACAGTCAACTGCAGACTTTAAGATTCCTCCAGTGTGTGGTTTATTCACAAGACGAACGTTTGTAGAGAAAAGTTTCATGAAGAAAATGGACACATTGACACAGGTTGCTTCTGGAAAAGCCGGTGGAAGAAATATTCCTGTCGTGACAATCATGATAACGATAAACATAAAAAAGAAGAAGCAGAATCAGATCTAACCCAATCAAGCTTAGACTGCGCATCTGTCTAAAACAAAAATAAACCCAAATGAAATCAGTGGAATTATTTTTTTAGCAGCTATATAGGTTGTCCTCAATTTAGTGACCATTTGAAGTCACAATGGCACTGATTTATGACTTTTTTTCCCCACACTGTGTCACTTTGGGACACTGCGGCCTTCGTAAATATGAGCCAGTGGCCAAGCATCTGAATTTTGATCACGCGGCCGTCACGGGGAGTCTGCAAAGGTCGCCAGTGTGGAATAATGGTCATAAATCCCTTATTTTCAGTGCTGTTGCACCTTCAAAAAGTCACTAAACAAACTGTTGAGAACTGCCTGTATTACATCAACTAGAGATAAAGAACATGAAACTAGCACATTAGAGAACAGAGGAAGGAGGCTTCGTTGCATATCTCAATGCATTGCCAGAAGAAGTGTCACATTTTAGACATCCTTATTCAGTTTTTCTGCTCAGAAAGAGAGTTGTATAAAAGCGATAATAGTATCTTGTTAAGTAAAACAAATTCTGTCGGAATTCAGGAAAACCCTCCCTTTGTAATGAATTCTTCCAGACTTTTTGTGCCTATTTTTCAGCCAATGGTCTTTCCCTCTTTTTGAAATATGACTGACTTAAAGATGTGCCTCAGTTCTCCAGGATTGCGATATTTTTCATGTATTACATATTTCATGAACTTCAGATGAAGGAGTGAAGAATGGAGGAGACCTCTTTCGTGAAAGTTTAACAGAAGTTACCACCAGGCTTGCTTTCCCCTTGCTATTGTAATTGTTAACATTTTCTAGCTGCATGATTGTCATTGTGTTAATGTTCTGATTTAACATGCCCGTATTTCATTCCCTAATGTGCAGCTCAGATCTCATTTTGCATTACAAAATATAAACTTCTCGCTGCCAATGGAAGGTTTTTAGAAAGCAAGACAGGAATTGTTTAAAGTTATTCCCCTCTTATCGGATGCACTGAGATTATTTCTGTTTAGGAAATGAATTCAGCAGAGAGTAGGAAGATATTTTGGCCAAACAGTATCACTGATTTTGGCAATCATGCTTATGGACACTGGCAAACTCCAAAGTAGATTAAGACTCTTTTGTGTTTCTCTGCTCATGGACATAACAGAATTCATTCACGCAAATACTCCATTAAAGCACGTATGTGAACTTTGAAGTTAGGCTTCCAAACAACAGCTAATTAATGCAGTATTAATGGAGACTTTTATTAGAGCTTTGTGGGCAGCAAACTTCAAACAAAAGAAGAGATTTCTTGAAAATGACCAATGATTTTGAAATAATTTCTCATTGTCCATTTCGGACATATCTTTTTGAGTGGAATGGGGTGATTCACAGAGGGCAAGTCAGCGTGGATGGGTGGTCAGGACCATGTGGATGTGGCTGGATGGGCACAACTGGTTTGGCATGGTGAAGTGGATGCAGCTGGCTCAACGCAGATGACTTGGCATGGATGACTCGGTGCAGCCTGCTTAGCGCAAATGGGTTGGCATGGACAGGTGGGCATCAATGGGTGGGTGGTGCTGGGTCAGCACGGAGAAAGTCACTCTGGCCAAGTGGATGTGGGGACAACTTGGTGCCCCACCAGAAGAAACATCAGCCAGAAATGTGCCGGGTGATGGGATGTGGGGAGGGGAATCACGGTCATGGGACAATTTGAACCAAGCAAGGAGGGGAAGAGGCACCCCCCCCACACACACCAGAAGAAACATTGCCCTGTTCCGGGTGCAGGGCATGGTTGAGTGGCAGAACTCATAGGCCTGGCTTGTAAAACGCTGTAGAAGGTAAGGGTTGAGTCCCAAGAGATTTGATCATTGGTCTCGGCATATAAGTCTCAGTGTGTAACTTTGGTACATGGAATCAGCAAACCCACACTTCTTCTTCAGTTGCTGTCCCCATAAGAAAAGGGGGAACCACTGCTTATCTGTTATAATTAAGAATAATATTTAGCAGCTGCCTTGGAGAAAAGAGGGGGAAAGGGAGGTGGGGAGAGTTTAAAGCTGATCAACCCTTGCATGAATTCTGTTTTCATACTCTGTTTTCGGTGATTATTAGTTAATCACATGCTATTTTATATTTAATCCATGTGGGCACAACCACACAACACAACCTACCCACTGTAGCCTAGACAATGTGCTAGAGAGGTAAGTCGTGAAATTAGATACTCTTTAGAAAAATGCCAAACATCTGGCATCCACCTGCAGAGACAGGATCCCAGCAGAGAGAAATATGTTCAGCTTCCTCAACAAGATCTTTATAAAGAAATATTATGGTTACCTTCTGGCTTATAAAAATATTGGAGGCTTAAGGAATGCCCTACACTAAATAGTTTCTCCATTTCCCAGGAATTTTTGTATAACTTTTAGGACTTCAAAGGAACGGTTTGTTATAATTCTGGACTTCTTCTCTTCCTGCATTTTGCCGTGTCTTCCACCAGATGAGAGGTTACTGTGCCTTTACGTGAAAGAGGAAAGAGGCCGCTGTGTTTGTCTTAACCACGGTGACCTAATTGCTCATTGACATAGTCAGGAGCTTGTAAACTGGACCTCATCAGAATATTCTATACCATCTGACTCTCCTTTGGAGTGATAGTCAGTTACACCCCCAATCCCAGCCAGGGCCTCAACCAGCAGGGGAGTCTGTGGGGTGGGGAGAGGATTAAAAAAAATCAAGATGATGCAATTATAATTTTTTGTTTTGCAATTGTGCATTGATTGTACAGTCCCGGATACCATGCATACTTTTTAAATCTCCTATAAGGAAGTCTCTGGATTGCATTTAAAAGGCAGACTTAAGGGCTACCATGATCATCTCTAGAACATGAGACAGCAATCTCCGAAGAGCATGGGACCGATTTTAAACCATAAATACAGTTTTTATAGGATTCCTATGGGAAAGCATGAGTTTGGGGCAAGGTAGGGGCAGAGAGGACAGCAGAAAGTAGGGGTTTTTTGGGGGGCCGAGTAGCCTCCTTAGATCTTCCACCTGCCTTAGGATACCTCTTAGGAGAAAACTGGAAAAATAAATATTAAGGTCCACTCAAAAGTGAATAGTGAAGTCTGGTTCTCAGTTCCTGCTTTGCTATATGTTTAAATACATTGTATGGTCAAAATATAAATATTGAAAGCAATCTCAAATATCAGCTACTAGCAGCAAATAAATATTCTTGTGATGAATTATATATGTTCACAAAAGGGCACAAATATCGCATGATAATTCCAGCAATCAGATCTCATTTTCAAAGAGTTGCCAAGCATCTGAATTTTGATCACGTGACCACTTTCATAAGTGTGAAAAATGGTCGTAAGTCACTTGTTTTTAGTACCGTTGTAACCTCAAACGCTCACTAAATAATCTGTCGTACGTCGAGAATTACCCGTACTGGTGATCCTGGTCCAAAATAGGTTGCATAGGTGAAAACAAAGTGTTCTGCTGTAGTATCAGCTTTGCAGCAACCACAGGGTTAGTATTCCCTGTGTAAATGCTACAAAATGAGGTGCAACAGGGAGAATGATTTTCATTGTGCAATCTGCATTTTTGAAGGATTTAGCAGGAAAGGCATACTTGCCTCTGAAGGCTGCGCTGGGCAATAAAACCAGTAAATCAAACACATATGACATTATAAAGAGTTCTCCATTACAGATTCTTTCAAGTGCAATTTGCTTTCTCAAGAGCCACAGCATTATCGGGACTTCATGTGCTCTGACTTAGCTATCCCAGATTGTTTAATCTGGACATTATTCACACATATGGCAGTGATATGTAGCTGAGCAAGACCAGACTTGGGCAAAGGGATCTCATTAATCATACAATTTTGGGGATGTCACCTGCACTTTGTTCAGTCATCTGTTTCTCCCGTATGAGCAGCTTCAAAGACCTGACATTTTCACACACACACACACACACACACACACACACACACACACACACACACACCCCGAACACAATGTTCCCACCTTTCCTCTCCAATGTTTCCAGAAGACCCAGTTTAATGTCTCTGTGAGGTTTTCCTCCAACAAAGCTAATGGGTCAATCTTTTATTCTGCTGAAATCGTATCTGTTAGGAGTAGCTCTTCACACTTAACGTAATTTTGATATTAATTGGTTCCGTTTTCTGTGATGGCTTTCCTAAGGAGCTGGACCTCTTGGGCATTTCTATTGTGCAGCCCTGTCTGACTTCCAGCTGGCCAAGGAAGAAGAGGTGCTTCCTCTTCTTCAGTTTTCTGCTCCTTTAGAACCCAAAACACTATTTGAGGTCTTTCCCAGCAGGGCTGGAAAACTCCATATGACCACTAGATGGCTGCAAAAAGTTGCTCCTCAATGCCCTCTAGTGGAGGTCCAGTTACATTAGTCCTTACTACTGATTATTTTATTACTTTCTATATCCGTTTATTATTATTATTATTATGATGTATATACATGTTTGTGTGTGTTGATGTAATCTCACTGTATTTTCATTTCTGTTCATGTTTAAAGGTTGTCTCAATTAGGCATGGTGGAATTTTTGATTCCACTAGAAAGGTAGGACCTATAAATAAGTCAGAATGTAGGAGAAAGTAGGCTTTTATTGTTGCACACTCTGTATTTTCAAGTGGTGAGAATCTCCAGAGGCAGCAGATTATTTTATTTCAGAGAGAGAAATGCAGAGAGACACAGAAAGGCAGAGACAAAAGCCTTCTGTCTCTTTAATATTTGTTTTAGCTACAAATATACAAACAAACCATACTGGAAACAGAGGCCTACAGCAGGTAAAATAACACAGATTCCCCTCCCCAAAGGGAGCAAATGCATAACTCACGGCTTTCTTTTTTTCCCTGCCTCCACATTCAGACATCAGAGGTGACTTGAAATGAGTTTTCCCTTTCTTCTAATTTTGCTAGATGCAAAACCATTTGGGGTGGATGGTCCATCTAGGAAAACAGATGTGCTCATGTCCAAATACTTGACTTGAAATCAAAGAGATAGGCTGAAGCCCAGCCTCCCTCAGACTGAGTATCATGACTCCACTGATTTATGGGTTTTACTCATTCCTTACAATATACTTACCCTGCATTATGTACCTCTATAGATACTGTAAAGGCAAAGGTTTCCCTGGTCCAGTTGTGTTTGACTCTAGGGAGACAGTGCTCATCTCCACTTCTTAGCCAAGGGAACTAGTGTTGTCCAAAGATGCTTCCGAGGTCATGTGGCCAGGATGGCTATACACCAATGCTGTTACCTCCCCACCAAAGTGGTACCTATTTATGTACTCGCATTTGCATGTTTTTGAACTGCTAGGTAGGCAGGAGTGGGAGCAAGGAACAGGGAGCTCACCCTGTCATACAGCACTCGGGTCTTGAACCCATGCTGCCAGCTTTCCAGTTGATAAGTTCAGCGTCTTAACCCCTGAGCCATCACACTCCATTAATAAATACTGTAACATACCATTAAAAAATGGAGGGTTTTGATTACTGAAACCAAAAGTTTGGATGAAGTCTTCCCATGATGCTGAAATGAACTAGCTTGATTTCCAGTTGGAGGGCATTCCATGATTCTGGAACTGTCAAGTGCCAGAGAAATCAGAAGAACAAGGTGGCTCAAATGGGTATAAAGATTTATTGTATGCTAAAGCTCTCTACAAGAATCTGAGCTACTAACAGTCCAAGCAAATTGGCGGTAGATTAGAGTCAATGGAATTCAAGGTGGGCAAGACTTTGTTGTCTAGTGGGCATGAAGAACAAGAATTTGGCAAGGAGGTCGTGATTTGTCTAAAGAGCTGGAATTTAGTGGAAAGAGGAAGAAAAGGCTCTTTAGATATTCAAGAGCAGATGCTCCCCAGCTCGCTAACTTTGGCCTTGAATCAAAGAACAGAAACAAAAATATCTCGCTCTCTAGCTTAAACAGAGGTTGGAAGTCATTAAGCACCACAGGAGCATCCAGACAGACAAACTGATGGCCCCAGACAACAGAGCTTGACTTGCAAGGAGACTATTTTGCAATGTTGCATCTTTGGATAGTACAGCTATGTAAGGCTTTTGTTTTAATTTAGAACAGAAGGATAAAAAAATCTTAAGGAGGCATTGTCTTGAAAAGTACTATAAAATGTATTCAAATATTCCATAGCAACAAAACAGAAGTTTTAAAACTTCCCATCATCTCATCCAAACAAGAACGTTTTTTTTTTACCAAAATGCTTAGAAAATCTAACCACATTTTGCCAAATGCAACGTGATCAACTCAAAGGAGTTCTTTTGTCAAATGTTACAAGAGTGTTATTGCCTGGCTAAGACTAGTTAATGACTTCACACCTCTTATAATAAGGTGCTTAGATCCTCAAACAGAACAGAAAATATCTACTCATATGTGTCGACCTGAAGTAGTTTGGGGGTGGGGGTGGGGGTAAATCTTCACAAAACCCTTTTAACTTTCTCATTTTTTCATTTCAAGTTTCATCTGATTGGAAATTGCTGGCTTCCTTCTAATTTCATTGGTGCTCATGATTTCCCCCCCTCTCTTTTAAAAACTCAATATAACCCTGTCCGTGCATTTAATGATACCTATTAATGTCTTTCCATCAGTTTACAAATGTAAGTGACCTGACAAAATGAATTTATACTCAAACAATAGATCATTTTAATTATTAAGAAGGGAGAGAAGGGAAGTGAGTAGCAAGGAAACAAATCAAAATATCACTATGCGTCATGAAGTGGTATCTAAAAGGTGTTCTTGGCATTGTTAGGCTAGATTCTGAGAAACTGGGTGAAAATATTTTTTTAACCCATGCAGTGTGCCACAAATCCATAGCTTCATTAGAAAATATAGACAAGAGAGGTCCCATTATCATTTTACTCACATTGCCTATGCATCGATTATCTGAATTCCTTTATCCACCAACTGAACTTACAGGACAGAAACATACAGAATGAAGAAGAGAGGTAAAGAGAAGGAAGAGAGAGACTTTGCACTCAATCATCGTAAAAAAATCTTAGCAAAGGAATCATTTTGATGGTATAATACCAAATACAAAGTCACTTGGGCTGTTTCAGGTGGAATTTAAAATCATAAATTCACACTGTGTACTTGTGTTTGCCCTGTGCATGAAAATTGGGTTTGTCTGCATTATTGATTGGGAAGAGTGTCTTACGCCGTAAACCTTTTGCAAATGCACCATCCTTTCCCACCCAGGGCTCAGTACAAGTCACAATGAATTATACTTCAGGGCTGGCTGCACTGGGCTATAAAATGCGCTGAAAATTCTATGTGTGTCTCCCATTGATCAGGATTCCGATCAATATTCCACTGAAGGAGAAAGCTGGAGGAATTGCTGTTCTCGGTGCTCTCTTCAGAAAGGTGAAGCAAAAGATTGCTGTAGACTCCCAAACAATTACATGGCATGGATTGCAAAAAAAGGACCTTTGTTGCCCACTAGCTGAACTACATGCCAGAGATGATGCATGAGGCATTGAGTGGAAGGTGGTCACCTAAAACCTGTGGCACGTTGAGGAAAGCCAACACCCATTACAAAATGCAAAAAGGAGGAACGTTTTAACATGTGTTACTCTGAGTGTGTATCTGTACCTTAAGACAGTCAAGTACAGGGGTCCCCAATCCCAAGTCGGTCGATCGGTCACTGGGTCGCTGCACGCCAGAAACTGGTCCGCACAAACAAGCGAAGCACATATCAAGAGGTTTCTATGGTTAATAAATACTTGATTGGATATTCCTGTTCTCAGTGGACTATTCTATATTTTAATATAGGATAGTGTCCTTTATTTATGTACATTATTTCCAAAGGTTGCAATGCCTTAACTCTGGACTTGATATCAAAATCTATATTAAAACTTTTCCCAGGAAACAGCCTATGTCCATATATTCTAAACGGTTGCATATCACATTTGTACAGTTGAAACAATTTACAGTCCAGTTCTGGATTTATAGAATGGATAGAACTGATAGATCTAGCATAAATAAATAAAGGATCATTCAAAGCCAGGTTAGTGATATATAATATTTGGTCTGGGAGTAAAATATTTGTGCAAATCTCTCTTCATATTAGTGTCTCTGTGGTGGCACAGTAGTTAGAGTGCAGTATTGCAGGCTGACTCTGCCTGCTGCCGGCAGTTCGATCCTGACCAGCTCAAGGTTGACTCAATCTTCCTTCCTTCCCAGGTCAGTAAAATGAGGACCCAGATTATTGGGGGGCAACAGGCTGACTTTGTAAATGGCTTAGAGAGGCGTGTAAAGCACTGTGAAGCGATATATAAGTTTAAATGCTATTGCTGTTGCTATTAAATGCACTGTACAATTGAGAATAAAATTAAAAAGCAATCTATCAATTAAAATATTCAATTTATAAGAGATATTTGCATGAAGATTGTCATTCTTTTTCATTCCTGATCATATTCTAGAGGGTTACTAGATTTATTGGTTGAAACATCCTAATTCTCAAATTTGGAGCTGTTCTAGAACTGATAGAAACTATATTTGCTTCCCAACTGGTGAAGAAGACATATTATCAGAATCTGCACACATTATTATTATGACAATATTCTCGGTTTCATTAATGTTTTGTAAAGTATAATGAAATATATTGTTGCTCCCAAGGTTACTTTCTAGTGATGAATTGCAATTTAAAAATTACTAGTTTACCAGTTAAATTTGAGCAGTGAAGACTATAGCAAACAATAAAGAATACACCTAAGTTTGTATCCCAAGTTATGCAGTCAATAGCTTTGTTCACTAACATATATGGAATTGCCTCACTGAGGAACATATTCTCAAATGCCAGATCTGATTTCTTATCTTGAATGTTAAATTTGTAACTGTATTGTAAATCATTAACATTTATTGGGAGTTTTTGAGAGTTTTGATGACAACAATAAATACACAAAGACTCCTTTAGCCTAATTGCTTAATCATGTCTTACCTCTCAGACATGAAATACATGTGTATAGGGTTTCAGACTATAAAGCGAAACACATTTTATCTATAAATAATCAACTATTGTGGAATGATAAATGCCACTGCAGGTGAATTGTAAATGACTTTGATGTTAGTGTATCGTTTGAATATTTTCTAATTCCTTCTCAGACAACTCCATGTTACTGAAAAGGTGCTCAATGAAACCATGGTTAATGGCAGATAAATCCATCCATTTCAACCATGGTTGAGGTTCCTCCGCAATAACAAAGGGATTATCTACAACGTAACAGCCATTCTAGCAGTGTTTGGGAACACTCAATATTGAATTATTTCTCAGATATCTCAAGTCAGTTTTCCTGCAACAACAACTGGCACAATGGATTCAACTGAGAGATATTGGTCCAAATTCATCAAACAAGCCTTCATTGCTAAGAGTCAACCTGAAGCTCCCCAGTCCAAGGACAACTCCTTTATTAGCTGGACATCTTCTTTCCAGAACTTTTTGGAAAGTCTCCCCCCCCTCCCTCCCCCCTCCCTCTCTCTTTCTTTCTCACACACACAGAGGAAGAGTGTGATCTTATGTTCTGGTGGTCAAGTTCTATGACAAATATATTAACCCTAACCCTACCATTTTGGAAGACTGTCAAATATTAAACAGCATTCTGTATTGCACATGGAATATTTTTTATTGAGGGGTTTGATTTGATTGACAATTACATTTCACCCCTACTGAAACTAACAACGTGTGAAAAAAATATGAAAAAAATACAGATAACAAATAGCAGTAAAATTGATGCATACTCAAATAACGTTTTTTAATATTTCCCAAATTCAATTCTTCTTTTAGTGGAATGCTGTCAAATATTAACTAAGAGATAATAGATGTTCTAGGGACCATTTACCGCAGAGCATCAAATGCAGATATTCAAAACTCAGAGATAATTTGCGGAAATGAAGAATTCAGTGAACATATGCAGGGTGGCCCACAGCAAAATTCACCCCAGCAAATTTGAAGGATAATTATTAGGCAGAAGTCAAATTAGTCACGGTTTAGAATTTTAACCCTTGGCAATCTACTTTCAAATTCCTGTTTCCTACAGACAGAATTCAGAGTTTTAGAATTATGTTGGAAAATGTTAGAGGTTTATTTACTTCAGCGTCCTTGACTGATATAGTCTACCTTATATAAGAAACAGCAGGAGCTTAATAAAATATTCAGTTTTTAAATGTATTCACTGAAGGTATCTGCAAAAATAGAATTACTATTATTATTATTATTACTGCCTTTAAGGACTCAATTGATTTAAACGTTCTGGCTGAAATTGAGGGGGGAAACAAAAGTGAAGGAAGGAAAGAAAGAAAGAGTCAAGTTGGGGAGATCAAGAAATTCTTTCAAGAATAAATATGTTTGCTTGTTTATTTGTTTATTTATTTATTTTGTGTGGTGTAGCAGAATTCAGTATTACTGCATAAAAACTCACAAAAAACAGCACATAAAGTGTGTATCAAAATATAAAACAGCAGAGCAGTGAACCATTTTAAAAACCCACAGAACGAGTGATGAATAAAATTATGAATAAAAAGGCAAGCTGTTGACTTGACCAGGGTGAGTGATTGCTGAAGGTTTACTTGTTTTGGTTTATTTGTTTTGTTTTGTTTTAAACATCTAGCTGGGATTTCTTACTTAAAATGGAAGATGAGCTATGAATTGTCTCCAATTTTCATTTTTTCTCCCAAGTAAATTAAGACTCTTGCACTCTTCATCACGAGCAAAAATGAACAAATAAATGAGCAAAATGAACAACACACAAATGAACAAACAGAATAACAAAGCTGGAAGGGACCTTGGAGGTCTTCTAGTCTAACCCCTTGCCCAAGCAGGAGACCCTATACCATCCCAGACAAGGGGCTCTCCAGTCTCTCCTTAAAAACCTCCAGTGATGGAGCACCCACAACTTCTGAAGGTGAGCCATTCCACTGTTAATTCTTCTAATTGATGGACAATTTCTGTTTAGTTCTAGGTTGCTTCTCTCCTTGGTTAGTTTTCCTCCGTTACTTACTGCCTTGGAGAATAGGAGGACCCCATTTCCCTGAGCTATTAGCTGTGGTTTACTCAGCCGAAGGCCGATGTCTTCTCTTCACCACAATCTGCTTATATCACTGAAGCTCAAGCAAAACTAAGGGAAAATAGAGGGGATCGAAAGTGAGAAAGGGCTGAACATTACGTCACTAAAGGGCCACATAATTAAACATCACATAATTTCAAAAATTGTATCAACAAGCCAGGATGGAACATAGTTGAAGGGACTAATCACTTCCCACCAGCTCTACCCACAAGTGCAACTGCGTATTTAAAATATGATGAATGAATCACCCAGACTAAGCCAGGAATGACATCCCCGTTTTCCTGCTGTCAGGATTTTACATGCTCTTCTGAGGCTGCCATGCAAATCAATTACAACTGGAAGTAAAAGCAACTTTCCCATCAGGCACATCACTATTGTTTAAAGAATCAAATGCCATTCTTAAAATTCCAGGTCTCATCATCCATAGCTGCAATCAGGGGAATTTTTCAATCAGAATTAAGTATTGCATCTGCCAAAATTATTACCTTAACTTAACCAGTCAGTATTTACTATTTGTTTCTTTCTAATATGTAAGTGGGAGCATTGTCAATAAAGATGGTTCAATTGTTCAAGGTTGCTTAAATAAAATTCTGAGATTAGGCGGAGGAAATGCATCAGGGTAGGGATTTTTTTGCCCAATGTTCCTTAAGAAACAGAAGATTTCCTTCCTTCCTTCCTTCCTTCCTTCCTTCCTTCCTTCCTTCCTTCCTTCCTTCCTCCCTCCCTCCCTCCCTCCCTCCCTTCCTTCCTTCCTTCCTTCCTCTCTCCCTCCCTCCTCATTATCTTCCTTCCTTCCTTCTTTCCTCCCTCCCTCCCTCCCTCCCTCCCTCCCTCCCTCCCCCTCCTCACAACTAGTTTCACGACATATCCAAAACAAACTTGAATATTTGTTGCTTCAAATTCCAAACCTGGGATCTCTTCATCATGATCTAAAGTGAGAGATTTCTAAAGCTAATTTTTGGTAAGGTATGAAGTTTGGTTTTGATATAGAACAATATGACCCTTGGATGATGACCATATTTGGGGCTCAACTTTATAAACTATATCTAATGAGTATCTAGATATATCATGGTTTTTTTTGTAGCTAAGACTCTGCATTTATTGTTTTTACCCTTCCAGCAGAGTATAGGCCCTTGTGGATATGGTCTTTTATATTTTCCTGCAAAGTGCCATATGTTTCAGTGGAGCAGTAGCTGTAGCCAAGGAAAATAAACTGTGATTCAGTTAATCCCCAAACTGAAACCCGCGAACAAAGTTTCTTGGTTAGGGTTATATTTACCAGCATTCTAATTGTCCACATGGCTCAAACGAAAAATGTATTATAGGAATTTAAAAGCCTAACCTCCAAACACAAAGGCATTTCATTTTGAAAGGATAACAATCCTTTGAACCACAATAGTACAGCTAACTTATATGTTGCAGGCAATGAAAAAAAGGGTGAAATTAAACTGTTATATTTGTCAGAAAGTCTGTGTGTCTTGTCTCTTGAAATTTATCTCTCTCTATCTCTCTGTCACTCCCCCTCTCATCCATCCATCTCTCTCTCTCTCTCTCTCTCTCTCCCTATCATCTATCTATCATTTACCTATTTATTATTCTAAATATTATGATAAATATGGACAATGTCAATTATTAGAATTTCATAATTTCAGGTAAGGTAAGGAGGAAATGGCTTTGGTCTAACAGCATTGGCTAGAAGAGTTTTATTTTGGTTTCACTATCTGCAAAGGACATATATAAAAGTAGGATGTAATAATTGCATTTCTGAATGCATGGTAATCTCTGAGCTCGTTTTTGTTCAAGACCGTTGTGTCTACCAATCCCAACTAGATCGAAATGGGTAAAAATTGCCTCAGAAATCCATTTGATTTCAGTTGATTTAAGACTGAAATGTTGAGATTAACCTGGCTTGGTTCAGTTCAGTGGCACCATTTGTACCATTTAAATGCATGCACACATGAAAGGAAACCACCTGAATTGGTCTGAAACTGGTCCATATACATTTCACTTTCATTCAACGTGGAGGCTCTGCCTGTCAATCTTATATGTCATATGAGCATGAAGATCCGAAATGGTCCCCCTGTGTCCAAATTGATTTGAAGCAGTGTAGAGAGACACAGGTCTAAAAGCTTATTCACAAGGGCGGTTAAAAGCTTGTTAATACCTAGAGTGAGTAATTGATATTTTTTCTATATAAGTGAGCAACTTTGGAAAACCACACCTGAAATATCCTAAAATATCCATTCTATGTAGAGACAGCACAATAAATTTCAACCACAGCCGAAATAAGAAGATTGTCATGTCTCAAACCCACAGGAAAGTGCTTTCATTAAGGGCTTTTCTTGAGCTGAACTCTTGAGTTTTACAAATATGTTTATTCAGTATATTTTCCCATATTTTCTTGTTAAACATTTTGGAATGGTTAAGAATACACTGCTGTTAGGGGAGGGATAAAGAGTACTGAATATGTGATGATGAACAGAGACTAAGGGGTTTGTGGAGAAAGAGTGAAAAAAGAAAGAGTACTAGAAGCATGGAAATGGAGAGAGTAAACAGGAGGAGGAGGAGATTTAATTAATTTATATAGGCGCTAATTTGTGGGGCATCTATATATTTACAAGCAAGTTAAGTTGGTTGAGCAAACTGGTATTAAATGTGTTAATTCTCCCTTAAATAACAAGAAAGCAATGAAAATTTGATCAAGACTTCCCATCGCTTGAAAGCTACCGTTTTTCCCAACATTAATAAGATGTTTAGAGGGGAAAAAACGGAGCCAATTCTAAATGCAATGATGTTTAAGTTAAGCTTGTGGAAACACAATCAGTGTATTTGACTCTTTGCAAGGCTCATAATCACTAAATCACACACAAGCCTGTCTGACAGTCATAGTTTGTATTACTTGCTAAAGATGCTATCAGATTGAATCCATATGGTTAATAAAAACCAGTATTAAATGAAACAATTGCACGGCAGAAGAAAATGTACCCAAAATGTAGAATTTTTCTAGCTTTGTAGATCCAGAGTCATTTCAAAATGAGATGGGCCCAAAAAACATTTATTAATAAACAAAATAAATAAATAAAAAATCATACTGCTGGGCAATGACTGTCTTTTTATTTAACGAAAGAGATTTGTGGAGGAAGAATGAAAGAGCGTCTGTACTCATTAATGAATAAATAAAGTCCCGTTTTCATTTTGACAATATATTCAAATATGTCTTATATTGTTCCCAAAAGAAGAATAATGATGATTGCACATGCATTGAATTCCACCTAGGAACCTTAAAAGAATCTATCTGTTTAGCATTGGAAAGAATATTTCTGTTTTGACCTCCAGTGTGATTTTTTTTCCCCGAGTTGGATTTCCTCCAGGCAAAATAAAAGCACATTACCACTCAGAAAACAAGCCACGAGAAAAAAAGTAAATATACCTGGGGGAAAAAGAAGTAGGATGGACAAAATTTGTCTCTGCACTGAATAAAATTCCACTCTAAGCTATTGCTTACCTAAATTGGGAGAAACCTATCAGGTGAAATTCTTTGAGCCATGTGGAGGATCATTAAGAGATCCTTAATGGTGGCGCAGTGGTTAGAATGCAGCATTGCAGGCAAACTCTGCCCACAGCCAGGAGTTTGATCTGAATTTCCGAAGATTGGCTCAGCCTTCCATCCTTCCGAGTGGATAAAATGAGGAGCCAGATTGTTGGGGGCAACAGGCTGATTCTGTAAGTTACTTAGAGAGGGCGTAAAGCCCTATGAAGCAGTATATAAGTCTAAGCATTATCGCTGTTCTGGCTTGAACCAGAGGTGTTCACAGAAGGAAAGCTGAAAAGGTGCCACACAGTTGAAGCCTTATCAATCACTGTCATGGTCGCTAGTCTCCCTTTTTTGATTCCCGCTTCCCCATCTCTGATGATCCTGATGTGAATTGATTGTGGCAGAAGAGCAGGGACCTGAAGGCAGGAAAAACAGGAGCAGGAGATCCTGCTCAGGACAGAATTCAGAAAGGGGAGCAAATATAAGAAAAAGGCAGTCAGGAGGAGCAGTAATACAGTACAATAATACTTCATTGGGTAGGCAGTTGACCATCTCAAGACACAGCACGGCATCAGCTAATGAAAGGATAGTTGTCGTTCAGTTGCTAAGTCTTGTCTGACTCTTCATGACCCCATGGACCATAGCATGCCACCCCCCATCTCTACTGTCTCCTGGATTTTGTCCAAATCCATGTTCATTGTGTTGATGACTTGTGACTCTTTTTGCATCAAAACACGCCCATTCAGAAAATGGAATTGCAGTTAATGACTGTGGTGATTCACTTAAAGACTATTGTAAAAGTGGTTAAAAAATTGGGTCTGACTCAACTTATGGCCAATAAAAACAATAAATTTCTGATCCCAATTGTGGCTGTGAGTGAAGGATTGCCTGCCTCTCTCAATGTACGTGTTGGCCATCCATGGACCGTGGTTTCATTCATCACAGAAAATTCTTAGGTTCCTGTTCAGTTTAAGAATCAGGAGGAAGCAAAGCTAAGACAGCTCATTCTGGTCTGGATCCCCTTGGACGATCCTTCCCACTAGCATCCTAGTCTTCTTGACTATCACATTATTGTCAACCAACAACTTCAATGCATTAAATTAGGAAAAAGCCAATGACCCAGGCTCCTGAAAGATTAGATGTCATCTGAGATGCAAAGGTAACAACAGGATATTATTTCCTGAATTAAGACTCCTCTCCTTCTGTTACCTTCAAACAGGAAGATATTTTTCATTTTGGCAAGAATTACCCGCTTTTAGAAACAGCACGTCATTCATCAATCATAAACCCCAATGAAATGACTGGAACCTGACACGTGTGTCTGTGAGAAGAGGCTTGGGGTGGTAGCAAGGGGGAAACAATATGTCTGTTGTTTGTGGAAATGCTGGTGTGGAAGAGAGGTCAACCAAATGCCTTTTTCCTTCCTTCTGGTCAATCTCCAAAGAGGAAAAAATTAAATAAGGAGCGTTTATTCCCTCATTCATTTTGCTCCATAAGCTGAGGATGTTTCTCCTTTTGACCTCACCACATCTCCCTGGGACTAATGACAGGCTTCGCAAGCCAGGTTTTGGCATGGCGCTTCCCACAAAGCTAACCCTTGCCTGAGAAACTTTGGCATGGCTGCAGTCCTACAGCCACTGGCCCCGGGAATTCACCTCGGGGAATTGGCAGAATTTCCCCTTTACTCTTTGTCACTCCATCCCTTCCTTCCAACAGAAACTTTCAGTCAGTCTCTGCCCACCTTTAAGACACGTATTTCTCCAGCTTGTTGACATAGGATAGATTTCCCCCTTTCTCCTGCTCTGTGAGCTTTTCAACTTTTTCAGGATGTCTAAAATGAAACCTCGGGCAATTTAAAGCATCCTTAAAGTTGTTGGCCAGGTTCATCTTTTGCCAGCAAATGGCTTGTTGGTGAGTGGAGACAGGATGTCCTTCAGCGTCAGTTTTGCACAGGCAGCAACGGGCCCCATTGTCCACATCCAGCTAGGACAGTAGAAAAGCTTGTTTGGGGCATCATTCTGACTCTGCAAACCACTTAGAGAGGGCTGTAAAGCACTACCAATTGGTTGCATTTTAAAGACCCAGTTTCAGTTGGAAATATGGGCACCTCTCAGGCATATAAGCTCACACATAATTGTAGGAACATTTTGCGTCCTTATATTAAAATATAAACAAAAGGAAAACCAAAGTATTTAGCCCATTTCATTCTAATTTTCTGGTCAGTGCATTCCGTTTGGATGTGGTGTTCGGTTTAGCCTTTTCTAGAGTTCACAATTCCTCCAGGGGTTTGAGTCAAGTCCATTTCTGCCCAAAGTGTTTGGGATTTTCCATGACCTCCTCCTTTTTGCCCCCTACTTTTAAAGTCTGCCAAAGTCCATGGCTTTAAAACAACTGTAAACAAATGGACCTGAAACCAGATATGTCAAAACGGAATAGCCTCTCCGGTTCCCACACACAAAAACTTGGGTGTGCCAAGTGTGAAGGATGTCTGTCAAAAGGAAGAATAAGGGAGTATATGGTCTTTTAAAAAATTCACAGGTTCCAAGCTTTGGTGGACTCCTTTTGGTGTCCCACTACCAAAATATTAACAGGGAAGGCATACAAAGAGCCAATTCTACCCCGTTGTGAAACACAGGACTTCTTTTTTCTTATCAGCAAGTATCTTCATGGATCTTCCAGAATGAGCAGGAGGACCAAGGAGAAGAAGAAGAATGTGGTCCTTATCTCAACTGGTGATAGGAAAACCAATAAATTTCCCCTGCAAAAGCCATGGATGATTTATGAAGGGCAACCTCTTTTATTTATACCGTGATTTTTTTTTTCTTTCTGTAAGAAGGATTATGGTTGATTTAAAGTGTGCATCTGGAAGAACAGGCAGGAAAGAGAAGGAAAGAAGGAAGAAAAGAATGCGGAGAGTTTATTTTTAAGTTTGACTTGAGGGAGAGGGACTTTCAGTTGAGGATAGAAAAGCAATAAATCTTAGCAACAGGAATGTCCCTGTCTCTCTGACAGAAAGTTTGTCTGGCATGAAGAGAATTGCAGCCTCAGGCACGGCATATCGTATGAAACAAGTCTCTGTGAAAAATATCGAACTAAATTTCTTCAGCACGTCCGTTTAATACTGTGGTACGAAAAAGAAATTCTCTTTAATTTTCTCCATGGAACTTTCAACTTAAGCTTTCATAACAATTAATCTTTCAAACCTAATGCATGCTGAAGTCCATTCTACAATTTAACTCTTACATTTTTGCTCTTGCAGACGTATTTCCGTGGTGTCTTGTCCGTTGTGGAAATTGTTTCCTGGCAAAATCTGGAGTGATATGTTTTGCTGAGTCTGCGTGTCACAAAAGCAAATTAAAAACATTTCTGCATCATCTGCGGACAAATTCTACCTAGATATATTTTCCATTATTATGAATTTGAGATAACCGAGGGTGCTCTATAGACAGTAGAACACGTAAAGGAGTTGATCTCACTGTCTTCCCAGACAGGGCACTGAAAAAAAATGAACCGGATGCCTCTTATTTTTCCCACTGAGGGAGAAAAAATTCCAGATATTTTCTCTGAGTGGGCAAAAAGAGAGAGATTGTCACAATTTTTTCTTTTGTACTTTTGGTGTGGGGGCGTTTTGCAAATGGACCATTATAAGATTTCAGGAGAAAAATTGCTTTGTGGATGCTTAGTGAGCCAGAAACACCTCTGCTCCCTATAGGATAGCTAAGTGCAATTTGTATATTTTTATTCAAAATTAAATCTCACGAGATTCAACAGTGAATCTGTTACAGCGCTACAGCTTAATTTTTGAAGGGATCTGATTCTGCATCGGCCACTGGAAATGGCGGTTAGAGCAGATTCAGGCAAAAAGGTTTATAAATATGTCGGGCCATTAGAGGTGGGGAGGGTTATAATGGGGAAACGCCGCTAGCTTCCCTTCACGCAGCTTCAGATTCCTCCAGTGGGGCTCAACAGGTTTCTTTCAGCAAAAAATAAAAAGGAGGGAGGGGGTTAGGAGGAGGGGTGGGAGTTAAGCAAAGCCACGAGGCATTTTCCTTAATGCAGGACTTGGATTTCAATGCACAAGTGAGACACCACCCCGTGTATTGCTACAGAGAAGAAACCAGAAACCCCCCCCAAGGCTTAGGGGAAACTATCCCTTCTCGGTTATGCCTCCTGGATCAAATGGGTATTTGTGACCTACAAGCAGTGGTGGGATTCAGCCGGTTCGCATCAACCGGTAGCTAATTTTTTTGTGCCCAGGCCCAGAATGGACTTCCAGAAGCAGCATCCACACAGAGAACCAGTTGTTCACCTATTTGAATCCCACCACTGCCTACAAACATCAAATAAGGGCCTGCTTTCTGAAGCAGCAGAGAGGCAGATGAACTCTGAAAAAGACATCGAGTGAGGGTGTTGATAGGATGTAATTAAAATATCAAGTTGGTGAACATCAGGGTAGAACTGAGGCACCTCCAATTTTTATGGCCATAAAAAAAAATCAGGTGGAGCTCCAATCAGGCAGTTGCAGCCACCATCTTGATTATTTATTATTTTTTTAAACCACATTCCATGGAGACCCCCAGATCAGGAATTCTCCTTATCTGGATGAATTATGGCTTTTATACTCAGTTGTGCCATTTGGAAGAACTAACTCTCCTTCTGATGGATGCTGAGCTGCCAACACGGCCAAGATTGGAGATAGTGAATCTCTTGTGCCTGATTTTTTTTTCATTTTCCTAACTTTGAATTCTTTCCAGGATTTCACATTTGTAAACCCTGCCCTGTGTTTGAGCAAGTCCACTTTTTAAAATAAATAGTATTTCCTTAAAATGGTCATTTGGCAAATGGTTTCTCCTTAATAAAGGGCATTTTAATATGTGCTTTCACAAACTTTTTTTTTTTTTTTAAGAATTTGAACTATTCCACACGGTCTTTGCAGAATTGGTATGGGGGCGGGGAAAATGCAGCTCAGTCTGCTGGATGCTGGTTTTAGAATGGCCCCCATCTTTCATTATACCTTGTGTGCATCTTTCTTGCGAAATTGGAAGGATAAAAGCAGCAGCAAGATTGAAAGAACGACGTTTCTGTTAGACAAACTCTTTTTGTTTTATATAAATGTAATTTTTTTTTCTCCCATGAAGAAGTCAGGCACCTACCTTGTTGGTATTTTCTCTATAGTAAGCACAGAGTAACCGAAAGGAAACAGGCTATGAAAAATCGCCATGGTAGTAAATTATTTCCATCTGCAAGCGCTGTAAATCGCGTGGACATAAAAAGGGAAGCTCCAGTAAAGTGCCCGGGAGACCCGTCTCTTCGGATGCCGGGAAGTTCATCTTCCGAGGACTTTATTCGGGATCCAGGATTAAGAAACACAAAGTCATAACTCAGGAACTGGACCATGTCAGAGCAATTGTACCATGGAAATGTACTTCTTCCTTTCTGTGATTGCTTTCATCCCTTGAAAAATACTTTTTTAGGAATCTGCAAAATAAACAACCCCAAATAGGAGCTCTTTTATCTTCATTCTTTCTTCAAAGCCAAATTGTGATCTTCTGCAAAAGACATCGCAAGGCTCTGAAGAACCCATTCTTCTTACCCGGCATACTATCCATGACAGTTTGCCAAAAGACATTCACCAGGGATGACCTCAGGAAGTGGCTACTAGCTGTGCAGTTGTCATAAGACAAAACCCATACAGCTCCACCTAACACCAATCCGAGGTCTACTTGCAAATTAGAACCACTTAATTAGGCCCCAAATATACATTTTATATACAGTTCAGGGCCACATTGATAACTTCAACCGTGCTGAATGTAACAAAGGAACTCTTTGAATCCCACACGACTTATGGAAACTACCTGATAGTAACAATGCAGGGAAACAACACACAACTGATTTGCACTTTTCTAGGAGATTTGCTTCCATTTCTGAGTTTCACCACAGCCCTGAGATTACCTGTCAATCTTCCATCTGAGTGAACTTGACTCAACCTGGTTTAGCTATGGCCTGGTAAATAAAGGGTGAATTAGGCTGCACCTTAGAATGCTCAGACTCCATTAGCGCTTCAATCCAATACCAAATACCAATACCAAGAAAAACCAAATGCACAGGTATAGTGTAGGGGGTACCTTGCTCAATAGCAGTAACTGTGAGAGGGACCTAGGAGTCCTAGTGGACAATCACCTAAATATGAGCCAGCAGTGTGCTGCAGCTGCCAAAAAGGCCAACACAGTGCTAGGCTGCATTAACAGAGGGATAGAATCAAGATCACGTGAAGTGTTAATACCACTTTACAATGCCTTGGTAAGGCCACACTTGGAATACTGCATCCAGTTTTGGTCACCGCGATGCAAAAAAGATACTGAGACTCTAGAAAGAGTACAGAGAAGAGCAACAAAGATGATTAGGGGACTGGAGGCTAAAGCATATAAGGAACGGTTGCTGGAATGGGTATGTCTAGTTTAATGAAGAGAAGGACGAGGGGGGACATGGTAGCAGTGTTCCAATATCTCAGGGGCTGCCACAAAGAAGAGAGAGTCAAGCTATTTTCCAAAGCCCCTGAAGGCAGGACAAGAAGCAATGGGTGGAAACTAAGCAAGGAGAGAAGTAACCTAGAACTGAGGAGAAACTTCCTGACAGTTAGAACAATTAACCAGTGGAACAACCTGCCTCCAGAAGCCTGAATGCTCCAACACTGGAAGTTCAAGAAGAGACTGGACAGCCATTTGTCTGAATGGTTATAGGGCAGTGGTTCTCAAACCTGTGGGTCAGGACCCATTTGGTGGTCGAACGACCATTTCACGGGGGTCGCCAAACAAGGCTGTCTGCCATTTTTTCCCCCTTTTCTTTGGCCACGCACTGGCACCCGGTTATGTATAAGTCCGGTTGGGGGTCACAACAAAACATGGGGAAACTGTTTATGGGGTGCGGCATTCTAGAAAGGTTGAGAACCACTGGTATAGGGTTTCCTGCCTGAGCAGGGGATTGGACTAGATGACCCTCCAAGGTCCCTTCCAACTTTACTATTATTATTATTATTATTATTATTATTATTATTATTATTATTATTATTATTATTATTACCACTTTGAAGCTGCTTCTTAAAACAAGAAGCACATCCATAAAAGAAGCCAAAGGAGTCGTTTTATTTCCTTTGCCTCATTTCAAGTTCTTCTTTTAAAAAAAGGATCAAATTTTTGAATCAATATAAGTAACAAGAACCCAACTTCATTTTAAGCGATTAAGGAAAAGAGCCTATATCAAAATGGTAATTACACAAATCTTTAGGACTGAACTTAAAGCATTAATCTTAGACCTCATGGAATCACATTGTCCAATCTTGCCTTTCCATTGATCCAAAGACACTTTTGCTGACCAACAAATATCCTTCAAGGAATACATAATCATCTTTGTTTTTGCAACGGTAACCTCAGCGATAATATCAAATCAATAAGGAACAATCAGTGGACATCTCTAAGTATATAATTTCTATAGTCTATCAAATGAATTACTGGTGGTATAATCTACCTCCCATATATAAAAAAGAAGACAATCAACTTATTTTTATAAAAAAGACGGCAAAGCCCATTGTATCCCATTTATATCTTTTTTTAACCCAAATAATTGTTTTTTTAAATCATATCCCATAAGTCCCAGAAGCCAGACTAGAAATGTCTCTGTGTCTCAATAAAACTAATTGTCGCAGGATCCAGTCTGGGTCGGTCACTGGGATAAGTGGTGTAGTCCTCAGAGCTTTCGTGCTGGAGCTCCCATCCTCAGAGAGAACTTCTCTCTCTTCAAGCAACCGCCCAATACAATGAGTAGTATTTATGGGGAGTATGATAAGATGGGGCATTATTTTCTGAGCCCCAAAAGGGAACACATACTTGGATGTTCTTGAAGACCTGGGTCATCAAGAAAAGATTGGACAGGCGTTTGACTGGGAGGCAATAAGGTCAGATGTAAATTGGTTTCAATTTAATAGTTGATCGGTTAGAAATCTTTATCTAAGCTGTCTAATTACAGTGTGAAGTGCTAAGCTCTGCTCACTCAAACCAGTACTACATGCAAAAAACAAGAGACTTTTTCTTGCATTACTGCCAACGGATATAAAATATATATGTACTCCACACCAAGAATTGAAATGCTCCTCTTCCCCCCCCCTGCAAATGGAGCCTTGTCTCTGTATACAAGAAAAACAGAAATGTTTGTTTATACTTGTGCCTCCCTCAGTTTGTTGCTTGAGAAGAGCTGCAGGCAAGCATCATTGGATCAGAGGTTATGGAACTTGGCCATGTGTGTAAGGGATACTAACCGGATGACCACCAAGAAAAATGTTCACAAATAGGCATACACAGATGCCTATCTGTAGACATGTGCATGTGTGTATTTTGTGTGTGCCATAACACACAACCATACACACACATTAGCCTTTAGCAGCCCCAACCCCATTGTTTTTGAGTAGGAAAAGATTCCCCAGGAAGTGCTTTGATTTGCTTTGATGATCCTTCATCAGGCCTCCCAAGAAGACCGGGAAGAAAACAAACGAGAACAAATCTAGAAAGGCATCAGTCGGAGCAAGAGTTTAGGGCCACCATGCTGTACTCAACCTCTCCCCTTCCCCATTTATTGGGCTTTGTTTATTGGCTCTATATATCTGAAAGAGTTCCAGATTGCTTGAAAGGAACAAATGTCCCAACAGCAAGTTAGAACAATAAAACAATAGTGCTCGTCAAATATAGGCAAAGATAAAACACGCTACAGCCCACAAATCTCAGCAAGGAAATTATCCTGCTGAGTCAATATTAAAAATCAAAACTGAGAAACAGCGCACTGGAGGGCTTCAAAAAAGTCCGCTGCAGGAAAAACCGGAAAACCTATAAAGTCCACTGTAACCTGAACAGTCAGAGTGGGAAGGCTGATGGGTTCCTAGGACAGCGATGGCGAACCTTTTAGAGACCAAGTGCCCAAACTGCAACCAAAACCCACTTATTTATCGCCGGGTGCCAGGTGGGCGTGGCCCATTGGGTGGGCGTGGCTGTGATGGTCATGGCAGAATGGCTGGGTGTGGCCAAGGTGGGCATGGTCACCTCGAGGTTGCTCGTGGGCAGGGACTCCTGTGGGGGCCAGACAGGGTTGGGGGAGATCCAGGAGGTCTCTCGTGGGTGGGACAGTGGGCAGGAGGCTCATCCTGCGGGGTGAGGGGAGGGGAGGCCAGGAGGGATGGGACGGGGGGAGGGAAACCAGCCATGCTGGGATGCATCCGCCCATGTGGGACCTCGGCGAGTTAGCGGGCGGTTGCTTGAAGAGGGATGGTTGCCATCTCCGGGGCATAGCGCACGTGCCCACAGAGAGGGCTCTGAGTGCCGCCTCTGGCATGTGTGCCATAGGTTCGCCACTACTGTCCTAGGATAACCCATTCCAAAAACTGAAGAACCCAGGGCTGTGCACGAAGCACTGAATTTGAGTCAAAGGAGAGTTGATCAGGATGGATGCTATGGAGCAGGGGTCTTCAAACTTGGCCCTTTTACGACGTGTGGACTTCAGCTCCCAGAATTGCCTGGCTGAGGAATTCTGGGAGTTGAAGTCCACACATCGTAAAAGGGCCAAGTTTGAAGACCCCTGCTGTGGAGGGTTTCAAAGGCATTGGGTAACTCCTCAACATTACCTCAAGTAGTGTTCAGGACTCCTGGCTTTGCAGAGACTGAAGCCCCTTTCTTCCCCAAGGAAGATAGGAGACAGGCTGGGGGTGGGTTGAGTTCTTTAAGGCTGACATGAGGACTTGGCCAATGATTCATGCTAACAAGCCTGCTAGCTCAGTAAAAAAAAAAAGGTTGCCTGGAGAATGGAAGGGTTTATGATTTTCTCCACCGTTCAGTCAGAATTAAAGAAGCTTCTTGGATGAGACGCAAAACATCTTCAAGGAAAAACAAACAAAGTCCAGTCAGAACTGAAAAAGCTTCTTGGATGAGAAGTGAAACGTCTTCAAGTCTAGTTGCCTCTTGAAAAAGCACCTTTGGGACAACCTTGACCCAGATGACTGAGAATCTCCATAGACACGTAACCTAAATGTGACTGAGTTGGACTCAACTCCGGCTGACCACACAGGCGTAGTTTCACTCTTTCAACCTGCATCCAGCAGCAACTTACAGGTCTTTGAGGGAGACATTTGGTAATCTCTCTTGACCCCACTTCGTCAGCCTCCTTTATTGCCTCCCCCTTCTCCTCCTTCTGTCAGTCTTGTCAAGCTTCATCAGTTTTCCTAATGCACCATTGACCTGAGGTTTTGCTTGCTGATCTTTGTCTGAAGGAAGCAATCAACTTTATCTGGTCCCTGCCTGACTTATGTGTTATTTTGCCAGGCCCCGGTGCTGTTGGTAAACCTCCACAAATCCACCTTTTGAAAGCAGCCTCTCTCTTGTTTCTTTCCCTCTTTCTCAATCTTCAGCTCTGTTTTGCCTGGGGGGGGGAGGGAGACCTTTGCTCTAATTATTCCAGACTTCATTGTCGCCAAAATGTCCTTTCCTTCACCATCCCGGCTTCATTTCCCATCCCCTTTGTCTGCATGATTAATCTCTACTTAATCTCTTCTTTATCTCCACTCGGATTCTTAAACTCTCCACCACCTTCATGGCCAGCTCTAAATTCACTAAGTGTTCAAATTTTGCACTTTCTCTTCCCTTCTCACTTGCCTTTCAGCTGCAGGTGTCGTCACCTCCATCTCCCAAATATTTCATTTTCTCATTTTGATCCTAGCTGGTATTCTTCCAAAATTGTCATGCTTATAATTTATTATGTTAAATAGGCCCATGGGCAATAGGCATTCTTACCTCCCTTTCTTCCCCATGCTTCCCCATTCTGTTTCTTCAAAATCAGTCCTTGTTGTAGATTTTGGCTCATTATTCGTTAGGCGATTCATTACCAAAATAATAAAATATCCTGACAGGCTCATTGGCCATTCTAGCAAACATCTACATAACTGACTTAGGTCAAAGAAAGTGAATTGCCCAACAAGTGAATAAAACAAATTTTGAATCATCGTAAGAATTCTGCGATCATAGAAGAAATAACATATAACATATATAATGGAAGAAATAAAATATAATAATTCTGCGATCATATAATAGAAGAAATAACTTTCTGTTTTTCACTTAGAAGACAAATGACTCTTTGGAACCAATCCCTTGTTTGTGAGTCATTCTCAGTGGAACTCTTCTGCCGCTTTGCCAGGCATAACATCTTCCTAACATTTCTGTGTTCAGTGCTGATTTATGAAGCTGAAAAAAACAGAGGGATTACATTCGAATATTGATATATCTATTTATTGTTCATAGTGTGAAGAATGTGTGCAATTGGCATGCACTGATTATGATCTAAATGTCTCATTCTGGGAAGCAACAAATGGAAAATTTATCTTCCTCATTATTCCTTTGGCCTTAACGTGGGCTTTGCTGTCAGTGGCTCACAGTTGATCCAGTTGATCTTGAATGTTCAATGTTCTGGTAAGGTGGATGTTTACATGGTTACAAAAGATTTCTAGTTGCCCAATTTGTCCTCAGTGCGTGAAGGATGACAAATTTGTCCTCAGTGCGTGAAGGATGACAAGAGGATAAGAGGGCAGGCCAATTGTGCTTATTTTCCCCCCAGTCCTTGAGAGAAGACAGGACTGTTGTGTTTGAGATGTTCAGCACATGGAAGGACAGCATCGCTATACAGAACAATTGCTAAAATACGCAATTTATTAAAGAAGAAAAGCATGGATCGTCTATACACAGGCAGTGATAACGCTATGCAGCAGGGGTCACTTGGTTTGTATTTTTGTTTTTTAAAAAAGACCTGCATTTATTATTTTTATAAATAACTTGAAGCAGCGATAGACCTAGTATTCCTTCCTCCTCCTATTTTCCCCACAGCAGCAACCCTGCGGGGTGAGTTTCATGCCTAAGGCAGGACTAGAAGCCAAACAGATGGAAAAATTGAAAGGGAGAGAGAGGGGGAACAAGAAGAAGAAGGAGAAGAAGGAGAAGAAGGAGAAGGAGGAGGAGGAGAAGGAGAAGGAGAAGAAGAAGAAGAAGAAGAAGAAGAAGAAGAAGAAGAAGAAGAAGAAGAAGAAGAAGAAGAAAGAAAGAAAGAAAGAAAGAAAGAAAGAAAGAAAGAAAGAAAGAAAGAAAGAAAGAAAGACAGAAAGAAAGAAAGAGATTTTGGGTAAACAACCTACATCTCAAACCATCATTGATATTTACATGTAACAACAAAA
Source organism: Crotalus tigris (assembly GCF_016545835.1). Lineage (NCBI taxonomy): Eukaryota > Metazoa > Chordata > Lepidosauria > Squamata > Viperidae > Crotalus > Crotalus tigris. The sequence continues at coordinate 507,795 of NW_024096550.1, forward strand.
ATCTGCTTCTTTCCAAAATATTCATTTGGAAATTTGTTAACTGGTGTCTCAAGTACAAAATGACGACTGTTCAGGAGGCTGCCATTAAGTTTTGTGCTGCACTCAATGCACTTTATTTCAGTTTAGTCCTAATGCTATATTTAGGCAGGCAACAACACAGATGTTTATGCCGGGTGATCATTGGCTGCCTACTCCTTGTACTGTAATTTGCTTCAAGAATCAGGAGGATCCATTAAGGAATCTAGAGAAAGGATGGAAATGGGATCCTATTAATTTCTTTTGAATCCTCTTTTCCCCTCTTCCGTTTCTAAAAGAACCTTCATGCTTTCACTCACAGCTTCGTGTGGGTTCTACCTTCCTATTATTTTGCCAAAATGATCATGTGACTATTTAATTGCACAATTTGAAAGAAGAATGAGAAACATGGAATTTCTCCATTATTCTGAACAAACCAGCTCTGGGGCGCATTGTGTTGAAATAAAAGAAAGCAAGGGGAAAAAAAAGAGGAGAACGGAAGTGAAGGAAACTGGTATCCATCACCACCACCAGGATTTTCCCTTTTTAGCTTTCAGGAACCGGCTCCATGTGAAGCAATGGATTTGCAGGTAAAACACATACCAACGTTCAAGCTGAATTTGGCTGCAGCTACGTTCATGAACAAGTCCCTGCGCTTTTTTTGGCAGAAGTTTGGAGAGGATTTGCCACTGCCTTCTTCTCAGATGTATTTCCATCTTCCTTGTCTAGCCTCGAGAGACAAGATTTCCATCAGAGATTTCCCCGTCTTGGACCATTCCAAGATTTTAAGTGTGCGTTCATGAGGATTATAAACTGGTACAATGTGGTTTGTTTTCTGTATCCCCTGGTTACCAGCTTTTTTACTTGATATTCAAGCAGGCAACGAGAGGCAGTTACATTCACTGATAACGTAGCAACATATTACAGCTGAAATATTATGAGCCAAATTGTTGTGCATGTAAATGACAAGATGCCGTTTATCTGCTTTAGTGAAATCTCCTGTTTCCAAATTCCTTCATCCTTAATTCTCACATTTTTCAATTGGGCAAAATTAGTTTAATGGATACGCCTGTGCAGTCCAACCCAATTATCACTTTTGCTGGAAACCATAACACTGTAGAGCTAGAAACAAAAGGAAACCAACTCTGAAGAAGAAAAAAGAAAAAAGAAAAAGAAAAAAGAAAAGCAACTCTGATCGGGTTGCTGGAACGTGCTACATTCCACCAGCTGCTGCTTAAACTGTAAGTTTTGGGAGAATCCACCAGGAAAGTAGCAAGGCCCTGATTGGATCTCCATTATATTTATAGGGTATTATACTCTATTTAAACCCCATTCCAACTCTGATCGGGTTGCTGGAACGTGCTACATTCCACCAGCTGCTGCTTAAACTGTAAGTTTTGGGAGAATCCACCAGGAAAGTAGCAAGGCCCTGATTGGATCTCCATTATATTTATAGGGTATTATACTCTATTTAAACCCCATTCCAACTCTGATCGGGTTGCTGGAACGTGCTACATTCCACCAGCTGCTGCTTAAACTGTAAGTTTTGGGAGAATCCACCAGGAAAGTAGCAAGGCCCTGATTGGATCTCCATTATATTTATAGGGTATTATACTCTATTTAAACCCCATTCCAACTCTGATCGGGTTGCTGGAACGTGCTACATTCCACCAGCTGCTGCTTAAACTGTAAGTTTTGGGAGAATCCACCAGGAAAGTAGCAAGGCCCTGATTGGATCTCCATTATATTTATAGGGTATTATACTCTATTTAAACCCCATTCCAACTCTGATCGGGTTGCTGGAACGTGCTACATTCCACCAGCTGCTGCTTAAACTGTAAGTTTTGGGAGAATCCACCAGGAAAGTGCAAGGCCCTGATTGGATCTCCATTATATTTATAGGGTATTATACTCTATTTAAACCCCATTCCAACTCTGATCGGGTTGCTGGAACGTGCTACATTCCACCAGCTGCTGCTTAAACTGTAAGTTTTGGGAGAATCCACCAGGAAAGTAGCAAGGCCCTGATTGGATCTCCATTATATTATAGGGTATTATACTCTATTTAAACCCCATTCCAACTCTGATCGGGTTGCTGGAACGTGCTACATTCCACCAGCTGCTGCTTAAACTGTAAGTTTTGGGAGAATCCACCAGGAAAGTAGCAAGGCCCTGATTGGATCTCCATTATATATATAGGGTATTATACTCTATTTAAACCCCATTCCAACTCTGATCGGGTTGCTGGAACGTGCTACATTCCACCAGCTGCTGCTTAAACTGTAAGTTTTGGGAGAATCCACCAGGAAAGTAGCAAGGCCCTGATTGGATTTATAGGGTATTATACTCTATTTAAACCCCCTTCCAACTCTGATCGGGTTGCTGGAACGTGCTACATTCCACCAGCTGCTGCTTAAACTGTAAGTTTTGGGAGAATCCACCAGGAAAGTAGCAAGGCCCTGATTGGATCTCCATTATATTTATAGGGTATTATACTCTATTTAAACCCCATTCCAACTCTGATCGGGTTGCTGGAACGTGCTACATTCCACCAGCTGCTGCTTAAACTGTAAGTTTTGGGAGAATCCACCAGGAAAGTAGCAAGGCCCTGATTGGATCTCCATTATATTTATAGGGTATTATACTCTATTTAAACCCCATTCCAACTCTGATCGGGTTGCTGGAACGTGCTACATTCCACCAGCTGCTGCTTAAACTGTAAGTTTTGGGAGAATCCACCAGGAAAGTAGCAAGGCCCTGATTGGATCTCCATTATATTTATAGGGTATTATACTCTATTTAAACCCCATTCCAACTCTGATCGGGTTGCTGGAACGTGCTACATTCCACCAGCTGCTGCTTAAACTGTAAGTTTTGGGAGAATCCACCAGGAAAGTAGCAAGGCCCTGATTGGATCTCCATTATATTTATAGGGTATTATACTCTATTTAAACCCCATTCCAACTCTGATCGGGTTGCTGGAACGTGCTACATTCCACCAGCTGCTGCTTAAACTGTAAGTTTTGGGAGAATCCACCAGGAAAGTAGCGGCCCGCGCGCCGTTAGGCGCGCGAATTATATAACTATATAACTAAAAATCACAAACAGTAGCAGTACATTCAGGGCAAGTGTGTCTGACATCCCCTGTATCTAAGATGTCCGGCTTAGTTCAGTGCAACACCTGCTTTGCAGCCGTCCTTCGCAGTACCCTTTTCAAACTTGGAAACTGTCCTATCTGTAAACAAATCACTAGCCTACAAGGACAGATCATTTACCTAGGGTCTGTAATCCGTGCTCTTCGGGCAGAAATTAGGTGTCCAGTTCAGCCCCTCTACTCTAGTAAGCCTCCCTGCTATCAGCCCCCTTTACCACAAAGATCCTGCAGGAAAAGGGCAGTGTGGACAACCGTGGGATCTGGCAGGGTGAGAGCTGTGAACCATAAACACAAAGCTTTCGCTGTGTCCCTGCACAACAGCTACAGTGCTCCTTGCTGACCTTAATAGGGACATTAAGGAGACTGGTAAAGGTATTTGTGAAGATAACTCAAATAAGCAGGGGATTGTGGTCCGAGATGAAGAACTAGATTTTGATAGGGAGAAGTGTGAATCAGGTATTGCACATCAGTCATGCAAGAATAGAAAGGCTCCCAAAAAGAGAAGCTACCTTCTGGTAGGTGATTCAATTATAAGGGATGTAAATTTAGGAAAGGACACAGAGGCTTTGAAAGAGGTCAGGTGTCTTCCAGGTGCTACTGCCAGTAGGGACAAGAAGCGTATTTCTAAAATAATCAAGAATGGCAGCAAGGACTGTGATGTGGAGGCTATTGTACATCTTGGCACTAATGATCTGTCCCAAAAAGATGTACTCTCTGTGCAGAATGATTTCCAGAGCTTGGGGAAGGAACTTAGCAGAATAGGCTGTAGGCTTACTTTCTCAGAGGTTTTACCAGTGTATAAGGAGCAAAACGGAAAAGGCCAGCGCATAGCACAATTCAATATGTGGCTAAAGGAATGGTGTAAAGGGGAAGGCTTTGGATATATTAGTCACGATGTCAGTAGCTGGTCCAATCAAAAGATGTACAAAAGAGATGGTTTGCATCCATCAAAAAAAGGGACTGAGTTACTCGGCTATAAATTCACAGATTTTCTGGAGGGAAATTTAAACTAAACAGCGGGGACAGGGAGTTAATTGATACGGAACAACCCTGTCCCCGGCAATTTAAAAACTATAGGGCTATCAGTGCATGTAGCACAGATGTGTGTGTGGACAAGAATACCAACCTTGCTACCAATCAAAATGAAGCCTCTAATAGCGAGTGCCATATAAAGTGCACTAACCAAATAGGTGGTAAGACAATAGGGGAACTCAGGCACCACACAGGTTATGTAGAAAGGAAACACAGGGCCACCCACAAAGGACTCAAATGTTTATACACCAATGCACAAAGTATGAACAGCAAACAGGGTGAACTAGAAATTCAGGTTAATGAGGGCAGATACGATATTGTTGCCATTACGGAAACATGGTGGGATGAAACTCACACATGGAACACACAGCTAGAGGGATTTAAATTATTTAAAAGAAACAGACCAAATAAAAGAGGAGGTGGAGTTGCTCTCTATATAAGAAATAACTACATCTTCACAGAAATAGAGTACAACAATGATAAAAACTGTCTTGAATGCATTTGGGTCAATATAAAAGGGGGGGGGAATGACATTGCCATAGGTGTATACTACAGACCACCCAACCAAACAGAGGAAATAGATGAACTTTTTGCTAGTCAGCTAACTAAGGTATGTAGGAAGCACATCACAATAGTAATGGGGGACTTTAACTACCCTGACATCAACTGGGAGACAAACTCCGCACCAAGTGGAAGATCAAACAGGTTCCTGGCAAACCTAGCAGACAACTTTGTCTCCCAAAAAGTAGAGAATGGAACTAGGGGATTAGCCATTTTGGATCTAATTCTCACTAACAGAGATGAAATGATAGACGGTGTTGGAGCCATAGGAACCCTGGGAGGAAGTGATCATGCAATATTAGAATTCAACATTATAGAAGCACAACCAATAGAACACAGTCAAACTAGAGTCTTGGACTTCAAGAGAGCTAATTTCAATAAACTTAGAGAGGGCTTGGGAAGGATTCCATGGATGAGAATCCTCAAGGGGAAAACAACTCAAGAAGCTTGGGAAATTTTGAAAAATGAGATAATAAAAGCACAGTCTAGCACAATACCAACAAAGAGGAAAAATAACAGCTCTCAAAAGAAACCAGCATGGCTGCATAAAGAACTCTCTGACAAATTGAAAGATAAAAAGGACAAGTATAGAAAGTGGAAAGAGGGGAACATAACTAAGTCAGAATATCAGCAAATAGCCCGAGCCTGCAAAGATGAAGTGAAGAAAGCCAAGGCTCAAAATGAACTGAGGCTTGCGACCAAAGTCAAAAATAACAAAAAAAGCTTCTTTCAACATGTAAAAAACAAGAAAAAAGTGAAGGAAATGATTGGTCCATTAGTGGGTGGAAGTGGCAAGAAGGTGACAAGCAACAGGGAGAAAGCAGAACTATTTAACTCATTTTTTGCATCTGTCTTTACACAAAGGGAAAAAACAGACCAACCTATCAAAAATAGTGCCACAAAAAACAAAACAGAAACACAAGTTAAGATAGGCAAGAAAATCGTTAGTGAGCACCTGTCCAGCCTAGATGAGTTCAAATCGCCAGGACCAGACGGATTACACCCCAGAGTTCTCAAGGAACTGGCAGATGTGATATCGGAGCCACTGAACTATATTTTTCAAAGATCCTGGAACACAGGGGAACTACCAGAGGACTGGAAAAGAGCTGATGTAGTTCCCATCCTCAAAAAAGGAAAAAAAATGGATCCAGGAAATTACAGACCTATCAGCCTGACCTCAATACCTGGGAAGATCCTGGAAAAGATAATCAAACAACGAATCAACGAACACCTAGAGGCAAACAAAGTCATTACTAAAAGCCAACATGGGTTTGTCAAAAATAGATCATGCCAGACAAATCTTATTGCATTCTTTGACCAAGTGACAAAATTAGTGGATCAGAGGAATGCTGTGGACATAATTTACTTGGACTTCAGTAAGGCATTTGATAAAGTAGATCACAACCTACTACTTGACAAGATAGAAAAATGTGGGGTAGACAGAACCACCACCAGATGGATCCGTAGCTGGCTGACCGGCCGTACTCAGCGAGTGGTCCTCAATGGAACTGCATCTATATGGAGGGAAGTGTGTAGTGGGGTGCCCCAGGGCTCTGTTCTGGGCCCAGTACTCTTCAACATCTTCATCAACGATTTGGATGAAGGGATAGATGGGGAACTCATCAAATTTGCAGACGACACCAAGCTGGCAGGAATAGCCAACACTCCAGAAGACAGGCTTCAGATACAGAAGGATCTGGACAGACTTGAACACTGGGCACTAACTAACAAAATGAAATTCAATGGTGAAAAAAGCAAGGTTCTACATTTAGGCAAGAAAAACCAAATGCACAAGTACAGCATAGGTGGCACCATGCTCAATAGTAGTAACTGTGAGAGGGACCTCGGAGTCCTAGTAGACAATCACCTAAATATGAGCCAGCAGTGTGCTGCAGCTGCCAAAAAGGCCAACACAGTGCTAGGCTGCATTAACAGAGGGATAGAATCAAGATCACGTGAAGTATTAATACCACTCTTCAATGCCTTGGTAAGGCCACACTTGGAATACTGCATCCAGTTTTGGTCACCACGATGTAAAAAAGATGTTGAGACTCTAGAAAGAGTACAGAGAAGAGCAACAAAGATGATTAGGGGACTGGAGGCTAAAACATATAAGGAACGGTTGCTAGAATTGGGTATGTCTAGTTTAACGAAGAGAAGGACAAGGGGGGACATGATAGCAGTATTCCAATATCTCAGGGGCTGCCATAAAGAAGAGGGAATTAAGCTATTTTCCAAAGCACCTGAAGGCAGGACAAGAAGCAACGGGTGGAAACTAATCAAGGAGAGAAGCAACCTAGAACTAAGGAGAAACTTCCTGACAGTGAGAACAATTCATCAGTGGAACAGCTTGCCTCCAGACGCAGTAAATGCTCCAACACTGGAAGTTTTTAAGAAGAGACTGGACAGCCATTTGTCCGAAATGGTGTAGGGTTTCCTGCCCGAGCAGGGGGTTGGACTAGATGACCTCCAAGGTCCCTTCCAACTTTACTACTATTACTATTACTATATGTGTTTTTGTTTGTGAAGTTTGCTTTGACACTAATCTAAATTCTGTTTTTGCAAATCTGAGGGTATTTGTTTCCCCCCCCCAAAAACTGGCAACACTTTCACAAATTTGTTTGGGAATTAATAGAAGGGCATATGCTTCTGTCACAGCCACATCAACAAAACTGTATTTATACCTCACATGATGTTTTCCTGACATGCCACAGCTGACTTTTGCCTAAACGTGCAGCTCTAAGTTAATATAATGCAAATAGGAATGCTTCCTAACGACTCAAATCTTTAAGGTTTTTTATGGCAGAGTGAAAAAAAAATTCTCTTCTTTCGGACAGAATATTAAATGCATACATGTACATAAACACGCACACGCATACATGGAAAATTTGAGAAAGAGAGAGAAACAGGAGAAAGTTTGAGACTGAAGCTGCACTGCAAAACACCACTGATATTTAAATGTAACTAAAAACAAAAATTAACAGAATTTTGGACAGAAAATATTCATTTGGAAATTGGCTAGCTGGTGTGTCTCGCACACAAAAATGTGATCTTTTCAGTAGACTGCCATAAAGTTTAATACTGAATTTGATTGTGTGTAGCTTAGCTTAGCTTAGTTTAGCTTAGTTTAGCTTAATTTAGTTTAAGCTGATTCTTTTGTATGTCCAATGTAGCATGAGTTTGGTTTGGTTTGGTTTAATTTGTTAATTTAAATCCAATCATTTATTTAGGCTAGGAACAATACAGCTATTTATCCTGGATAATCATCTGTTGCCTACCCCTTGTAATTATATATTACTTGTAGTTAATTCATGGTGGTTACTTTTCGATAATATTTTCCAAAGTACCTGAAGGTAAGACAAGAAACAATGGATGGAAATAACCAAGGAGAGACGCAATCTAGAACTAAGGAGAAATTTCCTAATGGTGAGAATAATTAACCAGGGGAACAGCTTGTCACTAGAAGTTGTGGGTGCTCCATCATTGGAGGCTTTCAAAAAGAGACTGGACAACCATTTGTCCCGAATGGTATAGGCCTGCTTAGTGATAAATCTGATCCCCCCCTTGAATTGGTCCCAGGTCAACTTATCAATACAGCAACTTATTCCATTAACCCAATGGGGCCAATCCTAGAATCACACCATGGTCTGTTCATCAACGCATCACCGATGCCACCATCTGCCTAATAGTAGAACCATCTTTCTCAGTTCTCTTTTTTAGAAGAAAAAATGGAAATGGCATAGGTAATTTATATATATATATATATATCATTATGCATCACCCTAATGTGGTGCATTAACAGAAGTCCTGACTGTTGGGATTAATTTGTTTCCTTTCCTATCAAACACTTAATAGTCATCTGTCTACACATTGCTATGAAATTTATATTTTAATTACATAAAAAACCAGCTTGATTTGCTTATGATTATCTCTATAATTTTGCTTATGTGTTGTGTTTGAGCAGACTCTTTACCTCCTGCCAAAACACCTCGCTTTACAGATAATTTACTTAATGCAATTTGCATATTTTTCAGCAAATGCAAATCAGCCAACTATGCATTATTCATATACGTATGCATATTATTATCCATTATGAAAATTATTGTCCTTAGATAGGTCCTTTGTTGATCCACTGGGTGCCACATTGATTTGCAAAACATTAATCGCTTTAGAAAGATGTGCTATTCTCTGACATAAAGGAGAGCATTTGTTCGTTTTACTGAAATTTGGAAAAAGGCTGTTCTGTTTACTCTTTATAAACTGCTCTAGGCAAGGTAATCTGGACAAAATAACACTAAAAATTGGCATGTTGGCAGGCCAAAGTAAATCATAGAAGAGATAGATAGATGAGATAGATAGATAGATAGATGAATGATGAATGAATGGAGAGAGAGAGAGAGAGAGAGAGAGAGAGAGAGAGAGAGAGAGAGAGAACCTTTACAGGTTTTATAAAAGAAAGCAGTTGGATGCAGTTATCAAAATATTAAATCTTTAGCACTAGAAGTTTTACAAATCATATTTGGAAGTTGACACTGTTTGGACTCAAAACAGCAAATGTTATCTTATATTTCTTGATTGCTAAACAGGAAGCCACAATAACGTCTTATTAAATGTGAAGAATGATCTATAAGCCCCGAGTCTCTGTAAAAATAGTATTTCCACACTCTATGGATTATTTCTAAATAACCACTATAGATGGGAGCCAACTTTAGTTCTTTCACCAAGTCTCGGTAGAATAGAATGTGGAACAAATAATAAATTAAAACCATGTCCATACACGTTTGTAAATCCATACTGAAAACAGTCTCCCTCTAGAGCTTCTGAACTCTACCATGTTTGCTTCTCTTGATCAAATCACGCTGACAGGACTCTTGATCAACAGCTACGACTGTTTTGCTCTAAGGTATTAGCAGCTTGATATGAAATTATTAGCTAAATTCTTAGATCTTGTCAATGTACAAGATTTCTGGTTTACAGAAAAATCCAAATATGTTAATTATTCTGTTTTTAGGGGCAGGGCAAATCAAACATTTTGAAAATAAGCTACTGATTTTTCATGGGAATATGGACCTCAGCGATGTGGACTTCATTTGTTTCTGTATAAAAACCCTACCTATTCTCCAAAGCACCCGAGGGCAGAACAAGAAACAATGTGTGGAAGACCATTCAAGGGACATCCAACCTAGAACTAAGGAGAAATTTCCTGACAGCAAGAACAACAACAAGAACAATCAGTGGAATACTGAAGTTGTGGGTTCTTCACTGCTGGAGGTTACCAAGAAGAGACGGGACAGATATTTGTCCACTGTTAGACAAGAAAACCTATGAGGTCCTTTCAAATCCTCTTGTTCTATATTCTATGTTCCAAGTGGGATTTTCCTCCAATGCGATTTTCCCATGTATTTTACCAGGAAAGATAGATAAGGCAGGCTAGAAAAGTAAGTGCCCTCCCAACCACAAACAAGCACTCTGAATTTGTTGCCGATGTCCATTTTGCTCTATGGGTTCATGGTGACCTAACCCTAACCCTAAGTGGAATTTTCCTCCAATGGGATTTTCCCGTATATTTTATCAGGAAAGATAGATAGGGCAGGCTAGAATAGTCAGTGCCCTCCCAACCATACCCAAGCACTCCAAGTTTATTGGCGATGTTCATTTTGCTTTATGAGTTCATGGTGACCTAACCCTAACCCTAAGTGGAATTTTCCTCCAATGGGATTTTCCCATGTATTTTACCAGGAAACATAGATAGGGCAGCCTAGAAAAGTCAGTGCCCTCCTAACCATAGCTAAGCACTCCGAATTTGTTGGCGGTGTCCATTTTGCTCTATGAGTTCATGGTGACCTAACCCTAATCCTAAATGGAATTTTCCTCCAATGGGATTTTCCCATGTATTTTACCAGGAAAGATAGATGGGGCAGGCTAGAAAAGTCAATACCCTCCTAACCATACCCAAGCACCCCAAATTTGTTGGCGATGTCCATTTTGCTCTATGAGTTCATGGTGACCTAACCCTAACCCTAAGTGGAATTTTCCTCCAATGGGATTTTCCCATGTATTTTACCAGGAAACATAGATAGGGTAGCCTAGAAAAGTCAGTGCCCTCCCCCAATTTTACCAGGAAACATACCTAGAAAAGTCAGTGCCCTCCCAACCATACCCAAGCACTCCAAGTTTGTTGGTGGTGTCCATTTTCCTCTCCAAGTTCATGGTAACCTAACCCTAACCCTAAGTGGAATTTTCCTCCAATGGGATTTTCCCATGTATTTTACCAGGAAAGATAGATGGGGCAGGCTAGACAAGTCAGTGCCCTCCTAACCATACCCAAGCACTCCAAGTTTGTTGGTGGTGTCCATTTTCCTCTCCAAGTTCATGGTGACCTAACCCTAACCCTAAGTGGAATTTTCCTCCAATGGGATTTTCCCGTGTATTTTACCAGGAAAGATAGATAGGGCAGGCTAGAAAAGTCAGTGCCCTCCCAACCATAGCCAAGCACTCCGAATTTGTTGGCGATGTCTATTTTGCTCTATGGGTTCATGGTGACCTAACTGTAAGTGGAATTTTCCTCCAATGGGATTTTCCCATGTATTTTACCAGGAAACATAGAGCAGCCTAGAAAAGTCAGTGCCCTCCCAACCATACCCAAGCACTCCGAGTTTGTTGGCGGTGTCCATTTTCCTCTCCGAGTTCATGGTGACCTAACCCTAACCCTATGCTGTGATAGCTACAAGCAGCAATGTGGAAACAAAATAAATCAGCGGTTTTTTTACTTCCTTTATGCCTCACTCTTTTTTGGTATCTAATGATCCAAGGCATTTCTTCTCTTTTCCCTATTTTAACTTTGTGTGTATGTATTTTAAATTTGTGCAAACACACAAATGAGAAGTTTTACTTAGCAAGGTTGAAAAGTATCTGTGTTGAGAATGTGAAACAGAAAATTAATTGCCTAACGGGAGATGGGAAAATCTCATTTTCTTTTCTTTACTTTTCTCTTTGAAAAATGACCTTGTCTAAGGCAAAAGGAAAGAGGGTAGGTGAAAGAGAGGAGAAGGGCTTATCGAATTATCCAAGGCCATCCCCAGGAAGAAAGTGCAATGTGCATAAAGCATCTCCTGATGACAAGATAAACATCAAGGAATAAAAATAATCATCCATAAATTTAGGACACAAATATTCAATATTAAAAATGTTTAAATAGTTATCTCTTTATTATAAGAGTATAGCTTAAGCAAGAACACTACTAATTCCTTTCGAGAATTATTATATTTATTTTTCTAGTTGAGCAGAATTCCAGAATACTTGTCAGTATTAGACATTTTAGATGTTCCTTTCTTTTTAACAAAAATGTAAAAAAAGAAAAAATAGTGAATCTGGGTTTAATTTTCACACTACATTTGTAAGATATATCACACTCCCTGCTTTACAGAACTAGCACATGTGGATAAAATCACTTGAAACTGTTGCAAAAACTCAATACTGATCTTAAAAAAATATCCTTGGTGTCATAAACTATTGACATGTTATTTTGCAAGAGAGCCTGCTTTCAGTTCAAGAGAATAAAATAGGGAATTGCAGCAATATGGAACTGTAAAGAATTGTAGAGAAGTTTAGTCTGCTTCTCCTTTTCATTTCCTTCCCTGCTTCTTCTTAAAATGAATCGTGGAATTGTAAAATTCTTTATCGGCTAAGTGTGATTGGACACACAAGGAATTTGTCTCCGGTGCATAAGCTCACAGTGTACATACAAACAACAAAGGGATAGGTCATCGATCATAATAAACAACAATTGATAATCATACAAAAGCAATAGGAGAAGATAGTAGTGAAATGACCATACTTAAGTGATCTTAACGTTCTTCTAAAAAGGGACGTACAGGGCATACGAGCTGGAAAGATGACTGACAATTTTGAAAGAAGACAGAGAAGTGCTTTGAAATCCATGGTATGTGGTGTAGCGGGTTTTTTTACTGTTTACTATGGAGAAAGAATTTTTTCAATGGTTTCATAACTGGAAGGGCCTTCTCTATCCCCTAGAATCGACCCAACTTTAGAAGAATACATGCAGCAAATAAAACAGACTGAAAGGGAATAGGTTAAAAGGCAAACACCGGTTGATGGATTTCTCCACTTCTGCTAAGGTCATGAAGATCCTTGTCATACTGACTTGATTCATCAGAGTTAACCTTCATTCATTTGTTGGAAATCAGGCAAATTGGACATCCCTACCTAATAGCCGAGGTGGCGCAGCAGTTAGAGTGCAGTACTGCAGGCCACTTTAGCTGACTGTGTTTAGTAAGTCAGCGGTTCAAATCTCACCGGCTCAAGGTTGACTCAGCCTTCCATCCTTCCGGGGTAGGTTAAATGAGGACCCAGATTTTTACTGGTGTAAAATATATATATACATTGCTTACTGGTGTACACCACTTAGAGAGTGCTTGCACTTAAAGCGGTATATAAATCTCATAAATAAATAAATAAATAGCAAAAATAAAAAGAGTGGAATTATCTAGTTTATCTTTACATAATCAGCATACATATTTTTAAATGGAGAAGAAAAAGACTTTTGAAGCTTAAAATCAAGTATTTTTTTTTTTCAGATGTTATCTGTCTCAGCTCACCAATGCAAGAATGTCTGTAATAGCAGACACACGTGTGCGGTATGTGTTATGCCAGGCAATGATCATATTTTCTGCCTATTTTCTCTTGCACTTTGCTGCTTTTACTTCTCCTTGATTCATATTCAACAACACTCCAAGCATTTGATAAAACAGGCTATAACCCATGAAACCTGCTTCCAAAATAAATGTGTTCAGTTTTTAAGGAACCCTGAAGGTTATTATTCCAAATGCACTTTATCTCTTTTAAGTGCCATACAGCAAAATAATGGCCCGCACAAACTACAACAAAGCTGTATTGAAAGAGGTATTGTTAACTTTCCATTCGGTTTCTGTTCAATATTCCTCTGTTGTAGTATTTCTACAGTTGTAGCATGGGAAGTGAGTGGCATAGGTTACCTGCACTGTTGTGCATTTAAATGTCACAAAAGCATTCTAGCATTTTAGAAAAAAACCTCTGAAATTAGCTTCAGTTTCAGGCAAATCTTAATCTCCATGTCCTCTATATTTTATGAAATGCTCAGGAATTTTTTCATAGGTCCCACCAAGAAAGATCCCTGATCATTCTAGCAAATTGCTAGGAAGACTTGGCAGCCCATATTTTTCAGCATCTCACACATACTAACAGGAACATGTTTTGTCACGCACTGTTTTCACAGCAAACACCCCTGATGTTAAACTATACTTGAAGGCAAGTTGAAATTGTACATTTGGAAAGAATATAAAATAGATTTTAAACAGCCAGATTTAGAATCCCCCACCCACCACCCAGTTTGTGAAGCTTAACTCCATTCTTAAAAGCATTTTAATAAAAAATAAGTTAAAGGCAAAGCAGACATTTGAACATTCAGGGTAGCGTAATCCATAAAAACAATATACTTTCAGAAATTCAGAGAGTTTATGCATGCTAACTATGCAAACGATCACTTGTATCCATCAAAAGGCTGAGAGAAAACATCCTAAAAGAAAACAGATTTTAACAAGATAGTGACTAAGCAAGAATGGCCTTTTCCCCTCTTTTTGAAAACCATAGAGCTGCTTCCCTCCCATACAGTCCATAAATCTGGAATAATTACCAGTAAATAAGAACATTCCTCTTTGGTCTACCTGGTGAAAGAAAATTTATCTTGCTTACTAGCTAAGTTCTTGATTACTTCCCACATATTTTGGAAAGACTAATTGGAGCTTATCTTCTTTGTTCTGCCATGCTATCTAATTTCAGGCAGCATATAATCTTTAATTCTGTAGGACAAGGAGTGGCAGAATCTGGGGATGGAGTCAAAAGAGGAATCAGCCTAGAATCATCACACGGCCACAAATGACTAAGTTCAGCCCCTCTTGAATTCCACTGAACCTTACCTAGCGTCAAAATAGTGCTAAGCATTAGCTGAATAAATTCCTGTGCACAGACATGAGTAATAATCAGTTTAACTGGAACTTCACTTGTGGTTCTGATCTTTCCACACCTGATAAAATCCCATCTTTGCAACCAATGCATCTAATAAAGATGGTGTCTGCAACTATACAATCAAAGTTCTCGATGTAATGTGATACAGATATAATACCACCCTATCATAAATGGAAGCAGGCATCAAGAGCCAAGCCCTAACGTGACATTGCCTTCAAAAAAACTGTAGGAGATGGAAAGATCTGGGACAGAACTTTCCCATCGCAGAAGGACCTAATCAAGGAATGCAAAGAATATCTATCTAGGAGGTGCCTGAGGACTGAGATAGCTGAGCCTTTCTTGAAGTGGTGCACCATTCTTTTGCTCATCTGCCTCAACATAGCCTCTGGAAGGATCAGGCCCTTTCAAAGCATTCCAAGCTTTATGGATTGATGACTGAAATTTTGTAGCTGCCCATCTCACTTGCCCGTAACTAAACAATCAATATAATTTGTCCATTACAAACAATGGCAAACTCCACTCTTCACTTCTTGGGAGCTACACAGGATTTGCTCTGATTAGTACTGGGATGGAAAATCACCAGAAAATAGGTTGGAAAGTTGAGAGGGATCCCAGAAATCATGAATCATGGTTGCCTTCCACTGAGTTATCAGCAGAAATATCGTCCAGCCCAACCCGTGGCTGGTCTTTCTTTTTTCTCTAGACTTTTTAAGACAACCAACGTCCCTGTTCTGAACCTCGGTGGTGACCTCAAATAACTTCAGCGATGCACACACACACCTTTGCTTTGTTGTTTCTTTTCCTCTCATTTTCCTAATCTTTTCAGCCACTGGGAAAAAAAATCCACATCCTGCAGCAAAGCCCAAACTTCTAGCGAGGGTTACAGTTCATGAAATCCATCTGTCTCTCATTGAGAAGATTTTAGAGAATGAAAGCCTCTTAATGCTGTGATAACACAGACACGTAGACTGTGCTGAAGAAGTAGATGCGGGAAACAAATAATCAAACTCATATGTAAGACGTGTGGATTTTTTTTTAAAAAAGCATTTTATTTAATTAAAATCACAGGATCAGGAGATTGAAATCTGATTCCAGTTCTAAATATGGACTGCAAAACTAAATGCTATCCTTGGGCTGGATATGTTTTTGCCTGATTGTAACATACCTTGCTTTAACTGTACATCTGTTGAGCTTGATATAGTAGAAATAAATCTATAGCTTATAGGCTATTTAAAAGCCTTTCAATTGTGTCTTGTTTTTTGACTGCTAACACTTCTAAGACCCCTGAAAGCAACACTGACAGGGAAAGGCAATCAGTTCCTTTTTTTTTTTTGAGGTAAAAAGATGAGCAAAAAAACTGCTTTACCAGCACTGTAAGTTTTTCAGAACTTTGAATGATTATGTTTTAATAGTTCATTTCAAAAGCCATGGGTTGCGTCAGCCTACATAATAAAAATTAAGTCTTTCTGTTGAGAGAGACTTCATTTATCTAAAAACTGTGTCACCCTCTCTAGCTGAGAAGAAAAGCTAGAATTGCTGTGCAGGATCAGTGGACAGTGGGTTACAGTGCAAAGCTTGGTTTTAAAACGTATCAATGGTGCCAGTAAGTGTTCATTTGGGGGTGTTTTTATTTTATTTCTTTTTAATTTTGATGGGACAGATCTCACACCAGTAAGCTTATGTGTATGGTGGTCTCTGTGTTGCAATTAAAATGTTTTTGCCACAGTTACATGGGCAACATGAAGACCATCATACACATGATTTTCCTGGTGACATGTGGCCCCTTCAGAATTAAATAAAAACACTAAAAACAATTAAACATTTCAGAAGATTGTATAGAAAGGTAGAAAGACTGAGATAGCACCCATGCCATGGACAACCTTTATCACAGCCCACCACACCCTGATGGCTTTTAACCCCAAATTGGGAGCTGTCTCTTCAATGGCAGGCTGGTTAGTGAGCCACTGCCTTCCATTCCCAGCACTTTGACCTTGAGACGGTGTCTCTGGAATTTATGATGAGTCCTTAGCTCTCCTTCATGTTCAGCTCCCTCCCCCCATAGTTTTTGGCAGTCTGGCAGCTACTGAAAGTGAAGCTCAAGCATATAATGGCAGTTCTGATAGCTTGTTTTATTTTCACCCAGTCTGATCTTGCATATTTCTTCAAAATCATAATGTCATCTCCTGTGCTGTCCTGCTCACTCACATGCCTACCTGACGGTGGTTTGGAAGGTTTATTGATATCCCCCAGCAGTTCCCTCCACCAAACCAGAACTGTCCCAATTAAGTCCATGTCAAAAGCAGACCACAGAGCAATGGCCAATGAGCTCACAAGGCAAAATTAAATCCTCAATACAAGAAGGCAAGAAAAGTCCAGAGTTTATAAGGCACGATCCAAGCCAAGGCCAGTGTCAATCCAAAGCGAGGCAGGGATCACAACAACCAGAAAACACACAGCTAGGAAATGAACACGTACTCAGCATCACCTCCATCTGTTTGCTGTGCTCAACAGCCAGCTTCTGGTGCAGCCCATCAAGAAGGGTGAGGCTGCCTCCTCATGAGTAATCTGGCTGACCTTCGCTGCACCTGCCTTTTCTGTGCCCTATGTGTTCTTGGAGGCAGTTCCACTTCCTCATCATTGACTGGCTGCCGCTGCATGCCTTCCCCACATGAAACCTCGAGGCTGTCCTACTGCAGCTGCACTTCATCCAAATCCTTCTGGTTCATCCTCCTCTGAGCTGACATCTGGAGAGGTATCTGGGGAAGGGTCCAGGGGAGTAATCACGGCTCCCAAGTCATAAATGATGGATATTGATTGCCTCTTTGATTCATGAAGAAGAAAAGATATCAATAATTACAGAGAAACAAAACCCTCAGTGATGATCCTTGTGGCTGCAAGTAGTGAAAAAAAAACACACCAAAAGTTGGACTGATACACTGTTCACAAAACAGAAGTTTTTCATTGCAATGGATGCCCTTTGTTTAAAACAAGATCATCTCTTATGAATATGCTGTTATTCAAAATAACATTCTTTAGACCAATGATGTGTGTGAAGCACTGAGGGGTCAAATGTGGCTGTAATCACATTTCCCAAAGTTGTAGCCCTCTTGTCTTTTCTCATCCCCCATGAGTGCCCCTGCATTAGAGTTAGGACTTCTTTATATAAAAAATACGCAGACTATAATAATATCGTCCTTTCCAAATGAGGACTTGAACACTTTTTGCAGATCAATAGGACAATCTCAGAATATGTTTTAGTCCATGAAATTAGATAAAAGAACATCTGAGCCACATATAAACAGAATACAGAGGATTATTATCCAAAGCAGCACTCGCCGATACGTATTCTAAAAGAATTCCCTATTTTATTCCCTTGAACTTAAAGCAGGAACTCTTGCAGAGCCACAGATCAAGAATTGATGACACCCAGAATTCTTTCTTAAAAGATCAGCGTTGGGGTTTTTCATCTGAAGCCAGTGATTTCATCCACATGTGCTGATTCTGTAAGGCAGGGAATATGATAAATGTTACAAATGTACAGTGAAAATTAAGCCCAGATCTCTTATTTTTACATTTTTGCTAAAAAACAAAAGAAAAAAGAAAGGATTTCCATAAAACGTCTAACAGTGGCAAATGTTTTGGTTTTTTCACAAGATTCTGGAGTTCTGCCCAACCAGGAAAATGAATAAATAAAAAATTCTTAAGATGTCCCATTGCCTAAGCTATGTGCTTAGAATAGGAAGGTAACTATTTAAAAACGTTGAATATTGAATATTTGGGTCACATATTTATGGATGTTGCTTTTCAAAGACTTCAGTTAAATCTGACAGAATTTATCAGAGGAACTCTCCACATCACTGCTAAGATTTCTTAATTTTTAAAACTGCATTTGTGCAGATTGATGCTGTAATTTCCATTTCCAGGGTTGGAAAAGCTGAAGAAACACAGTTTAGTTCTTCTAAACACCTGTCAGATTTTGTGATGTTTTTCTCATGAAGCAGATGCAGAAGATGCCATTTTATAAACAGACAAAGAGAATTCAGCCCAGGGCTTTAAGGATGGGGAGATGGATGGATGGATGGATGGAACATTTTCTAAGTTTGGATGCGTCGCCAATCAACAACTGATCCTCATTGATTTAAAGATTACATTTGGTAATAAAATTAGAAATATAGCCTAATAACAACAACATTGCCAAATGAATCCAAGAATTTGTTGATAATTCCTGGTGAGTTAAGTTTCAGAGTAAAGATGTTTACTAATTAACTATTCTCACTGTCAGGAAATTTCTCTTAAGTTCTAGGTTAGATCACTCTTTGATAAGTTTCCATCCATTTTTTTTATCCTGCCTTCAGGTGCTTTAGAGAATAAATTGACTCTCTCATCTTTGTGACAAGTTCTGGAAGATTGCTTTCATCTCACTCCTCTTTGTTAGACTAGACATATACCTAGTTCCTGCAACTGTCCTTTGTATATTTTAGCCTCAATCCTCTTTGTTGCTCTTCTCTATACTCTCTTGAGTGTCAACATTTATTTGTATTGTGGCAACCAAAAATGGATACGGTATTCTAAGTGTGGTCTTACCAAGGCATTATAAAGCGGTATTAACTTCACGTGAATCTAGAATCTAATCTAATCAACCTAGACCCTGAGACCAAATGCTTGAAAACAAAACCCCTGTTGTTGTATCATGTAATGATAGATATCAGCCCCACAAAGTACAGCAGGCTAGGAAATCAGCTGTAATCAAAAAAGTGTTTTTATCAAGATCCTCTATTAACAGAATAGAGTCTGATTGTTCTGTACCTCCTCACCTTCTTATGGCCCACCGAATCAGGTCAGCCTTTGCCTGAGGCACTTCCAAATGACGTCTCATTTCTAAAAAGTGTTTCAAACCCTTTTGCCTAGGCCAGGGGTAGGCCTAGAACCCTGGCTCTTTTATGACTCGTGGACTTCAACTCCCAGAATTCCTGAGCCAGCTATGCTGGAGTTGAAGTCCACGAGTCATAAAAGAGCCAAGGTTGCCTACCCCTGGCCTAGGAGAAGTCATCTTCCTTACTCGCTAAGCTGCAGAAAAAGTAGAACTTTTAACCAAACAGGACAGCAAGAACGACAACATGGAATCTTTGAAGGAGCAAACAGAAGGATGCATAACAAGGAAGAGCTTTTAAAAAAAAACCCACACTCTAGAAAGTTCAGAAGAATTACCTATGAATGGATAACATGTAGTTCATGGAAAGAACATAAGAAGGACTTCAGGGTTCTTTTCTCCCCCCACCAGATTGCAGTAATAATAACACTATTGGCTAAAGATTAGGGAAGTTAAAAAAGTCAAGATGCGGAAAATGGATATACAATGAAGTCTCCGCCCCTTTTTATTGCTTTGATCCTGCAGTCATGGCAACTTGACTCTTCTGATCGCTCACCCCTTAAGTTGGTCACTGACCAAAATTAATAAAATCTAATCTAATGTGACTCCTCCCATGCACACCCCTGCCAAAGATATTAAATTGATTTACGTACTGCTTCATTAAATGATTTTCACATACATGTTGTCAGAGCTTCAATAGGGGTCTCTTTTCAGTGAATTGAATGAAAGGTGATTAAACTGCCATTCAGTAAACAAAAACTCACATTCTGCAGCCCTAATGAGTTATAGCCTAGCACTCAAAAGGTTAAATAAGGTTAAATCCTGGCACTATTTATTATTCTACCAGCTAAAGCCCTTGATATTTAATATACTAATAAAAGTAAGCGAACCTTGGAAGCTGCTTGGTTAATAATCACATCTTTATTGCTGCTTTGTAATGCAACCAGCATCCTCTTTTCTTAAGGATTCGGTTTCCTTGATTGTGAAAAGCCAATTCCCCCTTCAGATCTTTTTTTTTTTTAGCATGCTCCCCATCGCCCTGGCTTTATAAATAATGAAAAGACAATAGCAGATCTAAAATTAGATCTTATGAGCTCCGACTTGGTTTGCAAGAATAATCTGCCATCCTCAGTTTAGTTGCTCTACTTTTCTGAGCTCATCAAGGTCTTAATCAGAGAGATCTTTGGCTCTTTTTGACAGAGGGGATGGAAGGCAGCGGAAGTGCAATCTGACAGATGGATTCTTGCTCTAATTGTTCTTGAGAGTCACATTGTCACTTTGGAGATGAATATTAACCCAGCTTCATTTGGCTCTTTTCCCATGGTTGAGGGCAACCGAAACTGTCTTGAACTGCAGGCTGGAAACCCATAAAGGCTTTTCTTTTTTTCCTGTTTTCCAGGGGATCTTTCCTTAGACTGCTCATTATAAAGTGCTAGTGGGAGGAGAAGACACTTCTTCTCCCCAGCTGGGACTTTGCTAAAAGGGAAAATGAAGCTTCCCCCAACACCGATCCACAGTTTTACAAAATAACATTGTGCTTGGAAGCTAGAAGCTAGGCTCAGATGGATGACTTCACCTCTAATAGCTCCTTATCTTGTGAACATGTGCCAGCCTCCGTATCAAGGCCTGGCTCCCTTCAGCAGCGTTCCTTAATAGGCCAGCAAGCCCCAAACCCATGGATAACATTTATTTGAGGATGTTGGAAACGTTGATGCTTTATGAGTTCTTCAAAAACTGAATATTTTTCTTCTAATGTTTAAACCTTAGACTGTTCATTTGGAAAACTCCCTATGATTGTGGACAGCATCAAAGGCACCCATAACGATTTTAAAGTAAATCAGTGATGTAATGCATTGTTTTTAAAACCAGACTTATTTCCTCTGTTTCCATTGCCAGGGTTCAAATCATAACAGAAGCAAAATCAAAGGCTATTTTTCCTTAAAAAAAAAAAAAGCTCGACAATCTATATAATGACAAGTTTGAAAATCCTGACCTATTTACTAAAAAATTGAGGCTGTAATTTAAGTGAACTTGGCCAACCTCGCAGAGCTGAGGTTTTGCAAATGCGTAACTGAAAAGGACTTGTGGTCAAAAACTTGATCGGATTCAATTTCTCTTTTAATTTGATTTACAGTTTTCCAGGATGACTATGGGAAAGCCATGCGGAACCTGACCGTCACTGGATGCAAACTCTGTTCACATGTGATGTTGTGTTTGGATCTTCCATCCAGACCTCGAATTACACTTCTGTGTTGGCTTCTCTGTGGGAAACACTGAAAAAAAAGGGACAGACTTAAAAGAAAACCAAAGTAGGATGCCATACACAATTATTGAACGGAGCTGGGCTTGCTCTGGGTGGGGAAAGATATCTCCCAAGCTGGGATGGATTGTGCACTTGGAGAAGCAGTGGGGGGGGGGGGAATCTCAGCAGCACCACAGTTCCCCAGGGACAAAGCCATTTATTCCAGAGAGAAGCTTGGATTAAGGCATTGCTCTGTCTTGACCTGGATGAGAAAGTTGGGAAGAGGTTCAGGGTAGCAACACCCTAGAATTGCTCAGAAGGATATATATCTAGTGGGTTAGAGGGGTATAGTTTTATTTTGGAAAGATTCTGTCCATTAGGTATAAGCAGTGGTGGGATTCAGCCGGTTCGCACCACTTCAGCAGAACCGGTAGCTAATTTTTTGTTGCCCAGGCCCAAAATGGACTTCCGGAAGTGGCATCCGCACAGAGAACTGGTTGTTCACCTATTTGAATCCCACCACTGGGTATAAGCAAATAAAGGATTGGACTCAATTCGATTTCACTGCCTTCTCTTTGGCCTTGGGCCTGGCATAAACCTGCCTATTTCTAATTACTATTTGTAATATATGGCTCGCAATAAGCTGGTCTTAATTTATTCCATCTTCACAAGACTGTTCGGTTGGAGTGGACTATAACTATCAGTACATAAGTAAGTAAATATCCTTGCCTCCTATTCCTAAATATGCATATCCTGATTAACAATGTGCTGAGCTTTACGCATTAGGCAAATTTCTATAATGAATCACAAAGTTATGAACTTAAATGACATCACTGTGATTGGAAACCCCTTATTATTAAGAATGAATAGGGTATTTGTTTTTTAAAAAAGGCAGAATTATCTCCACAGGCTTCAGTTAAACTTCAGTTTAAAAGATAGGATGGTTACACCAAACAATCTCTCTCTCTCTCTCTCTCTCTCTCTCTCTCTCTCTCTCTCTCTCTCTCTCATATTCATCCATCCATCCATCCATCTATCCATCCATCCATCCATCTCTCTCTCTATCTCTTTCTCTCTCTCTCTCTCTCTCTCCCTCTCTCCCTCTATCCATCTATCCATCTATCCATCCATCTATCCATCCATCCATCTCTATCTCTATCTCTATCTCTATCTCTATCTCTACACACACACACACACACACACACACACACTTACACACATATACGTACCCTTATAATGTTAAAGCCCCTACAATTCAAGGCAAGCTTCCTAAACAGGAGGAGAAAAACGGTCAAAACAATTGAGAAACAGCAACCAAAGTAACAATCCTACTACGGGGGGTCCTTCAAAGTGGTTGGGGTAGGAAGAGAATGGAGGAGAATCTTATTGTAGCAGCTCTCATCTATTCTCCTGACCAGAAGTAGGGGGTCTCTTGGACAAGGATGCATAAGTAAAAAAAATAGTTCAAGCAATCACAACAGAGAGCAGCACCTGCTGGACTTTGGCTGACCTTGAAAAAAGCTCCACAGGGTCGGGCCCATGTGGCTCCCAGCGATCCCAGAAGTGTAGTCTAGACCGGGAAATTGAGCAAACATCCCTGAAGAAGGCCGTGGCAAACCACTCTTCATTACTGCCAAGAAAGTAAACAGACACATCCTGGTAGTTACCAGACTGAAGGTCCACTCAAGGGAGTCTTTTAATAGTGTGACAAGAAACCCCACTTCAAAAACCTGAGTTTTGAGGCTTGGCTCTCTTGGTGTTTTGGAAGACAAGTTGGAAGAGAGGAATCCGGGTGTCCTTAACCTACTTGAAGCTGAAGCAACCCAAGTCCTTTCCTACGTCTCTATTCCCACACAATTCAAGACAATGCGCGTAAAGGTCTGGTGCTATTCATTTGTTTACAATTGTTTGCAACCTTCTGATGTTCAGTATACTGTAGGATTCTAATAATAATTATATCCATTAGTGGCAGTAGATATAATCTCACACTGAATAAGTGCATCAATTCCTTAAAGCCACAACTTTGCTTTCAGCCACCAGCCTGGGCAGGATTATTTTACCTGTGGAACACAGCAACATTCCCTTCGTAGAACAAAGCCTGGAAGATAACTCATAACTATCAGCCAATCCAGAGCAAATATTCTTCCTATCATAGCGTAGTGTGGAAACGGGGGTTCTGCCCTGGCTGTGGCAGGAACCAGACCAGGAGTTTAGAATTTAGTTAGAGATGAGACAATATGATAAAGGCAATCCTCGACTCACAACTGTTTGTTTAGTGGCCATTTGAAATTACAACAGCACTGAAAAAAGTGACTTATGACCATATTTCACACTTGTGATAGTAGCAGCATCCCCAGGGCCATGTGATCAAAATTCAGACGCTTGGCCACTGGCATGTACTTGTGACTGTTGCAGTGTCCTGGGGTCACATGATCCCCCTTTGCCACCTTCTGATAAGCAAAGTCAATGGATTCATTTAACAGCTGTGTTGTTCACTTAACAACCACTGTGATTAATTGAACATCTATAGCATGGAAGTAAAATGGGGCAAAAGTCACTTAACCACTGTCCCACTTAGCAACAAAAATATAAGCTCAAATTGCACGTGGGAGGGCTACCTGTATATGCATTATGATCCTAGACCAAATTCCCCATCCAGGGTGCTTGTGTGTCATATTCATGTGCATAATGTGAAAGGGAGAGAACTTTTGATTACCTGTCAACTTACACATTCCCCCCTTCCCCCCTGGGATGTCCCTAACTTAAGCAACATTTTTTTCCTTCACAACCAGTGCGCGTCAGGCAGCCAAGCAGGGCTCCTGTTGAGCTTCTGCAGTTCTGCTTTCCAAAAAATCAATTTCAAACTTCTGTAACAGTTGCACCATTTTCCTTTGGAAATAAGTGGATCGTCCCCCGATGTGTGTCTGTGTGATTGTGTGTTTGTACTCGGTGTTTTCCAGAGATATGGGGATTGTGTAAAATGTGGAAGGGTCTTTTTTAAAAAAAAAATGTGCTCAAGTGCCAAGATCATCCCGGTACATATTAGGAAGTAGCTGAACCGGAAATCACAATTCCTTCGTCTTGGCTGTTGTGGATCAGCTGGGAATCCTTTCCCAGCTGTCCTGGGAACAACTTGGTGATATCCTCCAGTTCCATCCTCAGCACTCTTGTTTATTTGCCAGTTATGCAACTATGTTTGGCTGGTGGTTTCCCTCCCCTCATTCTGCACTTTCCACCGCCCCCAAACACCCACATCTAAATAAAACAGTTTATTAAGATTTAACATATTTAAAGAACAAAAAATGTCTTTTGTATAAATGATTTCAGCAAGTTCAACCCAAGGCTTCAGCCAAGTAAGATCCTTGACTCTAATTCCAATGAGGAAATGGTTAGTCAAAATGTAGATCTGTTCTGCAAATCATCTTGTGAGGGTGCCCACCATGTTTTCATGGGAAAATTGTTGCCTTTTGACAAACCACAGTGCCTGAGGTCACACACCAGGCTAAGTGAACAGTAATCCAGCAATCAGAGTAATAAACCACCAAATGACTCATATGCAAATACATCATTCTAGTACTGTTCTTCATAAAAAAATTATTTATTGATATGGTAGGGGTTATGGTTTTCCACGTACTACTAAGTCCAGTCCAAGTGGTGAGTTATTTCCTTTACACTTGTTTGCCTATGCCTGTTTACCATGAACAAACCGTGAAGGCAGAGAAGACTGGACTACAGCGGACTTCTGCCCACAACCCTTGAGGAGACATTTCTTCTCGTGGAAATGTCTTCACACTTTGAGAGCAACTGGAAGTGCCAGTTCTAACTTTCTTCTGGACACCAAGTGAAATCCCACTGTGGTGTGACTGCAGATTTAGGTGTGATAGCTGGTTGAGGGACATCAGAAAAAACTGTGGATTGTATCTCCTCTTGATAATATGGGGAGGACCTTAGAAGCAGAATTTAAAAGACTCCCATAGATCAGGTCTATGAGTCCTCATTAGGTCCAAGGAGGGTTATATAGTATCAATTTATCCCCCAAATAAGCATCTTGTCAAAATATTGGGTATGGTGACTCAGAACTATTCAATAATCCCCCATGACTGATGCTAGACATGAACCAGTTGGGTCTGTAGTTGTGGCTCCCAGTTCTACCAGGACTGTTAACTATAGCTGAATTTTTTTAAAAACATACAAACAAACACCAACCAATTCATATTAATCCTTCTGCTTAGTTGTTCTTTTACTGGGTGCAATTTTATTATACTCACTTATGATGTACCTTATGTGTTTACTTTTTATTGTTTGTGCTTGAGACTTACAGATCTCTTACCTAAGGTCTCCCAAAGACTTTAATTCTGATGCCCGTGAGTGTGCATGTAATGAACTGTCAGTCAATCAATGTCCTTTAGTACAGTTACTGACCAGAATTTTTTAGTTTTATTAGCAAAGTTCCATGATGAAAGAAAGATAGGCTAAATAAAAAAAAACCCAGAAAATTAAGATACCGTAAGATACCGTAAGCAAAAATATGAGTACATATACCAGAAAAACCTAGAATGCTTACAGGCTAAAATGCTAAGAATCTAAAATATTTAAATATTGGACTGCAGGGCTACCAAACTACTGGAATGTTAAAATACTGTCTTATTATTCCACAGACTTGTTTTTTTCTATGCAATATAGTACAGTATTTACTGGACTAATATCTGGTACAATTTGTCTGTGGTAAAATTTAATGAGAAAAGCAGAGATAACATCCAAATATTTTCTTTTCAAAACAGAGTAAATGACTAATTTGAGACCTACTGATTTCAATGCACCTGCTGCATTAAACTTGACTAAATTTAAATTCCGTGTTATGCCCTTTTCAAAACTGTAGTTTTTTAAGGCAAAAATGGGAAGATGAAAGAGCAGCACAAACTGCCCAAACAAAAATAAATAAATCAAACGTGGCAAGGTCACTGTACCCAGAGGCGGGATTAATCATAGTTTTTGTTCAGTGATTCCTCTAATCCTATGAGCTTCAAGGATTATTAATTCACTAGCAAAATACTCAGAGTATGTATGTAACTGCTTTTCCTCATTCCGTTGAAAGGACATCATCAATGTATTGGTCATGGCTAAGCTGAAGTCATTTCAAACGGAGAGATATTATAGGATCAAAAATGCAGTCGGACTGGTGTGGAGAGTTTTGGAAAAACACTAGAAAACAAGGGCTATTTTAGAACTAGAAAAAACGGTTCTAAAACATGGAGAGCAAATGGTGCAGAGTAGGAAGACAGTGGGAACTGTGCTTGGGAAGTGAGATTCATGAACCAAGTAGGGTCTGGACAGGGTCTAGGACAGGGATCTTCAAACTTGGCCCTTTTATGACTTGTGCCTGGCTGAGGAATTCTGGGAGTTGAAGTCCACAAGTCATAAAAGGGCCAAGTTTGAAGACCCCTGATCTACGACAACTCACCACGGCCAACTCACTAATATCAAAGAAATGATGGGATAGAATCATTAGAGAAAGGATGCCAAAGGAGGGACAAAATGAAATGCGAATGACAAAAATTAAAATGATGCTTTAATTATTTGAAACAATTAAATCGAATTGTTGAATTGTCCAGTGGCGAGCTGGCTATGATGAGTTGTCCCACAATGAGATTGGCTGTGGTGAATTGACCTTGGCAAGGTGGCTGTGGTGGGCTGTCCCATTCCGTGCTTGGATTTAGCTGAAGGAAAATAATTGGGGCTTAATAGTGCTCAACACTATTGTGATACAACCCAACTGTTTATGGAGGCTCTCCATCATTCCAGGTCATGGTTGTCCCAAAGGTGCCTTTTCAAGAAGCCACTGGACTTTCTTGTTTTTCCTTGAGGACGTTTCGCTTCTCATCCCAGAAGCTTCTTCCAGCTGTCTTTCAAAAAAGCACCTTTGGGACACCCAACCCAAGTGTTTTCAAGGAATTTTCTTTGCCTCCCGCTGTGTCAGCAGGTCCAGGAAAATTTACTGGAAAGTCCTTGGTAGGGCTATGAATTATAACCAAAGATAAGTCAAGATGACAATTAGGTGTTCATTCAGTCATCTGACTTGACAGTAGCTAAGTAATCATTATTTTTTTTAAGTGTCACCACTTTCCTGTGCCTAATCCCACACCTTTCCTTATAAGCAGGTAGCAACATCTGGCTGATCACGTATGGCCTTCAAAGGTACATGGCTATAGGCAAGATTGAGAAGCCAAAAAGACAAAATATACTTGTCTCAGTGGAAGGCAAGCAGCAAGGAAGCTATGTGGCCCTGAAGCCCTCAGCAGTCAAGCTGGATTTGAAGGAGGTTTGTCTCCCCTCACCTTATTACTTGATATGTTCCTGCCTTTAAGCTTAAGCACATGTTAATGCAACTGGCGTTGTTTGCTACGTGCATATTTTGCCCTGCTATTTTTCATGCCAATTTTATACAGGATTATACACAAATAAGAAAGTGAGAAGAATAAGAATGTGAAGAAATTTATTCCAACAAAATTATTTGTTGTAAAATAAAAAGTAGTACTCATTTAATTATTTTGTCACATCAAACTACAAATGACACATTTTTAATTATTTAATTGTTTTAACCATTTAGAACTACAAATAAATACAAATGATTCTTAACATCTCTCCTTCATCCAGGGTACATCATTATGTCATTTTCCTTAATCACAGCATCTTAGATTTTTATTTATAAGTTATTAAAGCTCAGAAGGTCTAAATCTTTGCAAAGATTTGTTGTATCTGTAAGTTTTTTTATTGCAAAACATGTGGGCTGTATAGTTTAGGTTCAGGGGGCCAAAATCCAACACAACTGATCATTTTTAGCCTACCATTAGGTTCATTCATGCTTAATTCTGGCTTTGATTAGGCCGTAAATGTCATATGCAAATATTAGAAACATTAGTAAATGTTTAGTATTTATCCAGGCAAGCAGAAAATATCTGAAGAAAATTAAGCCTGAAAATCACAAAAAATAAATTTAGGAGAACAAATTATTTTCAGATCTAGCTATAAAACCATTTATATGTTTGCTTAAGAAATTCAGAAACGTGTACTCACATATCTGAATTCAGAGAAAACAAGAACGTAAACTTCAAAGCAAAAACTTAAACTTCTTCAGTACTGTTTGGTGACACAACATTGTTTTTCTAGGAAACAATAATTTCATTTTATTCCCTTGCAGATGGAAGATGTTACTCAGCACTGCAGCTGGTCTGTAGGTTTCTGTGGCTTATCAGGTGAACCTCCCCCCACAGGTTAAACTAATCTGCATGTTTCCCCCCCCTGCTCATTTCAAGCACTATTTAATATTTTTGGTCTGACAACTTAATGCCATCCCACCCGAAAATATATGTTTTTAATATTAACTTTGTGGAGAACTTCAAGGAGTAAGGTTATCTTGAGATAATCGTCCCCTTAGGGGATCTGAAGCACATGGATCATGATAATCCCGTCTCAAATGTTAATTTCTCAATGCCATTGCCAACTATAAATACAGATTTTAATTTTTGACTTAGAGACTTAAAGAAAAATGAAGGGGAAGGAGAACATCTGGTGATGTTCATTGTCTTCATCAGTCACCGTAAGCGCTTCACTCGTAAAACTGAATGTGCATCTGGCATTGGGGGGAGGGGTCAGAAAAGTCAAGATCGTCCATGTGGGTGGGGGAGAGAGAGAGAGAGAGAGAGAGAGAGAGAGAGAGAGAGAGAGAGAGAGAGAGAGAGAGAGAGCGCACATCTAACGCAGGGGTGGACAACTATGGACTTTTGATGACCTGTGGACTTCAACTCCCAGAATTTTTGAGCCAACCATGCTAAGAATTCTGGGAGTTGAAGTCCACAGCTCATAAAGGGGCTACAGTTGCCCATCTTTGAGCTACTGTAACTCTTTACTAAGTGCAAATTTTGAAATAATCTAGTCATACAAAACTTTCCCTTTTTGGCCTGTATTGTTTTCTCTCTGATAAGAGTGGCTAGGAATATATTCCTTAAAGAACTATGAGTGTTCCTTTACTTCCTTGAGTAATTTTATTTCAGGCCCAACCCTGCAATCTTAGTTCAATGTTGTTTATTTGTTTCTGTTGATTGCTTTATAAAAAATGCATTCATGCTTCTACAAAGGAAGTAAATTTCAATTTCTCTGCTTTCTTTTGCCAAAGTGCCTTTGTCACAAATCCTCCCCTGCGTATGTGGGGTTGGGGGGAGAGGGAGACTTTATTTTTTTTATTTAGTTCCTCTAAATTGTCTTGGCCCATAATTTCTATCTTTTTGGGTGCACACACACACATAAAACCACAACTGCAACTCCCGCTAGCGGCCACCCAGATTTCTGGACCACTTCCAATACGTGAGAGTGGATCTGATCTGCAACTGACTCATTTCCTCTTCTGTAACTGTTGTGTCTCCTGCCGTGGATTCAATAGGCAGCTGAGAAGGTGAGGGAAGCTGAGTTGGGTGCTGAAGTAGGAGGGGAGGGGATTAACGTGTTTTTTGGGAATTGTAGATCATCTATGCTATCATATACTTCCCAGAATCAATCATTTTGGGATTTGGCTGGCCTACCTCAGAAGGAGGCTACATTAGGTTCCTAACAGAACAGAATAGCAGCATAACAAGTTAGAAGGGACTCAGACATCTTCTAGTCCAACCCCCTGCTCAAGCAGAAAACCCTATATCATTTCAGACAAATGGCTGTCCAACCTCTTCTTAAAAGCCTCCGGTGTTGGAGCATTCACAAATGCCGGAGGCAAGTTGTTCCACTGGTGGTTCTCACTGTTGGGAAATTTCTCCTTAGTTCTAGGTTGGTTTTCTCCATGATTAGTTTCCATCCATTGCTTTTGTCCTGCCTGCAGGTGATTTGGAGAATAAGTTGACCCCCTTTTCTTTAGTGCCAGCCCCTCAAATATTGGATCACTGCTATCATGTCACACACAGCCCCCAGTCCTTCTTTTCGTTAAACTAGACATACCCAATCCTTGCAACCGTTCTTCAAATGCTTAAACCTCCAGGCTCCTAACGCTCTTCGCTGCTTTTCTCTGCACACTTTCCAGACCCTCAACATCCTTTTTATATTGTGGCAGCCAAAACTGAATGCAGCATTCCAAGTGTGGCGTTATAGTGTGGTATTAATGCTTCACGTGATCTTCACATAAGAACTGCAATGGTATTCTGTATCCCTACCAAACAAACATAAATTCATTTTCTAAAAGAGTAAAAGTAGAAAACCAGATTTCTCAAATTATTATTGTCAGGAGAATACTTTACATTTTACGGATACTTATTTGTAAGGCTTTGCAGTCTGTTTGTTACAAGCTTCGTGCATTTTTTTTAAAGAGCTCAGATTCATATTTAAAAATGTTGATAGTGCAGCTTAATTTAAGCAACAAAAATAATCTTCAGCTTGGAAGTTAGAACATGGGCTATACAAATCTTAAAATAAAACAGAAGTACCGATTTCTTTTTCTGAGTAAGAGGCGAGTTCCAGATGCAAACTTTTCGATCATTATGAACGTTCTCAAAATGAAAGTCATTAAAAAAAAAGAGAGACGGAAGGAGAAGCTAGGAAACGTCTACTTGTCACAGATCATTTTTACAGGCTGTGCTCAAATGCCATGTTGTTCAGCCAAGGAAAAAAGAAAAAAAAAATCATGCCAATTGGTTGACGCTGAACACCTTCGCAACCGGTGCGTGTTGAGTGTGTTATTCAATGTTCAAGTATTTCCTTTGGAAAGATGTTAGGAAAAGTAATATTCCAGTTATGCGCGGAATCTTGCCTTTAGGGTTTTTATCCCATTTTTAGTTGAACGAGAGGGAGCGATGCTGTGTTCAAACGCTAAGGGAGAACCTTGTCACGCTTCAGCTGATTATAGCAATTCAATTCAACCCTCTGCTTATACATCACCTTGCCTGGTGTCAGAGTAGGTTTCATACTGTGTCAGTCATGCGCTAATTTGACAAATTGCTTCAAACTAAAACAGCCACGATTCCTTTGAGGAAACCTAAAAAACCTGGAAGGCAGGCATTTCTCTGGCTTCTTCGAATTCGTGGTGCTTTTAAAACCCCGGGCGATGCCACTTTCATGAGAAATTAGATCATTCAGAGGGTTTTGGCTTGACAAGCCTTCGCAAAGGAAAATGTACTCGACACATTTTATAAAACATTAGAGGACGTTATGGTTTTTAGAAAACTTGTGATAATTGGGACTGCTGTTGAATGAAAAAAATATTACTTTTATTCCGTTGGCTGGAACAGTATTTTCCTGATTAGTAGAATATAGGTAACCTGATATTTTTCCTTATATGAGACTTCCCCCCCCCAAATCTCCAGCTGTATCCTAAGAATGCAATTGTTGCTTATATATAATGAACAATATATCTCAAGTCTTTGGCCCACAATTATCTCTGGCGGAAGGTTTCCCTTAGTTCGACAAATAGTGCCTTACAATGGAAGAAGGTGTTAACCATCATCTCATACAAAGGATGGCTATCTAACACTTTATGAGCAAAAGGAGACCTTGAAAGCAGACCCAATCCTTCCTTCCACCTTACGTTCCCTTTCTAACTTCATCTAACAAAGCAATAAGGACTTGGTCCTAGCATTATAAAGCAATATTAACACTTCACGTGATCTGGATTCTATCCCTCTGTTAATGCAGCCTAAGACTGTGTTGGCCTTTTTGGCAGCTGCAGCGCATGGCTGGCTCATATTTAGGTGATCCCGCCCACAGTTACTACTATTGAGCTAGGTACCACCTATCCTATACTTGAGCATTTGGTTTTTGTTGCCTTTAATAGAAATAAGTCCTGCTTATCCAGTATAAGCTTTGCAGAATCTGGCAGCACAGAAAGTTGATTTGGTCTTGAATGCTTCCAGTGGGGAGATTATCAATATTATTTTGAGTCAGTTTTAAGCTGCATTCATTTCTTCAAAGTCAGCTCCCCTCATTATATATCATAAAAATACTTAAAATGTCATCAGATATCATAATGGAACTGTCTTTCCATGTTCATTCATCTGTCATGTATTTGATTGCCTTAGACACATTTTTTAAACAATATACGGCTTTGTTATCTACTAATAGGTTAGCCCATTAAAGTTTTTGGACCATATTAATGTTGTGCTATATCTTGCATTGTACTTTTAATACTTTTTAAAATACTTCCTACTATTTTCTTGGTGTTTTCCCGGCATCCCTCTGCTTTGTATTTAGAAGGAAGGAAGAATAAAGAAATAAACAAATAGAGAAAAGGGAGAGAGAGAAGGAAGGAAGGAAGGAAGGAAGGAAGGAAGGAAGGAAGGAAGGAAGGAAGGAAGGAAGGAAGGATAATCTAGAAGAAAGTCAACCCCACAGCCTCTCTGTAGACATCAGGCTGATGGTGACTTTGATGGTCTTTTGGACTAAGTTGTTTGGAAGGGTTTTTGTGTGTGTTATATCACCATCTTTATTTCTCTTTGCCTTATTTTATATGGTTTTGTTTTTGCACTAAGGAAACCTACATCCTGGAGCGGCAGAAATTTAGATTCAACTGTTGATAACTTACTTTAAGTCAGTGCATGAATGTAATGTATTCTTAACAAAAGGATGTGCTGCACACAGCCCTTTCAAAGAATTGGATCTAAAAAGGAGGCAAATGAAGGAGGAGCAGAAAGGCCTTCCAATGCTATTTCTCCAAAGATGCTGGGTCAACAATTTGTAGACTTCCCATCCAACACGCTGCCCCTAACTTTAATCCTTGAGCCTGCAGAATGTCCCAATGTTGCTACAGTCCAGAATTGCCATCTTTGTTGCCCAATTATATTTAGATTTTCATTGTTTAAAAAAACATATTTTTTTTACACCTGAATATTTTTCTTACATGTATCCCACCCTACATGTCATTTTATGCTTTCAGCCTAGTTTTTGAGATGCCCTTTCTTATTCACTTCAGGCTCGCATGTTACCTAAGGTAACAATATGTCACTTCAAAATATAATCGGTTGTGACAATGAAATTCATCTCTCACCCACGGATTTGCAGATTGATGCTTTCCAAATTCAATTGTCCCCAAGCGTTAGTGTATGGATCAACAAGCACAGAAAAGCAAGCAGTGGGCAATATTTTCAAAGCTCTGCACAGATCTACAATTGTTCGCCCGCTAACAAGTTGTTACCTTTCCTATCTTGAAGGTCTCCTAGCAATGTGTGTCGTGTGCTGCTGCTTATTGCATACAGAAGGAAGAAAGACTCTACCTTTAAGCACTTATAAATTCATTCACTTTATAAAGACACCCAAAGTGTTTGCTAGAAGTTAGGCTGACTCTGTAAACCGCTCAGAAAGGGCTGTAAAAGCACTAAGAAGTGGTATATAAGACTCAGTGCTGTCACAATGCATGGCTTAAGTGTTTCCTTGCAAAGAAGATTGACAGGTTGAAGAAGGAAGAACCTGAACTGGCATTAAAGCTGTTTATATCCAGATAACGAGAAAGAAAGATACCTTTGTTTTTCTCTCTGTGATTTTCTGTTTGAAAGGGGCTTTCTTATGGAAGAATCCTTGTAGGAAATAGAGATTGTGAAGCAAAGCAGGACAAGCTGTTCAAAGAAAAGTAAACAAAGAATCCATGCCCTAAATACAGCTGGTCATTGCCAGATTAAAAATGGTGGCTGACAATAGTACAGGATGGAGAAATATGAGGCAGGGATAAACATGGTCAATATTTTACAGTAGTATACAAACACTCAGAAGTGGCCTCAGATGCTGTGAAAAAAAACAACAGCATACTGTGTAAATTTATTCTACCTATATTTGAGGGCAGTTTGGGAACTTTTCATTTTCATTCTTTTCCAGAAAGTATTCATTGTCTCTCCTCTAGCAGAGTAGAACATCTGAAAGGCTTTATAATTTCATTTAAACATTTACTATGACAGACGTGTTTGAAGTAGATAGAGGTAAAAAATAAACATGGCGGTTGCAACAAAGCTCCACTCAGTTTTTATGTGTGTCATATGCACAACATGTGTAAAAAGGGGGCAGGGCTTCCGTTGCACTGTTGTGGCAGCTGCTCCCTTCCTCTGAACACCTTCGTTGCACATATTACTGGTTTCTCAGAATGTTCTGACACAGGATTTGCAACCTGGCTTAATGTCCTTAATCTTTCCCCCAGTTTTGAGAATAAATACTATTGTTATTGTCGGTACCTGACAAAATTAAACCAGGGAAACTAAATTGTGATCTATGCAGCCAACGTTATTTTCTCTCCAGAAAAACTGCATAGCTCCAAAGCTATAGTTCAAAATGTTTCTTTGATTGTTTTTTAGTCAGCTTTAAATTGGTTTGGGGATATTAAACAAGTAATGTGTTTTAAAAAAAAATAATAGAGAGAAAAACTCCCTATATATTGAAATGATATTGTTAGGAATAGGCCAAGATTTGAATGAGCACTTTGATTCAAGCAATCTGTGGGAGGGCAGCACCCCCACCCAGAGAAAGAAATATTTTGGGGAATATCGAAAAGCAGAATATTATATTTCCCAAAGGAATTCAGTAATGGAGAAAGAAAATCTTAAAAAACAGGAACCAGGCCCAGGCCTTCTCCCCCGAGCAGAAACCAGGTCTGTAGAAAGGCAGTTTTGACAATCCTATTCAGAAAGATTGGAGCCAGGAAGCTAGAAGCTGATGAGATTAGGAAGACAAAGACCCCTAAAATCTACATACCCCACCCAAACTCTAAAGACATGACCTTTAGGGCATAATCGGATTAACCCACCACAATCAGAATACAAAAAGGGCACACTCAGACTCAGGTTAAAGTACATGACACAGGAAATACAAAGCTTCAAACAGAAACAACTCCAAACACAAAAGCCCAAGGAGGTATAAAAACCAACCACTCCCAACCACATGTGGTCAGCTTTCCCAGAACCACACTTCTGCCTGGCTCTCCTCTTCAATAAACTGCAACCTTCTTTCTAAAGCAATCTCCATTTTGTTTATTCCCAGCTTGGACCCTGGACCCTGACGAAGATTTTTCTTTCAAGAAATCCACAACTCTGAAAACATTTCCTGAAGTCAAATGGCCTCTTCCTTCTAAACCAAACGTCCCTTTGCTCTGCTGTGTATTACTTTCAGAACTTGTGCAACTTCCAGTATTTGAAGTCCTGGAGGAGCTCTGAAACATGCCTTGATTGGGTGTCACACCTGGTGTCATATTGTGGCACCACATTTATGATCGTTATGCCTCACAAGAACAATGTCCTCCAGATATTTGCATTTTTAAGAAGGTGTAGTGTCTGGTCCAACGTTTACTTCTAGTGATTAGATCATTGATTAGGCTGATTTATTTGAAGATACAGTAAAGTCTATGGGGTCTCTGGTAACTACAAACAGATGTGAACAGCACTGAGTATAAAAAAGAACATTCGTTTCAAAATAAATATAACCAAGCTGCACATAGAATTAATCATACTAATCAGGGAATAAGGTTGACAAAAAAGACCCTAAAATCCTATGATTCTAAATGAATCATCTCCATACAACAGCATGACAATGCCACCATTAGGGAAAAATTGCATCTGGTTAAAGGTCCATTGTTAACTGCTGCATATTTTTCTACAGAATTATGCTGACACAAAATATCTGGGAGAAAAGGAGTTTGAAAGAAAGTTGCCCAAAATAATCTGATAGCCTGACCTGGAGAATAGGGAAACGTGGCCAAGAAGATCTAGTTATCCTAATTGTGGTCAACTTACAGGGCTGCAGGGATGCCGGGATTTGATTGTTAGACTCCGCAAGCGGCTTTTATAATAGACCCGAGACCTTCTGGGGTCAGCCAAGAGGAATCTGGTTCCCCTAGAAAAGTTTTGGGGTTTGGCAGGAGCCCTGTCTTTGCTCTGTCCTACTCATTGCAAAATCCAAGGAGCGCTCAGGTTCCAGGTTTTTCACATTATTCAAAATATAAAATTGTGTTTGACCCATAAAGGCATTTTGGCTGCATATAATGGCATTTTGTTACCCCATCCCAGAACTGCAGTGGAAAATTGTGGTGAAGTTCTCAGAACTTCTTTGGCACATGGTTTTGACTTCCGTGTGTGATGTAGGCAAAAGGCTGCATAAAAGCACAAAACTCTGGCATTAATATTGACAGTGGCTTGCCCTCCAGAAGTTGTGGGTGCTCCCTCACTGGAGGTTTTAAAGAAGAGACTGGACAACCGTTTGTCTGGAACTGTAGGGGGTCTCCTACTTGAGCAGAGAGTTGGACTAGATGATCTCCAAGGTCCTTTCCAACTCTGTTATTCTGCATAAAAGGCTGGCATTGATACTGAATCATCAGAATCCACATAGAAAAGAGGGAGCCAGAAGGAAATGCTCCTGGAGAACAGAGTTAGTTGAGCCCAACAGTAATCACTACACCTCTTTTAAATGTTCGGCAAAGTTGCTTCTTCAACCAAAAGAGATGTTAGAGGCGAAGAGGGAAAACCATACCAGCAGCTTATGTTTTTATTAATGGAAATTTACACTGCAGCTACTGAATAATTCAGCGAGTCAAACTGTCTGTGGGTAATTAAAAATGAGCAACGCAAAGATAAACTCGTCTTCACCTAAGGCAACCTCCTAGTTTTAATTATCTGATTCCCGTCCAAATGGGTGTGGGAAGAGCAGCTGCGAACAGAAGGGGCCCCAACCAAAGGCATGGAGACATTTGCTCCAAATGACAAAACCGTCCCCCAAGGTTGTCTGTGCAACTGTGGCATCATCCCTGATGGGAATGGTGGGGAGATTCCATTATTAGGAATGGCTGTATGTAATTCCCAGCCAGACCGGAGTGTATGTATGATAATTTCCATAACTGAATGTCAGAACAGTTGTGACGAATGAAAGATAGTTTGTCAGATGATATTGACTTGGAAAACCTGTCAAAAGAGGTCTCAAAGTTAAGAGCAAGAAAACTGTTGGACATACGGCAGTCTCCTACTACTAATAATACACCTGGAGCATCTAGGGTTATTTAGAAAGTCATAGTAGCAATAAATGAAGAAATGCGCAGAAATAAATGTGTTTAATAAGGTTTACATTAACTTTTCTCAAGGTGTTTTTAATGACACCGTGCAGGAAGGGCCTTAGAATAAAAGGAAAGGAATTTGGAAGATGAAATAGAATGAAATTATTATCACTATAAGGCAGTGTTTCCCAAACTTGACAATTTTAAGGCATGTGGACTTCAACTCCCAGAATTCCACAGCCAGTGTTACTAGCTGTGGAATTCTGGGAGTTGAAGTCCTCATGCCTTAAAATTGTCAAGTTTGGGAAACACTGCTATAAGGGATTGATGCCCAAGATACTACTGTATTTACTGTGTGCTGAAATCAGCCTGTTAGCTCCTCTACGGTTTGCTTTCGACATTGTTTTCAGCGGAATTTAAGTGTAATTGTAAACACAGCAAGTAACTTTGAAGCTTTCTCAAACATAGTATATAATGCTTTCCTTCTTGCCTTGGAAAAAGAAATCCGATCAATTTCCAGCAATTTAAATATGGTGGATGGAGTAAACCCATTTTGGTTGCATTTTGCGAAATAAAAAGGGAAGGATTTCTGCTGAAGACAACAAATCTCCTATCCCCACCACTATCAACACCTCACTGATAGCAACCAATCAAAAACCAGCACTGCCTTAAAAATCTGGAGAAATAAGGAAGATGGAATAGATGTGCTTCCTTCCCCTTCCCATCCACTGAAAGCTGGTTTTGTCTTAGGGCTTAGGAACCAGAAAACCTGTATATGTAGCCTGGCCTTCCTAGATCTCGCCTGAAACCAGTGGGATCATCTAGTCTACAGTATCTCAAATATCAGTGTTCCTGATTCAGCTCTGTCCTGTGGCATTCTAGCCCCCTTTAGCCATCCCAGCTGAATTCAGTCAATATAAAACAACTTTCCCATTCTGCTTGTTTAGTGGGACAAAATATATCAAATGTAAGCAATGAAAAGTATGAATTACTATGAGGCCCCTTAGAGTGGAGAGATTGAGATGGCATAAAAGTGCATGCGGTGTACAAAATACATAAAGTAATAACGTTAATAAGACGTGTGGATAGGAAAATGCTTCCTGTTCCATGTCTGAACCCGTATAAAGGCTCCCAGAAGAGTTTCAAAATTAGATTGCACCGTCATTGTGTCAGAATGCCCTCCATTAGGTCCGTCAGTTCCAGGCTGCCCTGTTTTCCAGAAAGAACCTGAACGGATGGAGAGATAAGCGTGGCTGTTCCTTTTCGAATCACCAAATGGGAGGATCTGGCATATGTCAGAATTACCAGATGCCCCCCTTTTAAAGCTGTGTATTTAAACTGGTTTGTCTCACTGGAGAATTGCTCTGTGAGCCTGCCAAACAGATGCCTCGGCTTCCTTAGCACGCAGTTTCTTCCTTAGCCTGAGTAAGTGACTGATGTGACACCCCTTTTGCGTCAAACAGCAGAGTGGATTCAAAGTTTGGAGACTGGCCATTGAAGCAGACCACGGTGAGCAGTGACCATCCTTGCAGATGGCTCTGACTAGACAACTGGACCAGCAGCATTTTATCTTGAGTTGTTGTTTTTTTAAATGAAAGTATCTCTTTCATATCGTATCAGAGGTATCAGGTAGGGTACAGCTCTCCAGATGGGTTACAGAGGTTTATAACAGGACCTGCACTATTTTTGGCACATTTGGGGTTTTGTAAGAGAAAAATAAAAATTAAATGGCTCAACAGAGTTGGTGGGCACTGAGAAATATCTGACAATTCCATTATTGTTCCTGGACACCACAACGGAGAATCCCATTTTAGATCATCAGAAAATATTCTGTTATAGAATGGGACGGGATGGGATGGGACGGGACAGAACAGAACAGAACAGAACAGAACAGAAAATATGGGACGGGGTGGGATGGGTTGGGTTGGGTTGGGTTGGGATGGGATGGGATCGGATGGGATGGAATGGAATGGAATAGAATAGAATAGAATCAGTGAAGTAGAATAGAATAAGTAGAATAGAATGGAATCAGTGAAATAGAATATAATAGAATAGAATAGAATAGAATAGAATAGAATAGAATAGAATAGAATAGAATAAGTGAAATAGAATAGGATAGGATAGGATAGAATAGAATAGAATAGAATAGAATAGAATAGAATAGAATAG
This sequence comes from Crotalus tigris, assembly GCF_016545835.1. Taxonomy (NCBI): domain Eukaryota; kingdom Metazoa; phylum Chordata; class Lepidosauria; order Squamata; family Viperidae; genus Crotalus; species Crotalus tigris. The sequence goes on from NW_024096550.1 coordinate 547,849, forward strand.
AATAGAACAGAACAAAGGGATGGGATGGAATTCTTTATTGGCCAAGTGTGATTGGACGCACAAGGGATTTTTTTCTAGTGCAAAATCTCTCAGTGTACATACAAACACCAAACAACAGGTCATAGATTAAATGACCTATCATAGTTATAACCATTAATCATAAGTTACGAACAAGAAGAGATAAGTCATAAGGAACCAGAAGGAGAAGCTAGTAGGAAAGATGAGAAGATGAGAAAAGATGAGAAACAAGAGAGTGTTGTGGGAATTAAGTATTCAGCTGAGTGATGGCACAGGAGAAAAATCTATTTTTTTGTCTAGTTGTCTGGCCTGCAATGCTCCAGTGCAACGCTTAATTCCTTATAATAATCTCAGTCTTGCATGGTCCAAAGCCATCATCCCCTGTTTGCTCCAGCTTTCCTTCCTAAGCCTCCGTCCTTTTTCTTTGAACACATATTATTCATTTGGAATACTTAAGTGTGACCAGGCTGCTGTTGGTCCTTGTGGCTGGGCCTGCTACCAACCCCTGTGAGGGCCACTACCACATTTGCCTTCTTGCGGCCTGGGGAACAGCCTAATTTTGCTGTATTAGACCAAGAGTAAACTTTTGAAGAGTGCTAGAAAAATTAACCCCTGGAATAAACCACCAGTTGCAAATGAGGGCAGAAAAGGAGCATTGCTGCTCAGCTGCTTTTATTTTGCTCAGACTTTAAGGAAGGCTTTTTTTCTCCACTGTCAGCAACAAATCCATTGTTGCCATTCAGGATACATGAGCTGTGTTGGGAGAGATGTGCCAAGATTTGCCAAAAATAAAGAGGGTAATCATCAACTAATGACCACATCTGCCACCACTTCTGAGTGGTGATATTTTCAATCGGTTCTCTATTATTCAACCGTCTAGACAGGTGGAGGGGAATGTACATTTAAGCATTACTCTTGGATCCTGTTTTACCTAACAGAAGAATGGTTTTGCAATCACCATTTGTCAACAGACTTTATTGCAATCCCCATCCATGTGTCTCTGCCTTCCCATCATTCATACCTTCTCTGCAGAGGGAAAGCAGCCTGCAAGACAACGGAAAGTTCTTGCCTGTAAGAAGGGACAATGGATTACCATTTCACAGTTCATCAGGATGAGAAATTGCCTTTGCAAATCATTCCTGTTAATCAACTATTTTTAGCCTCCAAAGCAATTTTACAAGTTCTTTGGCCTGGGAACCTCCCAAATTAGCTCTGAATGTTGCTTTAGGCTCAACAGGGCTGAGCTATTAACGTTCAATGTATCAATTTATTACTTCCCTGCTTTTCCCCCCCACTCCTTCATTTCTTTGTTTAGAACTTGCCTTCGCTTTGTTAGGCAGCTTGTATGGGCTTCAGTGGTCAAATTTGGTTTCAATGTGTTGAAGGAAAAGTGTTCATCGTGGTTCAGTCCAAACTGGGAATAAACAACATGGCGACTGCTTTAGAAAGAAGGTTGCAGTTTATTGAAGAGGAGAGCCAGAGAGGAATATGGCTCTGGAAGAAAAGAGAGTGAGCACATGTAGGGAGTGGGTTTTTATACCCTCTGGGGCTCTTGAGGTTGCTTCCTGTTCCTGTTTGAGGCTTTGTATTTCCTGTGTCATGTATTTTGACCTGTGTCCCTTTGGCATCTGTGGGTTAATCCTATTATGTCCTATCTTAGAGTTTGGGTGGGGTATGTAGATTTTAGGTGTCTTTGTCTTCTGGAGGGCTCCAACCTTCCTGGATTATTCACATCTGCATTTCTACAGAGTTGGACTCTGTTTGGGGAAGGGAGACTTGGAGCTGTTAAGAAAAAACTGGGCATGCTTTTCTGCCTCTTTAAGATCCTTTGAGGAAATGTATTTTTCTGCCCTTTTAATATTTCCTTCTCTGGGGCGAGGTGACTTCCCACAAATGATAAAACTGCTGTTTAGCAAATCACTTGCTCCCCTGTTCTCGGTCCTAATAACAACGTGACAGAAGAGGTCCTATCTACTTTGCTTTCTTTGGTTCCTAAAAACTGAAGAGAAACTGCCTTGGATAAGATCAATGGCCAAGCTGATCTTCCTTGGCCAAGCAAGACCCATGAAGTGGCCACAAAGAGAAAGTCAGCCCAAGGTCACCCTCTGAGTCAAGTGCAAATGACACAATGCCACTCCATGGCAGGTAGGAAAGGAGCAGGGCAAGGGCATCAGCAGGAGAATTTTTTTAAAAAGTTAAGATGGTGGCTAGAGCTGTGTAATTCAAGCCTGCCCGCCTCTTGACATTCATTGTATAATTGCAGCCACCACTTTGACTCTTTTGGATTGCCCCAAAGACACACCGAAGGGGGACATGATCCCATTGTGTAGTCCAGGGGTCTTCAAATGTGGCCCTTTTATGACTTGTGGACTTCAACTCCCAGAATTCTTCAGCCAGCCCTGGTGTAATCTATGGACTGCTTTCGTTTGTATAAAACAATGCAGAAAAATAACACTGTTAATGGTTGGATACAGGGAAGGGAGCATTAAATCCAGAGTCTGCTCGATCTGAGAATTAGAGCAAATTCCCAGCAAATGGCTTCTTGCCTCCTCTTGGACCTAACAGATCAAAGTGGACCTCCAACCACTTCTCTGGGTCACAGATCCCACTGTCAGCGGGCTCTTACAGTTGGGATGTCTTCTCCAAAGTCTAAACTCTACATGTTTTTTCCCCCATACTTAAATCCCTGGAAATACAGGTCAAGGGCAGTTTGCTTGCCTAACTCCTGAAGATCACAACTTCTCAAAGGTTCTCGGTTTTGCAAGAAGCCAATCTTAGTTAATATTCATTAAGCAGGACTGTGTCCTTTTACAGAACCCCAAAACTGGAGGCCACTGCTAGAGTTGTAGCTGAACAAGGATGTTGGCATGTTTTTATCAAGCATAAAATAATAAAATAAAATAATAAATAAGCAGTGAAAACTACATCTAAATAATTTTACCTATCATTCTTCAGTTACTTAGAAAAATCACTTGATTTTGTAACCATTAAGTGAACTAACTAGTAGAAAGAATAAAATAGATTTTAATTTATATCAAGCTAGCTCATTTTGCACTCAGACCATAAATTGCTGCAGCATCGTGGTTGCGTGATCTGCACTTATGATTGACCTTAAAAGCAAAAACAGAATTTATGATGCTGTGTGTTTCCATGGAGCTAGAGTATTCTTTAAAGCAAGAATGAAAATCTGGCTCTTTTTGTTTTCAAAGAAATTATTTTCAATGCTGGTTCCACAGTGCATGCTGATGTAATTAAAATCTCATTGGGAATTATGGAAATACTTTCCTGAATGTTCTGCATCTGCTGAAGGGAAAAGGCAGACCTAAAGCCATTTCCATCTTAAGGGCCATTTTCTTAGATGGCAAAATAATAGAAATATTTTGTAGCAGAACCGTTACAGATGAAAGTTCGCCTTTCAGCGTTTTGTTTCACAGAGGGTTGGATGCAACACTGAGATCTGGAGAAACTGTATTAGACACACCTTGAAATACAAAGTTCAGTTTTTAATGTTTGATTAGTAAAGGTTTATTAACAGATAATTTTAGTCTTGTGACCAAATTAATACTACATTATTTTAGTCTCATTACAAGACTACTGTGAGATACAAAGAAACATATGGAATTGATACCCACGTTGAAGTCTGTAATCGTGCAATTATCCACATACGTATAATAGATGGGATTGTGGTTGTTCAGTCACTAAGTCATGTCTGAGTCTTCGTGACCCATGGACCATAGCACACCAGCTCCCTCACTCCCATACTATATTGTATCCCAGATTTTCTCCTTCCGCCTTTCCCAAGATCTGAGTCTTCTCAGTTACTTAGAAAAATCACTTGATTTTGTAACCATTAAGTGAACGAGTCTTTTCTTCTCATTAGGTGGCCAGAAGTATTTGGGCTTCAGCGTCAGTTTCTGTCTTTCCATTCTGTTTGGACTAAGGAAACATGAGGAAGAAATTATTTTCCTGAAATGCAAGGTGTTACTTATAAATACATTCATACATACACGTGTAAGTAAAGGCTTGGGACAGAATTAAAAAGGAAAACTCTGCACCTTCCAATAAAATTTTATTTGTTACATTTATGAGACTATGAAATAATCTCTGACATAAGAAATCCAATCCATTGGGAACTCATTTTAGTCATGAATGAACAGAAGATTAATAAATCAGCACTTGAGAACAAGCCCACGGAGACAGGGAGTTGGGATAGAAAAGCTTAATATAGTAAATGTTTCTTCTCCGTAGACTGGCTCTCTTACAACCTCTTCTGGGAAGACAAATTTCTACAAAAATCCACAAAACACTTCAAGAGAATTCAACATCCGGTCAGACAGAACCAATCCAGAAGTGGCCTTATTTATTGGCAGCTCATGGATGCAGATTAATAGCAGAAAATGGGGTCACAATTTGAATACATTATTAAATCATGAAGGTGTGCCCTTTGATTGAAGGTTTGCTAATGATGGGGAAATGACTAGAGACATTCTAAGACAGGGGTCCCCAACCCTGGCAACTTTAAGACCTATGGACTTCAACTCCCAGAATTCCCAGCCAGCCATATTAAGAACGCAATTGTCACCATAAGCCCAAATTGCCATATTCTTGCCATAAAATTCTCTATTATTATATAGGAGCAGAAACCCACATTATTCCTCACAGATCATAACAACAGCCAGGGTTGCCATTTATATAAATCCTATGGGTGGTTACTGAGATAATCGGATGGTTACATATCACTAAATAGATAAATGATGTTTCTTATGTATTTTCAAGCTGTAGGAACAATTGGACCACCAATATAATGAAATCAATTTATTTTTGCATGAAAACCTTTAACGTGCATGACATAATCTCTCTTGCGTTGGCCCGTGTGTGTGTGTGTGAGAGAGAGAGAGAGAGAGAGAGAAAGAGAGAGAGAGAGAGAGAGAGAGAGAGTTTGCATCTTTCTCTCTGAAGAAAATAATGTGATGTATCACAAAAGTTCCTTTTTTGGGGAGGTAATAAAAAATAAGGTGTTGTTGTCAAAGATTAAAGTCTCAAAAGAGTGGGTGTTGAGAAAATCTGATAATTTAAATTTCCATGTTCCTCAGACCAGATGTTATTGGTATCACAGCCTGGAACTGGTGTTGTGGCTGAATTGCCAGTAACGGCTTTCAATTTTTCAGTAGAGGAGAGCCTTATTGATTCAGTGAGTCCAGGAGAAATTCCCAAAGGAACAGGGGAAGATTCCAAAAAGAGGATTAGATGATAAGGATATTCACAGCTAAGGCTACAAAATTTAGACAGCCTGTCAACACACATTCTTTACGAACTGAGTCAGCCACTAGCTTACATCTGGTTAGGACGGGAATTTTCCCACAGGTATGTTAAAAATGATTGCCCATGACTGAAAGCTTTTATGTCTTCCTAAGGATCAGGCACTGAAAGAGCCGGCCACCTGTACACACGGATCAGCCACTTTTCCACAGGAACAGAGCACATGGAGTGAAATATTACTTTATGAATGTCGTATGAAAGAAACTACCTCCAATTCTGTCAATGAAGCAGCAGAAAAGAAATTTCCACAGCTACAGAGTTTATTGCCTGCTGTGTAGATCTTCTCAAATATTTTGAGCTGATCTGAAAAAGTATCTTGGAATTTACAAAAAGACATAAAAACTGAGGAAAAATGGTTAATGTTATAATAGCTTTCTCCTTTCTGGGAGAAATAGCATGTACCTGCATAGCTTCAATATTTTCAAGGGGAGCCGTCTTCTGTTACATAATCTTCCTTTATGTAGCCATCTCACAGGTTCAACAAAAATATTTGGTGTTGACATGAGGAAAAAAGAAGTACAGTTCTAAGCCTAAATGTTACATGCAAAAATCGTATTTGATATACTTAGGTACTAACTAGCAATGGTAAAAAAAGAGGAATAATTTCAATGAACATATGATAATTTCTCTAGAATGTGATGCATCTAAACATTGCATCGTTTGAATTTTGAAGGAGTTTCTTACCTGCCTGTTTCATACCTGGAAAAAGTCCTTTTGAAATGAATAAAATAGCAAACTTCCTCACCTAATTTATTTCTAGACATACTTTGGAACAGTGATTCTCAACCTTTCTAATGCCGTGACCCCATAATACAGTTCCCCATGTTGTGGTGACCCCCAAGTGGGTGTGGCCACCAATAAGAGGGAGTAGGACAGCTACGGAAAAGGGAAAAAAATGGCGGACAGCGTGGTTTGGTGACCCCCATGAAATGGTCATTCGACCCCAAATGGGGTCCCGACCCACAGGTTGAGAACCACTGCTTTGGAAAGGTATTTATGAACGACTAGTAGTATCAAAGTGTCCCAGTGATGTGAATTCAATAAGCATCGTTTAAACACAAGGGGTGGGGGGTGCTGGGAAGCCACTATCTGCCAGAGTAAAGGATGTGTCATTATTCAACTACTTCAGTAAAGCCAGAGGTTGGCAGAAACTACAGCAATAGCCTGGAGTGTCAGAGAACTTTGTTATGATGGTAGAACATCTGGATGCTTCAGCACCAGTTCCTTGGCTGGGTTTATTCCCCCAGAGAACAGCTAAGGCCAGGAGATTAAGCACCAGTGACAGCTGGAACACTCCAGGCTGGAAAATTACTCACTAAGATTTTAGTCTTTCTGGGAAATCTTATGACAGCTACTTTTCAGAAATCTGAAGCTGCAAGTGACTTTGATAATAAAGATTTGATATTCCATTAATCTAATTTACAATTTTTATGTACTATAAGATTACTTAAGAACTTAAGAAATTGTAGGGTATACAATTCCTGAAAATGCATAGGAAGGAAGAACTATAATTGAAAGCAAATGTTCTACTAGCAAATGTTCTATTAGAAATGAAAGATTTTTTATTTTAAATTCCCTTCACAGAATGTTCCAAATTAATATTAACTATAGAGTATTGAATAAATATTTTATTCAACTATTTTAGAAACTTAATAGTCATGCTTTGTTTACTGACAATGAAGCAGAATAAATCAGAAGATTATTTTTTAAAATGGTAAATTATAATGGTAGCAAATGAAGATTTAATTTTAAAAGCAATAAACCAGTAATTCAACTGAAGGTGGAATTCTCTGGATAGGTCTAGGATAGTTAGATGGTTAGGCATCTAGATAGATAGAGTAGTTAGTTAGTTAGTTAGTTAGTTAGATAGATAGATAGATAGATAGATAGATAGATAGATAGATAGATAGATAGATAGATATAGATAGATAGGCGAAATATCAGCACACACCTTTCTCCTATTTTTTGCTTCCCACTCCAGTATATTCAACTTGAATGTCCTCATATAGAGAATATTTTTTGCTTAAAATTCTAAATCGGCATAAATAGGTTATATTACCCCCTTTTTTAAGTTCCTTGTAAGGGCAAAGGGGAAATTGCTATGTATTTGATGCCCGTCTGATTGATCTGGGGTTTGTAATTAATTGTGCAGTGCTTGAATTTTGGAGCAGACCAAGACTTAACATAAGTTCTCTTCCATCTGAATTTTCAGGTGTACAAATAAAAGGTTTCATGTTGTTTTTTTTCAAAGTTGAAATTTATACTGAAGCATGTGAGCGTGTTTTATAAAATGCTTCACCAAAACTTCCTAACAGTGAGGACAATTAATCAGTGGGACAGAAATTACCTTCAGAAATCCTGGTTGCTCACTGGAGGTTTTTAAGAAGAGACTGGACAGTCACTTGTCTGAAATGGTATAGGTTCTCCTGCTTGAGCAAGGGGCTGGACTAGAAGACCTCCAAGGTCCCTTCCAGCTCTATTCTATTTATTCTATTTGTGACAGTCTGGGTCCAGTTTTTTTCCTCCTTTCATTTCCATTAATTGATAGGAAAATTCACACATCTCAGAACTATGTTTTATTTGTGTGATTTTTTTCTCTTCATTGTTTTGCTGTTGTAATGCATATTAGCATCTTTTCCAGTGTAAATATTTTATACATGGTTTTTAATCTGCCAGCTGCAGTAATTGCATTTCTGAATACATCCCAAAGCATATAATCAATTATTGTTGGAGACTAACTAATTGGATTTAATCCCTTTTTCCCTTTTCATTTGGGGTCTTACACCTGCAACCTAACCTTCTCCCTTGTTACATTCTTTGTCAGTATTTCTGTATCTGCTTTAAATTATTTATTTTAATTGATGTTAGCTTTTATCTTGCTGTTTTATGGATACCTCCATGCAGTGGGATACATCCCACCATTAGATCATCTAGTTAGCCATTAGCTATATAATTTCAATCAATAAATTCTTGGAATTTGCAGCTTTTGACCTGAAATATTTCATAGCTGTATATCAGCCATGGTTTGCTATCACGTTTGGTAGTGTTAGTCCTCTTCGTTCCTGCGACCCCAAGAGGTGATCAAGTCATTGTGTGACCTATTTTTCCCCCCTTCGGTAGGTTCTTCATGAGATTGAGGTACATTTGCTATATGATAATATTGTTCTGTTACCTTTTTGTGTGTTCAAGTACCTGGTCATTTATAGGGATGAATATGCCGGTGTTGAAGATCAGGGCCCCAAATCTCTGGAGAATATATCATAGATGCTAAGGGCTATCCTTTCCAAAGTCACAAATAGGATTACAGCCAGCAACACACTAGATTTAGTGATTTCAAGTCAGTTGTAAAGAAAAGGGTTTCAGGGAATTAGTAGCAAGATTAAAAAAAAAAAACTTAAAATCTTTAAAGGCAGGAGAAGAATTGTAGACCTCTGTCAAATGGTTTAAAATCACTGAGACTCAGTCAGGCAACAGACAAGGAATATATTTTCCTGGAGCAAGATCCTGTCATGCCAGATACAATAATCTACACAAAAGCTGGAACACAAGTGAGCTGGGCCTTGTCTCGGTGTTTCTTTGTGAGAATAAACCACAGCTATGCTCTCAGGAAGAAACGTGAACGGGGAGGCCTTTGATTCCTCTTAATGACAATGGCATCTTGGGATCTCCAGCCAAGAGAGGTTGGGGTTTGGGGAGTTTCAAGTGGCAATTGTGGTATGTGAAATTAGTCTACATAAAATTTGATTCCTATTTCCCACCCTTTTCTCTCACTCCACCACAAACCCTGCACGCCAGGATTTTAGCAAATGTGTTGTGGTCTGCTGCTTTTCACTATCCTGGCACCTTCTCCTTCTTGGCACCTGCAAAGCTGGGTTTTATCTCGAGAAACTTTTATGGTTTTGCTCTAGGCAGGAATGTACAACAAAGCAATTTCGAAAGAAGGAAACACAAATGCAAGCCCACCCAGGAGGGTGGAAGAATTATGACAATCAGCTGTGGACATTCCAGCAACTACACGCTCAGTGGTGAATCAGAATCATCGGATCACAATAGAACAATTAATCTCATAGGTTCATTTTGCCCCAAAACGTTAGAAGTTCAACTGTTTTTACACTGAAAATGAAAACCATCGTATCCCCTTCTCTTTGAATAATGAAATACCTGGTTGGATGTAGAGCAGGGATCTTCAAACTTGGCCCTTTTATGACTTGTGGACTTCAACTCCCAGAATTCCTCAGCCATGTTGGCTGAGGAATTCTGGGAGTTGAAGTCCACAAGTCATAAAAGGGCCAAGTTTGAAGACCCCTGATGTAGAGCTTTAGAGTTAGATCGAAGTTTCCATCAGCACAAGGATTCTTCTATCTCAGAAAGATACTACTGGATCCAGTCCAAATTCATCTAAGTTGAAGACAATGGATAGGATGGCTGAGCCTCAATTAATGAGGTAGTTCACACCACACCACTCTACTCTACTCTACTCTACTCTACTCTACTCTACTCTACTCTACTCTACTCTACTCTACTCTATTCTACTCTACTCTACACTACACTCTACTCTACTCTACTCTACTCTATTCTACTCTACTCTACTCTACTCTACTTTAAAGTACCTGGTTCCCATTGCATTCCACTCAACTTCCATGTTTCTCCTGTCACTTCCACATCCAGCCAATTGTTTCTTTGGTCATTCATCATCTCAGTGGGTGACATCTGCCACCCTACCTTTCCACCAGCTGTTACAGCTTGCAAATTCTTACCCATTTCTCCCTGTTTAGCAAATATTTTACTTTTTTTTCTTTTTCAGAAGACACTTTTACCATTGTTGTCATTGTTACCACTCCCAAAGCAGACAATGCTGGAAAAACAGTGCTAGTCTTTTCTGTAAAAAGTAAGAAAGGGGCTACCAGGGATGAAAAATGTAGCTTTGGGGTTTGCAAAATCTAAACTTGTGCTGCTGCAATTAAAATGGTAATTAAAACATCTCTGTGTGCATATTAATTAGAGGAGCAGGAGTTAAAGCTGACTCAAGGGAAGCTTCGCCTTTTTACCAGACTTAGCCAAGCTGCTAAATTATGATTTCTCCAAGGCCCATGATAATCTTGAAAAATCCATAATCCCTGTACCTATTCTTCTGAAACTGCCAATTATGTGCTTGGAGACCCCTGCTGAATATCAGGAGACTAGGTGTATAGGGTGTGTGTGTGAGGCACACCAAGCCATGCTGTGGTTTGGCTCACAGTGTCTCAGAACGGGAGGACCTGGTACCTTTGTAAGAGGCCACAATCTGTAACTGTGATTTAGTCTTTGATGAAGATTAGCAATTAAGCTTACAGTGTCATCCAAACATTAGCAAATAGTTTACACCCAAGTAGTTAGATTTTCAGGAACATGAAATAATATAAATGAATATCTCCATCAGCCACCCAAAAGTGCTTTTGAAAACAAAGCACTGCAGATAACCTCTGACCATACCTTGCTCCAAAAGCTAGGCAGCTTAGTAGTTCATTCTGTGATGACCCATGAGTCACACTGATGCTATTCAACCATATGACCTTTGGCATGTGCCAAGAGGAGTCCAAGCTGCTATGATTGGTACTATTAGAAAATCTGTTTATACATAACACCATAGATCAAACAAAGTATATAGTCACCATGTGCTTTACTGCTTAACTGTTTAAAAGGAAACTCTACTTAGGACAAAAGAACATAGAGTGTACTGTATACCATAGATCCAAACCTGTAAACACTGCCATCTACTGGCCGAATACTACTGTAGTTGTTGCACAAAGATGCATTCCCACAATGAATTCCAGCAGTTACTATGGGTAGTGTTGACCGCAGTTGTTCAGCTGGAAGATATACAGTGCCTACTGAGCAATGTCTGCCAAATTCATCCACCTTTTGGCCACCAAGTATGGTGAAAAATGATTGGAGCTTCAATCACAGGGTCTGGCAAATAAGAGGTCTGATTGCCTTGTTGTGGCCACCATCTTGACTTTGTTTCCCTGCCCTTCAGACACTCCTGGCCCTGTTTTGTGACGCAGCTTCAAGAGTGCTTTGTTAGAAACGCCATCAAAGTACTCCTTCAAAACTTTGCACTGGCCAGTTAACTGTGGCTTAACATTGGGGCAGACAAGGGTTCTTAGGCATGTTCAACAAAGCAGGGCTTAAAATTCCTGACTTTGTATTAGATTCTGATGCTAGTTTAATTATGAAAATGAAAGAGGTCTGGGATGAGTATCAAAGTATACAAACTTTGGGATAAGCCTAGCCGTGATTACAGAATGCAAGACACAGCAGTATGCAGTGATGTTAAATTACATCTCTTGAGATTAAGGTAGGCCTCACTTACTGGCCACATTTGGGATCGGCAACTCTGCCACTAAGCACTGTATGCAGTTGTTAAGTGCAACATCACGAGACCACCCTGACTTATGACATCAGTTCCATTAGTTCCAGCTGTGGTCATTCAGCATCTCACTGTGAGTCATTAAGCCTTACTTTATGGTGACCTGGGACTTCCTGCCAGCTTCTTTATTATTTGGAAATCAGTTGTGAAGGTCGCAAATGGTAGCCCTGTGGCTGTGGAGATGCTGCAACAGTCACAACCTGGAGGGCCGGTCTTCTCTATTTTGAAGGATGTCATAATTTGGAACAGTCACTGAATGGGTGGTGGATAAGTAAGGACTACTTGTCTTGTTCCTAAACCTCCCACTGGCATGAGAGCTGCCATTTGAAAGTCACTTTAGCAAACTAAAATGGAAGTGTGTGTCTTTCTCTCTCTGTGAAACCTGTGCTGGGCCCCCTTTGTTCTGTGAATGCCTTTCCATCAGCAGGACCGTCCCACTGACACATATCAGAGGTTCTCCCTATGCATTTCTCAGATCATTAGGCTATCAGTCATTTTTCTCGGGCAAGGGTGTCAAACTCAATTTCACTGAGGGCCATATCAGCATTGTGGTTGCCCTGGGGTGGGTGTGGCCTACTGGGTGGGCATGGCATGTTCTACATCATTCCTGTCAAGGGCGCCTGTGGGGGCTTGGGCAGGAATGGGACAGATCTGAGGGTCTCTGGCAGAAGGGGGTGGGACTGGGGCAAGTGCCAAGCCATGGTCCACTGGGGCAAGTGCCAAGATGGCCACCACAAAATTGTACATTGGCTCCTGGACGGCCTGGGCCAAGACAGTGGGGGCCGTTCCCTTACTGTTTCCAGGATGGCTTCGCGGGCCATATGAAACCACTTTGCAGGCCGCATCCGGCCCGCGGGCCTTGTGTTTGACATGTCTGTTCTAGGGCCACAAGATTTCTATCAGATCCCATCATGGTTCCTCAATCAGCAGATCTCACTACATAATTGCTTTGGTGTCTATGGAGATGCTCAGTCATCCAGGTCATAGTTCTTCTCCCAAAGGTGCTTTTTCAAAAGGCAAGTGGACTTCCCTGGTCTTGTTCCTTTGAAGACATTTCACTTCTCATCCAAGAAGCAAAATGTATTCAAGGAAAAAAAAACAAAGAAAGCCCCTTTGAGATTATTGCTTTGGCTTCTTTGGTAGTAGGTCCATAGATTTAAGAAGACGATGGTTGTGGAATTTAATCCCTGGGAAAAAATGGTTCCTCTAACACCACAGCCTCAGCTATGGCCCGGAAAGACTGGATTACCTCATTCAAATTGGTAAGTTCCAAATCGGCTCCCATCACAGCCATGTAGGTTAAAAATGGACAGAAAACTAACAGACGAAGGAATTCTTTTAGGATGCATTTAGCATCCCAACGGTACAAATTACAGATTTAAAAAAAAAAAATATGGGGAGGAGGGGATAGCACTAGAATTTTAAAACTAAAGTGCTTCCATATGGTGTTGAACTTGTAACATTTACAATATGCGATGAGACTTCAGAGTAAGCTTTGCAGAAGAGCATGGCGCCTATCTTAAAATAATGAGGGAACTGGAAGGAGATCATTTAGTGTACAATCTTCACAGCCTGAGAATGCAGGAGTTGGAGAAAGATAGAAATGCCTGAACCGTTCACCTCGGTCTGCTTCCAATGTCGTCATTGTGCCTTACTCAATGAAGTAGAGACATGGGCGTCCATGGGAATTTTTCTTCAGGGTAGGGTGTGGAATTGCAGTTAGGAGTGCAATTGTTTGTGCACACGGCATGCATTTCTACAACACACCCTTTTTTCCTCTCTAACTGAATGTGCGTTTGTGTGGGTGCACACGGATGCTTTGGGGCTTGGTTTTATATGCCATGGCAGTGAAAAACTCTCATTATCTTTCTGAATCCTAGAATCTGTCCACTACAGTCTCACTGGACTGGTTGATTATGCTGAACTGGACTTTGTCTCTTAAACTACACTAGTTGGGATCCCATGGCCAGGAAAGTCCTATTTATAGCTTACTAGTCATTATAATGGGTTTCATATCAAGTACATTAAGTCAAAACCTCAAAGGTGCTGGACTTTCTTTGTTTTTCCTCCAAGACATTTCCCTTCTCCTCCAAGAAGAACTTCTTCAGATTTGAAAGATACGATGCAAATATTTTATCCTCCCCTCATGCAAGTGTTAATATTTTTGGTCTCTTTTCTTGATCCTAACACAGGTGCGTGTGAATCATTTCTATGGCTGGTCACTCATTGGCTAAAAAAAATGTAGAACGCAAACATAGAGCTTATTTATGTATTAATTGGCAATGGCAACAGCACTTAGACTTATATTCAGCTTCACAGTGCTTTGCAGTCCTCTCTAAGAGGCTTACAGAGTCAGCCTGTTTGCCCCCAATAATCTGGATCCTCGTTTTACCCACCTCGGACAGATGGAGGGCAGAGTCAACCTTGAACTGGTCAGGATCGAACTCCTGGTAGTGGGCAGAGTCAGCCTGCAATACTGCATTCTAACCACTGCACTACCAGGGCTCTTAATACAAAATAATACTTAAATCTTTTGTTTCGGATCTTGGGATGCATCAGGGTTAGAAACAAGGTCTTTTCTTTTTTAAATTCAACATTATCTTATGAATGTCTAGAGAAGTCTGATAAAATCCGTGAGCCACCTGGATGAGGAGAAGCATCCAGGTGTGAGGCACCGCCCGACTTGATCAGCTACCTCAGTGCCTCAGGAGTGTCCTCTGCAGATCCCATTCTTCATAGTGTAGAGAAAAGCTGGTTGGCTTTTCTGCTTGTACTATCTTCAGAAACGGAATGCTTCTGTATTTCACGGATGATGGGACCAAGGGCCCTCCTGGACATTTCCTTGGTTCAAAGAGCACAAAATGGTTTCTCTTTCTCAGTCCACGTCTTAGCTAGCAGAATATCTCTCAGCAAGCGAAAAATACTCCATAATAGCATGACTGACGTGCTTTGCCCTCATACTGAATTTGGAGCACCCAGAAGTTTAATTAGGAATGTGCTTAGTTCTCATTCAAACAAGGTGAAAAGGCAGTTACGGCTTATATTTCCACTCGTTCCAGTTTGAATGAATAATTCGGATCCAGCTAGATCAAGAGCAGAGGGGATTTCACGGCCCAGTCTTCTCTGCATTCATCCTGAGCTCAACGAAGCACACCCCTTTAGCTCGCAGGCTTGCTTGAAGTCTACCTTGCTAGGAGAATTCAGAAATCCAGTCGTCTCTCCTAATATTTGCATAGCTTTTGGAGCGTTTAGGTATGCTAACCGGTGTTAACAGAATGAAAATGCCGGTTTTTAAATCCCTAAGCAATAACCTCTTCTATCAATCAAGAAGGCTTTTTTGAGAGACGTGGGCAAGGGAAAGAATATTTGCAGTTGTGTCACGGGTAATGTGGAATTAGATTCACATTTTGATTGTTATCCATATTTTTTTTAGCATTCGTGCACGACTCCTCAAGCACCTGGAGATAGCAGAACTGTAAGGTCAGCTCGGAAGTGAGCTTCTGGAAGGGGGTTCAGACAAGCCACCTTGTATTTTTTTATATTTTTTTACCAGTTTGCAAAGAGAGGTCCATGAAGCCCCCAGAAGCCAGCCTCTCTGATAGGAGAATCGATAGTGTTTCCCTAAGAACCAGGCCACATTACCAAGATGGGAATTGCTTAAGAATTGGATGGAACGTCTCATCATTTTAATATAGCAACGAACCATCTCCTGAATGTTTCTCTTTTGTAAAGTTGGTGTGGATTATAATGACCACGTCTTTCTTACCACCAGGAAACACTTCCCATGTCACAAACAGCACAGATGCACTGAAGCTCTGCAGAATGAAACATGGAATGGGATGACACATACCAGGGCCAGATATGAGATGAAACAATTTTAGCATTACCCAGTTAGTAGGGTCTGCCTTTTCAGAGCCTAAGGCTTGTGGCAAGACACAAAACAGAGGCACTACTCAGACAGAAGAAAACAAATCAAGATTGTTAAGGGTACAGAGGTTACAGGCTACTTTTTTTACCTTTCTCTTTTCATAACAACGGGCAGGAAAATGAAAACAACTCATTTAACTAATGAGAAAATAAATGCAAATACATGAAAATCAGAAGGTGAATGGCTTGCCTGCTGTTATGATAAAGTTCAGAGACAATTCATTAAATAGCTGATGTGATAAAGAAAATCCAGCTATTTTGAGCAGATTGTAATAAAGTCTGCTAATTATTACATTATCTTTGTTATGATCAGCAGATTAAACAGTTGGCATCACAAACAAATAAAATAAAACAAAACATGTGGGAATATGATATAGGAAGAAAGTATAGCCATTGTAGGGGGTCAACCTGTTTTCCAAAGCACCAGAAGGCAAGACAAGAAATAATGGATGAAACTAACCAAGGAGAGAACTGGAACTAAGGAGGAAGAACAAATAACCAGTGGAACAGCTCGCCTCCAGAAGTTGTGGGTGCTCCATCAGTGTAGGTTTTTAAGAAGAGACTGGACAGCCTCTTGTCTGGAATGGTGTGTGGGGTTTCCTGCCTGAGCAGGGGATTAGACTAGAAGACCTCCAAGGTTCCTTCCAACTTTGTTCTCCTAAGGACTACCTGTATTGGACAGTGACAATTAGGATATGACAGAAGATAAGACTGAGATGGAATGTAAGAAATATGGGAGAGTTAAGTAAAATTAAGTACTAATAACATCAGAAAATTAAGCAAGTGGGGCAATGGCAGCTGAGAGAAACGTTGCAATTTTCTTAGTGGGGGAACTTGAGAATTAGATTCCACCTTTATCCCTTCATGGACCAACTGAAGGGTCTTGAGGACAATCCTATTTAGTCAGAACATCAGCAAATGAAATCTGATTCATGAAACGATGTTCATAAAGGACCATCTTAATATCTTGTCTAAGGATATTGCGAGTGTTGTGAGCCTATTTGCAAGCCTCCTGAATTCTGAATTCCTGCAAGAGAGGGCTTTTGAAAAACTGAAGCAAAGAAAAGCAATCTTTTAGGTATCCTGGATTTTTACAACAGTATTCCCCCGTGAGATGAGGCTTTCTAAGACAAACTGTGTTGGAAGCAAAGTTGATGGGTCAGCCTTGTCTTAAACAAGGAAATGGGCCATCTTTCTCCACCTCTCCGTCCCATAATTTGTTTTCTTTCAAATATTCTCATTCTGGAATCTGCCTTTCTTTTTTAATCAATGGTGAGATAATAAGCCACATTCAATTATTCCAAATGATTTAGTTGGCAGACAATCCATCAGCTCCACAGAATTTTCCCATAGTTTTCAGCACCCCTTGTTTTGTCATCTGGAAATAATAGAACGCGTAGCAATGAATTGTGCCAGCTGCAAAACATAATAATAATAATAATAATAATAATAATAATAATAATAATAATAGAAATAGAGAGAGAGAAAGGTCTTCTTACTATTTTGTGGTATACTAATGTTAACTCAGCTTAACCAAAATGATGGTGCTTCCCTGTTGAAAGTGTGCTAAATTGGTATTAAATGAACAAGGAGTTGTGCCGCATTTATTCTCAGAGTAACGCAGGAACAGAAGCCATGCACATCATTCCCGCATTTAAACTACGCTGCATGGAAATAGATTCCCCTCCTGCTGTCTTCTTGCCCTGCTTTCCCATGGCAAAGCCACGTGCTTTTCCATTTTATGAGAAAAGGTGGCTGATTCCACCTTCATTTGGTACCTGATTTCTGCTCACCCTTTAAGATGTGAAAAAAGCCCTTGCTGATCTGATCTCTTTTTCCTGCACTTCCCTTCGGTTCCTTCTGGTGACAACTGCAACCCCCTGGATGGAAAAGGGCGCTTAGCTGAGTCTAGCAAGGACAGAGGAGACAGAGAGAACATGTGTGCCCAATATACAGGAGGGCCAGTGCCAGGTCCCCCAAAAACCCTATTTGTTTTTCCCTGCATTTATGCTCTTGTTTGGGGGCCTGCCATTCTGCTGGGGGCAAGAAGGGGATTTGCTTTCGCTTGGGATGACTTTCGCTTTCTACTTTTCCTCTCCCACCTCTATCCAACTGAGAAAGGAATGTGTCTCCCTCATCAGGGAGATGACTACATCCATCCATCCATCCATCCATCCATCCATCCATCCATCCATTTGTCTGCCTGTCTGCCTGTCAGTCCATCCTTATCTTTATATCTATCTATCTATCCATCCATCTATCCATATCTCTATCATCTATCTGTCCATCCATCCATCCATCCATCCATCCATCCATCTCTATCATCTATCTATCTATCTATCTATCTGTCTGTCTGTCTGTCTGTCTGTCTGTCTGTCTGTCTGTCCGTCCATCCAACTCACACATGTCATACAACCCGCCTTGCCTACCCTACAAGGTTCCATCGAAAAAAGGTGCCGGAACTCCAGTTCTGGGCGTTCTATGAGAAAAAAAGCCCTGTCTATGTCTGTCTGTCTGTCTGTCTGTCTGTCTGTCTGTCTGTCTGTCTGTCTATCTATCTATCTACCTACCTACCTACCTACCTACCTACCCACCCACCCATCCATCCATCCATCCATCCATCCATCCATCCATCCATCCATCCATCCATCCCATCCACCCAGTGCTTTCTTTCTAAAAAAAAAAAAAAAAAAAGGTGCTGGAACTCACACATGTCATACAACCCACCTTGCCTACCCTACAAGGTTCCATCCCAAAAAAGGTGCCGGAACTCCGTTCTGGGCATTCTATGAGGAAAAAAAAAGCCCTGTATCCATCTATCCATATCTCTGTCTATCTACTGTCCATCCTATTGGAATAATGATAAAGTACATTATAGGGGAAAAATAATATTTCACTGCTACCTTTGTACATTTGGAGTCATGAAAATTGCAACTTACCAATTAGTTAATTTTTTAACAGTACAATTCAACTCCCCCCCCCCCAGGGAAATGCCTGTTGCTTTAAGAATCCATCTTGCATTTCAGTAGATACCCTGCTATCTCCATTGGACTTCCGTTAATCTGTTTTGCAATTATCCAGCCAGCCGCCCTTTCTCCAATCGCTTCCCCCCCCCCACTCTTTGCCATCTCGCTGACCCTCCCTCCTCCAGAGTGGGATCAAGGCTTGGCTAATCAATGAGCCATGAAACCCTCTGATCCTCTGGCAAAGGGCCAGCTGGGAAACAAAGCCATCAGAAAAGGAGGCTTCGCTTTAAAGTAGCGCAACTTTCCACCAGTTTTCGGGCAGCCTTTTTAAAAACTCTCCCAGGCTGGACGAATCTGCTGCATCAACATTCCACATCGCTGAATTCATATTCTGAGCCAGCTAAAATAAAATATTTTCACGACATCATCAGCTCCCTGGGAGTGTTTTCAATTAAAAACCCAAGTTTGAGAAAAATGACAGAGCCTCATAGGGTAACTGGCTTATTAAGTAAGGAAATGAAGGGTACGGCGTTTGAAGGAAAGATATTACCCCAATGTGTGTGTTTGTGTTTGTGCTTTTACAAGTGAAACTCAACCTTGCAACTTTCAGGTGTTTCCAAAGCATCAGAAGCAGGACAACCTGCTATGTTTTCATTGCTCCAATCCACAAGGGAATACCTATGGAAGCTAAAATATATGAAGAACGATTGCAGGAACTGGATATGTCTAGTTTAATGAAGAGAAGGACAAGGGGGAACATGATAGCAGTCTTCCAATATTTGAGGGGCTGCCACAGAGAAGAGTGAGGGGGTCAAGTTATTCTCCAAAGCACCTGAGGGCAGGAGAAGAAGCAACACATGGAAACTAATCAAGGAGAGAAGCAACCTGGAACTAAGGAGAAACTTTCTGACAGTGAGAACAATTAACCAGTGGAACAAATTGCCTTTGAAAGTTGTGGGTGCTCCATCACTGGAGTTTTTTATAAAGAGACTGGACAGCCATTTGTCTGAAATGGCATAAAGTTTCTCTTGAGAAGGGGTTGGACTAGAAGACCTCCAAGGTCCCTCTCACCTCTGTTATTCTGTTATTTAAGCCTTTTCTCTGCTAAGGCACTAAAACAGAGACGATCTTCATTGACATCCTAACATAGAAATAGCGGTGGGTTATTTTTTTTAAAAAAATGTTTTTCTTCCTTTTAGTCTGCTGTTTCCTTTCTGCCTTGTCTAGAGAGAGCGTTTCTGAATAGCTATGTGTGCAGTTTACAAACTCGCCAGCAACTCCAATTGGAATAACTTCATAATACTTCCATAAGCACACACCAATAAAAACTGTGTGATGTCGGTAGCATCAAGGAATCAAAGCATCAAATCTTATTCAGTAGGAGGCTGCTATTCTTGGTTATTTATTACTTTCTTTATTTATAGCTTTATGTAGTTGCCCATCTTATATCCAAGGGGATGACCAGCACCTTGAATTGCACCTGGAGAGAAACTGGGAACCAGTGCAGTTCACACACTGTGCAACTCATTCTGAGCTACAGCTTACAGCAATGCCCTTTTACAAATCCATGACAGCACAGACTACAATTGTAGTGGCATATAATAGATATTTCAATAATAGGACAAATCTGTGCCATTGTTTTAAAATATGGCTCATATTCAGCCTTTCTTGTGATGTCTTTCCCTGTAAGTTACATAGGAATTAGGGTCTATGAACGCAGGAAACTCTGAAAATATATTCATTTTGCTCTATAAATAATTACCAATGAACCTGACATTGATTTTTTTTTGTTTTTGTTTTATAAGGCGTGGTGTCTTTTTATGTTAAGAGAACTTTCACTACTTCTTAATGTAGCACCTGAGATTTCTTTCCATTGTCATCCGCTGGGTTAATCCGCAATTACTTTACCATTAAGGGATAAAGGTGGAAAGTGTTCTAACAAGTTGTTTGAGGGTTTGAAATTTTTTGCTCAGAGGAATTTGTGGAGAGGTTTTTTGGTGAACAAATATTGTATAGTTAGCTAAATGATTGACTTCTTAGTTACATTTTATTGTGAGTAACCCCCCCAAAAACCAAACCTTTCTAAACATCTGGTGTTTAGTTTACACTAAAGCTCTTGATACTTTTATGGTTTTGTTTAGCTAAGTACTTCTTCATGTCTGGGATCACCAACATTCAGATTCTAACTCCATATTCAATAAAAGGACTATTATAATTAAAGGCTCGTAGAATCCTAGGGCTGGAAGGGAGCTGAAAGGTCTTCTAGTCCAACCCCCTGCTCAAGACAGGAGCTTTATACCATCCCAGTCAAATGGTTGTCCAATGTATTTTTGAAGACGTCCAGTGATGGAGCACCCAGAACCACAGGAGGCAAGCTATTCCATTGATTTATTGTTCTCACAGTCAGAAGATTTCTCCTTACTTCTAGGTTGTGTCTCTCTTTGTCAAGTCCCGCTGCCTTTACTTCTTGTTCTGCTCTCTGATGCCCTAGAGAAATTGTCAATCCCCTCTTCTTTCTGACAGACCCTCAAGTATTAGAAGACAGTTATCAGGCTCTCTTCAATAGGCTAGACCTAGCTAGGTCCTCAACCGTTCATCACACGATTCATTCTCCAGACTCCTAATCATCTTTGTTGCTCTTCTCTGCACACTTTCCAGGGTCACAACATCTCTTCTGTATCACGATGACCAGAACTGGATGCAATATTCCAACTGTGGTCTCACCAGCATGTTGTAAAGTGGAAGTACACTTCTTGTTGCCTCAACGGTGTTCCTCTGTGGGTACAGCCTAGGGCTGTGTTGACAATATGACTAACATCCGCAGAAACAAAACCAGCAACCTTGAGATGCAGAATATAAGAAATCAGATATGATGCAGAATAGGTTCCTGGGTCTACACACGGCGGACTTTTTCGCAAACTGCTTTGCTTAGCGACATTGTCAAGGTGTATGTGAAAAAAGTCAATATGGTGGCTATGCCCACATGACCAAAGCTTTCCCCCTTGCCGTGGGTGTTGCATTTGAAGGAAGCCGGTCCTGACCACACACTCACAGCTGCCATCTTTTTTTTTACCCCTGCGAAGACAATCCCTTTGAGTTAATGAGGAAGGCACAGTCAGAAGAGAAAGTGGAAGTTCCTTATTTCTGAATGTGCAAGAAGAGTTTTTGAAAGGCACCTTCCTCATTATTTCCTACTATTGTTACTGATAAAATGGTATTCTTTTGCCAAGCTAACTTGTTGAATAATGCAAGTACATTTGGTGTGAAATTTGGTTCTCTTCCACTTCCTTTCTCTGAATGAACTGGAAATTAAATGTCTACCATCCCAGGATGGACTGCCTTTATGCATGTAGACAGCAATTGCTGGGGGGGGGGGGAATGAAACACCCCCCCCTCAAAGCAGTGATATGAAGTACACTCAAACAGATGATTTTTGTTCTGTACCCAAAGTATTTGGAAAAATGCTTACTCATTTACACCCATATTGAGCACTATAAAATCAAGTAAAGATCCATGTTTTGACACAATGCCTAAGGCAGGTTAGTGGCTAATGAACTGGGTCAGCTCCGTTTCCCCTCCAATGGGCAATCTGAAGCAAAAGACTCCTTTCAGTAGAATAACATATAGAGTGTTTGTAAGAATGAGTTAAGTGTTTGCATATGCTTTTCTAGCAATATTGGTCTTAGTTGAGGAGCACTCAACTATGCATTCCAGACTGCTTCTCCATCACTGTCAATGAACACTAAAAAAGGATTATAGAATACTTTATTATAGAAATATGGAATACATAATGATGTTGTTATCCATTCGGTCATGTCCAACTCTTGGCGATTCTATGGGCCAGGTCTCTCCACATCTTCTGATCTTATTTGTATACATCTTAGAGAAGCAAAGAATCTTAGACTAAGCAGAGACTCTAGCTTTTATAAACTAGCCTCCCCTATCATTGTCAATCACCTTATTTTGCATTTGCTCCAAACTCACAATTTTGTAATGGAGGAAGAATTTACCAGATCAGCCTGTAGACTAGATTAGGTTTCTTCTCATGAACACATTTATTCTTCAGTGGTCATTCTCCAGGCAACAAATAAAACCACGAGTCAAGATCAAATAAATGTGATGGTTCAACACATCTCATCCAACATGCCTAAGTAGGACACCCAGGAAGGCATGGATGGATAAACAATAACAATGACTTAACTTCCTCTTTAAGATTGCCATTCTGTTACAAACAATAAACACAAGTGTCCATGTAGAGTTATGACTCAAAAACTTTTTGGAATGCTTTGTCCCTTGAGAATTGACCCAATCTCCTTGCTTTAAAAAGATGCTAGCCCAACACACTTCACTGGGTGACCCTCTGATCTAACCCCAGCACAAAGATAATGTGCTGATGGGGCCTCTTTAGAAATTCATCTCCCTTTTAGTCCTTCAGCAGGTGGAGGCTTAGGGAACAGAGGGAGGAAGGAATCCATAAAGGCTGCAGCTCGGTTCAATCAACCCCTAATTGGGCCATCTTTTTTTTTACTAGAAATAATAGTTCCCTTCCCCAAACCTGGGCAGAGCCTGGGAGTCCATTTAAGGCCGTTCCCTCTTCTCAGTTTGACCAGGACTTTCATAATCATATGCTAGTGGCACATCAGGCCGAGTACTTCCTGGGATGGATAACAAATTCAGTGTTTTCCTGTGTTTTCTGGCGCATCAGAAGCATTTCCTTTGCAAATTGTGGCCATGCTTTCTGCCTCTTAGTGCAGCCTTTTCCAACAAGACGTCTCAGATTGTGGGAACCAATTTCCTTCCTTCCTTCCTTCCTTCCTTCCTTCCTTCCTTCCTTCCTTCCTTCCTTCCTTCCTCCCTCCCTCCCTCCCTCCCTCCCTCCCTCCCTCCCTCCCCTCTCCCTGCCTTTCCTCTCCCTGCCTTCCCTCATCCTGTAGAACAGGGGTTCCTAACTGGGGGTCCTTCTCCTCCTCCTCTTCCTCCTCCATCTCCATTCCACAACCCCCCCCTCACTTCTAGCACTGATGATGTCACCTAGTTTGGGTCATCAAATGTCTGCAAGGAAACCACCAAGCTTAGGAAGCACCAAGGAGCCCTCATGTCAACCCTGAGCTACGAATATTCTCCTTTATTGCCATATCCCTAACTTCTAGCTCAATCTATAAAACTGGAGTGAGTTGCCCTGAAGGAAAAGATCCTGCAGCAAATAAGTAGAGCATGCGGGCAGAAGGATTACAGAATTTCCATCCATCCACTCATCTCAAGTAAGAGGAGCTAGAAAAACATTCCACCCCTGTTCCTTATTCCCGAAAAAAGAGCAACAAGTAGTGTTTGACAAGATGGATCAATAGATTGAGCAGAAGACATCAGGATTTGGGGGCATCATTTTTTTGAGGTTCAACCAATCAAGGCATCCACCTACTTAATTGACTCAGCCAAATTGTGCCTTCAAGCCAGTTCAATCCCCACATTCAAATTACAGTAAAGACCGAAATAAGATCAAGAAGGCCACTTGAAGGGAGTCAGCAGCTTCTGCTAATTGTTAGGTACTTTCAAAACTTTAGGAGCAGAATCCTCATGCAGAATAGGCATATCAAAATAAACAGCAGGATTACCTGGCATTATGAAACTGGATTACCAGAGATTTAGGTTCATTACCAAGTATATAGAGTATAAAATCCATGCTCAAAGTATCTCTATGATTCATTTCTATAATTGCTTTGCTTATTGAAGTATCTTGGCAGTGCTGTAGAACCCCCGCGGCTTAGATGAATTAATATTAATTTTATCTCCTCCCTATTTTCCTGTTTGTGAGACAATCTGGGTATTGTTTCCATTTATGAAATCCTGTTGTGCCCTAATATAATCGAGGCACAATGCCACCTTGATCCCATCCCAAAACTGGGCAAGATACTTCACGAGAATATTGTCTCCAGACAGATACCTCATCTTCCCCTTGGAAAAAAGGAGAGATGAAATCCACTTGGTTTGCTGATGAGGGACCTCATCCAGATTCCCACACAAGCGCACCCTTGAAGATGGCTCAGATCACTCAGGAGTCATATAAGATGGGTGACTTTCTTGGCTTTTCAGTTTCTTTGCTTTAAAATACTGGGAGATTAGGGCAAGAGGTGTTGGTTGGGAAAATGTGTTGCCATTCAGAAAGCTTGCGTGGTGTTTGTAAAATAGATTTGGGGGGGGGAGGCTAAATGGTGAGATTAAGTGGGTAAAAGAAAGGGAGGAGATCTGGAGATAAACTGAGAGTTTTCTGTAACTTGATAAGATTCCATTTTCACGGACTTGAAGAACCTGTTTGCGCCTTGTTCCAGAACCAGAATATAACCCTTCAGTCAAAAATATTGAGGAATTTGGGGAAAATTTAGTATTCTGCTTCCTTACAAGCAGGCAGCAAAACAGTTGCCCCTCCCCGTTTCACACAATCTGACATTCTCAGAAGTCTACTCTCTTTGAAGAAGGAGCTTCTGTAGAGTTGCGTTAGACAACACCCACCCATAGACTAGTCCTCCTTCTTCTGGAGAAATTTAACCTATGTGTCAACTGTTTAATATGTTGGTCCACAAGTCATAAAAGGGCCAAGTTTGAAGACCCCTGCTTTAGTGGAATGGCTTGCCTCCAGAGGCTGTGGGTGCTCCGTCACTGGATATTTTCCAGTTGAGATTGGACAGTCCTTTGTCCAAAATAATATTGGTCTACTGATAGAGCAGAGTTTGGACTAGAAGACCTCCAACGCCCCTTTTAACCCCATCATTCCAAGTTCTAAAAGTAAGGATAGATCTGGCTGAGCATGGGGAGTGTCATGAGACCACAGGCACCCAGCTGACTTTGGTAAATCTCGAAAACATTAAGCAGAGCAGGACCTGGTTAGTAGTTGGATGGGTCACCTACCAGGAAGTGACTATGCATGCTATGGATGATACATCTTCCTTTTACCTGTTTCTTTCCATGTTCAGACTAGAAAACTATAGATGCTAATTTATCTGGATTTCATCCTAGATCCCTTAAGACTTTATGTAATTTTTAGAGTACAGAATTCTGCAGATCACCAGGAGGCACTGTACAACTAGTTTTATTCTTGTTGTAATTCACTGGGCATAAATGCTACCCTCCCCCGCCAAATAGGTCTTATATATTGTATATTTAACTCTTTACCAAAATTTGGCTGTGTGTAGGTTAAACTGGAAAACTTCAAAAATATCCTGGACAAAAGCACTGGACAACCCACTAGATGAGCATTATAGCCAAGAAAGTTCTATAGGTAATGCCAACAATAACTTGGTGTTGTTAATATTTAATCAAATCATTAAACAACTTGCATTTTAAAATGGGTCCTCAGAGAAACTGATCTTTTTTTGTTTTTTTTACATACGAAAATGTGGTGATGTGAGTTTGGGTAACACCTGGTTCTCATTTGGTTCATCCAGTTTGATTCCTGATGGATGCAGATCTGAGTTTCCATCAAGCAATATTGGCTTGGAAGTAACATGAGCAAAAGTTGGCTATTTGATGCTTCTTAAATCCATAATGTACTAATCTGTAGAACCAGACTGAGCATGAAAAATTTGGATCAGGAATTATTCGCCTAAGCCATGCTGGCTCAGGAATTCTGGGAGTTGAAGTCCACGAGTCATAAAAGAGCCAAGGTTGCCTACCCCTGGCCTAGTCCCAAGGGAACTCACGGGAAAACATCTTCCTAATCTTTTAACACCCAGTGTACAAGGAATCCAGAGAGAAAATAAAACATCTAATTGAGGGATGGACAACTGTGGTCTCTTTACAATCTGTGGACTTCAACTCCCAGAATTCCTAAGCCACAGATCATAAAGGGGGCATAGCTACCCTCCCTGATCTCATTCATAAGCTCGTGTACCACATTTTTAAATGTTTATTTGATAGATTCAGATGTGTGGTATGCTTTCATTTGGTGGACCTCAAACTGGATAATAATATCTGAGCAGTATTTTTTTTAGGAAAAATTGTTTTAATAATAAATTGTACAAGTTATTAAAACAGCATTCAAAACAATAGTTCAGTTTTTAGCATATTAAAAAGTATTCATGGGTGCTTATATTACCAACTCATTATTATTCATAGCCTATATGTCAGTGAGACATTTAAAACTGTTTTTTCTCCATTCTTACAATGATTAGCACCCTCTCTATCATTAACAAGCTACAAAACTTCCATATTCATGGCTTAGGGATCAATCATGAAGATAAAAACTTCTTATTGATTTGCCCCCTCCCTTTCATTGACATAATTAAATTAAATGGCAGGGCAGCTGTTAAAAAGCAGAGATCAGCAAAGGCAGCAAGTGAATTTCCCTCTGTGCCTATTTTGATATCACAATCTCTCTTAGCAGCATGAAAAGATTTAATATATAAGGATTGATGTGAAAGAGATTAATAAGAACTGAAATATATCAATCTAATAGTAAGTCAGAATCAGACTAGAGCTGGAAGGGACTTTGGAGGTCTTCTAGTCCAGCCCCCTGCTCAAGCAGAACTTATACCATTTCGGACAAGTGACTGTCCAGGCTCTTCTTAAAAACCTCCAGGGATGAAGTCTAAAGTTTCTGACTTTGAACAACAACCACAAAAATTAAATAAGAAAAAAATAGAAGTACTTTCTAGTAGAAAAGACTAGGCTTGGGGGACACACATTTAAAAAGGGCAAGATCCTCCATAGACCTCTAACACGGAAATCTTTCCTTTTTACTTATGACTGTCAATGCTGCAAATATTGTATATTCTTGCTTTGGACAATATGTAGAATTGTCTGGTAATTATGGGGTTAATACAGAGCAGAAGGGGGGTTGGGGGTAAAGTCGGGAAAGAAAGAGGAAGAAAACATTTGACCTTCACACTAATTGGATAATGTGAGATATGAGGGCTAATTTAGGGAGGGAACATGCTGATAATTTAACTGCTCAGAGGAAGAGAACTTAGATCCTAGCATCCCTCTGTTGTGCCGACATTTTGTAACAATAAAAGACTTTTAGGAAAATAAATGCCTGGAAGTTCTTTGGAATGTTTCATTAGCCGGAACCACAACAATGACATCATCAATGCGCGACCAAAGCAACAGGGAACAGGTTGTTCTTACAGTTATACATTCTTCTGTAAGATCCATGGAAGCAAAGAAGAACTGATAGTTCAGTGTCAGAGAAACAAAACCAGCAACATCCCTACCTTGCCACCGAAATGAGGTTAAGATGAAGGAAGGAAGGGAAAGGAAGCGTTGTAGAACGTGGGCAGGAGGGGAGAAGGCAAGAGGAACAAGCTTCATGCAATTTGAGAAATACAAAAAGCTGCCCAGCGACGGAAGGCGGAATGGAGCAGGAGCTTCTATGGTCAAAGATGAACCAGCTATCCAAGGAAGAGGCTTGCCAGGTCCTGCAGCCGATCAAAGCTGGGCTAATTATTGGAAAGAGCCAAAGAAGCCTGGAGACTATCCCACACTTTCCTTAAGACACTTCAGTTGCACAACAGCACTTCTGAACTGAAGCTGGAGAACACGGGTGCGAGATGCCTTTGTAATGGGTGGGAGCGAGAAGAACAGGATGTCTTCCCTTCTTGCACTCAAGAAGCAATGAATTGTCAAGGTAATGATTTAGAAGCTAACCAGCTTGTATAATGTGAGATGTATGATGTAATGATGGGAATGACTCAGCAGAGTCTGTGTCCCTTTAAGAGCCTTTTTATAAAGGGAAGGCTCTGCTGCTATGTTCTCTCCTGTTTCCTGCTGTAACTGCAGTCTGTTGGAGACTGCTGTATTAACACATGTATGTATATTGTTCCTGGTGTATGATATTGTAGATAGTATAAGATAAACCACCATTTAATATAGACCACGGTTTATTGTGTTTACTCCTGGGTTATCTCAGCGGAATCAGACTGTGCATGTTCTGACATGAATGGACGGTGCTGACCATAGGCCAAGAAACGATGGATTTGTCTTAAGATGCTGTTTTGCTCCCGCTCTCTCTGCCATTTTTGTTATTCACTCTCTCCTGTGAGTCTGAAAATAAAGAAGAAATCCCAGCAGTGTGATCAAAATTTGCACCAACAATTGAGAGTATTAGATTTGAGAGCTGGGTTGTCTTTTCTTGACTCCTCCAGGTGACCACACGGGAAGGTATGATCTAAGAATGAGTTCATTATAGATCAGTTGTGCAGATTAGAGGGTTGGTGGGACAATTCATGCTCCCTTCCCTGGGATCTGTTTATGCAGGTCTGAGGAAGAAAAGCCCTGCCATTTTTCTTACAAGAAAAGACCAGATGTTCACAGATGCCCAGACTCTAAGCTTGAGGAGAGAAAAGAACGTTTTGTAAAACAAGTTAAAAATTGCTTTAATCTAGGCAAGTTTTTAATAGTTTTGCATTTTATTCTGGTTTGGATAATTATTAGAAATGAATAAAAGCTAGCAGGGCGGTAAAGCCCTCTGCTCCCTCAGCAGTTTTAGCGATTTGTTTCTAACTATGCGGGATAAATATTAAATTCAGCTTTCCAAAATATACAAGTCATCTTTTCTCTACCCCCGCTACATTTTAATCTATCAAATATTTGCTGAAACTCTAAATGAACTATGGATCCCATACAATAAACTCTACTGATGGCAAAGACAATCTGGGTCTTTCCAGACTGAAGGTTCACGTGCAACTATTGCTAATAATATTTTAAAAAACGTGGACCGATTCCATCTTTCCCTTGCTAATAGGTTTCCTGTGGTAAGACTACAGAAAAGCAGAAGCTGGAAAGGAACCTCTGGAAAGACATTGTTGTTCAGACTCTGTGGCCCCACCTCTCCATAAATTTCCACAAATGAGAGAAATTGATTGCGCAATAAGGTTTAATTTACAAATTGCTAGGGCTAGAAACAAAGTGTGTTTAAGGCACCAGAGTTTGTGCGGGAAGAAAAGGAAGTTGCCCCCATTATGTGCTGGAAATGGCTTCCAAGCCTTCCCCATCATCCAATTTAATTCAGTTCAGTCCTCATCAATCAACATTCAAAGCTGGCCTTAGCCATGAAAGCTGGCTGGGTGACTTTAGGCCGGCCACTCTCTCTCAGCCCAACCCATCTTGGGGGGGGGGGAGGGGAGAGGAGGATGAAGTGTTGCATATGTTTGCTGCCTTGAGTTATTTGTCAAAGTAATAAAGCCAGAATACAAATAAATAAATAAATCTCCTTTCTGTATTGATCAACTTAGCTGCAAAAAAACAAAAGAAAATAAGGGGACAATAGGGCTGGCTCTACAAAGGGTTACCCTCACCACCATCTGATGCTGGTCTAACGATTGTCCACCCTGAAAGACCAGAGGGAAGAAGAAATGGAAGAAAAATGCCGCTCTGGAACCATAGCTTGTTCTGCCCGCCCATCAGAATTCCCTCCGAGGGCATGATGTGTATGTGGTTTGTGGCAACAGGTTCATCTTCTTGACAAAACTAAGCAGTGAGATCGGATGTTCCCCAAGACAAGTCTCAACTATTGTTCTTAGACCAATTATCCTTTCATTGTGCAAAATCTGGATCACGCCTACAACATGTCTCCCAATCCCCTTCACACACACCCCTCAAAAACACCATTTGACATTTTCCCTCAGAAAAGTTGCCTCAGTTCATAATCGTCTCAGGAGGCCAAAACAAAAGGCTGCGTGAAAAGAAAGATTAATGTCACCATGATGCCAACATGGATTACACAAGAGGAGTAAAAAGGAGGGTGATGGAAATGTACCCACAGCATTTTTGAGGTATCTGTGTGGCCCTCAGTGTGAGGAAGAAAGACAAGGAAGAAAGCAGGGAGGAGTTAACCATGAAACATGTCCCAATTCCCGGTAAGTTCAGGCTGAGGGCTTGGGATGATCTTTGTTGGCTTATCTAGAGCTCTTTGCCCAACTTTGTTGCTTTTGCTGGGATATTTCAGAAAGATGGGGTGATGTCACCTGAATTTCCCAAGATGCTCCATTCTCAGGAGGGGAGATTGTCCAGTTAATGTTGAACTATATTCACCACTAATTTAATTTAAGACCCTCAGCTGACAGTGAGGAATTGTGGACCAACCTGAAAATGTCCTAAAATCATAAAAGGTGGAGGAGACAGATGGAAAAGAGATGAAGTTGCATTGATTTCAGCAGGCCCAGCTTTCATTCTCTCCGCTCTGTAAGTATTCAAACATCTCCTTATGAGCCTGCCTCATGGCTCTCCATGTCCGAATGAAGAATTTAACCATGGCTACATCCAAAAGAACCAGGATGTCTTCGGCTGGAAAAGAGGCAGAGAAAAAAGACAATGCGGATGTTTAACTCACAGAATGTTAGTAACCTCATTTCAAAGCAAGTCTTGAATAGGGAAAGCAAACAGGCAAGACAGATTGAAATGTATTCTGTAATATAAAACAACATTTATGTTCATAATGGGTCTCCTGCAGCCAAGGATCCACACTGGATGCATGTGTGTAAAATACATTTTTAATTTAACCAGTGTCGAATGACCATATTCATTTTCTAATTGGCTGCCAGGCCGAGTAATATAATAACCACAAGGTATTCACCAAATTTAATAATTTACCAGATTTACTTAGTTAACGTGTGTCAAGCAACGGGCAACCAGCGCTGTGTTTTCTGTTCTTATTACAGAACGTATCGGTCCCATTAAAAACAAAACAAAGTCAACTTTCTTATTTTTTCTCCATTTTAGTAGATGCATTTTGACATACAATATTCAGCAACACTCTAATTAGAAAAAGGGAGGGGAGGAAACGTCTCAAACATGTAACACGAGCAACTTTCAATTCTAATTAGACCATCCCATTCTGAAAAGAGAATCTCACAAGATAATGAAATCAAGAAAGCAGCATTTAAGGAGCACAAAAACAGTTTTAGGAAATGAGACTTAAAAACTAGATTAGAGGCTTTAATTAGACTTTCCTCATGGAGGGCAATATCCCATTGACCTCAGTAAGACAGCCATCTGAGGTCAGGGCAGAGGATGGAGGTCACAGAACCCCCCCTTTAAAAGGTAGATTGGACATATAATTAGTCTGAGAGAGGGACTATATTGCGCAAATCTGTACAATAGAGTCGTTTCCATAGGGAATCACGTTAGCTGGAGCTGAAGGATTAGATTTCTCGAACTACGCTTCTCAATTTGAAAATCAAATTAGTTAAAAACAGATATACCTTTCTAACTATTTTGTGTTTTGATCTCTTCTTCTAAGACAAGGGTCTTCAAACTTGGCCCTTTTATGACTTGTGGACTTCAACTCCCAGAATTCCTCAGCCAGGCATGTCAGAAATAACATTACTGTTTATCAGATTGTGTAACGCCACATGTACTGAAAGCGGATGGATAAATATACAGGCATTGGAGACACAGGCTGACCCCATAGGCTTCCTTCAACAGCCGTACCTCTTCATGTAAACATTTGTAAAATGTCGTTCCAATCATTCATCCACATATTTAACCTCTTTCAATAAATAAACCGAGCCAAATGTGGAAACATAGATGGCTGCAGTAATAAAAAAAGTAGGATTATTTGTATTACTGTGTTAGATTTGGGAAGCCACTGCAGTTTTATCAAATTGCAAAACACCGATTCTTTCATTTACCTAAGCATTAGAAGCAGTTTGCGTTTAATTGGTCAAAATTAATTCATTGTCAGAATATTAGATTCGAATTGTAATGCCTTTCAGGATTTTATGGAAGTAAGAGCTGCAGTGGATATCTGGTGTTTGGATGACAAACTTGTTGTTAGTTGCGAAGTCGTGTCCGACCCATCGCGACCCCATGGGCAACGTTCCTCCAGGCCTTCCTGTCCTCTACCATCTTCTGGAGTCCATTGAAGCTCATGCCTCCTGCTTCAGGGACTCCATCCAGCCACCTCGTTCAGTTATTTTGTGAGATTTCTGTGCATTTAAAACGAAATAGAATAGGACAGAATCCTTTATTGTCCAAATGTAATTGGACACACAAGGAATTTGTCTCCGGTGCAGAAGCTCTCAGTGTACAGGCAAGTAACAAGTGATAAATTGTGATCATAGTCATAAAATACAATCATCATAAATCATAGAATATAACACTTAGTGATAGTCATTAGATACTAAAGAAAAGCCATCAACAGAAATCATAAGATACAAGCTACAAGGTGATAGTCATAAGATGCTAAAGGAATAGGTAGTAGGAAAGATGGGAAAGACAAGAGTAATACAGCCGTACCGCATGGTTTGATATACTAGGGCCTAAGACGTGTTGTGATGGCATGGGGGGGTAAACTGTCTTTGTGTCTAATTGTTTTGGTGTGCATTGCTCCAAGAGGAGACGTTGAAACAGTTTGTGTCCAGGATATGTAGAAATTTTCACAGCCCTCATTCTGGGAGGATGCCAGTGAAATACTTTAGAGATCGTCTAAAGTGAAAAATGAACAATAATCTCACCATATCACCTGTGTTCTTCTTAAAAATTCTACTTTGATATGAATATTAGATCAGTCCTAGTTGTATTAATGTTAAATTCTGTTTTATAAAACCACATCATCCGTGCTATCTAATAGTAACACCAAAGTCATTAGAATAGGTTATATCATTTTATTGGTGTTTCTCAATCTTGATATTAAGATGAATGGCCTTCAATTCCTAGAATTCTCCAGCCAGCATTTTATATATGTTTAAATATATGTTTAAAATGAATCTTATTTTGTCTTTAAATTTGATCTCTAATCTGCTAAATTTATAGGAAGAGGACTAAGATTCAACTACGTTGGCAGAATTTCATCAGAGGGATGCGTAATATTTCTCCTTTCTTCCAGAACTGTTATTTTGCAGTCATTCTACAGGAATATCTGCAGTTAAAGTTTTTGGTTAATTCAAAACCTAGTCTTGTCCTTACTAATCAATCCTTTCATATGTAGTTTGCTAGTGAATAAACAGACTTATATCAATTGCTCTGCAACTTAGGGAAAATTTACATGCATCACTCAGAAAATTAATTACTGGTATTAAAACTCAATTGCAAATATTAGTATTTTTTGCTACTACCGATATACAAATGAAATGATGTTTGGATGTCAAGCAAGATAGCATACTTCTAATATTTCCCCTTTTAAAAATACTATAGAATTGATCTCCTGAGAAAAAGATAAATACGTCCCCTCCTCAAATCTGTAACAATTTGCTAATGTTGTGTTATCAGCAGACAGGAAAAATGTGGTACCTGTCCAGCTGAAGGAATTATAACAGGAAAGAGTGTGCCAGGCAGCTGAATGATAAGATAATTTAGAGGGCAGGAGAAATAACTGTCAAAAGCGCAAAAGGAAGAATCTGCGGCTTTGTAGATAAAGTTGGGACATCTCTCCAGAGAGTGGAAGAGCTGAGATGATGGCTCTCGGAGTAAGCACACATTTAGGGGAAAGCAAGGCCAAGAGTAACCGGATGGCAGGTGTGTGTTGTTAACACAAGACACGTTTAATAGGCATGGATAGCAAGGAGAAAAATGTAGACAGCATCAGACACTCAGCTGCTCTGCCTTGAAGGGATCTCCGGGGAATTGAAGATAAAACTGGAGAGATGGAAGCTCCCTAATAGCTGGCCTGTTATAGCCGCAGGAAAACAAATCTCCCATCACAACACTTCTCCTTACCTGCTCATAGAGTGATATCTAAATCAGGGCAATATTCTAATTAATGCATTATGTGGTTTCTCACCGTTTGCACAGCTGACTCTGCAAATCTAAGGATGGATCAGGTTACGCAAACCGATCTTGAAAATGGCTTTCAGTTTTTGGCAATCTTCTCCCTCCCCCCCTCTTTTTTATGTTTAATTGTCATTATTCTAGAATTAAAAAAATAATTTAATGTTAATGTTATTTTTTTCTACATTGTTTTACTTATTGGTAATGTTACATTGTACAACACCCAGAGTGCCTCTTTGCTGGAGATGAATGGCTTAGAAATATGAAAAATAAATTAAATAAGTAAATAAAATATAAATAAATAAATTCTTCTATTTGGTAGAAAAGCTGCCTTTTAAAGATGAAATAGAAATATAGACGTTGAAATCAATGGCAGGATTCTTATGCCCAAGTGAAGTGAAATCAACACCCATCTAAACAACTATTGTGTTGGCTTTAACTATCAAAAATGCACACTACATACAGTAGATAATATTTGTGTATGCACATTATTGCATAAGATAGTTTGCATAAGTTTGCATAAGATAGTTACCAAATGTTCACTCTGCAGTTCTGAATATTATGCCACTGATTAGGAACTTAAAACTTTTCAGTTCAAACTCAGATAGAAAATTAGTTTAGGTAGCCTAGTGAGATGACTGTCACTTTCAAAAGTCTCAAGCATTTATTGTTCCTGATCAAAAACTGTAAAATACTTTAAAAGAAAGCCACTAAAAGCTACATGAAGTCAACTTGACTTGAAAGTTTTACTATATTAAATTGCATTTGAGAGCCTGAATCATCGAAATGTATCTGTCAAAGAATGAAAACAATTTCTCTTTTTATTAATGTTTTGGGCAATGCACATTAACGGAAGTTGCAAAAAATGCCTGCGTAGATTATAATGACTGCATTTATAAAAGTTTGTGAATATTATAGTTTTCCATTTTTCTGTGGCTTGACTATTAAATACATTAAGCCATTAAAAATTGCTGAAATAAGCTGCTTTTGTTTCAAATAATAAATATCTACAGATGTGCAGATCTCTATTTTTGGATTAAGAATTAAGCATAAACCATCTATTTCTTTATCTGATTTTTGTCTCCTCTCCTAATTTCTTCTCGTTTGCTTACCTGCCTTTTTTCTTATATTGACGAATCTCTGGAAAACCAAAGTGGGAAGCAGCAAAGACTACTTAGATACTACACCAGCCCCAAGTCTCCCTGAATGGAGGTTTTCTTCAAAACCTTGGATTTATCTGCTGATGAAGCTCATGGGACCTTAACCATCAGCTAAATCGATTTTTCTCATTGGACCTTCGTGGTTGTGCTGAGATTTATGCTCAGAAGATTAAGTATTTTCATCAATCCCTTCCAGTATAAACCGCTGTTTTCCTGATTATTAAGTTTCTGCCAAGCCCCAGTTTCTGGTGGGATTCTCGTTGTGATGTCTATGTCTGTGCCCTGCCAAGGTGGTACCATTGAAAGTGGATCCTTGAAAATAAGGAAGCAGTCAGGGGGTCTGCTGGTTTTCTTTCACTTTCAGTTTCTAATTTTTAAGGCGCATGGAAAAGACAATGTTTAAACTAGTTAAGAACTACCTGGAAAAAGTATTTTATTTGGTTTCAGATATTTTAAGTGGGGTATCAGCCAAAATATCAAGAACTTCCTGGACGAGATGGAAGAATATATACAACTGGGGCCCAGGACAAAAATTGCACTCAGGAACTTTGGCTGTAGCTGCCGTCAGCTCAAGAAAGAATTGCATCCAGAAAGAGCCACAAATTGTGCACAAAAAATGGACGAGACGACAGTGCAATTCTAGTCGGGGCCGAAGATGAAACCTTTCCAATTCTGAGACCCCTGGGGGCCCAAACCTCCCCCCCCATTTAGTTGTGGTAGGATTATTTCCTCTGGAGGGATCCAGTCTGAAGCCACTGCCATATTTTATTATGATGCTATTATTTTTTCCATTCTTCCTCTTGAGGGAACAGAAAGGAACCTCAACTATATTTTCAATGAAAACAATTTGATAAAACCACCCGTGGTGCACAAGACAGCAAAAGCAACAAAAATGCTGCAAGTAAAATGGAGGGTTTAGACAGTCTTTTAGACAGTCTAAAAGCACATTAAGAAGCAATGACCACTGGGATGCTGCAACATTCACAAGTGTGAAAAACGGTCACTTTTTCAGTGCCGTTTTAACTGAGCAGGGGGTTGGACTAGATGACCTCCAAGGTCCCTTCCAACTTTATTATTATTATTATTGTTGTTGTAGTTGTTGTTGTTGTTGTTATTTTCAAACAGTCACTAAATGAACTGTTGTAAATTGAGGACCACCTGTATTCCCTTTGTTTCATTTTTACTAGAATACTTCTAGTATCAGGCTAACTTGCAATGGCTGTAAGCAATCGGCCCTGCTGTTGAATTGCTCTTACCATTAAGAAGAAGGGCTTAAATAAAATTTGTTCTGGAATTTAAAACCATCCATCTTTGGCTGACGACAAATGATGGACAGCATTTTGTGACCTGATCCGAAAGAACTCTGAGCACTTTCATTCCAATCCTTTCTAATATGTAATTAGTCACCATAAAGGACTTTACAATAAAACTGTTTAAAAATCCGTTCCAACTTGATAAAGCAACAAATAAAAACAAACAATTAAGCACTCTGAGATTAAACGAACAGCTATAAAATTGATTAGCAACCATGTTGCAGCACTAGGATTACAATTAAAAGAAAAACAGCTGGTACTTAAGAGCCTCCTTCAGCTTCTTTTTTCTGCAAAGGTCACACAATTGGACGTCCAAGGCTGGATCGTTGCTAAAAACTCACCCTGACCCTGATTAAAATGGAATCATAAGGCTCAAAATTGACTTAGATAAGACAGGGCTGCCGTGCCTTGCAAACAAATAGTCTTAATTAGAGTTTCGGTATCTGCTACTTTATTTTATTTTTTTGAGAAAGGGCTTCATGACCAAATCCTTTAAAGAAGAGAGGACTTCTTCCAGCTTAATGAAAGGTTTTTTGCCTAATCATTGTATTTTTGCAGGATATTATAAGCCCCAAAGGGCAAGAAAACTAGCAAAAGAGGGAAAAGGCTGAGCAATTAGCACCCCACTCGTGCACATTTTCAAGGTTTGCAAATTGAAAGTTATCTTTAAATAATACCTGATGCCTTAAGCTTTCAGAAGAGCAAAATTTAAGTCATAAGGTGGCAGAAAATATTCTGCTGGAAGTGTCTTGCACGCATGTCCCACCATATAACCTAAGATCCTATCCGCTACCCCCTACAAAGAAAAGGGGGTCAAGCTATCCTCCAAAGCACCAGAAGAAGGCGGGACAAGAAACAACAGATGGAAACTAACCAAGGAGAGAAGCAACCTACTGTAGAACTAAGGAGGAATTTCCTGACAGTTAGAACAATTAATCAGTGGAACAACCTGCCTCCAGAAGCGGTGAATGCTCCAACACTGGAAATTTTTAAGAAGAAACTGGACAGCCATTTGTCCAAAATGGTATAGGGTTTCCTACCTGAGCAGGGGATTGGACTAAATGACCTCCGAGGTCCCTTCCAGCTTTATTCCGACTGACTGAGCTCGTCAAATGAACCAGGAGCCAAATCACTTGAAAATGTCCATAAATTAAACCTGAAATGTAAAGCAATAGAGAAATCAGTTTCTGTCAGTTCCAGCTGATAACAGACTTTGCTTTGTGTCTGGTCAGATTTATTTATTTATCTGTTTGTTTGTTTTTACATTTTCGAACCGCCCAGCTCCCTCAGAGACTGGCAATGGATTTTCCTCCAGGGCCTTCACCCTGGGTTCCTCCGCCCATGTTGCTAGTCACAATCATCAACGGGAAAGGAACAAAGAATCAAGGTGGAGATCTCGAGACGGCTGCCTTTCAGAAAAGGGTGGCTAAAACCCATTTCTCTCTGAAACGGCTGAGCTTGAATTCACGAGGAGGTTTAATATTATCCTTCAGAAGAATGCATGTGATGAAATGGCTTTGATCCATGAAAGTCTTTAAGGGGCTCTGATGTTTCATCAGCAGAAAAGATTGTTACCTGTCAGAACCAAAGATATCCGATACAAGATGGGCGCATATAAGCAAAGAGGCCACGGCTGGGCTCCTGACTCAGACCTGCTGCGTGGAGCACATCAGCTCCGTCACTCAGCAGGCTCGACTCCAGGAGGGGCTGACACCAATCTTTAGAGTTCAAACCAGTTTGCGGTTTATTTATTTGAAAGCCTAGGTGTAATTCAGTGCGCTTTGAAACTGTGGGTGCCCCATCCCTGGAGATTGTTAAGAAGAGGCTAGACAGTCACTTGTCTGAGATGGTATAGGTCCTCCTGCTTGAGCAGGGGGCTGGACTAGAAGACCTCCAAGGTCCCTTCCAGCTCTACTCTACTCTACTCTTATTCTATTCTATTCTATTCTATTCTATTCTATTCTATTCTATTCTAGTCTAGTCTAGTCTAGTCTAGTCTAGTCTAGTCTAGTCTAGTTGATTCTAGTTTATTCAATTCTATGTTTATTCTATTCTGTATTTCAATTCTATTTGATTCTATTTTATTCGATTTTATGTTTATTCTATTCTGTATTTCTATTCCATTCTGTTCCGTTCTGTTCAGAAGATATAGACAAGGAATATAGAGAACAAGAATGCAACTTACATTGAAAACGCTCAATGTGTATCTGTATCTGTGCTCTCAACTTTCAGCTGGGATTTGATGGGGGTCTACTGAGGACTCCATGAATGCAAAGCAAGCCCAGATGATTTATTATCATCCTGGACTGTGAGGAATCTGGACTGAGGTTAAGGTTGCATTCTTTGAATTTCAAATTACAGGTAATCCTTAGCTTACAACCAGTTGTTCAGAACTAAAGTTTAGCACTAAAGTTCAGTACTAAATTGGCACCAGATCAGGGTCAACAAAATTCAAGAGGGGTTGGACCGTTTGTGGGACATAACAACTTTAAGCTGATGACACTTTTAGCTCTGCCCCCTCACCCAATGTATCTGCCTATTCTTTTCCGACATGTAAGACTTTGATCCTGCCTTTGCAGCCACTTTCTTGACGTTTTGGACAACCCCTTTGCGCCTCCCCCCACTAGTGCATCCGTAAGAGGGTGATCGATCAACTTCACTGAGCCACATTTTATGGCATGCCTTCCTGTATTGCTATCTCTTTGCCAGGTGTATCCATCACCTTTCCACCATGTTTGAAAAAAATAACTGGAAAGCTAGCAGCATGAATTCCTGCACAAATCTCAAAAACTTAGGATATTCCTTCCCTCACAATTGTATTCTTCCAGTTTAGTTCCAACAGCAGTGAAATACGCAACATTCAAGTGTGCTCCCCAAATATCTTTCGAGATAACATTGGAGAATTTGAAGAAATGTGTAGTTAACAGCACATTAAGTATGCGAAATAGATTGTTTACACTTCCTCCAAACTCTCTCACACATTAACCTAAGATTTCGCATATAGATTGACATAGACATAAATACAAAATCACATCACTTGTTCCCCCTTCTTTTAAGATATTTCCTCCTCCTCCTCCTCCTCCTATTTCTTTATTTATTCTGTTTATATTTATTGTATCAGGGTTCTTCCTATAAAGTGCACGTTAAAGCTTGCAATGCGTTAAGAAGGGACGGCATTGATCAGAGCTATGCACCAGGCTGTCCAAAATAAGGAGTGTGTGCGGAGGAAATCCAAATATTTGCAAGCTATTCCCATTGATTTTTGCCCCCAGTAGGCGATAAAAGATCTAACTAACACCATTCAGGAAGGAGACAGAGTTCCTGGATATTCTAATATTCTATAAAAATCCATCTCTCCTTTTGTCAGATAAAGCTACACTTTGGAAACAATTCTTTGAAGGAAGCTGAAATTGAAATGAGATTGTGGGCTTATCTGGCGAAGGCTGAAAAGCTGGTTGGTTTGTTAAAAGATAACAAATTGGAGTAAGACCTTTGGAAGCTTGTGTTATCTGATGACTGACCCACAATCCTTTGTCAGGTGCCCTTCCTTTGCCCTGTCTAAGAGAAGCTAGAAGCGTCAAGATTCTGGGAAGGTTTTATTCTACATATACGTCCTGAAAGGAGTCCAAATCCAGTAAAAAAATGAATTGGTATTGTTCACAGTGAGACCGTTACATTTAGCATTCCCCACAAGAGTTGATAAACAGCGTGAATAATAATCAATATATATATATATATATATATATATATATATATATATATATATATATGTCTTTGGTTCGGGTTTTCTCCCAAAATTGGAAGTGTCTTGGCGACGTTTCGACGAAGTCCCATTCGTCATCTTCAGGCTGGTGTTTTCAGCTTCGTGCTTTGAGCAGCAATGTGTGGTCTTAGCTGTTTCTTCCTTTTAACTGCCAGTGGGGGTATGAACTGATTGGGTGGGAGCTTGGCTGTGTTCTGATTGGGTGGAGGTGTGTTCTGATTGGTTAGGGCCGTGGCTGTGCTCTGATTGGCTGGGGGGTTGGCTGTGCTCTGATTGGCTGGGGGGTTGGTTGTGCTCTGATTGGCTGGGGGAGTGTTATGTTTGGTTGTGCTCAGGTTAGTCTGAGTTGCAGAGGGGTTTAAGATTTTGGGCTGCCTTGCTATTTTTTGGCTTCGCGTTTGGGGTCGTGCCTCATTTTCATGGAGGGTGTCAGTTTGCTTCGTGTATGGATTGGAGGGCTTTGAAGTGGCTAATGATGCAGCTCTGGTCTGGCTTCTGGTTTGTGGTCGTGCCTCATCATCGGTGTGGCTTTGGGTTTGCGTTTTGCGTGGATGTGTGGTGGTGACATCCTGTGTGGTTTTTGTGAGTGTGGGTCTGGTATCATTTTTTGTGTTAGGGAGTCGTTTGTCAATAGGGCGGGTTTCCAAATGGCTGGTAGGCGGGAGGTATCATCTCGCTTGTTCATGCTGTGTGGGCGTTTTTCTATCTCGATGGCTTCTCTGATTATTCTGTTATTAAAATGTTCACTTTTGGCAATGGTTCTGGTATTTTTAAAGTCAATTTCATGTCCTGTGGCTTTAAGGTGTTGGACCAGGGAAGATGTTGGTTCCTCTTTTTTGACTGAGTTCTTATGTTCTTCAATGCGTGCACTTATTCTTCTGTTGGTTTGTCCGATGTATGTGGTGGGACAAGTGGTGCATGGGATTTCGTATACTCCTTGATTTTCTAATTCAATTTTATCTTTGGGGTTTCTAAGGATGGTGGATATTTTTTTCTGTTGTGCAGAATGCTGTTTTGATGTTGTGTTTATGGAGGATCTTACTGATTCTGTCTGTGGTGCCTTTTATGTATGGGAGGAGGGCTTTGCCGTTTTCTGTTCTTCGTCTTGGATTTTAGTGGGGGTTTCTTTTTGGATTAGGTTTGTAATCTTATTTCTTTGGAATCCATTGGATGTTAGTACATTGGTGAGAGTGTGTAGTTCGTTTTTTAGGTGTTGTTCGTCAGCTAAGCGTTTTGTTCTGGAGATGAGTGTCTTGGCTACAGAGTTGATCTGTGCTGGGTGGTGGTGTGAGAGAGCGTGCAGATAGCGGTTTGTGTGTGTTTTCTTCTGGTAGATGGTGTGTCCTAGGGAGCCATTGGATTTCTTGTAGACTAAGACATCCAGGAAGGGAAGTTGGTTGTTAGTTTCTGTTTCCATGGTGAACTGTATTTTGGGGTGTAGGCTGTTGAGGTGTGTGAGGAAGTTGTCCAGTTTTTCTTTCCCATGTGGCCAGATTATGAAGGTGTCGTCTACACGTATCTGAGCCAGAGTTTGGGGTTTGTGATCCGATTTTTCTAGAGCTTGGGTTTCAAAGTGTTCCATGTAGAGGT
The DNA here is from genome assembly GCF_016545835.1 of Crotalus tigris. Lineage (NCBI taxonomy): Eukaryota > Metazoa > Chordata > Lepidosauria > Squamata > Viperidae > Crotalus > Crotalus tigris. The sequence goes on from NW_024096550.1 coordinate 590,013, forward strand.
TGGTAATGACAGGTGAGAGGGTGATCCCATGGGTGCTCCTTCTGTTTGTTTGTATTTTTGTCCATTATAGATGAAGTATGTGTTGGATAGGCAGTGGTTGGTCAGATCTAAGATGTGTTTGGGGAGGTTATATTTGTTTTGAATAGCTGTCAAGGCTTCTTTGATAGGCACTTGGGTGAAGAGGGATATGACATCAAAGCTCACTAAGTAGGTCGCTGGGCTGTCATATCCCTCTTCACCCAATGTGCCTATCAAAGAAGCCTTGACAGCTATCCAAAACAAATATAACCCCCCCAAACACATCTTAGATCTGACCAACCACTGCCTATCCAACACATACTTCATCTATAATGGACAAAAATACAAACAAACAGAAGGAGCACCCATGGGATCACCCCTCTCACCTGTCATTGCCAACCTCTACATGGAACACTTTGAAACCCAAGCTCTAGAAAAATCGGATCACAAACCCAAACTCTGGCTCAGATACGTAGACGACACCTTCATAATCTGGCCACATGGGAAAGAAAAACTGGACAACTTCCTCACACACCTCAACAGCCTACACCCCAAATACAGTTCACCATGGAAACAGAAGCTAACAACCAACTTCCCTTCCTGGATGTCTTAGTCTACAAGAAATCCAATGGCTCCCTAGGACACACCATCTACCAGAAGAAAACACACACAAACCGCTACCTGCACGCTCTCTCACACCACCACCCAGCACAGATCAACTCTGTAGCCAAGACACTCATCTCCAGAACAAAACGCTTAGCTGACGAACAACACCTAAAAACTGAACTACACACTCTCACCAATGTACTAACATCCAATGGATTCCAAAGAAATAAGATTACAAACCTAATCCAAAAAGAAACCCCCACTAAAATCCAAGACGAAGAACAAGAAAACGGCAAAGCCCTCCTCCCATACATAAAAGGCACCACAGACAGAATCAGTAAGATCCTCCATAAACACAACATCAAAACAGCATTCTGCACAAACAGAAAAATATCCACCATCCTTAGAAACCCCAAAGATAAAATTGAATTAGAAAATCAAGGAGTATACGAAATCCCATGCACCACTTGTCCCACCACATACATCGGACAAACCAACAGAAGAATAAGTGCACGCATTGAAGAACATAAGAACTCAGTCAAAAAAGAGGAACCAACATCTTCCCTGGTCCAACACCTTAAAGCCACAGGACATGAAATTGACTTTAAAAATACCAGAACCATTGCCAAAAGTGAACATTTTAATAACAGAATAATCAGAGAAGCCATCGAGATAGAAAAACGCCCACACAGCATGAACAAGCGAGATGATACCTCCCGCCTACCAGCCATTTGGAAACCCGCCCTTATTGACAAACGACTCCCTAATACAAAAAATGATACCAGACCCACACTCACAAAAACCACACAGGATGTCACCACCACACATCCACGCAAAACGCAAACCCAAAGCCACACCGATGATGAGGCACGACCACAAACCAGAAGCCAGACCAGAGCTGCATCATTAGCCACTTCAAAGCCCTCCAATCCATACACGAAGCAAACTGACACCCTCCATGAAAATGAGGCACGACCACAAACGCGAAGCCAAAAAAATAGCAAGGCAGCCCAAAATCTTAAACCCCTCTGCAACTCAGACTAACCTGAGCACAACCAAACATAACACTCCCCCAGCCAATCAGAGCACAGCCAACCCCCCAACCAATCAGAACACACCTCCACCCAATCAGAACACAGCCACGGCCCTAACCAATCAGAACACACCTCCCACAGAACACAGCCAAGCTCCCACCCAATCAGTTCATACCCCCACTGGCAGTTAAAAGGAAGAAACAGCTAAGACCACACATTGCTGCTCGAAGCACGAAGCTGAAAGCACCAGCCTGAAGATGACGAATGGGACTTCGTCGAAACGTCGCCAAGACACTTCCAATTTTACGCGGGAGAAAACCCGAACAACCAAAGACCTACATACAAACACCCGCGAAAACCTCAGAAAACATATATATATATATATATATATATATATATATATTCATGTAGTTTGAACTCATCTTTCCAATTTCCAGGAATCACACTGGGGAGGCTTGTTCTGCTAATACCTGAGATCTTTGGAAATTACATCACGCTTCAGATTTCTCCAAGTATCTGCAAAAACCTTTAAAGTCCATTTGTTTAATTCTTGGATCTCCAGCTGTGTTTCTTTCTTTAAAACTCTGGAAATTGCTCCAGAGTGGTACATCTTTGGTGTCTTGCTTTATTTTGAATAAAAAGGTTCTTTGGTCCTTGTTAAGTAATTAGTAGTTTGTTTCACATATTTTTCCTATGAACTATGCCAGAGCAAGACAATGCTGCACAACACCCTGATTTAAATTAAAGGCAGAAGTTGAAAAGATCCCTTATAGAATAGAATAGAACAGAACAGAACAGAACAGAACAGAATAGAATACAAATATAGACAATAGAAATATAGACAATAGAATAGAATAGAATAGAATAGAATAGAGCTGGAAGGGTCCTTGGAAGTATTTTAATTTAACCCCCTGCTCAAGCAGACGGCCCTATACCATTTCAGACAAATGGCTGTCCAGACTCTTCTTAAAAGCCTCCAGTGATGGAGCACCCACAACTTCTGGTGGCAAGGAGTTCCACTGGTTAATTGTTCTCACTGTTAGGAGGTTTCTCCTTAATTCCAGGTTTCTTCTCTCCTTGATTAGTTCCCATCCATTGTTTCTTGTCCTGTCCTCTGGTACTTTGGAAAATAAATTGATCCCCCTCTTCTTCGTGGCAGCCCCTCAAATACTGGAAGACTGCTATCATGTCCCCCCTAGTCCTTGTTTTCTTCAGAGTGGTCATACCCTTTTCCTGCAACTGGTCTTCATATGTTTTACTCTCCAGGCCTTTAATCATCCTAGTTGCTCTTCTCTGCATTTTTTCTCCAAAGTCTCAACAACTTTTTTCTAGCATGGTGACTAAAACTGGATGCAATCTTCCAGGTGTGTCTTATTTGTTCATGCTGTCTTATTGTCAGCTGCCAGTTAGGATGATAGATTCTGAAAAGAGAAGCCATTTTAATTATAGATTATTTTAGACAACTATCATGGATTCCAACAATAAAAATTCTGCTGTTGAAAGGGAAAGATTTCCTAACTTTACTTCGGTGTAAGGAGAGCACCCATCTCCCTGAATTGTCAGAAGGCACCATCTGCTTCTCTGCCAGGAGCTTCTCATTTTAGTGAGAAGTCTGTTGTTTGCCATTATGCAACCGCAAAGTGTGAGGATACACTCTGCAGACATATGGGGGCTTCTCTGCAAGGACGTATGTTCTGCAACCTGAGCCACAGAAGCAAGTAGCAGCCCCCCCCCGTGCTGGAAAGCAGACCCCATTCGCTCGGAATGGCATAGAGCAGGGGTAGGCAACCTTGGCTCTTTTATGACTCGTGGACTTCAACTCCCAGAATTGCCTACCCCTGTCCTAGAACTTACACAAACTATCCATTCACACTTCTCTAACTGGCATTTGTGTTTTAATTTAAAAGCAAACTGACATTTTATATTTGATGTGTTATTTCTGAAAATTAACCTTGAGGAATCAGCAACAGAATGATAGCCAATGAATGCACTGTGCCTTTAGCATGTCATCATTTTTATTATGCTTAACTTATTGGACACCATTTTTTTTTAAAGTTAGTATTTTAGCAACATTCTGTAGACATTTTTCTTCAATATTTACCAGTTTAATAATTACAAATATTTTAAGTCATTAAGTGATCCTTCCAGTAAAGAAATCAAGAGTAGAATCATTTTGGGTGGCTGTTGTTTTTAACTATATTGTCTGGATCACTGACTGTTTTAAAATTTGCAAAAGATCACACTCTAAAAATAACCCAGAAGGTAGAGTAGGGAAAAGTTGAATCATGAGATAAAACACTATTTTTTTTATTTTTGTTTGATGAGGTGCTTGATTCACACCTACACATGTTGAAATCTGGTATTTAGTTTACAGCAAAGTTGAAAACTATCAAGTTTCAGTTAAGGAAAGAAGAAAAGGAACCAAGAGAAAAAAAGGCAGGTCAGTTTAGGCTGGCTTCCCTACATAAGAATTAATAATCAATTTTCAAAGAAAGAGGCAACGTGGTGTAGTGGTTAAAGTACTGGATTAGCAGGTGGTGAGGAGAGCAAGTTCTGGTCTGCCTCTGTCCATCAAAAGTCCGTAAGTGATTTTGGGCCCACCTCTCTCCCCTTGGCCCAAGACCCAACAAGGTGTAGTAGTGAAGACACTGGGCTGGTACTGGGGAGGCTGTCATTGTCCTTCAACTATGGAAGTCCTGGAGGACTTCAGTTAGCTGCTCTTCAGCCCAACCCTCTCCTAGAGATTCTGGCCTGGCCTCAAACTGGAAGTGAGGACTCTGTCCTGACCTCCTGTGGAGAAACACGGGTTAGTAACCTAACAAATAAATAAATAGTCTGGAGCCCTCCACAACGCTCCCAATTTCTCATGAGACCCCTTGGGAAAATTAATTGCCCAGCCCTGCCTTAGAGTCAGGAAAGGAATAGATTTTGTTTAAAATCTGCGTCAAACCTGCATCAAGAAAAGTATATTTTTTTAAAAAAAATCTGAAAGGACATTTCTTTAAAAATCTGAAAGGACATTTCTTTTTTTTTAAAGGTGTAATTATTAATGGCAATAGGGGCATGTAAATAGTTATAGAGTCAGCTGTCTCCATACTACAGGAGGATTAAATATTCCCAATGGCACACATGCTCGTGTTTCTGCATTTCTGCGCCTGTCTGAAAAAGTCGTGCAATCCTTACAGGACACCCTGGGGGATTCCAGAGCTTCTGGTTCCAACGATCAAAAGATCTCAGGTCATTTTTTCCATCTTTTTCTACTTTTAATAATTTGGCCTATGTAGAAAGACTCAAGATGCAAGAAACAAGACAATTGTACATTAGAAGTATCATCTGGAAACATCCCCAGAGGTAGCTAGAGCAGAGATAGTCTATGTCAGGGGTAGGCAACCTTGGCTCTTTTATGACTTGTGGACTTAAACTCACAGCTGGCTCAGGAATTCTGGGAGTTGTAGTCCACAAGTCATAAAAGAGCCAAGGTTGCCTACCCCTGGACTATGTTGTTCAAGTACAAATGGGTGGGATTTAATGCCACGAGGCCAATTTCCTTGTTTTAGCAATGGATTGTGGCTAGCTGCAGATCCCTATGTAGCTCTCCGCTTTATCTGAGTTCGCTTTTATCCAAATATTTTGTAAAGGATAAATAAAAATTGTTGTGGAAAAGCCAAGGCATCTGAGTCCCAGTAAATGTGGGGTTTTGTATTACTTAAGCTCAAGTGGATTATGGAACCAGCATCAATATCTTCCACCTAGCACACTCACTCGTACTTTCTCTGATCGATTAATCGATGCTTTGTGTGACTGACCACATTAAGATAAAACCTTTTTTTTAATTTAAGTGTTTCCAAGATTTTTAGAAAGTTGAAAATACAGAGCACGAAATAAGAAAAGAAACCCACAGAGTAAATAAAAAATACAGAAATATTTTTTTATAAAGGGGTCTCCTTTTCCATTCCAGTTGCTTCCAAACAGCTAATCTAAATTCCGAAGTGTTAAAGCCCTGCATGATGCAGGCTAGTCTGGGGCAAAGCTGTGAGGCCCCAGGTTTCAGAAGGGAACCCACCACGCATGATCTGGGGAAGAAGAAGACCTTGTGCTGACAGCAGCTGCCTTGCAAAGGGCCAGGCCAGGCATGCTTGGACAGCAGTGGGCAGAAGAAGAAGAAGAGAGTGAGGTCAATGAGACCATCAGGAGCCCTGGAGGGCAGGCCGTAGATAGGAGGAAACAGATGGGTGATGTAGGAGATGACCAGGCTGAAGGGGTCAAAGGCATCATCAGTCTCGACTCCCTTCTGCCCACAAGAGATCTCAGTCCAGCCCACCTTGAATTCCGTTGACTCTTTCCTACCACCAATTTGCTTTGACAGTTAGTTGGCCAGATTTCTTGTAGAAATCATAAGCTTGCAATGAACTTTCATATTCATTTGAACTGCCTATGTTTCTCCTGATTCCTTGAGCTGGACAAGCAGTTGGAGTTGAAGCCACCCCTGCGGTTGTAAGTGCAGGCAGATCCCCCAGCATCCAAATGTTAATCACACATGGCCACATGTGTGTGTGTGTGTGTGTGTGTGTGTGTGTGTGTGTGTATTGCAATAGTCATAAATTTAGTACAAGCCATAAGCCTTCATTCCGTGCCATCATAACATCAAACAGTCTCTGAATGAAAGGTTGTGAGCTGAGGACCACCTATCACCAACTTTTTAAATTCTGAACAAAATGTAATGGTGATCCATTTTCTTTTTCTTGTAAACTTTGCATAATATTTTGTACCTTAGGATTTAAAAATAGTATAAAATGAGAAACAGGCTTTTACCGTGGAATTTTATTTCCCCCTCTGTGTGTGTGTGTGTGTGTGTGTGTGTGTGTGTGTAGGTTCCAATTTTTATAACTATTTTGGCTCAAGTGCTTGCTAGGCCATTTACGACTTTGGAAGTCATGCCAACTTTTTGGGACACCATCGCATAAAATAATATTATTTGGAGAGGCTTAGAGTTAAACCGGCACATTGTTTAATCGGTGCCTGCAAAACTAGCTTAATTTGTTGAAACTTGTTTCCTCAGAGAGAAACTCAGGCACAAAAAGGAACTCCCTTTTTGCTTCACAGAAACTAAGATCCCAATTATCACCATCAAATTCCAATTCTTCATGGCCTCTGTGCATGATAGCTAACACTTTCTGTCTGGACAAAGCCCTCTGGGGAATATACTTGCGGATAATATGTTATGCGAGGGTTGCACCAGACTTACAAAGCACTTTCCATCCAAAGCTTTATCTACAATAATTGGGAAAGTTCTGTGCTTCTTGGCTTGATGAAATTAAATCAGCCTTTCTACGGCTCACTGATTCTTCTCAGGAATTTTATCTTGCCTTCTTTCCCTTACATTAAGCTTATTCTCTCTTTCAAGCATGCATCCTTTAACAACTCAATTTCTTCCCAGCTACACAGTTTCCTTCTGAAGTTGTTCTCATTGGAAGAGCAAGTTGATTTCCACAGAGGCCATTTCTCCAGGCAGGACCTTAGTGAAGTGATCCGTTGTCAAAACAAGTAAAATAATTTGTTATGCCCTCCTTTAGAACTTCTTCAACTTGGATAGTTCACAAAGTCAGAGGTTTTTTTTCTCTCTCTCAAACCAAATACTCTCTCCATTTCATCCTACAGGATACACTTGCTATAGTTACTATATCTGGCATTTTCCCAGCCTTATGAAGTGTCGTTCTGGAAATAGCAATACTTTATTATTTAGCTATGCAAGCTTTAGGGGTCACAGCAATTGTTATGATGATGTTAGCACTTGAGATGGCCGTAACTTTTGTACCAGTCCAGCAATTATTGTGTGTGTGGCTGGGCCTCCTGTGGACTTGTCTGGATGCGTCAAGTTTGTTTTGACCTTGATTTCATCATTTCAGTCCAAAAATCTTACCAGCTTCTTACACAAGGCGGCCCAAGGAAAATTAAGCTGATGACCTCTTTAGGTTAGATAATGGCAATGCCCATAGTAAATATTGAGATTTATTCTGACGTTCACAGTTCCATCTATTTATATACTGCTTTAGTAAGGCCACACTTGGAACATGGCATCCAGTTTGGGTCATTGCGATATAAAAAAGATGTTGAGACTCTGGAAAGAGTGCAGAGAAGAGCAACAAAGATGATTAGGGGACTGGAGGCTAAAACATATAAGGAACGGTTGCTGGAATTGGTTAGTTCTACTCTAACGAACTGAAGGACGAGGGGGGACATGATAGCAGCCTTCTAATATTTGAGGGGCTGCCACAAAGAAGAGGGGGACAACCTATTTTCCAAAGCACCTGAAAGCAGGACAAGAAATTTACCAAACAGAGATCCAATTAAGGAGAAATTTCCTGACAGTGAGAACAATTAATCAGTGGAAGGGGTTGTCTTCAGAAGTTGGTTGGGTCAACACTGGAGATTTTAAAGAAGAGATTGGACAATCTATTTGTCCAAAATGACATAGGGTCTCCTGCTTGAGCAGGGGGTTGGACTAGAAGACCTCCAAGGTCCCTTCCAACTCTGTTATTCTGATCTGTTCTGTTTTATCTGTTCCTTAACTCCCAAGTCCTCCGTTGGTCTTTCTGAGAGGGGAATTAGGAGGGGAATTCTAAACTGTTAGAAAATAAGAACCGTAGATCTTCTTGAATTTTGGATTACTCAGTATAATTGCCCCCTTCCATCAAGCCTGATGTAGCCTCTTGCCAACAACTTCTAGAAAATTGCCAGAGTGCACCACATTCTTATTACTGAAAATATCTTGGCTGTTTATCTTTGGTTCAGCCCAGCAGGCTTTTAAGATGGGTGGATCCATATTATCACATTTATTATTATTCTATATACTGTTCTTTTTTCCCCTACAGTGGCACTTTTGTGAAAGAGAAGATCCCTTGTACTAAGACCTTTGTGCATCTCATTATCAGAGTTGTTGATCACCACTTCTAGGTCAGGATTACCAACCAGAGATCTCATTTTTTCAATGAAATAATTCCTCTGTCTTTAGTATTCCTTAACATACGGACATCGCCAGACCAACTGCACTATGACAACAGAACAATCATAGTTATGGGATTATTGGCCATTGATACTACAGACCAGTAGATTCTCAACCTTGGCAAGCGTAAGAAATTAGACTTCAACTCCCAGTATTCCTTGCTGGCTGAGGAATCTGGGAGTTGAAGTCTAACATCTTAGACTTGCCAAGGTTGAAAAACACTGTAGAATTTTGGCACCTAAGTGATCTCCCACATGGCAGATTCAAGCCTCCTGTTTTTTGTTTTTTTAAAATCTTAGCCCTTTTTATTTCCTCTAATTGAAAAGGAAACATATGAAACCATTAGAGATGAAAAGCCTGGCCAGGAAAAAATTATATAAAGGGAGAGAAATGGCAAATAATCACAACTCGAATCGAATCCAGATTTTAAGAGCTAAATACACAAAGCCATCTGCCTGGCTGGGCAAATCTGTAAGTTTCTCTCCATCCCACATTCAGTAAACAGGAATCTGCTGTTATTTCATACTTGGAGAATTTTCTACAGAATTTTGGTAAGATTTCATTAAAAGGAATTAAAAATGGACCAGTTCATTTCACATGGATAGAGATTTCCTTCCAAAATGGAACATCATCTAGGGAGGGGGTGGAAAATTCTATAGGTCGCTCTGTAATTTTACTATAGGTAGCATTCCAGGCACTCTCTAAATCAGAGGAACTGAACAGCTCTTTGGGGGGAAGTATCCTTAGATTAATTGACAGGACTGGAATCTGTTTGTCATGTTCTTTGGCCAACAGATGACGATTAGTGACCACTTCAAGACGAGCTTTGTAATGTGGCAGACATGTACCTCTAATATATTTAAAAGTATGTCGCTCTTCACCCAACATTTGCATTTTGTCATCAAGAATCGCAATATCCTCTGTGTTGCCATTCCAGACACCAAAGTATTCTCAAAGTATTCTCAGTCTGATTTGGTTCATGATGTCTGAAGAAGGAACAATTGTCTCAGCCCCACCAGACAAACCAGGCCAAGAAACAGACTCTTCAGAAGGCTAAAATCCCTTGTTATTGAGATGGTATATAATAGGAGAATCATGTTAAACTGATTGTGCTTAAGCCATGTTATTCCCCTCACTGCTATGGTAACGGACCTCACCTAACTTCCTCAAGGCTGTCTTCCTCTGTCCTCCACATACGGTCTCTAATAAAAGCTTTTGCCATTTTCTGTGGGACCCAGTCAAGGGAAGCCTTCTTACGGACTATATAACTGTATCATACCAACCTCAGCTTTTTTTTAAAAAGAGGCTATTTTGAAATCTTCTATAC